>NC_053147.1:67999459-68676959 GCF_016808335.1 Panicum virgatum
GGGGCGATGCGCTCGTGGCCATGCAGGCCGGGGAGGACGATGAGCTCGCGGGCCCTGCAGGCCGGGGAGGATGAGGAGCTCGTGGGGCCCTGCACGCCTCGCCGAGCTTTCCCGACGCCCCGGGCGGCTGTCCGCCGCAGGCGAGGGAGAGGATGGAGGGGGGGGCACCGTCCGTCCACCTGCTGCCCCGCCCCACCTGCTGCCCCGGCGAGCTCCAAGGCCGGCGTGCCTCACGGGGAGAGGGAGCATAGGAGGGGCGGCGCGGCCCTGCGGCTCGCTGGAGGCCACCAGGGGCCTGCCTCGCCGCGCGCTGCTCCTGCCGAAGCCCCGCCGCGCCGCGCCGCGCCTTGTTCAGAGGGGAAGGAGGAAGGAGGAGAGGGAGAGAGCTGACGGGTGGGCCCGGCTTTTGCAAGGGCAAAGAGGTCTTTTTTGTGCTGCGGTATGTTGGAGACAAAAACACAAAATCACAGTGTTTTGTGCAAAAAATCAAAAAATGGAGTGTGCTATGCACAAAATCATCATTTGGGATGTGACACAGATCAATTTCCCTTTTTTAATTGCAGAGTGAGTTTAATTTTCACTCGGAGCCAACACTGAACTCGACGAGTACGTAGTGGACCTTTGAGCTTCTCACCGGGATGGATGCCGGCGGTTGTGAACAGGCAGTGCCTGCACCTGATTACCGGCGGCTTGTGCGGCTACCTGTACTCGCTAGGCACCAGAAGCGGGGGCCGCGGCAGCGGAGGCCGGAGCCAACGCATTGGAAGGTGAAGCCGCGATCGGGAGGCGGCGGCGGTCGAAACTGCAGCGAGGCATCCACTTGCAGCCACCCACCGACGACGTGAGATTGTTCCGGATGTCTCCTACTCGCAACACTGTCTCGAGCTTCAGCAATCCAACGACTGCTGGCACCTCTTGCTTGTGTGCCATTCCTTTCTCATCCTACGGCTCAACGCGTTGCACTAGTACGTTTTGAGCTACTGGCTATTCATCACACTAAGGACAGAGACTCAGAGAGACTTATATAAGATATAAGAGCGTCAGGTCACACAGGAAGAAGACTACAAATGAACTGCATGTATGTGTCGTTTATAAGAGTTGTCTTCAACCCTTTTAACAGTACCGTGGCCCATGGGAGGTTGGCAGGTGGTGCCCTACTGCTACTGAACTTTGTTCCCCATCATTAAGCCCCCATAGATGCATATGATCCGCCATATCCTGTAGTACAAAAGATCTGCGGTACTCGTGCAGTTCCGTGGCCATATTCACGCCTCCTAAAATGGTATAGATTTTATCTCTTTTTTCATATTAGGGTTGAGAAATCTTTTGTTAATATGAGAGTGTGAGTGAATGGATGTGTTATTTGGTAACAGTAGCACCGGTGGCCGCAGTTCGGCACTTGGGTCAGATCGGGTGCGGTATCAACTGACTTGACTACGGAAATCACCAGGGAAAAACAGTAGCATCTCCCTTCAACAACCTCTCTCGGAATGTCAACCGTGCCCTCTAATAATAGCAGCATAAATGTTGAGTTCACGATGTGGCGTACTCCCTCCGTCTCAATTAAAAAAAAAATAACTCTCACTTCCTAAGTTAAATAATTTCAAATTTGACTAAATTTATAAAAAAAATCACTAATATTTGTATATCCAAATAGATTTAGTATGATAATATATTACATGATTAATCTAATGATACTTATTGTGTAATGTATATGTTAATACTATTTTATATAAAGTTAGTTAAACTTAAACTTGTTTAACTCCTCAGAAGCAAGTGTTGCATTTTTTTGGGACCGAGGAAGCATGCCATAGGAAGAAGGAAAATGATTGTTTACTGCACGTGCACATCTTTGTTCTTCCATCTTGATCCAGGCAGGAGAGGTGAGCAACAGGTCCTTAAATCCTAGCGTCTCCGGCGGTCACCGTGCAGCTATGCTAGAATCCAAGGCTTCCCGCACCAGCTCAGCAGCTAGCAGCTGTTGCCACTTCGGGAGACATGGAGACCTCTGACAAGCTGCTAACTTTTCTACGTTAGTTTTCCATCCACAAGCAGCAGGGACGCACAACAAGATAGGACATTGCCGTCTGCAGCCGTGCGGTAATCGAAAAGAACAAGGAGAGCGCCGGCGATGTGTTGCACTTCTAACCAGAAGGGATGTACTCATACACAGATGCAAGGAGACCCCCATATTCCCCATCTCTCCTATTCCTAATGATGCGCACACTTCATCATCGTCTTTCTTGCCACCACTGCAACCTGTATGGCTGTATATAGTTCTCTCGTGATGAGAGAACTATGACGACACACTATATAGAAGTCTCACCACAACTTTTTCCTCTCAGAAAAACTCTCTTCTACCAAACTGAAACGATGTGTTGGTCTCAGGCTATGTGTCTTTTACAATGACACATCATATGTAGCCTGTTTTCTACCAACTTTAGTACATAGGCAGAGGTTATAGGAAGTAGCAAAGACTAGCAATGACAGATATGGTACAAGGTTTCCAAGGCAATGCTTCAAGCCTTAAACAATGGGAGGTATTGGTAGGTGGTGCACTGCATCTGCAATTTAATCCCTCTCCATTAACCCGTAGATGCATGCATGATCCACCGAATCCTGTACTGCAAAATATTTGCAGAATGAGTTCATGCACTTCAATCCAATGACCATGCGCCTTGAAAAGAAGTGGCCCGCTGTGAAATCTTTCGTTGATAAGTATGGTAGATGATCGAGAATGTGATTGTTATTCCGTGCTTGACGGTTCATAGTGCTTTGTTAATTAACAGTGCAATATATTAGTCTGCACATGCGTGTGATCGATGTTCAGTCACTCACTTGTGTAACGAACATGCCCCGTTAAACCATTTCTAATGATTTTGTGATCGAATGACGACACAATCAATAGGACTAACAAAATTATGAGATCATATTTGTAGGATCTCTAGGTCCAATGGATAAAGTCCAAACCATATTCGAAATGTCCGAATCACCGTGGTGATGTCCAATCCGCGCGCCATCGAGATGTCCAAGTCATAGTGAAAAAGCAGAGAGAATATATTGAGGTGTCTAAATGACAGTCGCGACGAGTTAGAAAAATGCAAGAAGAAAATAAAAAAAATTAGTTGCACCGGTTTAACCGGTGGCCATCGGTTTGACCGATGACCCTACTATGTGCATTTGGAAGCCAAGAGAAAAAAATCCTTAACCACCAGTTAATAAACCGATGGTACAAGATGGTGGCATCGGAGTAATCACTGGAACATTGTCCAGGGAGCATGTCACGAAGGAAGGAGCCAAGTCTTCAGCGCCGGTTGAATCAGTAGGGCATCGATACAAGGCATCGGTGCAATGACGTCAGCACTACAGAGAAGTTGAGGCAGATCTTTTCAGCACTGGATGAACCGACGAGGCATCAGTGGAATGCATTGGTTTAACCGATGGTTGCTATGTTAGCAGCCGACGCATGTCAGAAGACTCAACGGCAATGTGCTGGGTTAGGGTGACCGGTTGACCCGATGTCCCCCAGGCAAAGGCATCGGTTCAACTGATGTTGTGTTATTTTTTGCTAGCCGTTGGAGCAACGGCTCTATGGACTTGGTGGCCTATATACGCCTCACACCGGCCATTTGAAGTTTGCTGGAGACCATAGACACCCTTACATATTGAAGAACATCTTCAAACCATCCAAAAAGCAAGTTGATCAAATCCTTTAGTTTAGCACAAGCTTTGTGAGTGAGAGTGCTAGGCTAGCTCAAGTTTGAGCGTAAGCGCAAGGTTGTGTGCCTTGTGTGATGTGCTTGAGAGCTGCTCAAGCTTGTACCTCGGAGTGCCGGCCCATTGGAGCTTTGGTGGGTCGCCGGCAAGTTTGCGACTCTCTAGCTTGGTGTAGAGCAGTGTGGACGTCTTTGTGTGGGGGACATGACTACTACAAAAACCTATTTTTAGGGCGGACATCGCACCCGCCTCTAGTTTTGGCTGCTAAAAATGTTGTATTTAGGGGTGGGTAACACATCCGCCCTCTGAAAATGATTTTTAGAACCCACCCCTAGAAATCAACTTTTAGGAGCGAAATTTTTAGGGGCGGATCATGCCATGGCCCGCCCCTACAAATCCATGTTCAGAAAACAAAAAATTCAAAACAATCGAAAACAATAGAATAAAAAAAGAAAAAATATTTCAAGCAACCAGCCACCACCACAAGCCCTGTAGTGTCGAGTTACCATTTTTTAACGAAATATGCGTAGGATTCGAACTGCCTACCTCAAACCTCGCGCGCTCTTTTCTTACCACCGCACCACACAATCATTTGTGACTCTATAGGGTATGGTATTCTTTTATATTACTTTGAAGATGATTTTTTAGGGGTAGGTGAGCTCCCACCCGCCGCTGCAAATAATTTTTCAATTTATTTCAAAAAATCATTTAATTCATTGAAAATAGCAAAACACTTCAAAAAAATGCGAAATTTTTACGTAAGCCTATTATGACATGTAGAATTTAACAAAAATATCAAAACTATATTTCAGGGTATATAATGGTTAAGAGTGTAAAACCATAATATATGACTCACTCTACTCTCTCATTCAACTCAAGACTTACTTTGTGGTTTCTACACTCATAATCACTATGTACAACAAAGTATACTTTTAATAGTTTTTCTAGTTCTATAGAGCACAATAGGCTTATGGTACAAATTTCACTTTTTTATATGTTTTGCTATTTTTTTTAATAAATTGATTTCTGAAATAAATTTGAAAATTATTTATAGGGGCTGATGGGGTGATTTTGGTCCGCCCCTAAAAATATTTGTAAATTATGCTACAGTATTTTTGCTCCATTTGTAGCAGCAGGTCAAATTTGGTTCTGCCCCTAAAAATATTTGGGATGTTGCTGCAAATCGTTTTTTACCCCATCTTTCATGGAGAAGCTCCTTAGTAGAAAGCGGGGCCAAGATGACCGTGGTGACTTGGCAAGCTTTGTTGGCAAGTCAAGAAGAGTCCCGAAAGAGATTTGGTGATCGAGAAGCAATACTCTCGATGATTCAACAACGTGGACTATAGGTGACTTATTGGCTACGTATACCACGGGATAAATCTTCGTGTCGTGAGTTTGCTTCTTCTCATCCCCTCTTTAAGTTTCCGCAATTCATACTTGTAAGTTGCAATTTATGTGCCCTTTACTTTCTTAGAGTAGTATTAAGTTAGGATTGGCTATAGGTTGCATAACTCTTTTGATATGAGGGTTTCGCACTAGATGAACCGTAATTGCATAGATAGCATGTTTTAGCTTAAATATTATGCAAACTAGTTGGAGTCTTGGGCTAAGGTTTTAATTTGCCTAATTTACCCCTTCTTCTCTTAGGCCACGAGCACCCGATTCCTTTCAACTTGACCGTAGAATCATTAGGAAATAGATATATTACCTGCAGTGCTATCACGACAAAAAAAAAGTTTCAAGTAGGTCATTGGTTGAGCTAATTGGTGTATGGCATAACATGCATTTACCATCATTGCAACGGGCAAGTTCTTGATGCTCTTATGTCACTAGAAATGGATTCTGAGTTGACGACCCAGAAATCATGGAGAAGGCATGCATTCGAGTTCGTGGACGAAGACATGATCTTTACCTTATTCCAAGAGTGGAAGAGCAGGTGACTTGACGATCTTAGCGTGCATGTTTAAGGTGATGGTGAGAACCAGGCGCGGAAGCCACCTCTGAATCTCTCCGAGAACGAGAAAACATGCCTCTGGACCTCAATCTCACAAGCAAACAACCTGTTCATTCAACATGTAGACGACACCTCCTGTATGCGACAACTGGACAGTATGGAGAGGTTGTTCCGGATGCCTCCTACTCACAGCACATTGTATCGAGCTTGCGCTATCCAACTATTGGTTCATCTGCCCCTGCTATTCCTTTATCAATCTACCGGCTTAACGTGTTCCTTTCTCACATACGAGGAGTACAAATGCTTATAAGATAGGAGAGGTCACAGGAAGAAGACTACAAATGCGAGGCATATATAAGGAAGTGTGTGGTTTATTTATAAGAAGGGTCTTCGCAAGCCCTTAGTAGTACAATGGGAGGTTGGCGAGGTGGTGTACTGCTCTGAACTTTTTCTTTTCCTCCATCAACCCCGCATAGATGCATGATTTGGGATATCCTGTAGTACAAAAGGTCTTCATGCATGTAGCAGTCATGTAGGTTAATGGTCATACGGAGCATCGACGTCAGGGAAAAACAGTTGCAAACATCGGCCAGCCATAATATTTCCGTTCAAGGGCCTCTCGCAGAGTGTTGCATTATCCCTATAATAGCTTTTTTTTAAAAAAATGAGAACATTTTATTAATTTCAAGAAGTTACATCGAGTGGATATAACGACTTGAAACTGTTCCCGGCCTCTGTCCATTGGGCACAGCCTACTAGAGTTGTTAGGAAAAGTTGTTAGGAAAATTGAGTTCATGACGTGATTATGTTATTTGAAGGAAAATGGTTACATGCATGTCCAAGATCAGAGAAAAAAATATGTGCCATTATGTGTCCAATTCTGAGAAAAGAAAACAAGGGTATATTAATTACCATGTTCATACATTCCTCTCATTATCTATATATCTAAAGTTAACGTCTTTGCCAAAGTATCCCTTGTGAAGGATTCATGTTCTCAGTCGTGTGCTGAGGTAAGTTTAAATACCTGAATAAATGGAGAAATGCAAAATAAATGGAACACCAGATTCAGCATGCAATTCGCTACCTAGAAATTGTTCTAGCTTGACCCAAGAGGGGACAGCGAGGTAATTAACAATCCTAGCTACTCCTGGATCGTCAACCCTTACATGCTTCATGCATCTTGCGTGATGATCATTCTTAGACCAGATTAAACGCCTTTCTACTTCCACAGTAACGTCGAACAAACCTATAACATCATTGTCAAAACTTATAGTAAATCCCGTGCCATTATGCAATCAACATGCCGGCATATATGCATCATTTCATTTCATTTGTGTTCTAATAATAATCCAATGCCTTTCAACTTCCATTATTTGAACGTTGAATAAACTTTTTTAAAAAAAACTTGGCAAGAGCACTGCCGATTCATTTAAGAAGAGAAGCAAGCAGATTCAGATTTAGAGAATAAATATTACATAATAAACTGATGCACCTCTACTCATATCTAAGCCTAATGCACCACAGGTGTGCCACGAGCCACCCTTCTCAGATTTATTTCTTCTTTGATCAGCAAAACCACCTGATGCGGCTGCAAGCATTTCTGTTCGAAGACTCTTCTGTTCCTCTCCTTCCAAATGTTCCAAGCAATATAAGTGAGGATTGCTGCCACCGAGCGTTTTTGAGCTTGACTGAGGTGCGCCAAGCTGCTCTTCCACCATTCTTCAATGCCTTCATCTTGTTCTTGTGGGACTTGTATTACTCCTGCAGTCCATGTGCTGACTAGATGCCAAACATGCCGTGCATAAGGGCAGTGCAGGCACAGGTGTGTGGCCGTCTCAAACTCCTGATCACACAAAACACAGTTAGTAAAAGAAGGCCAATTTCTTGCCGCCAGCTTGTCTGCTGTTAGAATTTTCTCTTGCACCAGGTGCCACGCAAAGAACCTATGCTTCCCTTCAGCATGAGCATGCCAAATAGTGTCAGCATCAAAGGAGCAGTACGTTCCCTTCAGCTGAGCAAGGTAAGCAGATTTAGCCGTATACACCCCATTGGCTGTCCATTTCCAAAAAATCTGGTCCGACGTATTCGTGAATTGGATTTGATGCACAGCATCCCAAAGGACCACAAATTGTGCCATGAGTTCTATTGAGTCCATCCTCCAAAGTCCTCTTGTCCACTGTTGATTGATGATGATGTGGGGGGATAGCTGAATTAGGGTAACCCGCCCTCACGTTGGAGGCTCTGGGAATTGGACTCTAATTATGCTTACTTTCATTGATGAAGCCGGCCCCATTATATAGAGGCCGTAAGATTACAATATCCTAAAGTATCTCAACTTCCTAATTAAATAAGATTAATTCCCTAATTAAAATTACATGCCCAGATCACACGTTGCTTGGGCCTGAAATAGAGGAGCCGTGCGGTTGTTGTGCCCCATCCTGCAAGGCCGGTGTAGTGCCCGCCCCGGCGCCCTTCTTCCTCCTTCTCTCGTACTTGCGACCCACAAACGAGTCCACAACACTTCTGCCCTCCTTTTGAAACAGCTTGTCCTCAAGTTGAAATGATGGATAGCGCTCCTTGAACGACTCCAAAGGCTCCCAGGAAGTGTCGGCAGCCGGTAGACCGAGCCACTACACGGAAAGCTCCCACATGCCACGGTTGAGTCTTGCGCACACCACCTTCTCAGGGGTAGGGATGGCCCCATGGTCGATCAGCGGTAGAGGTACTGGCGCAGCTGGAGGATCGCCCACCAGCTTCTTGAGGAAGACCACATGGAAGACGTTGTGGATACGTGCTGAGGCTGGCAGCTGTAGACGATAAGTGACTTCCCCGATGCGCTCCAAGACCCGAAACGAACCATAGAACTTGTGTGCTAGCTTAGTAGCCGCACTGGATGAGATACCCGCCGCGGCTCGGTGGTTGAGGCGCAACCACACCCAATCCCCCACTGCAAACTCCACGAAACGGCGAGAACGGTCAGCCGTCTCCTTCATGATGTCTTGGGCTTGGTGAAGGCGATCGCGAATGTCGTTGAGGAAGACGTCGTGCTCATAGAGCTGGCGATCCAGGGCCACCACCCACGCCAAACTTGGCCTGTAGGATGCCAAAGTCGGTGGGGAACGCCCGTAGACCACCTCAAATGGCGTGGCCTTGAGCGCGGTCTGGTAGCTGGTGTTGTAGCAGTACTCGGCCCATGGCAGCCACCACAACCATTGCGGAGGTCGATCTCCCGCTAAGCAACGTAGGTAGACGCCCAAGATTCTGTTGGTGACCTCAGACTGTCCATCCGTCTGGGGGTGGAAGGCGGAGCTGAGGCGCAGCTTGACACTGGCGAGGGAGAAGAGATCCGTCCAAAACTTGCTGGTGAAGACGGGATCACGATCGCTCACAATGGAACACGGCAGTCCATGGAGCTTCACGATGTTGTCGAAGAAGGCCTAGGCGACGGTGATCGCCGTGTAGGGGTGCCCCAGCGCGAGGAAATGGGCGTACTTGGAGAAGCGATCGATGACGATGTCCGCCCAGACCGAGCTCGGCAACTCCAGCGGTTGCAGCAGGCCCGCTGGGTGAAGGTGCTCTGTCTTGCTGCGCTGGCAGACGATGCAGCTACGGACGTAGTCGGTGACGAGCCTGGACACGTGGGGGCTGTAGAAAGATGCTCTCAGGCGATGCAACATCTTCTGGGCCCATTCGTGGCCGGTCCCGTGGGCGTACTGAAGGAGAACCGGCCACAAGGAGGAGGAGTCGGCCACAAATATGCACCCCTTGTGGAGCACCAGACCATCCTTCTCCGTCCAGGCTGCTCCTGCCAGGCCGTCGGCGATCTCCTTGCGCTTGGCGATGAAGAAGGGAAGGGATGCCACCTCCTACTTGAGCTCGTCGAAGAGCTCGAACGCTGGTCGAGACAGCGCCAAAGCGTTGATGGCGCACTGATCCTTGTCACGCCGGGAGAGGGCATCGGCGATGACGTTCTGGCGCCCCAGCCGGTACTCCACCGTGAAGGAGTACCCAAAGAGCTTGCTGACCCATGTGTGCTGAGGAATCGTGGACAGCCGCTGGTCCAGGAGGTGCTTGAGGCTGCAATGGTCAGTCCGGATGACGAACGGGCGCGTCCACAGGTACGGTCTCCAGTGACGCACAGCCTACACAAGACCAATTAGTTCACATTCGTAGGCCGCCAGCTTCATGTGATGGGGCGCAACCGTCTTGCTGTAGAACACGATGGGGCCGCCAAGCTGGTGTAGCATGGCCCCGAAGCCCGAGCCGGAGGCGTCGTAGTCGATGACGAACGGCTTGTCGAAGTCAGGAAGCTGCAGCACGGGTCCCGTGGTGAGGGCGTGCTGGAGGGCGCGGAAGGCGTCCGTCGCTTCCTGCGTCCAGCAGAAGGCCTCCTTCTTGAGGAGGGCAGTGAGGGGCGCCGCGATGACGCCGTAGCTGTTGATGAACTTCCGGTAGTAGCCCGTAAGGCCAAGAAAGCCCCGAAGCACCTGCAGTGTCCGAGGCAGCGGCCAAGCCTAAATAGCCACTACCTTGGACTGGTCCATGGCCACGCCCTCGCCGGTGACGATGTGGCCCAGATAGGCCATGCTCTTCTCGCCGAAAGAGCACTTGGACCTTTTCAGCACCAGCCCGTGCGCCCGGAGGGTCTCGAAGACAGCGCAGACGTGTTGCAGGTGCTCGCTCCATGTCTTGTTGTAGATGAGGATGTCGTCGAAGAAGACAAGAACGAAGCGTCGAAGGAAGGGGCGCAGTACCTCATTCATGAGCGCCTGGAAGGTAGATGGCGCGTTGGTGAGGCCGAAGGGCATCACCAGGAACTCGAAGTGGCCATGATGGTCCGGAAGGCCGTTTTGTTGATGTCGGCGGCAAACATCCGGACCTGATGGTAGCCGCTACTCAGGTCAAGCTTGGTGAAGAACACCGCACCATGTAGCTCGTCCAAGAGTTCGTCGACGACGGGGATGGGAAACATGTCGCGGACGGTGACGGCGTTGAGGGCGCGGTAGTCGACGCAAAATCGCCATGTCCCGTCCTTCTTGCTCACCAGCAGCACCGGCGAGGAGAACGCGGACGTGCTATGGCGTATGATGCCCTATCGCAGAATGTCCGTGCACTGGCGCTAGATCTCGTCCTTCAGTAGTTGCGGGTATCTGTACGGCCGAACCACCACCGGCACTGTCCCGGGCAGCAGGTGGACGTGGTGGTCGAAACTGCGGCTCGGTGGAAGAGATGTCGGCGGCTCTAAGAGGTCGGCGAACGAGTCGAGGAGGAGCTGGAGGTAGTCGATCGCTGCTATGGCCGCGGCAACTCGCGGATCGGATGGAAATCCCTTGCCGACGAGGCGCACCCGGCGGCCGCCGTTCCAGAAGGACAGGCGATGGCGCGCGCAATCCCAGTGAAAGGATCCCAGGGAGCATAGCCAGCGGTACCCCAAGACCAGCTCGTAGCCCTCCAGCGGAATGACGAAGACGTCGATGTTGAAGGGTTCACCGCTGATGATGACGCGGACGGCGCGGCAGATGCCAGAGGACTGCAGCCGCTCGCCATTGGCCACCTTGACGTGGACACCGCTCAGGGGCTCGGGTGACAAGCCCAGGCGCACTGCTGTAGAGGTCGCCATGAAGGTGTGCGTGGATCCCGAGTTGACCAAGGCGGTGATGGGAACGCCTGCGATGTCGGTCTCGAGGAGGAAGGTGTCGGTGCTGCCGAGGCCCGTCATGGAGCACATGGAAACCTCGACAGCCGGCTCGGAGTCCTCGTCAGAGATGTCATCCTCCAGAGGGGGTGTCTTCTGAGATCTCGATGGTGTAGACGCCCTTGCCCTTGCACACCTTGTTGTGCCCGGGAATGAACTTCTTGGGGTAGTTGAAGCACAAGTCGCGGGTACGGCAGTCGTCCATCTCTTCTGCGGACAGCCGGCGGAACCGTGTGAACGGCAGTGCTGACGACGCGGGATCTGGAGGCGGCGGTGGGGTGGTCGAAGCCGCAGTAGGCGCCGGCCGGGGCTGAGGGGTCGTCGCGGTTGTCTGAGCAGCCGGCGACATCGCTGCTGCAGACGACCTGGAGCCGCGAGGAGGGGGCGCCATGTGTATCGAGACTCAGTGGTGATCGAGGTCGAATGCCGCTCGTACGCCCGAGCGAGGTTCATGGCGTCCTCGAGGTGCTCCGAGTGCCGCATCTCGACATCAATCTGCAGTGTGCCGCCCCGACCGGCCATGAACAGATCGGTCTGCTGCCGTTCGGAGACATCGTCGCAGCGGGCAAGATGGGTGAGGAAATGGTCGATGAAGTCGTCGACCATGCCCGTCCGACGAAGCTGATCGAGCTCGCCGAGGGGGTTGCTGCGGATGGAGGGCCCGAAGCGACGGTTGATGGCCTGAACGAACTTTGGCCACAATGGAACGCCGTGGTTGCGCTCAAGCCGAAAGTACCATCGGGCGGCTGCCTCGTGTAGGTAGAAGGACGCCGTCCAGGTCTTGTTCGCCTCTGGGGTGCGATAGGCGAGGAAGCACTGTTCGCACTTGTGCAACTAGATCGCCGGATCGTCCTTGCTGTAGTAGTCGGGGAACTTGAGCTTGTGTGCTGGAGATTGATGGGGAGGTGGCGGGTCGGATCCGGACGCCTCGAACTGGTTGGCGGGGGCCTTCTCCAGAACCTTGGTTTGGATCCGGTTGACGGCGACGTCCAGCGCGGAGTACTGGTTCTTGACTTGGCCGATCTCATGGGTGTTGCACTCGACCGCACGGAGGAGGTTGTCGAGCTTGGTGCTGATGTCCGTTGGAATCTAATAGCCAGCCATGGCGGACAGGGGTGGCGCCAGGTGAGGGGATTCTCGGCCCGACGGCTGGCTGGAGATCGGCGGTGGTTGGGCTTAGGGTTTAGGCGCAGGGAAGGGTTTGGCGGCTGGGGTTGTAGGTGCAGGAGGTGTGGCGGCTGGGAAGGCAGGATCGAACAGGAAGCTGATACCAGATGATGTGGGGGGATAGCTGAATTAGGGTAACCCGCCCTCACGTTGGAGGCTCGGGAAATTGGACTCTAATTCTGCTTACTTTCATTGATGAAACCGGCCCCATTATATAGAGGCCGTAAGATTACAATCTCCTAAAGTATCTCAACTTCCTAATTAAATAAGATTAATTCCCTAATTAAAATTACATGCCCAGATCACACGTTGCTTGGGCCTGAAGTAGAGGAGCCGTGCGATTGCTGTGCCCCATCCTGCAAGGCCGGTGCAGTGCCCGCCCCAGCGCCCTTCTTCCTCCTTCTCTCGTACTTGCGACCCACAAACGAGTCCACAACAGATGATGTCCTCCTTCACTGTTCTATTTTTTCTCCATGCTAGCTTGTACAGCCCAGGCGCAAAATCTCTAGGAGCCATTCCATTCATCCAACTGCAGTTCCAAAATGATGCTGTGTTTCCATCTCCTAGTTGTACAATGGTGCTTGCTCTGAAAAGCTGCTTGTCAACCTCATCACATGGCGGTATCGATCCCACCCATGGCCTATCAGGTTCAGTCCATGCATACCATAGCCATCGCAATCTCAATGCTCTGCCAAAAAAATTCGAGTCCAGCACCCCCAATCCACCCAAATTCTTGGGCAACATCGCCTTTTTCCACTTTACTAAACAATGTCCTCCATTCGCTTCTTCAGACCCTCTCCAAAGGAAGTTCCTTCTTAGTCTATCTATTTTCTTTATTGCCCACTTTTTCAATGGAAAGACGGTCAAGAAGTATATTGGTATCGCTGTAAGAACAGACCGAACAAGAGTGAGCCTTCCAGCTTTGTTCAACAATTTCCCTTTCCAAGCTGGTAATCTTGCGGCTATTTTGTCAAGTAAAGGTTGTACTTTAATTCTCTTTAGGTTTCTTATTATTTTAATACATCCCTGGGCATATACCCAACACATCCTATATCCTTGCGTGCGTCAAATGACAGAGTGGGAACAATCCCCACATGTCACACACTACGCATATCCTAGGACAGTATACCACGGCGGCGCGGCGAACCTCCAACCTTGTACGGTTGGCAATGGTAGTCAATGCCGGTAGAGAAGATGATTGCAGCGAGGCTACAGCCCCGAGCTCCTCTTTCGCCACGGTGCAAGGACATCATGGAGAGCTTCCAGAACTGGCTGACTTCTATATGCAGTCCATGAAGAGACTGAGCAGCCGAGCTTGATGAACTACGCATAGGCAAACACTGATTCCTGGACTAGTGAACATGGTCGAGCTCTGCCGGCTGTATGATCCTTCTACCAACAGGACTGAACGGCGATCAAGGGTAATTGTTCCGTATGCCTCTTATCCCTAGTGCACTCCACACTCCCTTACTGTCATCTCTTCACGAATCACTATACAAAGTTCTCTCTTCACACTGACTTAAACATTGCCTTTGTTTATGCGCACCCTATATATTTGTACTTAGAGCATACATTCAGCATCAGGATGATATACTAAATACAATGAGGTGCATCTGAGAAGAGGCAGGGCCATGATGTGTTTAGCTATTTGAAGCTACGAATATGGCCATTCTGCTTCAACCCTGCGAAATATAATGGGAAGTTGATGGGTGAGTCCGTGCACTTCTGCCGCATCCATTAACTCACAGACGATTGTACAATGACCAGCGATGTTTAATTTAAAAGGGATCAAATCTTCCCCCATTGATGACTGGGAGGTCCCATTATTTGATTTGAATGAACTGAAACAAAAGAAATGTGCTGCCAACGTACTCAATTAATGCGTTTCAGTGACCATATTCATGTCTTAATACTTCCTGATTTTGATGGTTGAGAGGAGTGAGTGAGTGAGTGAGTGAGTACATGATCTATGTTCTTTAATTAGTGCATGCATGATGGTTGGTTCACACAGATACAGTGCCTCAGAAATCACAGGAGAACCTGCATGCACTTGATTCAGTAAACCATCTGCAAACAGACAGAGAAACTAATTTAGATTTTACAATAACTGCAAACAGTCATGAACCGTAAAGAGTGATTTCCTTTGGAATGCAGCTATAACCATTGATCTTCTATGGAACTTACATAAATTTCATTAGGACCATTAGGACGATAGCAAATTAAATACAACATTCAACTATCTCAGTAGCCTAAGCCACAGACTTCGATGCAGAGCAAGAAGACAATTAGTGAATAGAAACAGTACATATCGAAGGTGATTAGCAAGGGCATCTTTTTTTTCTAGATTACGCAGAAGAACTACACATCATTGTATCAAAAAGAGAATAGAAGTTTCTTTACAAACCGCGGAACAAAAGAAGCTCACGCGACACAGTAGGTACTAAACCTAGTGCTAAGCAGCAACAATATAATGCCCTCTATAGCAAGGGCATCTGCCACTCTTAACCTGCCCCTTGCATGCTTGAGGCTGCCTTTTTGACAGCAAGTGGAGGTTTACCAGCTCGGCAACAATTAGTTCATCTACATGTTCATGAGCAGCAGCAGGAGAAGTAGTTCCAGACGCCTCCTATTTCCAAGCTCATTTCTCGTTCTCATCGGCA
Organism: Panicum virgatum; assembly: GCF_016808335.1. Classification (NCBI taxonomy): domain Eukaryota; kingdom Viridiplantae; phylum Streptophyta; class Magnoliopsida; order Poales; family Poaceae; genus Panicum; species Panicum virgatum. The sequence continues at coordinate 68,014,653 of NC_053147.1, forward strand.
TTCCTCTCCACCTCCTATATTTGTTCGCATTCTTTCCTCATAGCCTCTTTTCAACCTCGTTGAACCGCTTTACTGGCCTCTAGCTAGTGTCACACTCCCCCTTAGTGTGTTTTTCTCGATTTGCTATCCGATATGATTGTATAGGGTAGCCTGATTATGTATATAAATCTAATAAGATGACTGGCAACTATAGGTAAGCAGGTCAGGAGAAGAAAAACTATAAATAAGACTTGACAATGATAAGATGACTGGCAACTATAGGTAAGCAGGTCAGGAGAAGAAAAACTATAAATAAGACTTGACAATGGTATGGTATGAGTGTTTAATTTTCTAGCTATAAGAAAGGGGTATGCTCTTCACTACTATAGAACCTGGCTTTATTGCTGGCCCAACAACAACAACAACAACAACATAGCCTTTTTTCCCAAGCAAGTTGGGGTAGGCTAGAGATGAAACCCGAAAGAAATAAGTTCAAGGTTCAGGCACATTGATAGCTAGTCTCCAAGCGCTCCTATCCAAAACTATCTCTTTAGAGATATTCCAATCCTTAAGGTCTCTCTTAACCAACTCATCCCACGTCAGCTTTATTTCCGGCCCAAAAGGACATATAATGTTTGAAGGGATAAGGGAGTAAGGGACTCTCTGAAAGAACACCACATGATCAAAATTCTTTTATTTTAGATAGAAGAAAAGTAACTTTTTATAGAGATATAGGAGTCAATAGCGCGTGTACAAAACTATAGAAGTTCAATGCAACTATGCAAGAGCGGATTATACAACATGTATGTCGTGGTGCTGCAAACCACGGCCGGGTGGCGGAAGGCACCCGCCCTAGCCACTAGAGAGTGTGTACTCAGGGGGTAGCTAGTCTTAGATCGATCTCACTCAAGAACACGATGAACACAGCTGGTTTAGAGTGGTTCGGGCCGCCGGAGCGTAATACCCTACGTCCACTGTGTGTTGTATTGCTTGCGCTCTCTAGCTGAGTCTTGAGAGAGTCTCGAGAGAGTCTGAGGATCCGTGTTCTAGCGGGTGTGCTCTCCCTTTTATATGTCCAAGGGGAGCACGTACACTGAGCGGGGCCCCGACATGTGGACCCGGCGATGTATTATAAACTACACTTTGGCCTTCAATGCCTCAGATCCGGAGATCTTGTCGTCGGCTTCCGTGCGTAGCTTCTGACCAGGGATGGTCTTGAGCTGTCCTGTCAGAGTAGAGTCTAGCCTCAGCAGCCGCGCGTCGAGGTCATGATGAAGCGCCGAACTACTGACTCAGTCCACTGTAGCAGTGTGCACTGTTGATCCAGTCAGTAGCTGGTCATCATGACTCGTCGCGCATGCGCACGGCGCTGAGTCTTTAATGCTTGTCTTGGTAAATGACGAGCCGCGTCGGTAATTGGCGATCCATAGTGTGGACTGACAAAAGCTGCCCCGTGCCCAGAGGCAGCAGAGCTCACCTCAACCACTCGCACTTAATGCGGGTGGGTGAGGGAGCTTCCAGCGGAAGGCTTGCGCCCATGAGGGGTCCGGGACCCCATGAGAGGTCCAGGACCCATCTGCGGGAGTCCGGATGGCACGTGGAGGTCCCGGACCCACCTGCGGGGGTCCGGATGGTACGTGGAGGTCCCGGACCCACCTGCGGGGGTCCGGATCCGCGGCCACAGGTACTGAGTATTTCCACCTCTAGGACACGTGGTGGCACCGGACCCGTCCCCGAACGGGAAGTGGGTCCGGGACCGTTGGTCCGGTGAGATGGTGTCGGACCCTGTGGGTCCGGCTGCTCAGCTCCTTAGGGCGTAGTTACGGATAACTACGCGAGTCTTGGCATAGTAGGAGTGGGTACCCCAGTTGCAGGGTACCGACAGAGGCCCCCGGGCCCGCCTCGGGAGAGGCAACGAACCCGCAGGTGGGGCCACTACTGTGAGCAACTTGGCTGCTTCTAGCGCCCAGCGGTGCGCGCCGCAAGGGTCTTGTCCTGCATCGTCCATCCTTTGGGTCACCTGCTGCGTCATCACGTTTGGACCTGCACATGACTCAAGGTAGATGCTTAGTAGCGTGCCCACGGGTCCCAAATCCTGTTGGCTGTAATCCTTTGAGATAGACAGCTAGGTTCAGTGAACGGAGCTCAAGGGGCCGGCCTTTAGGTTAAGAGAAAGTCCGGACCTCCAGGTTCCCAGTCCTAGGTACTACGGCACTCATTCACAGGAGGTGGTGTGTGCAGGCTTAGGGTACGGAACCAGGCTAAGCGGCTACACGGCTTCGGACCTCCCCGGAGAATGAATGCGCTTCCCTGAACCTGCAGGTTCCCAGGGGTCCGAACCCCTCTCTTCCATGAGGGGTCTCGAGCTAAGTCACTAACTAGCCAACTCAATTCGGACCACAATCACCGCACAAGAGTAAGAAGTCACGTGGGGGTTAGCGCAAACAGAATGCGTAGATCGAAATTGGAATGTAACATCCTTAGAGGCAAACTGAGAATAATCTTTTCCTTTATAACTAGATGTACATGAGATGTGCGATGTAAGCCAGAACACGGGTTTATGAGGCCGGAGCTGTCCGGACCTCCGGGCCCCCAGTCTTAGGTACTACGGTACTCACCCTAGGGAGGTAGAGCATGCAGGCTTAGGGTACGGAACCAGGCTAAGCGGCTACACGGCTCCGGACCTCCCCGGAGGGTGAATACGCTTCCCTGAACCTGGTTCGCAGAGGTCCGGACCCCTCCACGGGGGAGGCTCACCGGACTGGACCACACGGAAGTACTACATAGTTACAAAGGAAAAGGTTTTATTCCCTGCTGGGCCTCTAAGAGTAGGACTTACAGAGATGTAGAGTCGGGGGTACGACCGGAGTCGGCTTTCCGCCGGAGAGAGCCACTAGAGCCGGCTTTCCGCCGGAGCGGGCTTGGTGCGACCGGAGTCGGCTTTCCGCCGGAGCGGCTTGGTGCGACCGGAGTCGGCTTTCCGCCGGAGCGGGCTTGGTGCGACCGGAGTCGGCTTTCCGCCGGAGCGGGCTTCTAGAGCCGGCTTTCCGCCGGAGCGGGCTTGGTGCGACCGGAGTCGGCTTTCCGCCGGAGCGGGCTTGGTGCGACCGGAGTCGGCTTTCCGCCGGAGCGGGCTTCCTCACATGAGTGAGGTATACTGCGAGCTGGGATTTGTCGCTCCGCCGCTCGCAGCTTGTGAGGGGGCCCTTGACGGGCGCCCTGACTCTTGCCGATGTGCAGCGCGCGCCGCTGCCGACGGTGGCTGCTCCACGGGCACGGTTGCACCTGGCGCGCCAAATGGCGTGGCGGGAGTGCTCAACCATCCGAGCCATGGAGATGAGCAAGAGATGAACTAAAACTAGCTAAAGCACCCCTACCTGGCGCGCCAAATGTCGTGGCGGGGCAAACCACGGCCGGGTGGCGGAAGGCACCCGCCCTAGCCACTAGAGAGTGTGTACTCAGGGGGTAGCTAGTCTTAGATCGATCTCACTCAAGAACACGATGAACACAGCTGGTTTAGAGTGGTTCGGGCCGCCGGAGCGTAATACCCTACGTCCACTGTGTGTTGTATTGCTTGCGCTCTCTAGCTGAGTCTTGAGAGAGTCTCGAGAGAGTCTGAGGATCCGTGTTCTAGCGGGTGTGCTCTCCCTTTTATATGTCCAAGGGGAGCACGTACACTGAGCGGGGCCCCGACATGTGGACCCGGCGATGTATTATAAACTACACTTTGGCCTTCAATGCCTCAGATCCGGAGATCTTGTCGTCGGCTTCCGTGCGTAGCTTCTGACCAGGGATGGTCTTGAGCTGTCCTGTCAGAGTAGAGTCTAGCCTCTGCAGCCGCGCGTCGAGGTCATGATGAAGCGCCGAACTACTGACTCAGTCCACTGTAGCAGTGTGCACTGTTGATCCAGTCAGTAGCTGGTCATCATGACTCGTCGCGCATGCGCACGGCGCTGAGTCTTTAATGCTTGTCTTGGTAAATGACGAGCCGCGTCGGTAATTGGCGATCCATAGTGTGGACTGACAAAAGCTGCCCCGTGCCCAGAGGCAGCAGAGCTCACCTCAACCACTCGCACTTAATGCGGGTGGGTGAGGGAGCTTCCAGCGGAAGGCTTGCACCCATGAGGGGTCCGGGACCCCATGAGAGGTCCAGGACCAATCTGCGGGAGTCCGGATGGCACGTGGAGGTCCCGGACCCACCTGCGGGGGTCCGGATGGTACGTGGAGGTCCCGGACCCACCTGCGGGGGTCCGGATCCGCGGCCACAGGTACTGAGTATTTCCACCTCTAGGACACGTGGTGACACCGGACCCGTCCCCGAACGGGAAGTGGGTCCGGGACCGTTGGTCCGGTGAGATGGTGTCGGACCCCAGGGGTCCGGCTGCTCAGCTCCTTAGGGCGTAGTTACGGATAACTACGCGAGTCTTGGCATAGTAGGAGTGGGTACCCCAGTTGCAGGGTACCGACAATGTAGATGACAAATCCTATAGCCATCCTATATATGTACTGTCACATGCATTCAACGCCTGCTCGTGCAGGTTTGTTTTCGATGATGTTCGTAAAAAAAAAATGTTTTACAGCGATAGCATTTTGAAACTCAGAAGAGATACAAAAATATGAACAGCAAAATAACCTTAAGAGTTCAACTGGGCTGGAAGGATCAGTCAACAGAGTTTAGAGTCCAGGATTCTCTGTCACTTCACCACAGCACTGTCGCCGGGTGCTATCAGCGTCGGCAGGCTTGGCATGTCCCTGCAACCTCATCCACACAAGCAACCTCTGACCGGCGTCAGCTCGTTGCCCCACACGGCCACACCACACTCGCACACGCAACGAAGCTCCACGATCCTGCGCAGCATCTATCGCGCCAGCTAGATTAGCTTGCTCAGCTCAGCTCGATCGCCGGCGGCAGCCCGGATGGTGGAGCCGGAGGCCGCCTTCGCCGTCGCCAGCGTCCTGGCCGTGGTCACCGTGGCCGTCCTGCTGCGCGCGTGCTCCCGCCGCGCCGCGCCCGCGACGCCGCGCCGGAGGGAGGAGGCGCGCGCTCACCGCCGCGGCGCGGTCATGGCGGACGCCGCCTTCTTCGCGGGCGGCGTGGCGGACGTCGACGCGGGCCTCGACGACGCCGCGCTCAGGGCGCTGCCCAAACTGATCTACGGCAACGAGGAAGCCGAGGCGGCCGGGAAGACGAAGGCGGCGTGCTGCGCGGTGTGCCTGGGCGAGTACGCCGGCGGCGACGTGCTCCGGATGCTGCCTCGGTGCGGGCACGCCTTCCACCAGCGCTGCGTCGACCGATGGCTGCGGCTGCACCAGACGTGCCCTGTCTGCCGCTCGCCGCCGGCGCTCAGCCCCGCCGCGGCGACAGCTCTGGCCGCGCCCACGCACCCCTGATTGCAAATTCTCAACTTACTCCGGTTGGAAGCTGTAAAGTAGAAGCATTGTACCATATGAATATGAAATAGAAGAGGGGACACCTCAAAGATTCAGCAGAAACATCACATCACATCACAAATGGCATCAGGTTCGTATGAGATGAGACCGAGCCATGTTGTCCCTGACCAGGATTGGCATCCACAGCTAGCCTAGCCAAAGTAGCCAGACAGCAGCCTTTATTTTTCATAGACAGCAGCAGCAAATGCAACTGGTTATGCAGGTTACACAACACGCAGCACAGGTACAGAATACAAACATTCAGAGAGGAGTATACATGTCCTAAGATTAACTTGCACGGTTAGGTATACAATGCAACCAATAAGATGTCGATGATGGATACATGTACGGCGGCTGACACCAGCCATACCAAAAGCTAAAATGCAGGGCCTACTTTTAACTTACCGACTGTCACCCAGCAGCGTCAGACTGACTAATTAACATGCTTACCAATCCACCGATTTTTGACTGATTACAATGCGAATGCAAATGTTCCTAAATGAGATACACGGCGCCGGAAGGGTGGATTCAGGCTTCCTTCCAGTTCCGGGATCAGGTGCACTTCACCGCACAGTGCGGCAGCTGCCCGTTGTTGACGGCGTTAGGCTGGCTCTCCTGGCTAGCACCTTTGTCAGTGGAGTTCTCTACTGGAGCAGCAGCGTCAGGTTTGGCTCCAGACGCTGGAGCAGCGGCATCTGATTTGGTTTCAGACACTGGAGCAGCAGTCTCGGTGGGAGCAGGGGCCGAGTTCTCAGTAGGGTTGCTTGCTGGAGCTGGAGCTTCAGGCTCAGCTGGCTTGGCATCTTCCTTCTTCTCTTCTGCAGTGTCTTTCTTCTCCAATGACGCAGAAGGGGCAACATCAGTTTCAGCAGGTTTCTCAGTTTCCTTCTTTTCTTCTTCTGCTGGTGCAGGAGCAGGAGCATCAGCCTTGTCTGCAGCCTTCTCTGCGTCTTCAGTTCCAGTAGGAGCCTCCTTCACCTCTTCACCAGGCTTCATCTCCACATCAGTGTCCTTCGCAGCATCTTCGTTAGGGGCCTCCTTTGCATCCTTGCCAGCTTTAGCATCTTTGGCTTCTTCAGTTTCAGGGGCCTCCTTTTTCTCCTGCTTGCCCTTTCTGCCAGTTGAGTTCCTGCTGCGTTTCGGGATCTTCTCACCTTCCGGGCTATCAAAAACCTTGACTTTCTCACTAATGCGAGCAGAACGTCTTGGGGTATCACCTGTATACAGAGTATTTTTAGATGGAGAAGACAAGACTTATAAAACCAGGGAGGTTTCAAGGAATAATTATGGAGCAGTAAGGAAAGGTATCTACCAGTTCCCCAATCAAACTCAGCAGCAGGAGGACCTCCAGGGTGTGCCTTTAGGTACTGACTTAGTTGCCTCTTGTTCTTAATTTCCTCTCCGGTTGGTGAAACAAAAACAATCTCAGATCTTCCCCCTCTCTGGGGAGTAAACTGTCAAATTGAAAAATGGAAGGATATTAGTTCATACTATAAACGGAAGATAAATAGTAAAATAAAAACATGCCTATTAACAGCTCTATGTAATTCATTGCAAAAAAAAGAGCATTTCTTTGCAACATCAGAACTGAAAAAGAAAAAAAAATCAACATGTCAAATCCAATGTTTGGTTGTTTATCCACATCATCCAGAGAATTATACATTGGAAAGCAGAGGCACAGCTGAGAAAATCGTTGGCTCCACCAATACTAGCCATTAACTGTGCTTGGAAACTGTAGTAAGTAAATTTACGGAAGCAGAAGAACAACTAGGACACAGGCAGTTCAGTAGAACACAGAATGCTTGGAGACAGAAGAATACTTGCCTATTTACTGCTAGGTTATATGGTGAAAATCATACAGAAAAATTTCAAAAATGCCATCACATCACAATCAACAAAGAAGAATTACACTGTTACATAAATGGCCTAAAGTTTAGTCCATTAGGTAATCCAAATAGGTGGACTAAAGTTTAGTTTCATCGCAACTAAAGTTTAGTCCATAGAACCTACCTGATTCGGACTAAAGTTTAGTTTAACCCATTTATGTGTTTCAAATGGTTTCCCACCTAAAGTTTAGTCCATGGATCCAAATAGGCATGGACTAAAGAATAGTTACCTAATGTTTAGTCACCTGACTAAACTTTAGTCCTAGGTGATCCAAACGGAACCTTAGTTTCACGTTTTGCTCTTGCCATCACATTAATTAGAGTGAAAGTCTGCTAACTGTGACTAAGTACTAGTTACTTCCACTACAAGAATAGAACTTGAAGGCAGGCAGAACATAGTATATCAGGAGTCATACCAGAATTTTGTGACCCTAAGAAGCGAAAATAAAATTATATTATTTTTTGAATTACTGTCAACAGCAACTGAAATTTGGCTAAAAAAATTATAGCTAAAGTAACTAGATTCATGATTAGCCAGGCACCCATTTCAAACCACTCAATGACTCGAGTTCAGCAAAGAAAGAACAACCAGATAGATTAACACAGGTATTGGGTGTGAAATTTTAGGGACAGCTTAACAGAGATAAAGTGTCAATGGATAAACTTCTAGTTACTAGCAGCTTTGCCTTTGCACAGGGTTGGAAGAAACGAACATAGAAAAATACTTATTTCACAATTTTAATAAAGTGGTACACATTTATTAAGTACCTGATAGGCAAAAAAGATTCTTAAAAGGTTACCAATAAAAGAAAACAATGACCTTTTAATGGAGAATTTGACTGCCTTACAAAACTCCAAAGGAGGATAACAAAATGCCTCATGAGAAATTTGATAACCTTATGACAAACTTTGAAGTAGGATAGCAGATTACACACTTCAGATACAATGCCATCAAGAAATATATGGTGAATTTTGAAAATTGCATTATGTAGAAAGAATATTTTGCTAAAAGAACATAAATCTGCAAAATAAAAATCAAATGGATCTATGCAGAAAATAATGCTAGCCAGCTGAACATAATAACTTTTAGTACAGACTAGAAAACATGTTTCCACTTTTGAACACACACGAAAAACGCAATAACCGACGAACAATCCTAGTGACTAGTTTAGCACCACCACGTGTCCGGTTGCTATGTGTCCAACATATTGTACTCTAACCACCCTGGAGTACGACAAACATGCGTACAGTTAATAACTGAATCACAAAATAGGTAACAAACAAAGTAGGACGTCACCGCAAACGGTCAAGTTAATGCGGTAACGTAAGACACTAAAGGCAAAAATCCTCAACTACAACTACAACTATTTCCAGCTCTCTTTTTAGATGATTCCAACATTGAACTTTACCGAGCATTCAAACATCACTTTCCCCGTCTGAAAATAGAAATAAGCCATGCTAGACGACAAGTCATATCAACTGCATGAACTATTCAATGCTTTCCTCCAATAGAAAAACTAGATACTCCAACCGTCGATAACATGAAAAGTACATCCCAACCACCAATAATGCAGACCTTCAATAGTAAATCCTATCAAGCATCACTAATTTCCAGCAACAGTAAAAAAATAACCATGTCAAACTTCACTGTACAAGCAATTCTCAGGCTATTAAGTAAGTTTGGCACATTTCTGTTATCCAGTTGGAAATCTGGATAGTGAAACCACCATAAGTACATCCGATAATGAACTAATAACAAATTCCTAAACTCAAATCTTGAATTTTCAAGACTTTCAGGTGGTTGTTAATGTGATACTAATTACTAGAACACCTGAGCAGATGGGTTTTCCATAAACCCTCCTAGCACTTAATTGGAGCTCCTACCAGCACGGCAGTGCTCTCTTCTGCTGCATCATGCTTTCATTTTTTGCATGACCCAGGCTCAACAGGTACTAGTTCTAAAATTTTGGCAATAGTCACAGCAAAACAAAACCCATGAACCAAGATATCACCAGATTCAGTAAAGAACATATCATCTAATAATCAACATAGAACTAGAAATGGGTAGGCCAAAACCCTATTACCAGCGATCGCCACAGCTCTAAGCTGCGGAACATTCCCCATTCCTATTTTTCTACAAATACAATAGACTCAGCTCAATAGACACAAGTTCTAAAATTTTGCCACTAGTCATAGCAAAACGAAAGTACGAAACCCATGAACCAAGATATCACCAGATTCACCAAAGTACAAATAATCAATATCAAAGTACAAATGGGTAGGCTAAAACTCTAATACCAGAATTGCCACAGCTCCAGGCTGCAGAACATTCCCCATTCCATCTTACCTACAAATACAATACTACCCAAGTAATAGGACCGCCTGAATCTGAACAAATTGCTGAAGCATTTCAAGCCAAACAGAACAATCACTGGAAACTGTAACCTCTCATCAGATATCAACATCGAATTGGAAATGGGTAAGCTAAAGCCCTATTAGCAGCAACTACCATAGCTCCAAGAGCCCATTCGAGCTTCACTACAAATACACTATGCTCAAATAACATCAACATCCTGAATCTGAAGTAATAGCTGAAACATTTCAAGACAAAACTAAACCAAGTACCAGAAACTCCGACCAATCACCAAATGATAAACATCGAATTGTTAATGGGTAAGCTAAAGTCCTATTGAGCAGTAATTGTCACAGCTACAAGCAGCAGAAAACTCCCCATTCCAGCTTGATTGCAAAAACACTACCACTAGCAACCAAACAGAAAACAACACTTCCATATGAACAAAAAACTGATGCATTTCAGGCCAAACAAAGTACTGGAAGCTCTAGCCCATCATCAAACAATCAACACCGCCGAACTAGAAATGGTTAGGCAAAACCCTATAACCCCTAATTGCAACAGCCCCAACCTGCACAGCACTCCCCTTTCAGGCTCTGCAACAGATGAAATACCACGGGCAAACAAAGTAAGTCAACAATCTGAATCCGAGCTCCAAGATCAAGCATTTCCACTCCAAGGCAGACCAACAAAGCCCTGGAACTAGGAGCAGTCGAAGTCCACCTAGTCCTGAACACCAACAAGTCGCGGCCATATTTGGGAATAGCCCCCCGGCCTGCCCCCCATAAGCACTAACCCTAGCAGTGCCTAATCGAGCTCTGGGACTAAGAATTACCGGCGTACGCACCCGAAATAGGGCGTAATCCCGACCACGACAATCCATGGGGGGGGGGGGGGGGGGGGGGGGGGGGGGGCTCTTTAAAAAACAACACATAGGGGGTAGGTAGGCGAACAGCAGCCTTACCAGAGAGCTGGAGCACTCCTCGGCGAGCCCACGAGCCACCTACCCCCAGCAGAAATCGAGCTCCGTAGGCTCACAACACCAATCCGAGATGAATCGCGCGTCGCCTGAGCAAACCTAAAATCTGAGAAACCCTAGACCCCCAAACCCAAAATGGAAGCTCTCGACCAGCTACCGCCAAAAAGAAAAGACAAACTAGAATTCGCCGGGAATTCGCGGCCAGGGACCCGAATTCCGGGCCCCGAACCCCGCGAATTCCACCCCGAATTCCACGCGAACGAGGCAGAGCAACGCAAGCGAAGCGGATAAGCACGCGCAGCTGGTAGTAAACTACTAGCTACCAATCCCCCCACCCACCTTCTTGGTCCACCCCTCGGGCGCGGGCATCTCGACGGACACGACCTCCTCCGCCGGCGGCGCCTGCTGCTGCTGCTCGCCTTCCGTCGCCATGAGGGTGCGGTGGATTCGCCTTCGTGCTCCCGCTCTCGCTGTCGTGTCAGGACACGAGCTCTCCGCTCTCGCCGTGCTGGTGGGGGAGGTGGGACGCGACGGGCGCGTGGGGGCATTTTCGGCCGGACTTTTATATCCCTCGCCCCACGGGATAATTCGGATAACGGCAGCTTCTGGGCGGAACACCCCGCCGGGTTCGGCCGTCAGCCCTCCACCGACGCCGACGAGTGGGCCCGGTCTCGGTTCCGCCTCCGCGGGACCGGGGTGTCAGCGAGCGTGGAGGGACGCGCGGATCCGTAGGCGGTGCCGGGGCGGACGTGGGGGCGCGGGGTGGTGGCCGTCATGCGCTGCCGACGGCGTGGGGCTGTGCGGAGCACGTGGACACGGTCCATGCACCGGTGGGCTTCCGCGGCCCACCGCGAGGTGAGAGTAGCGCTCGTGGGCCGGGCGCAGCCAGGGAGGCGGAGAGGGAACGGCGGGTCGCGGGACTGAGAGGCCGCGCGGGCTAACCGGATTGCACTCCGCGCTGTTCGAGTCCGCGGAGGGGCCCGGGCGCGCGGCGACGGAGCCTGGCTCATGACGTGTGGGGCCCATGGGGCGCGGGCCCCCCGCGGCACGCGGGGATCTGGGCCTGCGCGCGAGCCGTGCTTTTCGTTTTCTCCTGTAGGCTGCGGACACCTCGTGGCAACCTCGGCGCGGATAAGGCTGACCACAGAAGCAAATTTGATCCCTTCTCGTTTCCCACGCTTTCTCTGTTTACAGTGTTAAATAGTATATCTATAATGTCAAACAGTGTATTTATTCCTCCATTTACTCCCTGCATTGTGGACGGTCTAGGGCCCGCAGAGAGGATCTCGGTGAGTAGAGTACTCTCGCCGCCGTGCGCGTGCGGGGCACGTGACTGGCGTGCTGAGGTTAGCGGGCCGTGGGGTGGGCTGGTGGGGGAGACGTGGACGCGCCGCAGCGGCCCGCACGCGCGCCTCGTGAGCCGTGTCATCGCTGTCGTAATCTTCTCCTTTTTTTTGTTTTTTTTGCTACTGTATATACTTTATTTTCTGGGAGAGAAAAAAAGGCCGCGCACAAGAAAATCGGAAAGTCGGGGAAACTGGCCACGGGCCACACCTACCTACGGAGTACTCGGCTTGCTCAGCTGGGCTGGGCCCATTCTTTCTCTGCCATGCTGTACACTGCGGACCAGGGGCTACGTACATTTGCGAGATAAGCCCATGAATGAAAAATGTTGATCTGGGCCAGAAGTAGGAAACGATCTCGGCCCGCATCTTGGATTCCCTTTTGCTCTGCAGCAGCAGGTCTTGCTCTGCTTCGGCGACAGAGGGCGTGTTTGATATGGGCCAAAAGGGGAGGCCGAGCCCGTCGCGTGCAGAGCGGGTGTTTGATTTACTTGGCCCGGATTGGGAGCCTGGCCTGCGGCGTACAAAATCCCTTCTCTCTCCTGGTTCTGGCCATACGCTCTAGGTTTTCGTTTCTCCTCGGCCATGCTCTTGCGGCGCTCGCGCTGGCGATTCTGGCGGCTGCGCGCGGCTCTGGCGGGCTCGCGCGGGAAGAGGGAAACTTCCGCGCGCTCCCTTCCCCGCCGAAATCCATGGCCTATATTAACCCCCCTTCTCCCTCTCTCTGCTCTTCTCCTCCTCTCCACACTCCACTCCCGTTGAGGTACTGTCGTCGAGGTGAGCTCCGTTGCCGGCGCGTCGATTGCGTTCCGCGGGGTTCGTCTCCGTTCTCCCGGTGTGGATCTGCGTCCAGGCGGCGCGGCTCCCTCTGTTGGCGGGCTCCGGCGAGGCGGGCTTCTTCCTTCTTCTTCTTCTCCGGCGAGGCGGTGTTTCTGTTCGTGGATCTTGCGTCTCTTGTGGTTCGTCGTCCAGATCTGCTCCTTCCTCCCCACCACCTTCCGATTTGAGCAGCATCTGCACCCCTCCGACTCACCCGAGGTGAAATCGGTTTTTCCCTCAACCTTCTCGGTCTACTTTTAATGTTTGCCTCGGATCTCTGTACTTTTTGTTGATGTTTACTATACTCATGGTCAATCCTGCCTATTGTCGTCCATGGTTACTTGTTCTTATTGTTGGTACTTCGTTGATTTGTTTCATAGTGTTACTATTCTTGTCGATGTTCATGTTTTGTTGGTACTGGGAGATGAATGGTCGATGATGAATAGCTTATGTGGCACAAGGAGGCATTTTTTATGCGGGCCGTGCCTTTTTGTGAATGCTTCCACTACCATGCAGAGGCCAGCCAGGGTCTACCTAAATTACTTATACATTTGTGAATGAATGTAGATGGATGCAAATGCACAACATGCTTTAATGGCTAGGCAAGCAGCTGGGATGGTTGTTGTGATGGTGACCTTTGTAGTAAATAGGCTTAGAAGGATTAGTGGAGAAGAGGCAATCCCTTATGGCCCTAGGACTCATGCTGAGAGGCATAGGCAGAGCACACTGCAATTGATGTACAATTACAACGATGTTGAATGCGTTGCAATGCTGCGCATGAGAAGAGTCCCTTTTTTTCTTTATGTAACCTACTCAGAAATAGAGGCCTTGTACCTGAGACAGTAGGGTGTCCTGTGGAAGAGCAGGTGGCAATGTTTTTGCATGTGGTTGGTCACAACCAGAGATTTAGGGTAGTGCACCAATCTTTTAGGAGGTCCATTGAGACGGTGAGTAGAGTCTTTCACCAAGTGTTGTATGCAATTGGTGAGTTAAGGGCTGACATGATAAAGCCTCCTTCCACTGTCACACATCCAAAGATTTTGGGGAGCCACAGATGGTTTCCTTTTTTGAAGGTAATTGTTCATTAGATGCACATCTCATTAGGTTGGCGACACTTGGTACACTTGTTGCTTAAATGCACTTCGCCAATTTTTTGTAGAATTGCATTGGTGCCATTGATGACACACATGTGTTGGCAAGGGTGCCTAGACACATGCAACAAGCTTTCAGGGGTAGACACAAGCATCCAACACAGAATGTGATGGCTGCAGTGAGCTTTGACCTAAAGTTTACATATGTTCTTGCTGGCTGGGAGGGCTCAGCCCATGATGCACTAATCCTGGCTTCTTGCCTCCATTTAGGGGGGGTCAGATACCACTTGAGTGAGTTTGGGAATAGAAACCACCCCACCACTGCAAAAGAGCTATTCAATCTTAGGCACTCCTCTCTCAGGGTATCAGTTGAGAGGGCCTTTGGTGCACTTAAGGATCGGTTCAGAATTATTGACAACAAATCTTTCCACAAGTATAAGAGTCAAGTTAAGCTTGTACTGGCTTGCTGCATTCTGCACAATTGGATCATTGGGTTTGGCCTAGATGAGATTGTACCAGTAGAGGAAGGTTTTCATGGTGACCTGCCTGAGGATGATGAGGGAGAGGTGCCTCTAGACTCACCTACCATGGTGACTCTTAGGGATGAGATTTGCAATGCTATGTGGGCTGCTAGGGGGACATCTAGGACTTGATTTACTTGTATGTCATGGATGTGTAAAATAATTTGGTAGACCCTGGATATGGAACTAATGTGTGGTGGATTGTTGATGTAGTCTTACAATGCTATGTCTGAGACCATGTTGCAATTTGGTTATTTCTGCTTCATTGCTTCTGTACCTTTTACAGTGGTTATTTGTGCTTCATTGCTTCTGTACCTTTTACAAAAATGGGCTAAGGTAGCCAAGTTGAAGGACCTTAGTGGGGCAACATTTGATGATGATGTCCATGCCATAATGCTTGAGCAGGACCACTACCTTGGTCATTGCAAGGTACTAAGTAATGTATGACAGCCTGTACAATTCTCTTCTTAACTCTGGCCTCTCTTCTTAACTGTCTTGTATCTTCTTCACTTTGTGGACTCACTACAGGACCACCCTAAGGATGTTGAATACCTCAACACCCCCATCAGGTTCTACAAAGAGATGGAGGCCCTCTTTGGTAGCACTTTGGCAACTGGTAGGTTTGCCTTAGGGTCCAATGAACCATTGGGGGTGAACAATGCAGACTGTGTGGCTGCTAAGCTTGAGGGGCAGGACTTCTCTTGTGGTACTTCTGAGTTTGGGGAGGGCAGCAATGACAACATTGTAGGGGCTAAGAGGAAGAGGGCCAACTTTAGTGAGGAAGAGATGCTTATGATGACCAACATGACAGATGCTATCAACAATGTTGTGGCAGAACCACCTGAATTATCCCGGCTCAAGTGCGCAGGCCATCACCAGAAAGGCAACACCGGCTCAAACACACTTCAAACGGAACAATTCTTGGTCTGTCGGGTAACGTCCCGATACAACCACCGGTTCTCGGATCAAACAAGCATACCCCGCACGAAGGCGAGTACAGAGATATTACAACCACAAGTTTACAACACAGGTACAATAATGATTACAAACTGTTTCAAACTATTATTACAAAAACCAACTTAAGTAATCAGTTATACAAGCCATAACTTAAATTCAGAGTTTAAACAACGGAAGATAAAACACGACGGCTACAACACGTCGCAAAAGCATACCAAGCTAGCCCAAGCAAGGTATCACTCGTCAAGGTCATTGCCGGTCGCAGACGTATCCCACTCTACGGACCAGCCAGGAGACAAAGAGCAGGGATAGGCCAAACTAGCGATTTGATCCTCAAAACTCATACCTGAAAAAGGGGTTTCAACAGCAAGGCTGAGTATTCTAATACTCAGCAAGACTTAACCGTCAACGGGTATAAGTAGCCCACTTTAGCTAGACTATGCAAGGTTCTGTGAGGCTCTGGTTTTCCTTTTGCTGAAAAGCAATAAAGAGTATGTCCTTACTTTCAAGTTTTAGCTTTCAAGATTCTAGTTAATTAACCATTCTATGTAGCTTTCAAGATTCTATGTAGTCAAAATATAAGAGAGAGTGTCAGGTATATCCACTCCCCGGTCCAATCGGCTACTAGGCTTGCCGCGTACCATATTTACGGCATGTGGCTAGTACTTTCAAAAACTTAACCAGCACTACCACACACCGCGACCTTAGCAAGTTCATCAATACAGACGGGGTCTCACCAAAGGTCATGATATCAAACACGACCCCGTCCGTCGTCCTTATATTGATAACAGAAAGTAAACAAGCAATTCCTATAGAGCTCGCGAGTGACAGGCAATCACTCGACTTTTACCGGTCCTATAAGCTTAGCAATTATTCGAACTCAGGTCTAGTGTTCAGTACATAGGTTCCTAAGATCATGCATCTAGGGTGATTTCCGTTTTAGCTTCGAGATCACCTCCGTCAGACTCCGGGATCAGCTCGTACGTCCCGTCCGATAAGGCAGTCGTATCTATATGTAATACAAGAACAACATTATAAACACACATGGGCAATCATTTATAGAGTAGTTAAATAACAAATTTAACTACACAAGGCATCATGATCAACAGCACAAATGAAGTTTACTAACTTCATAAACAAGTGGGGTGATTTCCTATAACAACTAGTCATGGTTTGCTAATAAATAAACAACTCAAAGCACAAACAGAAATAAATTTAGCAAAAATTAACCTAAATATGAAATGAACAGATTAAGCTACCCTGTAAAAATCATGCCAAGACATTTATCCATTTAATCACAACAATTTATTCATTTAGACAACACCTAGAAAAAGCTTGAATTATACAGGTCAAACTATAACAAAATGGAAGCTCAAAATTTAACAGGAGGTTCACACAGAAATGAGCTAGCAACTGTGAATTTTTCAGGATTTTATATATAAAGATTTAATTCTGAGAAAATAAACAAGACAGAAATCAGATTAGTAAGATCCATTTTTAGCTCCTGTTCTAGCCATGAACTGAGGCTCAAACTTCCTGGACAAGCTAAGATACTCAAGAAGAACATTCAGAAATAATTTCATGATTTATTACGAACAGAAACTATTTACCATAATTAAAGTCTACTAAACAAGAAGTAAACCAAATAAATAGCTACACCAGATAATGATCATGAAATTTTTATAGAAATACTAGTGTTATAAGAACAAACTACCATAAAAGTTTCACTGCAAGACATGGCTTCAAACAGTAGATAAGAAAAAGATAAAATCAACTAATAATTATGCACTAGCAACACAAATCAAATTTTCCAGCAAAAACTTGCAACTAAAGCCCAACATATTATGGTTCTACTGCATAGAGCTCTTCAAGAGGATTCCAAAACATCCATATTTGCTATTTTACGAATTTTCCACGAATTGATATTGAATTTCAAAAATCACAGCAAACTATTACAAACAAGCCCCTATAGCACTATTCCCCTGAGTCACTGACATCGCAGACAGCCCCCTGGGCTTTTTCAAATTCAAGCACGCGGTCCTTGGCCTCGGTCAGAGAGAGGGCATGGGTGTTGACCGGCCTTTACTGGCGACGGCGAGCGCCGGCGGCGAGGGTAGGGTTGGGGAAAAGGACGAGCAGGTCGAGGCGGTTCTCCTGGTGCTTGGAATCGAAGCTGGGGTGGTCGGGAAAGCGGATGTCGACGGCGAGCGGCGGCTTGCGGGCTCGGAGCACGGCGGCGGGGTAACTCCGGTGGGTTTTGGGCTACGAGAAGCGGCTGGGAAGCTGCGCTAGGACGAGGCGCGGCTAATGGTGGGGGCTATTGGGGTGGAGCGGGTCTGTGGTGGCGGCTCCGCGGCGGAGGTGAGCTCGTCGGAGTTCGAACGGGGCGGCGGCGCTGTTCTGGGGCGTGGGGGCGAGGAGAGAGCAAAAGAGTGAGGGGATTCGGTTTCTGGGGATTTTGTAGTGCCCGTGCGCGCGATAGGGAAGGACGGCGAGCTCTGCAGCGGGCTCTCCACGGCGGCATCGCGGTGGTGGCCGCGCGGGCGGCTCTGCGCTCGGCGGGGGCGCGTGGCACGGTAGGGGGAGGCACAGCGCGATGGCAAGGGCGGTGGAGCGGCTCCGGGGCGACGCGTGGGCGCCAGCGCGAAGCAGAGGCGAAGTTGGAGTTGGCCGAGGAGGCGGCGGGCGGCGTGGCGCTGTTGGTCGGCGGTGAGAAGCAGAGCAGGCAGGAGGAAGGGGAAAAAGGGTCAATTTGCAAATTCCAAAAATTCCAAGGACCTGAATGTAAACAAGCAATAACTTTTAAACTAAAGCTCAAATGAAAAAGTGCCCAACATGAAAGTTGTTCAACTTTTCAAGCTCTACAACTCTGATGTTGTGCAAAAATTTATTTGATCAAATATTCAAGAGCTATTTTTGAAAACATAGGAGGGATTTTGAATTCCAAGGAATTTTGTCTCTTTCAAGGTGATTTCACTTTAAACTTAGACTTAAAAGCAAAATTTGCTGCCATGTAATAAATGCACTAAATTTTGCAAAAACACCCTCCACAAAAACTATAACTCCACAACCTATTCAAATATAACTATAGAAAGGACCTTGCATAAAATCATAATTACACATATAACCTTTATATTTACAAAAAGATCCTATTTCAAGCAATTCAAGCACATGATGCATATAATATATACACAACTATTGTGCAGACACCTAGGGTGTTACAGCCTTTCCCCCTAAAAGGAATCTCACCCCGAGATTCTAAAAGATAGACTCTCGAGGGAAGAAGAAGCAGACCAATCATCAAGCCAGCAGGACAAAGTCACACTAGAGAATAATGATGTTGATGATATGATCTTTTGTAGATAAGGATTGAGAACTTAGAGAAAGTTCACGAAACAAGGTATGAATTTATGGGCGAGAGGAATTACTGTGCGATTGTGTGAACTAATCAATTGTTTTTCTACACTAAAGGCTCCAGGACTTCATTCTTTGCAGCTAGAGTCTGTGGATAAAACATGAGATCACAATCACCATCAAAGTCGGCTGGGAAAAGACCGGTGGATTATTCTAGTACTAACATATAGTAGGATTTTTGTAAAGAAGAGAGGACCTAAGTTCTAGGAGAATCAAGGTCTCAACCTGGTGGTGAATCTAGATAGAAAAGATATCAAGGTGAGTTTTTGCTCAAGGACATTCTTGCTCAAACTGTTGATTAAATTAAACATTATGATGCGAGATGCATATGCTTGATGACCATGAGAATGATGCATCCTCAAGATGTATGATTGCAATGCTGGTTAGTGACCCAGAAGGATATACCAAAAACTCACGGTTTTTGTTGGCCGAATCAAAACCCCAAGTTAACACAATATTCAGGTTGCGAAAAATGGATTGTCGGGGTATTGCTTACACATACCAAGATACCAGCGCGCTTCTAGTGGCACAAACGTATGGCTGCAGCACACACGAGGCCCTAGGTCCCGTCGCGGCACCATTGGTCAGTGACAGACACCACGACAAGGTAAAAATATAGCAACCTAAATAATGTGCATGGCTAGAAAGAAAGACGGAGGGTTAGGTGATAAACGCAAAACCCTTCCCAGATGCATATGATGTTAATTGTAATTGAGCCCCATGATGCACATGTTTAAATAATGGCCATGCAACAACCATGCTAGTAATGATCCTGCGTGTTATTCTAGTATTCTTGATTGCCACTCTTTTTAGTTTTCAAGGAGAGTTATCCGAGCAAGGAGGGTAATGGGATTTCCCTTTGATATGCAAAGTATGGGCTAGACGGTTTGAGAATTGAGAATATACCCGTCATATCCGGTGCACCTTCAAGAAGATCGGCAGGTGGGGTGCCTCCAACCCTTCCTTGTAAACTAGCATGTCTCTTGCCCTTATTTTTGTTGTTCTGCATAGAATCTTGACCCCGTTTTGGTCGTCTAGGCTGGGAGCAGTGTCGAGCGAAGTGGTTAGGATTCCCACAATTGAAGCAACATTTTATTTTGCCTGAACCACCAAGTGGGATGAAATCCGTGCAGGTAATTTCCCACCCAGTCAAGTCTATGTCGCTTGGGTCATGCTTGAGAATCCGACGCTTTGCTTGGCGAGCCTTAAGTTCCATCGAAGGTCGCGATGGTGGCGTTAGGGAGTCTAAGTAAACATCCCTTGTCTCCTTTATTTCTTCATTTAGCTCTTGATATTCCGCAACCAGAGGTTGGGGGACATTATATCCATCCCCTAGCTGGTGTTGCTGCTGTAGGAGTTGATAAATCTCTTGCTGTCTCTGAGCAAGTTGCTGGAGTAGTTTGGTCTGGGCAGCCACGAGTTCAGCCAGGTTGGATAGTAGTGGCTGTCCGCTAACACAAGCACTTCCCAACCCTGCAGGAGCATTGTGTGCCCCTTGCACCATCTGCAATGCGTAATTCTTTCATTAACTAGGGAAAAATTTAGTAGCAGCCAGAGAACACATTTTCGAATAAAACTTTCCACATGATCAACCATAGATCAGGTCACAAACTAGGCCAATTAATTTTGTTTTTCCCAGATACAATAGAAAGGCAGATTTCTAGATAGATCTTAGGCGATCGAATAGACAGGGTTCTTGTGCTACGCTGCTAATCAACAGCGATCATAGTAGTGATTGGACTAAAAATATAGTCTCACAGATTCAATAGGCTAAAATTTGATGAGCATCCATGTCACAAAATTTGCAATATCTTTGGTATTCATCAAACAGCCTAGAAATGCACAATGAAGAGATTTGGCAAGTAGGAAGGATCATGATCTTCCAAACTGGTAGTCCAAGTGGTACTGGTTCATCATTTGAGATTCTAAGGAATGAAAAGATCACTAGACATCAAGATGGGGCTTAGGATGAAGGCATGACTTAAAACCATCTTTTTCATCTAAGAAAGTCTAAGCATTTTAACAAGCATGCTTCTAAAGTCAAAATTTATCCCACTTATGGTTTAAGCACACTAACACTTATCTATGAGGATTCATACTAGAAATTCCTTAAAAATCTTATGTAACAACTTCAAATACTAGGAACCAAATCAAGCATCAACCAAATATGCATGCACGTCCTGACCGTCCTCACAAGATAAACAATTGCCAACTATCGTTGGGCTTATGTAGTTAGCACGGTGGCATACATAAATACGGCTCTCCCTATATAGCTAGTCGATACATTCTAACCGTTCTTAACTTATCGAATTGTGGTTAGTGTACCTACAGAAGATTGGCAGAACATATATATATCCAATGAACCTTTCATGCCAGCACTCATGAAAGCGTCCTCAAACATTACCGCTCACTATAAAAGCGGCAGCCATACAATTTCCGCCGTATGGCCAACGTTAACATACACCACTTAGTGGCGTATTCATAAGTTCCTTTACTCCCAATGTAGTCGACCGAGGTCGGTATATTGGCAGCAGCTCAAGTAGATCACTGCTTGAGCGCAGCGTTCAGTTCGCATCGCCGACGGGAAGGTCAGACTCCCTCAGCTGACTGAGTATATTTTACTTCCAATATAGTCAACTAATAGTTGGTATATTGGGAGCACCTCAAGTAAGCCACTGCTTGAGGGCAGCGTTCGGCTCGCATCACCGACGGGAAGGTCAGACTCCCTCAGCTGACTGAGGATCCTTATCTTCTTACCTCAACGTAGGTGCATCGTTACAGGAATTAAGAGTTGCTTGTGAGTATGGTTTAACAAAATGTAAGTGCTGGAAGTCAGATAACATAAACCATACATAAATAGCCACCTAGTAATTCCCGTAAATTCCCTAGGACTACGTTCTATGCACAACCCTTAACGATTCCAACGTAGTTCTCCGAAATACTTTGTTCTTCCAATTTTATAAGAAAACCAGTTTTTAAGGTTCCAACATCTCCGGTGTATGCTTGCAGCTCTGATACCAGCTGTGGCAGAACCACCTGAATTATCCCGGCTCAAGTGCGCAGGCCATCACCAGAAAGGCAACACCGGCTCAAACGCACTTCAAACGGAACAATTCTTGGTCTGTCGGGTAACGTCCCGATACAACCACCGGTTCTCGGATCAAACAAGCATACCCCGCACGAAGGCGAGTACAGAGATATTACAACCACAAGTTTACAACACAGGTACAATAATGATTACAAACCGTTTCAAACTATTATTACAAAAACCAACTTAAGTAAAACAGTTATACAAGCCATAACTTAAATTCAGAGTTTAAACAGCGGAAGATAAAACACGACGGCTACAACACGTCGCAAAAGCATACCAAGCTAGCCCAAGCAAGGTATCACTCGTCAAGGTCATTGCCGGTCGCAGACGTATCCCACTCTACGGACCAGCCAGGAGACAAAGAGCAGGGATAGGCCAAACTAGCGATTTGATCCTCAAAACTCATACCTGAAAAAGGGGTTTCAACAGCAAGGCTGAGTATTCTAATACTCAGCAAGACTTAACCATCAACGGGTATAAGTAGCCCACTTTAGCTAGACTATGCAAGGTTCTGTGAGGCTCTGGTTTTCCTTTTGCTGAAAAGCAATAAAGAGTATGTCCTTACTTTCAAGTTTTAGCTTTCAAGATTCTAGTTAATTAACCATTCTATGTAGCTTTCAAGATTCTATGTAGTCAAAATATAAGAGAGAGTGTCAGGTATATCCACTCCCCGGTCCAATCGGCTACTAGGCTTGCCGCGTACCATATTTACGGCATGTGGCTAGTACTTTCAAAAACTTAACCAGCACTACCACACACCGCGACCTTAGCAAGTTCATCAATACAGACGGGGTCTCACCAAAGGTCATGATATCGAACACGACCCCGTCCGTCGTCCTTATATTGATAACAGAAAGTAAACAAGCAATTCCTATAGAGCTCGCGAGTGACAGGCAATCACTCGACTTTTACCGGTCCTATAAGCTTAGCAATTATTCGAACTCAGGTCTAGTGTTCAGTACATAGGTTCCTAAGATCATGCATCTAGGGTTTCAATTCAAATCCTAAGAACTGTAAATGCACAAGTAAATAATATCAGTAAATGATAATAATTTGAAGTATAGGTTATGTCCGGGGCTTGCCTTCTCGGTAGTTGCTAACTATTTCAGCCCTAGGCTCTTCCAAACTTTGGTCCGGGGCTTCAGTTAGTTCCGCAGTGTTTACTTGAGCTTCGAGATCACCTCCGTCAGACTCCGGGATCAGCTCGTACGTCCCGTCCGATAAGGCAGTCGTATCTATATGTAATGCAAGAATAATATTATAAACACACATGGGCAAATGTTTATAGAGTAGTTAAATAACAAATCTAACTACACAAGACATCATGATAAACAGCACAAATGAAGTTTACTAACTTCATAAACAAGTGGGGTGATTTCCTATAACAACTAGTCATGGTTTGCTAATAAATAAACAACTCAAAGCACAAACAGAATAAATTTAGCAAAAATTAACCTAAACATAAAATGAACAGATTAAGCTACCCTGTAAAAATCATGCCAAGACATTTAGCCATTTAATCACAACAATTCATTCATTTAGACAACACCTAGAACAAGCTTGAATTATACAGGTCAAACTAGAGCAAAGTAGAAGCTCAAAATTTAACAGGAGGTTCACACAAAATGAACTAGCAACTGTGAATTTTTCAGGATTTTATCTATAGAGAATTAATTCTGAGAAAATAAACAAAACAGAAATCAGATTAGTAAGATTCATTTTTAGCTCCTGTTCTAGCCATGAACTGAGGCTCAACCTTCCTGGACAAACTAAGATACTCAAGAAGAACATTCAGAAATATTTTCATGATTTATTACGAACAGAAACTATTTACCATAATTAAAGTCTACTAAACAAGGAGTAAACCAAATAAATAGCTACACCAGATAAATGATCATGAAATTTTTATAGAAATACTAGTGTTATAAGAACAAACTACCATAAAATTTTCACTGCAAGACATGGCTTAAAACAGTAGATAAGAAAAAGATGAAATCAACTAATAATTATGCACTAGCAACACAAATCAAATTTTTCAGCAAAAACTTGCAACTAAAGCCTAACATACTATGGTTCTACTATATAGAGCTCTTCAAGAGGATTCCAAAACATCCAGATTTGCTATTTTACGAATTTTCCACGAATTGATATTGAATTTCAAAAATCACAGCAAACTATTACAAACAAGCCCCTATAGCACTATTCCCCTGAGTCACTGACATCGCAGACAGCCCCCTGGGCTTTTTCAAATTCAAGCACGCGGTCCTTGGCCTCGGTCAGAGAGAGGGCACGGGTGTTGACCGGCCTTTACCGGCGACAGCGAGCGCTGGCGGCGAGGGTAGGGTTGGGGAAAAGGACAAGCAGGTCGAGGCGGTTCTCCTGGTGCTTGGAATCGAAGCTGGGGTGGTCGGGAAAGCGGATGTCGACGGCGAGCGGCGGCTTGCGGGCTCGGAACACGGCGGCGGGGTAACTCCGGTGGGTTTTGGGCTACGAGAAGCGGCTGGGAAGCTGCGCTAGGACGAGGCGCGGCTAATGGTGGGGGCTATTGGGGTGGAGCGGGTCTGTGGTGGCGGCTCCACGGCGGAGGTGAGCTCGTCGGAGTTCGAGCGGGGCGGCGGCGCTGTTCTGGGGCGTGGGGGCGAGGAGAGAGCAAAAGAGTGAGGGGATTCGATTTCTGGGGCTATTGTAGTGCCCGTGCGCGCGATAGGGAAGGACGGCGAGCTCTGCAGCGGGCTCTCCATGGCGGCATCGCGGTGGTGGCCGTGCGGGCGGCTCTGCGCTCGGCGGGGGCGCGTGGCACGGTAGGGGGAGGCACAGCGCGATGGCAAGGGCGGTGGAGCGGCTCCGGGGTGACGCGTGGGCGCCAGCGCGAAGCAGAGGCGAAGTTGGAGTTGGCCGGGGAGGCGGCGGGCGGCGTGGCGCTGTCGGTCGGCGGTGAGAAGCAGAGTAGGCAGGAGGAAGGGGAAAAAGGGCCAATTTGCAAATTCCAAAAATTCCAGGGACCTAAATGTAAACAAGCAATAACTTTTAAACTAAAGCTCAAATGAAAAAGTGCCCAACATGAAAGTTGTTCAACTTTTCAAGCTCTACAACTTTGATGTTGTGCAAAAATTTATTTGATCAAATATTCAAGAGCTATTTTTGAAAACATAGGAGGGATTTTGAATTCCAAGGAATTTTGTCTCTTTCAAGGTGATTTCACTTTAAACTTAGACTTAGAAGCAAAATTTGCTGCCATGTAATAAATGCACTGAATTTTGTAAAAACACCCTCCACAAAAATTATAACTCCACAACCTATTCAAATATAACTATAGAAAGGACCTTGCATAAAATCATAATTACACATATAACCTTTATATTTACAAAAAGATCCTATTTCAAGAAATTCAAGCACATGATGCATATAATATATACACAACTACTGTGCAGACACCTAGAGTGTTACAAATGTTGCCAATGCTATGCTGAAAATAGGTGCTGCACATGTCGATCCAGACCTCTACCTTGCTATCATGGAGATGGAGATGTCTGACTTCTCCACTGAGGCCTTGATTGTTGCCTACACCCATCTCCTTAAGAAAAAGGCTGTTGCAACTGGTTTTGTCAACATGTCCACCCCCCATAGGGCCATATGGCTGAGGACCTACCTGGCCAAGAACTACTATTTGTAGTTCTGTCCATGTTGTGCAGACAACACTTAGAGGGGGTTGACTGTTGAGAAGTATAGTTCCTCCACCTCCCTCCCCCACTCTCTTCTCTTTTGGGTTCCATTTTGGCTAGAAACTGTGCAAGGTAGATGGCTGACCAGCACCTGTTCTTTTGGGTTTAATTAGCAGGAGGGTGGCTAACTAAGGATAGTGTACTTATATTTCAACTTGTTGTATTCAAATGCAGCCTCTGTTGGCTTGCTGTTGCACTGATATGAAGTTGTATGCTATTACGATCCATTCCTGTTTCATTACTTCATAATATGTTGCTTTGTATTTGGCCTATGATGCATTGTACACTAATTTGAGGTGCATTTGCTTGTTTTCCATATCAATAATGTGGCTTTGCTTCTTCTTGTCTCTTGGAATGAAACTGAGCCTAGTGGTGGCTGTAACCAAGCTGAGTTCATACTCCTGCCAGTCTTTGTTGCATTCCAAAAGCATTTGATGTGACTTTTTTCTGAATCTCATACCACCTGATTATTTTTTGCACCCATGATGATTTATAGATTATGCCAGCAGCTGAGGCCTTGTTTCTCCCTCTGATTTGTGTGTTTCTCCTGTTTAATGCCTATGATGATACCAATGCCATGGTGAGGAAAGGTTTACATTTATGGTCTTTAACTTATGAGGTACTGGGCATATGATGAAGCTATTTTTCATGACTGTCATCGAACCGTGAATAACATCCATGCCTAAGTAACTTGTCAGGATCTGGGCTTATGAATACTTGGGGCGTGTTTGATTGCTGGGCTGGATGTTGGTCACGCTCTCATGGCCTTCATGACTGTACAGATTGCCTACCTTTTTAGATCCCTTATGCTCCAAGTTAATAGACTAAATGAAAAGACAAATTGAATCTGAGGCAAATCATTACTGTCCTTACTACCTTTCTCATAATCTCATATCACATCATCTAATGTCCTTACTACTTTTCTGTGTTGGCTGCTTCTGTCTACTGGTGCTCCTTCTGTTAATTATGTTCGGTTGATGATAAATGTGTGATGATGAAAAC
The DNA here is from genome assembly GCF_016808335.1 of Panicum virgatum. Classification (NCBI taxonomy): domain Eukaryota; kingdom Viridiplantae; phylum Streptophyta; class Magnoliopsida; order Poales; family Poaceae; genus Panicum; species Panicum virgatum. Next base: position 68,041,240 of record NC_053147.1, read on the forward strand.
TGGTGTTGGTCAACTCTAACTCCAACTCAATGTTGTTATTTTGAAATTGCCGATGATGTTGGGTAATTACCTGAGGCCATTATTTCAGACCTGATCATATGAACTTTGCTATTTTCATATGTTGCTGTTGAAATATGTTGAGTTGTGAATCCATGGGCCATGCTGGATTGGCTGGAATCAAACACCATCTCGTTTTGGTAGTTGATGGTAGTTGGGGTTGGGCCAGGCTACTGGCTGTGAATCAAACACAGAAAAGTAATAACCTGGCCCAAATGCTACATACAAATCAAACAAGTGCACTTGTGCACCGCAGGCCGGGCCGTGGCTGGCCTGGGCTGGCTCGCTGGCCAGGCCTTGCACAGCCCTGATATCAAACACGCCCAGAGCGGAGCTGAGCCTACGAACTCGGGACGCAAGTTCAGATTCAAACTTGCCTCAACTTCGAAAAATCTACGGTGAACACTGAACACGCACGCGGTGCATGCCTACGGTGCTTTGTCTGAATGATTGGTCGCTGGGATGGAAATTCAGCAGCGAGTGCCACAACAACACATCGAAGCACTGAAGCAGGAAAAGTGGCTCTGAAAACGGCAAGAAAGCCAAGCTGAGACCAACGGGCCAGCTACGGCCGAGCTGTCTCAGTCAGGTTTCTATCTGTTGTCTCCGGACGAGCTACGGAGTTTCAGAGTGTGTGTGGAGGCTGGCTGTCTGTCCCACTCCCACTCTCCCAGGAAAGCTTGCACCTAGCAGCAGCTCTTGAACCTTTTGTACCAGGACGCCATCTCTCCTTTTCAATTTCAGCTTCTGCAAATGGACGCAGCAAAGCCGACCATCAGGCATTCAGACCATGTATAGTGCGGCCGTCGCGTTCGGTATTCATATGTGCGTACCTACATGTTTTCTGAATGTACTTTCGGTGTGTCTGTGCTGTACAACACAGCCTCTGAAGAAAATCTGCCTTCAGATGCTGTCCTAGTCTTCGCATGATCTTGCCAAGATCTCAGAGATCCACGGCAGATTTCATCAAAGGAAAAGGCTTCGCTGCAGCAGGTACTGAACCGAGCTGAATCCACTTTGGTGTCTGAGGCTTCCCCCGAGACCAAACGCATTGCATTGGTCAGCAAAAAGGGCGCTCGTTCATTGCAATGGCCGTGGCAAGTACTACGACTCCAACGCTTTATTTAATTTAGTGCCGTGCATTCGGTGCAGCTTTGGTTCATTGGTTAGGGTCTTAGTTGGTGAAGCTCTGATCTCCGAACCTTTCAGCAAGCCTGCACACAGATCAGGGTCAAAGGAGTACAATAACCTGGAACGATTCAGTGATTCTACTGGCACGTGACAATCAAGACTAAAGATCATGAAAGATGGAGCCCTGTTCATCATTTTAAAAAAAATATGTTTTCTCATCACACAAGCTTTGAAATTTTAATTGTAGAAGAATGAATGAATATTTTTAGTGATGTTGAATTGGTGTATCTTTGGTTGGTGTTGGTCTGAATCTCTCCCCCTGGAATGACAGTGAAAAGAACACATGAGCCTGGTGTGATTCTACTGAATGGGTAGGAATCAAGTGAGTCAAAGTCGTGCAAGGTATTATCTGAGTACTAGCGTTTCCTGAATTTCTTTTTTTTATATACACGTCACGCTTTAAAACCAGAACACAATAAAAGGTTTAGAAATTCAGCGTCACTTTCTTTCCTTTTTGCACTATCATCTCATCTTGTTTGAACACCTCATCTGTGGGCCATATGGTGAATGTACACAAGTCATCGTTGACCGAAGAAAAGAGAAGGGGGTTCCAACTCACACTTGCCATAAGCAACATCACAAACATAAAAAATTTTAGTTCTTCTAAAAAAAGTGAAAATATGAAACACTAAATTCCATGTCGAGCCCATTCATCATCCGTATGACTCTGATTGGCGATTAGGCAAGATCCAAATGCATCTTTTGACCTGCCATGACAGCGCGCGCGCGCACACACACACATTACAGATTGCACCACAATTCATACACCTTAGGATGGACGATGAGTTCATCTATCTGCAGTGGCAGCAGGTCGCCTGTCGCATTCAATAAAAACATTTGCTTTCCATATTTCATTTAATTGTTTGACAGTTTTTTCTCGCCTTCTTAATTGCGTGAGCTTTACCTTTGCTTGTGGTGGATCGGCGCCGGAAAAGTAGGGCTTGACAGTGAGAGGTCAGCTTTGGCATAAATCTTTTCACTGATAAGAGACATCTAACCATTCCTTATCCAACGATACTGTTTGGTTCAGAGACTATTAGTCCATTTGTGCGGACGCACTCAATGATCTTGTCCCTGTTCAACTACAGTGTATTTTGTCCCCAAAAAAACTACAGTGTATTTCAGGCCCCACTTCATGCAAGCACGCATTTCACTACTTTCTTCAGAATCCAAGGAATCAGAAAAACTGTCAGACTTGCAAAATGCTCTATACAACATGACCAGAGTACACATGTTTGGAGCAGAACAGGAGATAATTAACATAATGGTAATGTTGTAGGATTACAAGTCCAGCAAACTCACTTCACAGGTAAAGATGTGCAGGAGCAAACACCCTTTCTTTCTTTACAAAATGAATGCTCCCAAAAGCCTGGAAGAAGTGAACAAACACACACACATGCGTGCATGCCAAAAGATAGTTAAGCTATACTAGTCAGTTCATCTTAATTAGAGAAAGCAAATGGAGCAAACTAGAAACGAAGCCAAATCTTCGATCTGATCCACTTCACAATTCGCTCTTAAAAGCAAGGCTCTATATGTTAAGCTAAGCAGCCAACTCCCTAGGTCTCAGCAGCAACCATGGCCGGCTATACAACAGCGACAGCATGGGTTACTGCAACCTCCATGGGCGGTGGATGGGTTACCATGACTTCCATGGCAGGTGTTGGTGTTGGTGACGGTGGTTCAGGCCAACAAAACTCAAAAGTGGGGAACGGAGAAGGCATGGTTGTTTCGGCAGGGCATGATTCCGTATAATGGAACTCGATCTGGAGGCGGTGGTGCAGCGGAGTTGATGCCATGAGACCCTTCTTGATGTCAGCCTGCAGCTCACGGATTGGGATGGCAGCCAAGAAACTTTTGATGTACTCCTTGCATGCATCCTTACCCTTCAACACAAGCTCACACTCTTCACTGTCAGTTTCGCTGTCTTGCTCAGCTGAGGAGGAGCTCTCTGAGGAATCCTTGAGGCGTCCACTGGAATCAGGATTCGCCTCCTTTTCAGCAGGTACTTTATGAATCGTGGTGTTGTCATCAAACTTCAAGATGTATGCCTGGTTACAACCTTCAGACAGTCTCTCACCAAGTGTATCAATGATGTAATAAGCATCGGCATCAACCTTTAGGACAAAAAAGTGGTCATTCCAACTAACAATGTATAGGGTAGATTTTCCAGTGGAGCACTCGGCCGCTCGGCTTATCTCATCCCAGATGTTATCAAATGACATAGCACCATCAAGGAAGTCGAATCCACTTACGTCCTCAGTACCTTCAGGATGGAAGAACCCAATGAATGACTTGCTAGGAGCAACTGTTAGTGGGCGGATCTTTGCATGCAGAACTGTTTCAAGATCAAAGTGTTTGTCTGGAAAGCGCTCCCTGTAGGTCTCATTCTCGCAAAGCTTCCTCCATTCTAGAGAGCCATCTCGGATGAGGTTGTCGAATTGTGACCTGATGGGCATTAGGTCCTGGTTTGCTTGGAACCAGTCCGCAATAACAGCCACAAGTGCTGTGCAGGCACTCTCCCCCGCAGCTCGTTCGCTTCTCTGGTCTATTGATGCGAAGAAGACCTGGGTAGAAAGCTTCAAGTGGCCATCACGGCTAAATACTTCCTTCAACTCCCAGTTCCCCACAACAAAATCATCATCACCAAATACTGACACCATACTATTAGTGGAGCCATTTGATCCCTGCAAATGAAGATGATATGCTGTCGATAAACATCCAACAGTAACACAAGTAGGAAAAAAAGGGAACAAAAATTCAAAATTCTTGAGGTATCAATAAAGCATGTACCTCTGAAACAGATCCATCAGAAGGGGTCAACAGCCGACGATCATAGTCAATATCATCACCGCCCTCCTCTCCATATGGCTTCAACAAGGGCTCCCCTTTAGCCTTTGGCAATTTTGTCTTCTTCCATCGAACAGGAAGTATGCTCCTCTTTCGCCGTCCAGGGATGGAAGCCTGCTCCTCGGCAGTGGAGGATGGCACTTGCTCAACATGATAGCTGACATCAGAATTTCGGTGACTGTAATGTATCCATCCATCATCTCCATCAATCCTAGGTGCATAAAGTAGGGCACCAACATTCATAGTCTGCAGTGAGCCATAGCTGAATGTCTTCCTGACAGTTGAACCCCCCAAGTCATCATCCAGCTCTTTATCATCCAGATCATCATCGATAGAGTCAGTATCACAAGAAAATTCCGCACCATCACTATGAACATAGTACTTCTCACTGCCATCACAGTCTTGGTTAGTCTTTCTGAACCTCCGTGTCGACACTAGATCTCTTAGGATTTTAAGATTTCTCAGCCCCACTTTAATGACAGAAGCCTCATCTTTTCCAGAAGGAACAGAGTCACCAGAGGAAGGTGACAATGGGGCAACAACAATAGAACCCTGTGAAGCACCAGGTGATTGTGGAGAAATTCTTAGTTCCACCAGGCTCAAAGTTAGCTGGAAAGAAAAATAACACCAAATGTTACACAATGTTTTACTATCTGATGAGAATCAGAAAACAAAATAAATTTTGGTGTTTCAATACATGGAGTCATATATTTGACAAGAGGCATACATGGAGCGATGGGGCCAGGTCAGTTGCACCACTGGGCGCCGACAATGGTAGAATTATCTCAATTTCCTCTTCAGCAGCAGATGCGTAATCTGCAAGGTTTAGTGAAGCAGTTCCCATAACAAGTTTGCTCTTTGACATTTTATTTGATTCCTGTGGCAACAGGGAGAAAATATCAAGGAGGTCCAAAACAAACTGCGCGAGTTAATACAAGCATACCAAGTCATAGATACATTCTTCCCCAGCTCTGCTTGTTTAAAGACAGTAAAATTGGTTGTCTTTCCCATAAAAAATTTAAATACCTTTCACGAAACATACAAAAGGTAATAGTGACTTCAGTTTTAACTTCCCCAATTCGTTTGCATGATATTGGGTGACAATCTCCACTAAGTATCACACGGTGGACTTAAAGCAAAAACTGATATAACGGTGGATCACCCATGCCAAATTACCCAAGACGAATGGGACAGGAAAATGGCAGTTACACTGAGTGTGAACATGTCAAAACAAAACGACAAAACGATATCCTTGTAATAACTATACAAATGTTGGACAAGGCAACAATGCAAGACAAGGATAATAAACTGAAACAACTCATAAAAGCCAAATCCTCCTGAGTTTACGGGGTAACAGGAGAATAAATTATGCGTGCTTCCTCATTTCCCATCTCTACTTCTAAACAGATGACACCGCACATTGAACTGGTCTATACCAGGCCAGACTAGCTACTAATCAACGACAGAATTATTTGCTGGTTTCAGTGTTTGACAGCTAGACTATTATATACTCAAATAAGTCTAATATCAAAACCAATATAATTTACCGAACAAAAGTATTTCACTTTTCTAATTAAGTTACCCAAATATAAAACTAAAAAATGGGAAACGGAAAAAATAAAACCATCCCGTGATCTCGACACAAGGAAATAGAAGCAGGCCGGGCTATTCATCCTAAAAACATAAAATGAAACACAACGGAGCTAAAAGCAGCAATGACTTTCAATATGTATGTAGATGGATACAGGCATAATTTTGCTAGGGCTCCTAAAATTATGGGCTTTATAGAACGTATATATCTATGTAAAGAGAATTAATTCGACCAAGTAGATGTCTTGTTCTGTTAAAGCATAATTTTGATGCCTTGGGATCGTTCCCCCTGTGAAGACAAGACCCAAATGAATTTTTAATAACTCACAAATTTTAATGGTACCAACAAATAACCAATGAGGCCTGACCCATTCCAAGGAAAAGTCAAAACTTTCGCCATCAATATGACCAAGATGAAATGCTTAAAAAATCCAAACAAGAATTACTGTAACACCGATGGCAAAATTAATCCAGTGTTGCAATCAACTCAAACATCAAATCCATCAATCCAATGATAATAATGAAAAGAAGAGCATATGCAACCATAAACTGATTTAATCTAGCTCAGATGCACAGGCAAGATGAAGCCGAGAGAAGGGGGAGATGCTCACGCTGACGACGGAGAAGGAGACGTCCCACGGGTGGAACGCGGTGGCCTCACGGTGCGACGTCGCCGTGAGCGCCGCGTCCCTCTCGAACTCCTCCTCCCACGCCACCGCCACCATCGTCGGCGCAGGGGCGGAGGCGCCATCCTCGACGCCGGCCGGGGCGGGCGCGGCTCCGGCTGCCGGCAGCGCCTCCTTCCGCGTCTGGTTCCTGGGCGGCCGCTGGGCGCGCCGCAGCGAGCCCAGCGGCGACATCTTGGGGCCCTTCCAGCTCACCTCCACGAACACCTTCGCCTCCGCCTCGGGGGACCCCTCGGGCGAGAGGGGCGCGGGCTGCGGCGGCGGCAGCCCCTCCGCCCGCCGCACCACCAGCCGGACGCGGAAATTCCGCGCCGGCGGCGGCCGCGGCCACCGCATCATCCTCGCCACCATCACCGGCGGCGGTCAAAGAACCCGGTGCCTCCTCCGGTCAAAGAAAAACGAGGGGGAGCCTTCCGGCAGGAAACCTCCCGGCGGCAACCACACTTACCCGACAACCTCCAACACAGAAAGATCGTGCTCCCCACCCAATTGCAACCAAGAATCCCAGCTCGGCTCCAAGAACGCCAGGCGAAGACTCGATCTCCTCGCCCGAATCGGCCGGGGTGACCCTCGAATCGGGGGAGGAGGATGGCGCAAGGCCGGATTTTGGCGGCGGAATCGGGATTAGGGGGGCGCGGATTTTTGTCGGGGCGGGTCGGGACGGGAATTGAGGAGGAAGGGGGTTGGAGATTGGGACGGGAATATACGAGGAGAGATGCACGCACGCGCCGAGGCGAGGAGGGAGAGTGAGGAGGAGCGAGGAAATAAATAGGGGGAGGAAGAAAAGGTTAATTATTTAATTTTTTGTAATTTTCTGGGGTTGGGGATATCGCGGAGGAGGGCCCACCGGCCGGCCTCTCCGTGCTGTCGTTTTAATTTCGCTTTTACTTTTTTTCGTTTGATTTAATTAATTTTTGTGGATTTTAGTTTCCGGATAATTCTAAGTTAGTTAGTTAGGTCTGTTAATCGGGGCTAATTTTTCGGATAACCTTTTATCCGATGCTTCTTGTGCTCCGTGAAAGCTGAGCCGTTGGATCATTGACCGAGGATGCTTCCATGCGTGCGTGCATGACGCTTTCGTTGGTTTTGTTCACTTGTTGGGGTTGGGTGGGTTATGACCTGTTCACAATGGAGGGCAAAAGGCAAGATTATCTATAATAAAATAAAGTCTGTTAGCAACGAAGCTGAATCAGTGTTTTATGTGTTTTTACTGGCAGAGAAAGGAAGAAAACTTAACTGATTGAAAGATGTTTTTTTTTTTTTGCATGAGCAAATAATGAAACTTTGGACCATATAGAATAGGAATTAGTCTGTAATAATTGTTAGAGCTCCTCCAATGCACATAAATCTAGGATTTGCTCAGACAACTAAACCCCTGCTACTTGGCCTGGGGCACATAACCACTGCATGCATCAAGGAACAAGAAGAGGGCCTTGGAACAAGACAATAGGCAGGGTGGTCACTGGACTAAAAATTATATTAGTATGTGCAACTACTGTGGCTAGCTCGGTTTCTCAATCATGGCTGTACAAAGTTTGTCCGCACAAGAGCCAAAAGACCAGGCATTATTCAAAGCAAAGCGTGTCTCCTGACAGTGATCTTGGCAAGCCCAAGGTATTATTAGTAAACTATACTCCATACAGCAGCTAGCTAGCACAAGCTTTGGGTGTACACACCGGTTGACCCAGCAAAGAATGATTACGCGCTCTAGGGGCCATGAGAGAGCATGGATTGCATTTGGTTAACATTAATTAAACTATTATGTAAATTAAAAGGGGGCAAAACAAAAAAGGGGGCAAATTAAAAGGTGATGAAAAGTTTGCCTCCTTTTGGTTAACATTAATTAATTAAACTATTATGTAAATTTCCAGTGAATTAGTAGGTGTAGATGTCTAGAGTAGTCTGTGTAAAAGAGAAAATGGAGGGAAGAAAATTGTGTGAGGTCTAGTGTATGATAAATTTTCTCTGTACATGCACGGGCTTGTCCAATGGTCCATGGACGCGATGAGAGATGCTGAAGCCAGGATGGCAGCCATGTGATGCCAGCCCTGCCAAGATGAGAAAGAAGAATTTCGAATTTCTCATCCGTTGGGCTAGAATAAGCCTAGCAGCCCGCCAAGCTAGAACAGATGGAAGGAGAGAATATGCCTGCGTGCAGCGCTGCAAGTGCAAGCAATTCGGAGCCAGGGAATTTCCTGAATGTGCGAGACGTACTGCAACCAATTCCAGCGGTGCAGTACCGTGCATTGCAAATAAATAAACGTCGTGAGTACCCAAAATCGTGTATGGCTTGATGCATCATCATACTATTATTATCTTACTATCTGTAAGTTAGTAGAGATAATATATATACAAAGACGCAGCTAGCCCGAGAGGACTCTCCCGGTAGGCTTCATCCAGAACCCTCCTCCATATTATTATCCACCTATCCTCCCTCTATATTATCCCCGTGCTTCTTCCTCCACCTCCAAGTCTGCCTCCGCCCTTGCCGCCGAACCTGAAGTCGGCGAGCATCACCCTCCTCCCATCCCTCTTCTCCATCCGGCCTCTGTCCGCTCGCATGCACCCCCGCGCCCCGGCCCCGCCGCTGACCTCCCCCTCGCAAGCGCCGGCAAGGACAACTCGGCTCCTCTCACACTCCACTCCCCTCCCCTGCCCTTCCCTTCGACCTCCGTTCACCCATTCCCACCCTCACCGCCGACACCGCCCAATCGCCATCCTCCACACCCGCTCGGCCGCGCCCTAGCCATCGGCCAACCCGCAATCACCGTCGGTCCGGTGGCTTCCCCAAGCATCATTTAGATCCGGCAGCCACGATCCCCACCCCAACCCTAAATCCTAACCTGAATAGAGCTCGCCGGAGTTGGAGAAAAAGATAATAAGGAAGTAGCAAATCGATTTGTTACTTTCTCATGTCTAGAAGTTACTTTCTAGTAGGTGCTTAAGAAGTAGTAAAAGGGCTCTCGAGATATGTTTAAATGGAGAAACCTCTCCGGGTAGCATTTAGGATATTCAATTATCTTTGATAAGCATGCAGTGCCATGTTTCTGCACCATCGACCTTGTCAAAAAAAAATGGCAAATCCATACTTCGACCTCATCACGGACAAAAAAAAAGATCAGCTAGCCGCTACTGTTTACTTTCATTTTTCGTGGTCAGAAAACCCATAAACCCCACAGAAAGCGACGCTACAGCCACGTGCAGCACCCACCCACAAAGGCCACAATCCTTACTCTGGTGGCGTTGGAAAAAAAAAATCAGCTCGAAGCCCCCGCGTCGTGTATCCCAATCATTTTCCCTCGTGCAGCGATGTCAACCGCCGCAGGCGTGACGCTGCGTGCCCCAAAAGTCAGCGCGCACTACCCCTAGTGTACACACCACCTTCACGACCTCACACTGTGGATGCCAAGCAACAATAGCCCAAGGATGTGGTATTGCTTATGGGACTGTGTGCAACATTTGGACTTTGGACTTTGGATGCAAATAGGATGTGATGATGACGTGTAGTTTCGTCACATGAGCTAGCAGTGTCTGACTTTTCGTGCAGGCATCGTTTTCTTCCTTTCCGTTTCTCCTTTTTGGCGATTTCTTGTTCATGCTCGATTTCAGTTTCTGCATGCTAAGTAAGACATGTGTCTATATGTGATGTTAGATCAACAATAAATTTTAAATAAAGAACGAAAAACTAGTGATGGGTGTTGCCAAATGGAGGAGAACAAGATAGCAGCACAATGGCTAGCTCCTACCTTATGTCTTAAGGAAAACTAATGGACGCTGATGACCCATTTGGCGATGCACCTAATTGTGCTTCCCACGTCGTTGATGCTGTCACAGCTCTGCAAACAGAACTACATTCATTCATAGCTAGAGCTTTTTCTTTTTCTTTTTTCTAAAAACAAAGATAAGCCCCCATCCATTTTTTCTTTAAAAAAACCAAAGACTTGGATTATCGCATCAGCTTGACGACAGAATCAGAGTGAGAGCATACATGGCAAGTACTTCTTCCATTCTAAATTATTAGTTGTTTGACTTTTCTATATTCATAATTTTTACTATGTATCTACATACTCCCTCCATACTCGAAAAGAATGTTGTTTTGGACAAAAATTGGGTCAAATATTAGGAATATAAATCATTAATAATTTTTTAATTGTTGAGTTTCAAAATACAAAAATCATATAAATAGATTTGTCTTAAAAAATACTTTCACGAAAATATAAATATACCACTTTGCGATAATTTTTTTTGTAAAAATAAGAAGTCAAAATTAAGCTTTGGAGACCGTGTCGCTGTCCAAAACGACATTCTTTTCGAGTATGGAGGGAGTATATATTATGTCTAGCTAGGTGCTAATAATAAAACCAATAAATATAGAAAAAGTAAAATAATTAATAATTTGGAACAGAGGGAGTACACGGTAAGTATACACTAGATCCCAATTTTTACCTCAACGCATATGTATCTGAAAAAGACTTCTACCTATGATAGTTCAATCTCCTCATTACCTAAAGAAAATTTAATCTCCTTTTTCTCTCCGCTCTTTTGTTAATCACAGGTGACGGCGGCTGCTCGTCGCGGCATGGATGCCGGCCGGCGCTGCCTTGCGGAGGCGACACGCATGCTCATCCGGGACGGCCGACGACTGCCAGACCGGCCGTGATCATGATCCAACATTTCGCCCGCAACGAGACAAATAAAAAGGAACCAGGATATTTTTTTTAAGATAATGGATTTATATCTCTCCTAGATAGCTAGTAGATAGATTGCACGGCTTAGCTTGGTACGTAGTAGCTAGCAAAAGGCGGTGGTGTGTACGTAATGTCAGATGAGAGACAACGTAAAATAGCTTGCTTTTAGTTTGGCCATGGATAGATATCATCAGATCTTACGGCATATCCGGCCCTCTTCTACTTTGCAATTTCCTTGTGACTACTGCATCTGCGGGTCATGGTGTTGTGCCGTGTCATGTTGCGCTCGTCCGGATCATCGGCAGTCATCATCCAGAGGTGCAAACAGGTGCATCTAAGAGTATCCACCGCTATAATTGCCCATCCGGCCCGAGGCCTGTGGGCCGGTTTTTTTGCCCGGCACGAGATTAAATAGGCCCGGGCCGATCCGACACGGGTGTTGTGCCGTGCCTGGGCCGCTCTCTCGGCATGTGGGCCGGCCCGGCCTAGCACGATTAACTGTCGGCCCGATAGAGGCACGTGGGCCGGCCCGAGCACGAAAGACCTGCTAAGGCCCATGAGTTCGATTAACTTTGTGTATATGTATATTTGAATGTGTATATGTGTATGTGTGAATAAAAGTGTTTGCATTTGAGAATGTGTTAAGATTTCAATAAATTTTTTTTGTCAAATTTGAAATTTTGAGATAATTCTGCATTAAATAAAGAGTTAAATAGCTACATGGGTTGGCCCGCGAAGCCCGTATAGGATATCGGGCCGGCCCGACACAGATAATAGGCTTTCGGGCCATGCCTGGGTCGAGACCTCGCCACGTGGGCTGGCCTGGCCCGGCACGGATAAATATTTGGGCCAACCGGATCGTGCCAGGCCGGGTGGTCTGTATGGCCATGCCTGGGCCGAGACCTAATCGTGTCGGGCCGAGTCGGGGCCGGGCCGTGCCGGGCCGAGTGGTCCGTATGGCCAACTATATCCACCGCCTCTATTTAGTTTAAAAGTTTGTACTAGTTTTTTGAGGTTGGTGTTTATTTCTGGATTCGCCACTGGCGGCCGGGCATGTACACAGCCTGCAGCAGTGGCGATGCTCGTTAGACCGTCCACAGTGGAGAGAGCAAATGAAGGAGCAAATGTACTGTTTGTAGACGCACTATAGATAGTAAATATGTGAGGGAGCGTGGGAAACGAGAAAGAGGAGGAGCAAATTTGCTCTTGCCGTTGTGGATATGACCACTCATCCATCCGACCATCCGGGCGCACATGTGGCCGTCAGGCATCAGGTGGCTGCTGGCTGCATGATCGGTAGGCAGGCACTGGGAATGATGCTGTCCCCCTCAATCCATGGCCATTGTGAGCTCTTGCCCCATTCAGTTCAGCCCATCTCGTGCATCGGCCAACCCAAATCCGGCTCCCACTCGCACTTGCTCTAATCCTTATAGAATTTAAACAAAGACCGACCACTTTAAGCTCGCTCTGATCCTCCTGCACACCTCCACATGGGCAGAGTAGCTCACGATCTGACACGTGTGTATACTCGTGGATTGTCGTCGCCGACCATGCCTGTTTTTTTTTTAATAGCCGGCCAACATCCCATGTCGCCACTCACAAGTCTTCACAATGCTCCTGTCCTGGGCGCCGTTGGTTCAGGTTCAGGTTCAGGTCCCAGTAGAGCTGCAATGTGGGGCCCACACAGATAAACTTACCATTTTCAGGACCTTTTTGGACTTTGAAACCCACAAATTTTGAGCATATATTGGGGGTGCACACAGATCATCACAGAGGGAAAGCAGCAGAGAGCAGGGTTCATTCATGTGGATATCTATCTGATGCTGATGTCTGAATTCTGATGGAGCACTGCACTGTGGATCAGAACGAACAATTGGCAGACGGAGGTGACAAACTGATTGACAAGCAAGGATCTAATCTGCAAGCCACTTGGTAGGAGCAAGCAAACTGATGGAACTCAACTGGCTTTGGCTGGTGGCCCAGAATGAACAAAGGCATGCATCCACAAGCTCCGAGGCACTATTTGGATCCCAATTTTTTTCAAAAGTCCCTATCACATCAAAAGGAATCTTATTATTTTATAGTATTAAATAAAATCTGTTTATAAATGTTTTTTGACAGCTGAGTACTTTTTCGCGAGACGAATCTAATGAGCCGAATCAATTCATAATTTGCTACAGTGATGCTACAGTAACCATTCACTAATCATGGATTAAGATACCTCATTAGATTCGTCTCGCAGTTTAGCCCCAGAGTTCTGCAGTTAGTTTTATAATTAACATTTATTTAATACTTCTAAATACTAAAAAATCCCTGGGACTTTTTTTAAGTCCCTATTCCAAAACACCCCTGAGTAGTTCTCGATAGGAGACGGGGAGAGTAGGAACAGGACAGGGCAGATTGCAAAAGTGCAGGGACGACAGCAAGAGAACAAGACGTCCCTGCAACCCGTATATCTCCCCAATCCATGGCGACGACGACCACCACTTCACTCCACCATGTGGATCGGATATGTAGACATAAGTTGCCCGATCGATCCATCCATCTTGTGCACAAATCAAAAGCACAAAGAGGAAGAGTATCATGGGGCATCCGTCAGTTTTGATGCGATAGATAGAGTTGGCAGCTCTGTACAGCTGCCTTGCTTCTCTCGAGTGACCACTCTGTCCGATTCTTGGTGGTCAAAAACGCAGAAAAGATGAGAAAAATAAGAAAAACGGGAAACGGATTAGAACGTCTGAGAAGCCCGTTCTTTGGGAAAAGTTTTGCTGAATCTGAATGAAAGTTGTGGAATTTGAACTGAATCTGAATGCAAGTTTCATCACCTAGAAAAGGGAATGCGATGAATTAATCTGCTTTGCCGTGCTTGTGCTTGGGGGAAACAAAATCATGCCCGTACGTGTTGTGACGCATTGGGCGGTTGTTTCATTTGTGTATATATGTTTCTTGTTTTTTTTCCCCATTAGAACGTCGTCAGCCAATTAATAAGATTATCACACATGCATGCATTTCATCATCTCATACGTGCAACCTCCTGAAGGTGACATTGTTTGGTACCTTCTTGGCTGTTCTTCATATCCATGTATATACATTAAAGTGATGTTTAAAATGTTGGACATAATTCTGCTATAGTAAAATGAATTTCCGTGTTTACATTAATTTTGTTTGGTAAAGGTTACAACTTTCATTAATTTGAAGAAAAAAATAAAAAAAAAAGTCCGCAATGAATTGTCCTACTTTGTGTTGGACTTGTACGGAGCAACTTGTGCTCGCTTGTGTGGTAGGTAACACACCGGTGTGTGTGTTTTAACAATTAACCGCCCGTCTTTGGATTGTGTAATCACACTTTTGCAAATCCTCCCTCCCACTCCTTCTGCACTCCCGCTTGGATGTTGATTCGGTAGTCTAGATTAGAGTTTGCACGATTTATACGGAGAGATTGGTTTGCATCTAATATGTTCTCTTCTTTTTTTACGGTTAAAAACTTAAAAGGGTGTGATCCAAGAAATAAAGTGGAATGAGACTCGCCCTGAGCCACTAGTACTAGGACCTTGTTTCCATTTACTTTTTTTTGATAAGATGTTTCAATTTGCTTGGTGGAGAGCTAGGCAATGATAGCATCACCAATTCGCCCATTGACTTGCTCATATGACGCTAGGAATTGTTGCTGTTGGATTGGATTTGGTCGCAGATTGAACCTTTCCGCCGGATTTGCACGCCTAGCCAGCAGCTTAGCTTGGTGCAGTGGTGACCATGAGGACGATGTGTGTTGCTACTTGGGTTGCTAGTATGTATATAGAGCCACTAGGAGAGGACTTTGGCATGTGTTGTTGCAAGTTTCATCGATCAAGACGGAGTATATGCATGCTCTCCATCCATTGTGGTGGTGCCCCATGACTTGTGCGTTTAGGTATAGACTAGCAGAGAACATGGCGAGAAGCAAAAAGTGGCATGCACGCCTCTGATGATGACGAAGAAGAATACTTTGATTTCTAAGAGCAGAAGGGCGATATGCTCCTAAGATAAACCCAAAAAAAAATATTTCTCGGTTCTGGAAGGGAAAAAGGCCGTCCGGCCTAGCTAGCCCGGCCCGCAAACCTTTCCTTCCTTCCTTTTATCTGTCTCACTCTCTCATCCCGGCATTGTACTCGCTCTTCAAGAGCTCTTGTATATTTGATGAGTTATCTAAAAGAAGAAAAAACTCATCAAAACTCGAATCCAACATACTTTGTATTTTGCTATACTATCTTGTCTTCTATTTCTCCCCTTTCGCTGTGAAAAAAAAGAAGACATGTACCGCTCTCCATCCTTCCATGGCCCGCTCCCCAACGCACCTCCTGCAGTCCGCTCCCTACCGCGCCGCCAGCGTCCCGGTCGCCCCCGAGCACCACCCCCGCCATCCTGGGCCGCCGGTGAGCGCCGCCGCCGCCCTGTCCTGGGCCGCCGCCGAGCGCCGACCCGCCGTCGAGCGCCGACCCGCCGTCGAGCATTGCCCCTGCCACCACCGTCCAGGGCCGCCCCGAGCGCCATCGCCGCTGTCCCAAGCCGCCGGCGAGCGCGGCCCCCACCCTCGCCGTCCCGAGCTGCCTTCGAGCACCGCCCCCACCCCCGCCACCGCCGTCCCGGGCCGCCCCCGAGCACCGCCCCCGCCCCCGCCGTCTTGGGCCGCCAGCGAGCGCCGCCCCCGCCCTGTCCCGCGCCACCTGCTCCGCACCACCGCCGGCGGTCCCGCGCACCACCCCAGCTCCCGCCAAGAGCTCCATGCCGCCCCCACCGCTTGCTCTGCGCTCCGCCGATGGATCCGCGCGCCGCCCTCGCTCCAGCTCGCAACTTGCTACTTGAGGAGCGAGCAGAGGGAGGAAGGGGGCGCAGGTGGCCTGAGCCGAAGACCATGCCCACGTCATCGCCGGTGGCCGGGTTGAGGAAGGCGCGCGAGGCGAGGTCGACGCACCCCTGCGTCCGGGGCCGAAGGCAGCCGCTGCGCTCGCCACCTGCTGGTCCGACGGCTGCCGGGTGTGGATCCGCGTGTTGCCCCCCGCTCCCGCCAGAAGCTTCCGTCGCCGATGGCCATGGACGGTGGAGGCGACATGGCTGCCCAGGATTTGGAGGAGGGTGCGAAGGAAGGAAAGGGGCACAGGAGGATGGAGACGAGGGAGAGGAATAGAAGTAGATTTGGAATGTGTGTTGGATTGCTCTTTCTTTTGTAAGTCTTCTATATTTTTAGAGGTCTTCATAATCTTTATATTTAGCTAAAAATATACAAAATCTCTTGGAGATGCTCCTGCCGACACCGCTGTCGAAGATCGTCACGTGTGATCCTCCCTCCCTGATATATCGAATCTGTAACTGCGGCGACCACTTTGCTTTGTCCAGAGTCCTTTTTTTTTTAACTACTCTGTTCGTCTGCAAGCAGTTCGATCAGATCCACATGGAAGACAGATGAAAGTTACCACGCAATGAAGCAGTAGATGATCTAAGGCCATTAATTATTCATCAGGCAAGCTGTGATTGATCGAGATGAATGTACATTTATTTGGCTAATCACTGGCGTGCACTCAAACATGCATATTATTACAGGCTTTACTGATGATCCTAAAATCTGCCCCCTATTACTATTCAGAGCATGGCTGACGACATACGTTGATGATGAACGACTCACTATTACCATCATGACCAATCCTACCTACCTACTACTTGTCTACTTCTCCCTAGCTAGTCGCTGTCGGCCTGTCCCGAACCTCCTCCTTCTTCTTGTTCTTCTAAGCGATCTCCAACGGTTCCCTGGAACCGCCCCCACCTTAAGTATGGGGAACTTGTTCAACTCCCCTATATTCTAATCATACCGTTTCTTCACGATATTAATCCCGTTTGAGTCCCGTAACATGATGATAATGCGTATTATGACAGTACAAATACTGTATGATTCTTTTTAAATTCAAAAACGATAAATAAATAGTTAGTTAATGAGTGATAGTATATAGGGGGAATAGATATGGGGGAATGGTTGGAGAGAAGGAGTTATAGGGGGAGGAATCCTTTGGAGGGAGGTAGTAAAATATAATAAATAGTATGTTTGGGGGGAGTTGGAGAGGGGGAATGTTTGGAGATAGCCTAAGGCTGTCCGCACCGGGGCTTGTATCCCACCCGGTACCGTCTCCTGCAGGATTAATTTGGCTTGCGTTTTGCTGCAGTGGGGGCCTGTAAAAGGTACGCTATCCTAGCGTTCCTCCTCTCGTCCGCCACTCCCAGCGTGGTACGGATGGGACGGTATCGCCAACCATCTTGCGTGCGCGCCGTGGCTCGGAACAGAAGGAGCCACCGTCCATCGTCCCCGCCGCTACTCCCCACCATCCTCCGCCGCCGCGCGCGCCTCTCCCGGCGCACCGCAGCCACCCCAAGCCGGCCATGGACGCGTGCAAGCCGGCCATGGACGCGTGCGAGACGGCCACCATCCCCGCCTTGTCGTAGTCACCGGCTCACCCCTGCTCCGAGCAGGTCGCCATGGCCCCGCGCTGGCCGAGCTTGAGCGCCGAGGAGCTCCGCCGCGGCCGCCCCTGCTCCGTTGTGCGAGACAGGCCGCCTTGGCTCCACCGCGAGGAGCCGCCGCAAGGAGGCCCGGTCGCGCCAGAGAGGTTGCGGGAGGGAGGAAGGAAGAGGATGGAAGGGAGGGAGGAGAGAGGAGGCGGCGCTCGGCCGGAATCCGAGGGGCAGCCGACGAGGGAGGGATCTTGGAGGGGGGCCGCCATGGCCGCCTTGGAGCAGCAGAGGACGGAGGAGCGGGGGCGGCGCAGGTGGGAGATGGCGGAGGGGGCAGGGGAGGAAAGGCGCGGGTGGGGGTGGCGAGAGAGAGAGAGTGAGAGGAGGGAGGAGAGAGTGACAGGGCGAGAGGGTAGAAAAGAAAAAATTATGACATGTGGGCCCATTGCTTGGTAGTTGATATGGAGGATTGATATAGAGTATAAACGAGTGCAGTAAAACTAGATGTAGAGGAGAGAATATTGATGATTACGATAGAATATTATTTTTAGAGGATGAATTTAGAGTATGACAAGTGCAGATAGTCTTATTCTTCTTCTTTTTCTCCTTCTACTGCTGCTTGTTCTTGTTGTTGTTCTTCTTCTCCGGCATGGCCGCCACCTCCTCCTCCTCGTCCTCGTCGCTGAGGGGCTCCTCGACCTCGGTCCTCGGCGTACCCCTTGGTGCTGTACTGGTGGACGATGTCGGCCTCGAGATCGTTCACCCTCTTCATGGCAGCGGCAGCGCTCGCCATCAAGGCGCGGTGGCCGGGTGTGCCCAGCCTGTCGAGGACCTCGTCGGAGAAGATGGCCGGCAAGGGCCGGCGGGCGGGCGGCTGCTTGAGCATGAAGTCGATGATCTTCTGGTCCACCCTCACCAACCTGGTGCGCGTCCTCCCCGCCCCTGCCGCCACCGCCGGCTTGGCCTCGCCCTCCATCTTCGCCATCGCCTCCTCTTGACACCTCTCAAACTCTAGCTAGGTCTTGGTTGCAGGGTTGCAGCGACTACGACTGCCTTCCTAGAACGACGAGGGGGACGCGGTCGCGGAGCCCTGGCCCCGATATATATATATCGGGGCACCCAAATCCTAACCCAACCTTTCTCCGTTTCGATCGTGTTCCATCGCCACCAATCCGCAAACGACTTCGATCTAGCTAGTACGTACGTCTGCCTATATAAAACAGTAACACCATTACCATTACTACTACTATTACTACTACTATTATGGTAAAGTTTGGTTTGAGTGGAAATCTTAAATAAACAAGGCTCCAACGGAACACTGCAGTGCACATCTCTATCTTTACTATTTTTAAAGCAAATATGTCAGGTACCATAATATGGGGCATCCTAATTTAGGGACCAAAACGCCCTCAAAATCACAAAACACAGTTAAGCAACCGCCTCGTCGGATGCTACAGCCATGGTGAGCTAAGACGAGCCGTCTTCCTCCGATCCGAAAGGTAAGAAGGACTACTCGACGCCAAAATCCTCTCCAGGATCCAAAGAGGCCCAATAGCACTCAGCCCACAGCCCAACACTGAGGGACGGCACCTCCGAGGCTGCCTCGGAAGCCACGGGGAAATCTCCGCCTCGCCCGAGGCCTCCCCGCCGAGGCCCTCGGCAGCGCGCCCCATCTCTGCCTCACTCGAGGGTACGAGGCAACTCTCGAAGAACAAGCAGGTCCCATCCTCGGCCGAACCCTCCGCGGGGCCTCGGTTCGGGGAAAAACTCCGTCTCGCTCGAGGCTACCCCTCGGCAGGCGGGGACCGCGACCCACCAATCGACTGACAGGCGCATTTAATGCCAACCGCTCCACAGCACAGCGCGGTGTCAGGCGGTGTCAGCAGGCCACACCACACAACAAACATGATCGGAGTCCTGTTCGCCAACTCCGGTCACTGTGCCGCCATCCCGGCGCTGTGCGGACCTGCGACGCGCTGTGCGGACATGCCCGGCACTTCTCCCGTCACTGTACTGCCAAATCTCGTGTACTTCTTCCTCTGCAGGACCCTCGGCGAGCATGGAGACGACCCTCGGACAATGTACGGCCCTTGACCAGGATAAAGCCGCCACCAGCAGGACCCTCGGCGCTCCGCCAGGTCAAACCGCAGAGGACAGTACGCCCTACAGAAACCGCCACGCCATCTCCTTGAGCCACTGGACGTCGGCGCATTCCACGCATGGCTAAAAGGCTTCCAAGGACGACTGCCACGCCCAACGTCATGCTCCACAGTACCCAGCGACAGCAACTATCCACTATTCTCTCCCAATTTGGGGAAGATGACGACTTCAGTGATCACCCCGTGCATGTAACCGCCCCTCCTTGAGCCTATAAAAGGAGGAGGTGGGCTCCTTTCCAAGGGAGGGCAAGAACGCACCCGCAGAACTGAACTCACTCACTTACGCTCACTTGAGCTCGATATTGGCACTCGCCTCAATGATCCTTAGCACACGCAGAGACTTGGAAGCTTCTTTCCCTCTCTCGTCCCGCTTGTACCCCTACTACAAGTATCCCGGTGCACGATAATACAGTGCTTGCACACCCCTGCTGGACGTACAGCCCCGTGGCCGGAACTAGGATAAACTCTTGTGTCATCGTGTTACCTCTTGCATCAACCATCTGGAGACAGGGACACGCCACATCATTACTAGTTAGTGATAGGCCGCGAGGTCTGGACACCGACAAAATAATAATTTCTTAGTCAATCAGAATCATAATCTCTAACTCCATCTTCTATTTCTAAAACAAATAGCAAGCAACAATGTATACATTAATCTTCGGCTGTATTAACGTCCGGATATATTCAATTTGCTAGTAAGTAACGGTTAACCTAATATATACACAGACAAGGTGATATACGTATATTGAATAGCAAGTAACCTGAATATATACACACACAAAGTCATATAAGTATATTGAACTAAGGGTCCAAAATCATACAGACTTAGCATTTGGCAAGTAAAACCGGAAAATATTGAAGTCCTCAACCGATAAGTACTAGAGTATTACTCTTTTAATTGTATAAAAAATACGACTATAAAATACATATAAGATATAATATATTACATTTTACAAAATGAAATCACTTTTATAGTATTATAATACACTAATAAATGTATTTATATGGTTTCATCTATAGGAATATCATACGTGTATATTTTCTAGTAAATAAATAAGGCTCCAACCAAACACCGTTAGTTTGTACGTTAATCACAACCATGCACTTACGTAACCTGATACATATAGGAAAAATTTGTTCTACACACATGTGTATTTCTATTTGTGTATCTCAAGATTTAGGATGTATCTGATCCAGCAAAGAGCCACTACCGGAATCCATTACTTTGCCGAGTGTCAGTTACACTCGGCAAAGACTTTGGCAAAAGTAGTGACGGCGAAGACGACTTTGCCGAGTGCCTTTTTTCGGGCACTCGGTAAAGTTTTTGCCGAGTGTTAAAAAGCACCCGGCAAACTTTTCGAGACCGGATCTGAAAAATAGCGTTTAAAAATAGCAAAATATTATATTTTTACCCGGTAACCACACCAGTTATCCACCGTCATCAAGTCACAAGTCACGGTATTATTTCGCGTTAAATCGCGCCGTTTTGCGGCTGCTGTGATTCGAACCCGTGACCTCTTGCTTCGCGCGTAGCCAACTCTATCACTCCACCCCTGCATCACATGTGTCTAGATACCATTTTGATTCCCCACATACTATACTATCCCGAGATTAAATTGCTTGTTAGAGGCTCTAAACGAATTCAAATAAAAAAATTTGAACTATAAAGTTTCATAACTTTTCGAGATCTACAACTTTGTTGTTGTAAGTTTTTTGATCCGAGGTCATTTGCAAAATTTGAAATTCAAATTTGAGAAATTCAAACACAAATTCGAGATCATAAATGATTTCAAATAAAAAAGTTGTGAACTACAAAGTTTCTTAACTTTTCTAGATCTACAACTTTGATGTTGTGAGTTTCTTCATCCGAGGTCATTTGAAACACTCCAAAAATTCTAATTCAAAATTCGCCCGAGAGGTTTTGCCGAGTGTATTTTTATGGCACTCGGTAAAGAGAGGCTTTCCTGAGTGCCAATAAAATACACTCGGCAAAAAAATTAAGCAATTTTTTTTAAAAAAAATACCAAATGGACCTGAAAATTCACCAAAATTTTACGTTAAGCAATCTATGTTATCTATTGCCTATACAAAAAGTTTTAAACTCAAACAACAATTCGACCATCAATTTGACTCCAAATTTTATCGGATCCTTCTCAACTCTATAATTTTTCTTCGGAGATGTATCAGTTTGTAAGCACGTACGCTACAAAGTGTGGGAAACCTCCTCAATTTTTTCCCACAACCTACACATATGATATTATGACATCTTGCCAAATCTTATAATTTTTAGACTTTGTTTGATATTTTTAAAATTTTTAGAAAATTCAGAAATGGGTTGTTTGCCGAGTGCCCACCCATTGACACTCGGCAAACACCTCTTTGCCGAGTGCCAACCCCTAGGCACTCGGCAAACAACCTTATTTGCCGAGTGCCATTTTTTGCCGAGTGTTTTTTTGTTGGCACTTGGCAAATAGATTGTTTGCCGAGTGTACGAAATAAAACACTCGGCAAACATGTGAACACTCGGCAATTTTGGGTTTTCCGGTAGTGAGCATATACATGAAGTATAAGTGATCAGGCTATGCGCAGTGGGTACGCAACCCACTCCGATAAACCATCTTGCAGGACGGTTTTACCTAAAATGGCCCGCAGGTATGCTATAGAGCTCCGCTATAGTAGCGGATGCCCTCCGCTCCGGCAAATACCGCGCGGTACGGACGAGCCGCTATCTGACGCCCCGCGGTCTACGCCTGTCCCCAACCGCCGCTGCCGCTTGGCTCCGCCGTCATGCCCAGGCGAGGGAGGGGGAGGGAGCACGAGGGAGGAGGCCCGCTGCCGCGCGCTCCGCCCGTCGTCACGCGGAGGTCCGCCGAGCTTGGCCGCTGCCATGGCCCCATGTGGGCCTCCAATGTCGTCGCCACTGCCGCGGGCCCCACGCGCACGCTGCCATGCGCACGCGAGCGGAGGGAGCCGCAGTCGGCGCATGCGAGCTCGACCTCCGCCGCCGCGGCCAGCACGCGAGCCAGCAGAGGGAGGCACGGCCGGCGGGCGCAAGCTGGACCTCCGCCGCCGCGGCCGGCGTGTGAGCGAGCGAAGGGAGCCGCGGACAGCGCGCGCAAGCGCGACCTCCGCCGATGCGGCCGGCGTGCAAGCGAGCGGAGGGAGCCGCGGCCGGCGCGCAGGGGCTGGGGAGGGGAGGCGCCGCCGCACCTCTTCCCCAGCGTGGAGCACGAGCTCCCGGTCAGATCCGCTCGACCTTGCTGCCGCCGCCGCCACAGGCATGCGCGTGCACCATCGGCGAGCGCATAGCGGAGGGCACTGAGAGGGTGGCGGTCCCCCAGGCGAACGAGAGAGAGGGAGAGAGAGAGGGGCGACGGGGTAAAAAAAGAAAGGTAAAGAAATCTAACATGTGATACCCATGAGTGATAGTTAATATAGAGGATGGATACATGTTTACCATTACATTTTTCTAACTTGTGAAGACAAGCAACAAATATATAGTAACTATCTTTCAAAAATATATTAATTGTGGTAACGCATGGGCATTATGCTAGTAAAAATTTAAAAGAAAAACAACATAGGATAGCAGCATCGAAACTAGTAATTTATTTGTTGTTGCCTGCTTCAGAGTTTTGGATGATTTTATTTCAAATCGCTAGGGATCCGTCTCACATAAGAAGAACAAACAGCTAGCACAACACACCGACACCGGTAACATTCCTCAATCATCACAAAGTAAGAGCAGTATTGTTATTCTGACAGTCACAACTAGAACAGAGACACCATCAGACGACTGACCAACAACAATGGGCTCAGAAAGAAAAACAATGGACTAGGAAATAACAGCAGATCAAGCAGCATGATATATGGGCGAAGCAACATCGGCATGGGCGCATCGGCTCAATAAACCTCCTCATCAACGTCATTCTCATCATCGTTGTCCTCTTCCTCCTCCTCCTCATCGTCGTCGTCATCGCTATCTTCCTCCTCCTCATCGCTATCATCATCGTCGTCGTCGTCGTCATCGTCGTCGTCCTCCTCCTCGTCGCTATCATCATCGTCGCTATCATCCTCGTCGTCCTCCTCCCCATCCTCCTCCTCGACCTCCTCTGTGAGGAACCGCCCAAATTATCTCGACTAAACTGGGTCATCATCCATTGATCAACCCAGCTTAAGCGAGATAATCCCGGTAGTCCCCGGTATGCGCCTTGAGCAACGCCCAGGATCAACTCGCATACCGTTTGTTCACTTCATAGCAACCATCACAAGGATACATATGAGAGCAAGATTTTAAACTTTTGATTACAAGTCTTAATTATCTTACAAAATCTCATGAAGTTAACTATACATGAGCAACTAAACATGAGGACTTTCAGCATTTAAAGATTCTTTACAAACTAAGGTGTATCCTAGGTCTAAGTGGATAACCTACCATATTTTTCTTAGATTCAGAGTCTAAACGCAGCGGATATTTAGAGAGTATTAGGTAGCAATAATAATGTCCTTGCCCATAAGACACCACTTGCATAAGTTTTGAGCGAGTTCCACCGTCCATCCACTTTGCCGGCTCCGGCGGGATGAACGTGGCGGTCACTCTTAAGAAGAGAACCTGCAAAACAATTTAACGGCAGCGCCGTAAGTACATTTCGTACTTGCAGGACTTATCCATAATACTATACATTTGGTAGATGCATGAGGCTAATCAAATTTTAACATTGATATATAAAAATACGAGCATAATTTGTCATGTGAATAAGCAAAAGACATGGCATCTATATTTCTATATCAAGCACCAATACAATTGCATAAGTAAAGTGACCATGTAATCATGAGCTCAATCTTCCATGAACTCCATCACCAGACTCTACATTGGAGTGAACCTCAAAGAGCGTGCTCTATGACCGAGAGCGCGGCTATTGCAATAGATTAATACCCTGCAGGGGTGTACAACTTTTCCCACACGTCACGAGACCATAGGCCATACTACCCGTCGGTCCGTAAGCAATGATTCACGTGTCAACCGTTCGCATACTCATCCCCAAGGCTGAGATGAATGGCCGGGATGGACAGGTGCAACGGAACCGCCGACTACACCCCATCACAAACCGTGCCGAATCCGCTCAGTGAAGGGTGCGCGTATGGTACTGAGCTTACCATCCCATTATAAAGCATGTGGTTTGTACGGAAAAGTGCTCAAGAAATCGGCATCCAAAGAGACGGTCCTTAACCAACTCGAGCAAGCCTAAACCATCTGGATTCCACTTCCAACATGGCCCTACCACACTTGCTCAAGTCTCGATCCATCATTCATATCTTGCTCATGTTTTAATCTTTCTCATCTACTCAAGTATATTTAAACGAACACCCTATAGCTCGCGAGTGATGGTGACCTTGCCATCTCTCGACTTCTACCATAAACTAAGCATGGCTAAGCAAATTAATTCGAGAAGTCTAAACATACATACTTTACCTAGTATAAGTTGTTCTAGAGCTAAAAGGGAAAACATGTCAAGTGGGTTCTACACAAATCACATGACTAAATAGGGTTAAGCCCATGCACAAGCAATAATTTATAATAGCAAATTAAGATTCAAAAGTAAGGTTTGAGATACATAGGTGCCTGCCTTAGTACTCTGCAACCGCGACACTCCGGAATGCAATCCTCTAAGAAAATAGAAAATGCATAAATTAGAAAAATGCCATGAATGCATATGCTTATGAGATGCAATGACTTATGAGAAGCATGATTAATTAGTGCAAAATCATGATAAAAGAGGCTAAGTATATAATACATATGGGGATCAAGTATAACTAAAAGCAATGGGATTAAATAACTATCAAAGGGCCATATTATAGGGGTTCCCGAATACTCCGGACTTCAGTCCGGACACTCCGGATAGTCAACCCCGGATAGTCCGCGTTTCAACCCCAGATAGTCCGGGCCCCGGACTTTTCTACAGTAACTTCGGACTTTCCGGCAGCTCGACGTATGAACATTGAAAAGTCTGTTTCCGGCAATTCCGACCTCGGTTTGGGGTGAGGTTTGTTTCTAAAGGTTCGTAGGAACGTGGGGAGTCTATTTTGATAGCTAAAACCAACATGCATTGAGGTTTGAGAGCTCTAGATCATCAATGGTGAGAGGGACTCTAATGGCTCCAACCTAGGGCAATGGGGATAGATCAGGAAAGGGGATGGGCTTACCGGCGACGAGTGCAACACTTGCAAGGTCTTGAAGATGGTGGTGAGGGCTTGGTGAAGCTCGAGGTCGTCCTCCTTCCTAGCTCCAAGGAAGAAGATGAAGCCGAGGTGGTGCAGCTCGTCGGCATTGTGCTTCGGTGTTCTCCGGCGATGCTCCGGCGAGGGGGAGGTGCTTCAATGGTGGAAGAGGGGAGAGAGCTCCTCCATGGTCTAGAGTAGAGAGAGAGGGTTGGAGAGAGTGAGGGAGTGAGAGAGGGTGCTGGGAGGAGGTTCCCAGGTGTTGGAGAGATGGGGCATTCAAGTGCTGTGAGTTGGACACGTGCCCGCTACAGTAATCCTGGATACTCCGGGTTTCATCCCGGATACTCCGGACCAACAAGTTTGGTAACATCATAAAACTTCTTTCTTTTCTCCAATCTCCAAAACTGATCTTTCAGGCCTCCAAAAATTCCACCAATTTTTGTGTTGATACTAGAAATCATGAGCAACTCATTTTGCTTGGAATTGGTAGAAAAACTATTGTAGATTTGAAACAAAAATTCTTCCCGAAACGTTATTTCTGGGTTTTTGGCTAAGCTGTTTGGCTTCAACAGGGTTTCCTAAAATCCGGGAAAAATAATCTAAATTCAAGTTTTTCAAATTAGTATTTTATTAAAATAATTCCCAACATAAGTCATATAATGAAAATGCAAGTTGCTTCACAAAGCATGGGTTCCACAAGTGTAAACAATTCAAAATTAAATTTAGATGCATTCAAATCAAGCACAAAATCTTTATAACGCTAACAAGAATTCTCATGATGCAATGCTTAACATGATAATTACAGTTCGGTCGTTACATCCTCCTCCTCCTCATTCTTGTCGTTGCTATTTTCTTCACCCTCGTCGGTCTCAGACTCGGTCTTCTTTTTGGGAGCGCCGAGGAGATCAGTGACGGCATCCTTGAGCAGCGCAGGCATCTCAAAAGGGACACCCTCCAGCATCTTGATCTTCTTTTAAGCCACGAGCGGAAACCATCGTCGCCGTCCCTCATTTTCCTAAGCTCAGCCAGCAGACCCACAACAGAAATTCACATTGATTATTAGATGCAATAATCGTCATGTTGCCCGGCCACGAGCGGACACCATCATCGCCGTCCCTCATTTTCCTAAGCTCAGCCAGCAGACCTACAACAGAAATTCACATTGATTATTAGATGCAATAATCGTCATGTTGCCCGGCTCGGATCGAGAACATAAACCAATATTCTTACGCTTCATTTCTTCAAAGATCCAGCGTCGGTACTCCTTGGCAAGGAGCGCCTTATGCTGGCGAATCTTGTTCACCATGGACGCCATGCCGCTGTAGTAGCCTGGCAGGGACTGGTTGAGCTCCTTCACCTCGCCAACACCGGGGTCGAAGTGGTCGCGCCGGGAGCTGATACTGCAACAGAACAGAGCCAATGCAAGGAATTCAACTGACGATTCGTCGAAGCAACAAGCTAGCCACAAACGAAAGGCGCGCACGAGATGCCCACATCCTCGGTGATCGCCTCGAACTCGATCTCCTCCTCGTCGTCGCGGCGGTTGTCGGCCATGAGGCTGGTTGGCCGTGGGTGAGCGCAAGCCTGCTGGACGCACAGCTAGCTACTTGGACTGGTAGGTACTTGGAGCGACTAGCTAGGCTTTAGGCAGAGAACTAACTCGATCTTTTATTTCTCTTGTTGTAGCCAGGCAAATCTTACTTTATAAGGGTGCATGCCTTCATGCGGTTTTCATTGCTCATCTATGCAGATATTATTCACCCTTCATGCATTTGGTTATTATTCGCTTGTTTATACATGCATGTTTTATCACTCACTCACACACGCAGTGCTCGTTGCAGCAATACTACATGGCTAATTAGGGGATGAATAAGTTGGCGCCTTGCAGCCTTCGTTCATGCAACTCGATCGGCATAAAAGTGCTTTCATGGCAGCTTTTTACCGGTACGGTGCTCATGCATGCCATGCATGTGTCCTATAAGAGTAGGCATTGTAATTCTGTTTATTGGCATAAAAGAGTTTGTCCAAATTACTTTTTTCTTCGATCAAGTCCTGCTTGCGTTGTTACTTCTGATAGAAGTGAAGAAAAATTATTCTGTCAGATATAGGAGGATAGGTAATAGTGAAGAAAATAGATGTAGTGCTGACTGCTGAACCGTTGATGGAAGCAAGGCAGGAAAAGTACGCCAAGTGCTGCAAAACTACTCTGTTCGGCATGTACTTTTACTCGTATACTCCCTCCGTTGCAAATTATAATTCGTTGGACTTTTATAACCCTAAGTTTAACCACTCACCTTATTCAAAAAATTTGTGCAAACATAATTAAATATAAGTCATTTTTAAAGAACTATTGATAAATCAATCCATGACAAAAGAACTGAAATTTTGCACGAATTTTTAAATAAGATGAGTAGTCAAAATTAGGGTTAAAAAAGTCAAACATCTATAATTTGGAATAGAGGAATTACATATGTACATGGAAAGACAAACTGAAAAAACTCTTGTAGTATTTTTTTTTTGAGTCACAGGTTTTTTTTTCTTTTCTGAGAGGTCGAACTCTTTGTATGGCCCGGCCCAAAACTCTAGGCGCCTTCTTCGCACCGGACCCGTCGTCTCCGATCCGTGCGATTTTTTCTTTTTTATATTTAAAAAAAAAATCAAAATTTCAAAAATATATGTTCGTTTCGAAAAATTTCAAAAATATACCCCGGTCGCCCGCCCCAGGGGCGACAGGACCTTAATGTATTTTTTCTTCTAATTTGCAAAGAGGTCCCTGGCCGGGGGCGTGTGGGGGCAAGGGGGCCTATCGCAGGAGGGCCTGTCGCCCCCGGGCGACTAGGGGCCCCACCCACGGGCGACAGGGGGCCTGCCACCCCCCTCGGGCGACCGGCTCTGCCCCCTATATAAGCCCTTGACCTCATTCCTTCCTCATTTGAGCCAAAAA
Source organism: Panicum virgatum (assembly GCF_016808335.1). Taxonomy (NCBI): domain Eukaryota; kingdom Viridiplantae; phylum Streptophyta; class Magnoliopsida; order Poales; family Poaceae; genus Panicum; species Panicum virgatum. The sequence goes on from NC_053147.1 coordinate 68,070,101, forward strand.
ATTCCACCAAAAATCCAAAAAAAAAAGGTGAGGAGAAGGGAAGCGGCGAAGCACTGCCGGATTGCGCACTTTTGATCTGCAGGTAAGTACATTTAACTTATGTATTTTTCTATTGATATTGTAGAGTAATTTAATTTAATTAGTGCTATAGTAGAACCATTTAAGTAGAAGTTTAATGATACTTTAGTTACGTAGCAGTAAATTAGTTTAGAAAATTAGTACTACGCGTTTATTATTACAATTGCAGTACTATTAGAGACGTGTTTATAAATTAATTACGATTTAGAATAGAATTTCGCATATGCAGTATAGAATTTGAGTGTCATCACGTAGTTATGAATACTTATATGTTATAGTTGAAATTCATACTTAGTTTTTACGGATTATTGAATAAGATAGTGAAGTAAAGAGTATAACTCGATAAGTATTCTGTGATATACAGATATATCGAGCAAGATGCAGTTTAAAGTATTTTTTGGTGACTACAATGTTTTGTATGGGCTAAATGGAGTAGACCTTTCTGCCTTTAAGTGCACATCTAGCGCCATAAATAAATTTTTGGAGAGGAGTTTTAGTTCCATATATAAGTAGCTGCAGCGTGAGTTCCGTGTTGATCCGGAGACACATGTGATGACCGTCCAGTCTCTTGTTAATTGGGAGGTAGAAAATGATTTATGGGAATTGATGATGATACACAGCACTGATGACTGGCAGAAGTACATGCAAGCAGCTCTAGAGCGTGGGTGGGCTCTGGCCATTCTTGTTCAAACCCGGGAGAATACACAAAATGAAATCCAACATGGTGCAGATCAAGCAACTCCGAGTATTCGAAGAGAGACCAACTATGTTGAGGAAGATGAGTCAGAAGAGATAGAGAATCAAAACATCAGACTGCAGGGCCTTGCTGATGAGGGAGAGAGGATACATAGCATCGTGGACGAGATGGAGGCTGAAGACCAAGCCGCAATGGAGATTGAAGAATATGAGGACTCATCTGATAACGAGCAGTACTCATTGCCAAAAGAGTGGAAGGAGCATGATTTTGGCAATCATGTCGTAGAAGACGTACGAAATCAGGAGTGGGAGTACAGAGGGAATGAGATAGTTCAAGGTGCAATATATCCAAATATTGAAGCCATAAAAGATGCTGTGAGACTATGGGCAATATCATTGAAATGAGAATTTAGAGTCGTAAAGTCTGGCGGTAAAGAATATGAGGTGAAGTGTGTGAATGATGGATGTCCATGGCGAGTACATGCATTCAATGGAAAATGGAAGTCAAACTGGAAATGTTCCATTGTGACAGAGCACACTTGTTTGCTGTCAGAAGTTCTTCCCTCGCATCGCAATATATCATGCGACTTTATTGTAAAGTAAATATATGGGTTGATTATGGACAACCTAAATTATGAGGCAAAAATGATTATTCGACACATTGAGCAGACTTACCAGTACACCATTAGTTATTTGAAGGCATGACGGGCTAAACAAAGGGTGTTCGAGATGCGGTTCGGCACATACGAGGCATCATATGATAACCTACCTCGTATGTTATTCCAGGTTGCTGCTAGAAATCCTGGAAGCTTTTGTGACACATACCTCGTACCAGCCGTGACTAGGGGACAAAACATTCTGCAACGAGCCTTCTTTTGCCTAGCTGCCTGTGTTAGGGCATTTCAGTGTTATCTTCCGGTGATCTGCATTGATGGCACATTTCTGACTGGAAGGTATAAATGTCAAATACTCACCGCAATCGGATTAGATTGCAACAACTAAATAGTTCCGCTCGCATTTGCATTTGTTGAGAATGAGAACTTATACAGTTGGTATTGGTTCCTTGAATGAGTGAAGATTCATGTTATTACTGCACGTCCAGATGTGTGCTTTATTAGTGATAGGTATGCAGGTCTGCTACAATCAATACTGAAATTGCAATGTGGAACTGCGACAACGCCTCCATTGTGGACCGATGTCCAAAACAGGTGGTGCATTAGGCATATGGGTGCAAACTTCTATGACCACTTCAAGAACAAGGATCTTAAGAACATGTTTAAGAGGTTGTGCACCCAAAATCAACAGAGAAAATTCAATGCATTATGGCAGATGCTTGATCAGTTGACTGCAAAGCAAGTGAAGGTAAGGGCATCAGGAACAAGCACGAGTCAGGCTGCAGAGGCTAGGAATTCAATTGAGAAGCCATTTTCACACTGGATTCGAGGTGCACCTAAGGAGAAATGGTCATTCCTTTATGATACAAATGGAATACGGTATGGTATTCAGACAACGAACCATGCAAAGTGTTTCAATATGGTTATGCGTTCTTGTCGTGCCTTTTCTCTTGTGGGAATTGTTGAGTTCATCATGTATGGGTGCATGAAGTATTTCAGAGAGCGTTACATGGCTGCAAGCATAAACATCAGCAACCCCCAAATTCAGTTTTGCACAAGAGTGACACAATATATGCAGCAGAAGATTGAAAAGGTCAAACTGCACCGTGTCATATCGACAGGTACAATGAAGCATAGATTTGAGGTTCTATGCAAGGATAGAACTGGTCGTGGTATCTGTAGAGATAGGGTGGTACAGGAGAGTTTGATTATAGTAGATGGCAAAGCCTTCTGCTCCTGCATGAAGCCTAAGTTATTGCATTTTCCATGCTCGCATCTCATTGCGGCATGTGCAGAGTCTGGGTTGCAGCCATGAGTATTTGTTTCACCATACTTCAGCAAGGAAGCAGCTGTATCCACATGGGGACATGAGGTTTATGGGATTGGAATAGTGGGATCTTTCATTCAGGATAATGAGGATAAGATGTTTATTCCTGATCCAACCACTAAGAAAGGCAAAGGCCGCCGTCAGACACGTCGTATTCAGAATGGTATGGACGAGTCCGAAGTAAGCAAGGCACAAAAGCGTTACAGCCAATGTGGAGCATTGGGTCACAACTACAAGAAGTGTCCTCAGAATGCACTTCACGATGCTGCTGACGTCGGTCCTTCCGGAAATCCCAGAGATGGAGCACCTCATACGTTCAGACGACCATCGGTGAGAATTGCTCGTGGAAGTCACTCGGTGCCATGATCCACCAGTGTGCAGTTTGTACCTATATGCTAATCGTACATGGAGTTTGTATCGAACATATCTGTAATATGTAGTAATCGTGCGTCCAATTTGTATGGAACATATCTGTAATGTATAAATATCGTACATCCAGTTTGTATCGAACCTATCTGTAATATGTAGTAATCGTGCGTCCAGTTTGTATCGAACCTATCTGTAATGTATAAATATCGTGCGTCCAGTTTGTATGGAACATATATGTACCTATGTGTTCTCATATATTTTTGAGTGTAGGTATGAAGATGGACTCCTTGCTAGACCTAGTTATCGACTCGAGCCACAGGTCTTTCTTTGCAGCAGTTGAGCACCGAGCCCTAGAGGTGCTACGTCCTCGTCCACCTGGGGAGGCGATCTCTATACACCACGATTGGGTTGACAGGTATGTAATGAAATATTATTGTTTATCACTTATGTATTCGTCGGTATTCCTTTGTTTCGACAATTTTGTTTATTGCAGGTTACGTGAGTCCGGTCTACTGACTCTGGGCCGTCTTGTCGAGGGTGGGCTTGTTCAGCTCGACCGATCCCTCCTGACGGCGCTCGTTGATAGATGGAGGCCGGAGACACACATTCCACCTCCTGTGTGGGGAGATGACTCCTACGCTGCAGGACGTGGCCTACCTCCTCGGCCTCCCTATCGTCGGGAAGGCTGTAGGTCCGCGTGTCGTGGCGGTCTCGTGGAAGGATGACCTGGAGGCTCGTTTTGCCCTGGTTGACCGCGTGGAAGAAGCAGGTCCGATCAACCCGCAACCGCGAGCAGCAGGTCATTCGAAGACCTGGTTCCTATAGTGTAAACTACGTATTCATTGCATATTTAAGTTTAATTGTTACAATTCACATGTTGCATTGTCAGTTGAAACCATTAATCTTAATTGTTTATGCAGCCTACCCTGTTGGCTGCGGATGCCGACGAGTATAGTGTGAGCATATCGCTGGAGGCGTACCTACTTTGATTGTTTGGTTACATCATGTTCAACAATACTCATGGCAACTCGGTCGATACGATTCTCCTTCCGTATGCACAGGAGATTGCGGATGGGGACGAGGACGTACCGCCCTACAACTAGGGTGAGACGGTACTTGCAGCCACTTACCGTGGACTCTGCGACGGCTGCAGAAAGACACATGGAACGCTATCCTGGCGGGGTGCCCACTACTGCTGCAACTTTGGTCGTACGAGAGGCTAGCCGTTGGTCGGCCCATCGTCAGCCACGAGCCTTACCACGAGGCCATGTACAGCGACGAGGAGAACGACAGGCCCACTATGGGAACTCTCTGGATCTGGCGTCAGGTACGTTCGCAACAAATCTAATTTTGTTATTCATTGTTACACGATGCATTAGCGCACTTTTAATTTTACTTATTCGGAATGCAGAGGTCCCGGGTGCATGCGCAGGTTAGACACGCATATCCTGAGTTTGTTTCGGAGCTTGACATGCTGACGCCCGAGGACGTTGTCTGGGAGCCTTACAGCCCAGAGGCTGTGACTACCCGTGCACTAGCAGGCCTGTCTTCGCACTGCTCCACGAATGCGAGCCTGTGGCTTACTACAGTCGTCCTGGTTTACGACATCGCGGTTGAGGCATATTGCCCCTGGAGAGTCAGGAGACAGTTTGGACAGCGCCAGGAGTTTCCGGTGCCCACCGCGTTGGAGCGTGTCAGTCGCCAGGACCACATATAATTATGAATGAACTTGGCTCATACATTCGTGTGAATCTAACGATTCTTCGTGGTCCACTTTTGTAGGTTGTCAAGGAGTGGCTTGCCGTGCTCTGCTGATTGGCTCTCCAAGATGTAGCCGTGGGTGGACCAATGTGAACAGACAGACGAGCACTTGGTCCATCCAACAGGACCACACACAGACAGCTCCTTTAGGGCTTACCTCACCTGGTACTTACCCCGGACTCGAGTTCGTCTGGTTTATGTTGACACTCACCCGCAGGCACACTAGGCGAGGCCTCAGGGTGGCTATGCCGGCACCACGTGGAGGCACTAGCTGGTGCGGTGAGTCTCTAGATCATATTTGCATATATATATATAAAAGATAATTCATGTGTTACTAACTTTTTCTTTACTCAATGGATGCAGTTTCGCCTTTGCAATATGATGGAGACGGACTGCTCGACTTACCTGACGAGGGTACGTGCCGAATCCCCAATGACCCAGTTTGAGCAGACAGAGGCATGGTCGAGGCAGCGTGACCAGTTGCGTTCAGTACTGCACAACTTGGGAAGCCGTGTGTAGTATGAAGACAGCCACGGGTCGTTCCAGGTCTCGTCGTCGTTCCCGTGTCCGGCGACCGTGCACCGGCCGACGTCTCAGTACTACACAACTGCAGGTAACATAGATATCTCTTTAAAATTAGATCAAGTGTTGCTACCTATTTACTAATATCACAAACAGGATACGATCCAACTACTGCGTTCGGCCATACTGGAATGTTTAGAGGGGCACCACTAGTTGGCGGACTGTATCCAGGGATGGTACCGGGGCCACAGATACCGGCCTACACAGGTTAGTTTATGTTTCGTATTTCGGTTTCTACATGTCATGACGAAGAACACGAGCGTACGCTAACATCTGCATTTTATGCGTAGGATTCTACCCCGATGCGGGCGCCAGACCTTCTTCCTCCTTTCGACCTGGTACAAAACACTCTCTCAATACACTCACTAATTTACCACGCAATATATATTGGTTTACGCTATGCCTTCTGGAGCAGGGAGAGGTTAGCTTGTTTGCATGGGTGCATGCATCATCAGTGGACTGAAACTTGTTGTTTGATGTGTACAAGTTGTTAGCACAAGTTAGTTAGTAGTGATCTGCATGCAGATAAGTGTGGCTTGCATGTAGGGAGGCATGGTCAGGCCAGTGCTCGGCCATGTGGTGGGGTCGGACGTGGGGTGGAGTGTGTTTATTTAAACAGTGCAATCAGCTTGTATGTATTTGTCTTCCTCAAGTGTGTGTGCGTGTTTCTATCCACCGAAAAAACTAGCAAGGTGCTTTTACTTGCCTCTGTGTAAACATCAGAGAGTGCGCGAGGGGAGCCGGTCATTTTGATCAGTTCCGACACGAGAGCTCCGGGATCCCGGTTCGCGGCGGCCAGCGACTGCGGTGGTGGACACGGGCGACGGCGAGGCAAAGGCAGCGCCCTTTGGTCCCCGGCTCGGGTAGTGCTCGGTTTGTACGTGCGCGGGTGCTCGGCAACCCGAGGCCACGGCGGCCACGTGTGCTCGGTGGTGGCCAAGAAAGAAAAAGGAGGCGGCACTGCTGCGCCGAGCATGTGCGTGCACGGGCACTCGACATAGCCCGGCCCAGGCCACGGCATCGCCGCGACGCTCGCGAGGCTCCGGCTTAGCCGGGCCGCTATGGCGTCAGGCGGCAACGGGAACGGATGGCGACGGCGTTCGGCTCCTGTACAAGAACACAGGACGGAGGTCCTAGGCTCTACGGAGGGGTCATCGGCGGCCGTAGTTCACGCCGGCAGCACATGGTAACTGGGCAGGGATGAGACTCGGCCAGTGCTCACCGTGGGTCGACTGTGTAGGCGTGGCCGGCGTGGTGTGGACTCGCGGTTCGACGACACTCGGCTCGGCGGCGGCAGCTTGGGCCGAGCCATCGGCGAGGTCGGGTCTACGGCTCGCGGTACGGCTCATCGTGGTCATCGGTGACTCGGCGTCGGCGGCGTGGGCATCCTCCAGCTCGCGGTGGTCGTCGTGACTAGTGCCGCGAGGACGGTGAGTAGGGACACGAAGACGGTGGTGTGCTCCGCGTGCGCGCGTTGGAGCTCCCCTGGCTTTGAATGCATTCACGTCCAGCGCATGTCCTTGCTCCGGGCAGCGCGGTTGGACGGTGCGGCGTGGCCGATTTTGCAAACCACGGGGCCTATGTGTTGGTGTTGCTTCGATATTTTTGTCCACCCATAAACAGAAAAAGGGTAAGAGAGGGAGAGTGAGAAGTTTATTGCTGCTGCTGCTGGCGCCTCAGTAGAGGATTAGGCCGTGCGGAACGGAGCAATGCACCGGGATGAGCACGACAGAGCGATCAGCAGCGTGGCGCGAGGGGACGAGCTGGCCAGGTACGAGAAGGTTTCTGGAGGGGGACAGTGAGGAGGATGACAGGCGGAGCCCGGTGGTCAGGGAGAGAGGAAAAATGATTTGATGATGGTTGTTAGAAAGAAATTAGACAATTTAAGTTTGGGAGAAAATTTTCTTTATGCAAAAGAAGATGAGCTCAACAGTCTTAAAATTATATTTTTGAAAATGAATTTTGAATTTATATGATTTTTATTTGTGTGAGATTTTGGGCTGTTACAACAAGAGCTAGAAGAAGAAGAAGCAAAAGTTAAGACAGGGTTTGGCCTTGCAAACTAAGGTAATCTTAAGTGTAGAGTTGGCCTTGCCACCAGAGCTTGGTTTTGCTGGATTGTTCTCATCCATCTAACATGGCAGCAATAATTAATATGGTGGCTTATTAGGGCTAAGTTAAGATTGATCTGTCTCATCGCAATTATATTGTTTCAATGCGAATGTTTGTAGATACCTTCACTCGTGCAAAGACCTCTCTTTTTGGTACATGAAAGTACAATTTCAATAGATTACCTCGGGAGCTCCCACGCTATACCATCGAAGTTGTTCTCGTAAGGAAAGCGAGCTATACAAACGTTCGACGCCAGCAAAAGTGTTTTGTTTTTAGCGTGGTGCGCCGCCTTAGAGCAAGTACGTACATTGATGTTGTCTTAAAGACGATCTCATGCAATGGCACATACTCTTTGAGATGACCTACTAGATAACTTATACAATGACTTATCTTTTTAGTTGTCTTAAAGTTATATCACGCCTCTTGAGTTCTGGATGAAATAAAAAAATATTTTGAATTGAATGGCAAACAACTTGTACATTGGTGGGAAGTAGTCTCGTACACCTAAATTTTAGCCTATGAGATGATTGTTTCGTGAGTCAACCACCTCTTTCTATCATTTTGCTCTTTCTCCTCCACATCACCGCAAATCCTATCATTGCATGGGAAGATTTTCGAGACGCTGATGTGTAGCAATGTACTTGGGAACATATCCATCTGATATGAAGTTTCCACGTACTGTAAGCTTGGTTATTTCGAACCAACTTCTTGCACTTATTTGATGATATACATATAGTAGAATGAATGCTTACACACGATTGCGTGAAAACAGTGCTTTACTACTGAAAAATTCTTTCGAACAACTATTGGGTCGAAATCAAGCTAGCGACTGATTTTAAAATAAAATTTGGAATCCAGCAAAACCCAGTGCGCCAGGAACAGATGAAACGAGGATGACCGCAGGACGCGCTGCAACCTGCAAGTGACACTGACACGCGGGCCCAACTCGTCTTGGTTGGCTATCGTGGATTCGCGGCCGCCGGATCAAGCTCGACACCGATCCGATCCGACCCGACCGGACCAGACCGCAGCGCAGATCGATCTCACTCATCATCCTCAGAGGCTTCCCTTCCTGTTCGGCTCTCCCCACTTCCGTTTCCAGCCTCCCCGCCCCGACGACGATCCCCATCCCGCACGCCGCGCGCCTCGGGCCGCAATGCCCGCGCCCCCGGACCCGCCGCCCCCCGCCGCCGCCGGGGACGCCGACGCCCCCGCCCCCGCCCCGGACCTGGATCCTGCTCCCCCGCCCCCGCCCCCGCCCCCGCCCGCGCCCGCGCCCGCCGATGAGGAGGACGACCGCGTCTTCCTCGTGCCCCTTAGGTGAGCGCACCCCCAACCCTAGCCCGATCCCCGATCGGGCGAACGCCGCCCCCCACCTCACTGGCTGACGAGATGCGATGCCGATGCGGGCGCGCGCAGGTGGTGGAAGGAGGCGCAGGAGGGCGCCGCGATCGAGGCGACCGGGCTGCCCTACGCGGCCGCGCCGGTGGGGCCGACCTCCTACGGCATGAGGGTGCTCAGCATGTTCATCTACGACCAGGCCTACACCCTCCGCCGCGCGGACGACCTCCTCCACCAGCCGGCCCCCGACGCCTCGCACGCGCAGGGGAGGAGCTACGCGCTCCTCGCCGCCGACCTCTTCACCAAGGCCCGGGACTGGTGAGACTGCCAGCCCCCCTGCTCCGTTCTCCTTATTCTTCTTCTGTTTCTTGGATGGTCGTACGGTAGGATGCCCCGCGAGATTTATTATTATTTCGGGTGAGCTGCTTGTGTGGTAGTAGAGGACAGCAATACGTAGGGTGATCAGCTTGTTTCTGATGCACTTGTCTGGCCAGGGCCTAGGTACTGTAGGTAGTAGCCGTTTGCGATTCTGCATTGCAACAGTAACCCCGCTGTGTGATTCGGTGCATCGGATATGGCGATCCTATGTTGATAACTTTGAAGTGTCGAATAGACAACGATGCGTAGGGTGATCGGCTTGTATCTGATGCAGATGTGTGGCCAGAGACTAGTTGGTAGTAGATGTCTGCGATTCTGCATTGTAACAGTCATGCCGCTGTGCAATTTGGTGCATCGAATATGGCGATCCTGTGTTGGAATCGTTTTGAAGTGTTACACTTGCTGCTGAAAATGAGTGTGGATAAATTTTTCTTTTTATGTGGATAATTTAGTATAACTGTTTATTGCCTTATTGTGTAAGTGACACTGATGATTGGTTGCGGTGCATGCCAACAATCCGTTCAGGCGCCAGGGAGCTGTTTTCTGGTAGTACATAACGTATGGCCCTACATGGATGGATTCCATTCACCGACTTTGTAGTAATGGCCCCTGCGTGCAGTCGTTTAGTTTTGTACATATATTCATGGACTGCATGCAAACATGGTGAGCACCGAGCACTGGAGATGATACTCCTTGTCTTCCTTGGAAAGTCTGTGGAAACTATAATGGCCTATGATGGGTTATTGAATGCCCGGTGTTCGTACTGATGGTGCTTCCACAGATCCAATTTTAGCTTCCATAAGGAGACCATACTGCAATTCTAGAGTCCATTTTTGCCCCTTTTGCTGAACTGTGCTACAAAGCCCTGGACTTTTTCTCTTTGCTGAACTGTGCTATAAAGCCTAGGTTCATCCACACGTGTTAGAACTTAGAACATTGATGCGATCAATTTAAACACAACTTCTTATGGAGAATCTCTTTGAAGCTTTATGTGGAATTAATAGCCTACGGTTGCTTTGAATGCATTAAAGCCTCAAGCAACACAGAGCAATAAATCTGGTCTTACTTTGAGGCTTTCATCAAGATGGATGGTTTAGAGAAAGAAATCTAGTGCTAACTTTGGGAACATTTTTTTTCTTAAATTTTCAAACCATTGAAACATATATTTCTGAATGGGAGAAACCCTTTTCATGTTATGCAGTGCTGTATTTGATAGTTAAGGCTAGCAGTCTTTGAATTATATGCTCAGCTGCCTGGGTATAGTTCTCATTTATTTTGTTTACATGATGGTTCTCTATTTTCTTTCCTTCAGCACAGCTTACCTTAATTTTTTCACATAGGCATATTGATTCTGTCAAGTCCGCGGGCAAATATTCTTCCCTTACTGAAGATGGCTCAGTGAATATTTACCCTATAATGCTAAGAGTCTCAGTCACCCAAGATAATGCACTTACAGTGAAGATTGGCAAAAAGGTATGCTGCTTACATTCTGCTCTAGTCTTTCAGTTCAGAAGAGGGGTTTCTTAAGAAGCTCGTTTACCAACTGTTCTTTTTTTAAGGATGATGTTTACTTCTATAATGTATATTAACTTTGACATATCAGGACAACTCGTCAGAGAACTTTAGAAGGGCAAACAAGATTCTGACTGCAGACTCTGAACCGGTACTTTTCTGACAATCCTTTTACACACTTAGTTATGGTAGATTCCTGAGGTTTTCCCTCTAATTGCATGTTCATTTGTATTAGGTTCACATATGGGATTTCTCTGGGCGAACAACATACATATTGATGAATGCATGGAACCGAATGCCCCATGACTCAAAATCTGCAGATCATGAGGTATCTTCTTCGATTCAGTTATTGCATACTGCTACAAATTTTATGGGATTGTATTGTTCTAATAGGTATTTGAGCTTTTCTCGCATAAAATGTCAATGATGACCCCCCTCCCAAATTAATTTAGTTCTGCTTACTAGCCTACCCCAACTTACTCGGGACAAGCCTACCCCAACTTACTCGGGACAAAAGGCTATGTTAGTTCTGCTTACCACTTGCTGCTGAACATTTATCCTGTCAAGTGTCAATGAATCTTCTGAAGTAGACATAATCAGTTAAATTAGTGCATCTATAATTAATATTATCAAAATCTCCTTTTGCTTATTGAACCCATTTCCATTGAGTTAATTGTGCCATTTACTGAGCATGGATGGTCCCTTCATTTTGTCTCTTAGTTAAAGGAAAGGTGCACTCATTTCATTATGTACTTTTTGTGGTATCTATGTCCAGCTACTTGACCTTTAGTTTGTCTGTACAAATTTTCTTCCACATTCTTGATGTTGTCCACTTCTTCTTTTGGCTTCATAACATCATTTTAGAAGTTGTAAATTATATAAGAAAATATAGAGTTGTATGATTCCATTGTAAACTAGGAAGATTGTATGACTAGTGCATGAGTTATATTTTGGAAATATGCATTATTTTCTTATTTGGTGCATATATGTTAGCTGTCAACCACATACATTTTTATTAGGGGTTTTGACCCATTGTCATCGGTTTTTGCCATCTTAATCAGATTGTCCTTGTTCTCCCTTTTGTTTTATGAAATTATCCAGCTTGTATTTATTTGAACTTAGCTTTTGTACAGCTTCACTTGTGATTGTATCTTTCACATAGTGTGCGCTTTTGTAGTATATGTTGCTTATACTTTACTTAATATTTTCAGATGCCTCTAGAAATACAGATCTATGATTTGTCAAAACCTGTGGCCAATGGTGCTGATGGGAAGAGAGATGGGTTAGCATTGACATTGGGTGGTTCGGTTTTTAGCAATGGCAGTATCACGGACATGGATCTGGATTCATCAAGTGGAAGCTCTAAGCAAGTTGGCTCTGGTTTAACAGGATTAGATAATCTTGGAAACACATGTTTTATGAACAGTGCAGTCCAATGCTTGGCTCATACTTCAAAACTAGTCGACTATTTCCTTGGCGATTTCTGTAAAGAAATAAACACGCATAATCCACTGGGGATGAAGGTACGCCAAAGTTCTCTTTTCAGTTAATATGGTTTATTTATACTTGGATTTTGATATTATTTTTTTCTCTTTAACTCAATTGGAAAATGTTTCTCAAATAGGGGGAGCTCGCATATGCATTTGGCGATTTGTTGAGGAAGCTATGGGCTATTGATAGAACCCCGGTCGCGCCACGCCAATTCAAGGCCAAACTTGCACGCTTTGCTCCCCAATTCAGTGGCTTTAACCAACATGATTCACAGGTTAGTTGGCATTTTCACTTTTGAAAAGGCATTGATATCTCGACTCTAAAACACACACTCCCAAAATATTTCCTAAACTTATCGCTATGCCATAGCTGGCTATAGCCACTTGATCCTGCCAATATTGGCTTCAAGATTAAGTAGCCTAAACCCCAAGATGTGGCTAATGCGTCCATTGTGTTGATGGCTTACAATATCCAACACTTATGGTGTTTATAAAGGGTGTTTTTTATTTCTTGGGAACTTGTTTTTAGTTACTTGACTTTTTAGCAATAACTTGTATAATACTTGTTGACTTTCCTAAAATGATTTGTAATTCCAATGGAGCGTCTCAGATTAGCTTTATGTGCTGTATGTAGGAGCTTCTTGCTTTCCTATTGGATGGACTTCATGAAGATTTGAATCGTGTTAAATGTAAACCATATTCCGAAGCAAAAGATTCAGATGGTCGTCCGGATGAAGAGGTTGCAGATGAGTACTGGGGCAACCATTTAGCCCGAAATGATTCTATCATAGTTGATATCTGCCAGGTTAGTTATTACTGTGCAGTGTCCCTATTTTCAAGACATGCACATTCTTCTACAATAAAGATTGCTGGTACTTTCTATATCTTGGTATATTCCTTCTATGTTCGTGCCAGCAGCTTTTTTCTTTCTTTCTCGAACACGCAGGAGAGCTGCGTATCTTTGTATTAAGAGAGAATAAGAGTGGTCCAAATACATAGAACACTCCACACCTTGGACCAGAGTGAGGAGCGTGCAGATCTAAAAAAAGACTATTACAAAAAAAAACTTATTCAACTGCACGCATCCAAACCAGCTAATGGGCATGCCTTTCCCCCAACTCAAGGCTTAGGGCAGCGAGCCTCTTAGCCCCTGAGAATTGCCAAAGGTGTGATTCCTCCTTGAAGGCTTGCACCGCAACCTGTAGGTTTGGAGATGCTCCCTCGAAAACACATGCATTCCTATGCTTCCAAATGGTGCCAGCAGCTTTACAAATCCTGGTGTTTGCATCAGGGGCACCAGAGGGAAATTATGTTATATTAGTTGGGGCTTATGGGTATACAGCTGTAACAATAACATTGAATCATTCGTATCTATTATACCAGCATGCAGATTAGATGTGTATATGATCTAGGCAAGGAGCCTGTAATAAAATATTTTTTCAAGTTTCAAGACAATGAAGTGCACGATCAGAAACAGAAGAAGCATGGGCTAACATTTTATTGCTGTCGATCTGTATGCGTGCAGTTGAATAAGTTTTATATTTTCACTCTAAACTTAGATGTTACTAAATTTGTAATTTGTAAAAGAAAAAAAGGAGATTCAATGTTATGTTAGACCAACTCACCAAAAGTCCCACCACATTGGCTTCTTGATATACCTTATCTTCAAACTATGCCAAGTGCCTCTTACTGGACATTCCAATGCAAAGCATGCCGTTCTCTCAATTTATTTACCTTTGGCCTTGAGCATACATGGAGATTATGAGTCCTTTGGTCTACCCTTTGTAGACTTCTTGTTGTTTGCAAGAACTTCTCCTGATACATTTAATTAGTTGATGACACTTGTACATCAATAGCTGTTATTCTGGTGGGCAAACATGATATAGGCTGGACAAAAGCATAACCCCTTCTCATCACGTGTAATTTCTGTGCAGGGTCTGAGATATATCATGCCCATTATTTATGTAGTGTTAAAAAAATGTGCAAAGGGTGATGGTTGCTTTTTCCTATGTATGTATGTTCTTTGAGCTTTTATTGATTGAGTTTGGTGCTTCAATGACAGGGTCAATACAAGTCAACGTTAGTCTGCCCAATATGCAAGAAAGTTTCTGTAACATTTGACCCGTTTATGTATTTATCTTTGCCCCTACCTTCAACAACAATGAGAACAATGACAATAACTGTCTTCAGCACTGACGGGACTACTGGGCCATCTCCTTACACTGTCAGTGTGCCAAAATCTGGAGATACGAGGACCCTTATCAATGCATTAAGCAACGCTTGTTCGTTGCAAGATGATGAGCGCCTCCTGGTTGCTGAGGTATTCATTACTCATTCAGTATTATTGTCATTGCGAAAGCTGCTAAACATGCCCAGCACATTTCCTTACTGTTCAATGATCAACGTGTAGGTCTACAATAATTCCATTATCCGGTACTTGGATGAACCTTCTGAAGTCATCTCCTTGATTAGAGATGGAGATCGTTTGGTTGCATATAGACTTCGAAAAGACAGTGAAGATGCTCCTATTGTGGTCTTCAGAAGCCAGCGTATGGAGTAAGTAAAATCTTTGCAATTTCTATGATGTGCATATAAATCAAATATAGAATGGTTGAAAGTTTAATGAATCCGCACCAAAATATGTTCATCATTATTTACCAATTTTTTGGTTAGGAAATATGTGAAAAGATCTTATAACAAAATCAACGTCTTTGATACACAGGTCGTCCCTCTCCAGTTTTGGCAGGAAGTCATGGAAGACTTTTGGCGCCCCACTCGTGTCAAACCTTCCTGACAATACAGTAACTGGAAGTACTATCTGCAACCTTTTCCTGAAGGTTATGACTCCATTCAGAGTATCAAAGGATGATGTTTCAGTTGGAGATGAAAGAATTGGCGAGAGCAGTCTGGCTAATGAAACTGCAGATACCGATATGAGCACTGATACCTCAGAGCAAACTAGCTTAAACAACAATACTCTTGAGGATGAAACCGGAACTGAAGATGCAATGCAGTTTTTCCTGACTAACGAGAGGTTCCCAGACCAACGCATGAAGATAGAAATGGATCAACCCATTACAGTGAAAGGTCCGCTGAGGCGTCTGCATGTGGTTGTGTGTTGGCTGGACGATGGACTGGAGCAATACAATCTTGGTTCTTTGGATTCTCTTCCAGAGATTTACAAAGCCGTGTTATTTTCAAGGAGACCGCAGGACACATGTTCTCTATATGCATGCCTGGAAGCTTTTATCAAGGAAGAACCATTAGGCCCAGAAGACATGTGGTAATTTTCTTTCATCACTTTTTTCTCATTCTCTTTTGTAACATCAGCTCCCAAAGGTCTGTTTGAAGTAGAATGATTCATTGTTCGGAATACTTGTAATTTAACAAAAAAGAAAGAAAAAATGTTGTTGCAATGCTGCTTAAGCTTACAGAAATACAACTGCAATGTTATTCTTGTCTGTTGATTTTTTCCTTCTATTTTACAGGTATTGCCCAGGTTGTAAAGAGCATCGGCAGGCTAGTAAGAAGCTAGACCTTTGGAGGTTACCTGAGATCCTTATAATACACCTTAAAAGGTTTTCGTACAGCCGCTACACCAAAAACAAGCTGGAGACGTTTGTCGACTTCCCGATTCATGATCTTGACCTGTCAAAGTATATTGGTCACAGATGCCAACAGATTCCCCACAATTACCGACTATATGCTATCAGCAATCACTATGGAAGCATGGGAGGTGGTCACTATACAGCTTATGTTTATGTAAGTACTCTTCCTGCTTGTGCCAAAGTGATTTAGGATCCATCCGTTTACACCATTGGCAAAAGCCTATGTACTGTGATCCCTCATTTGCGAATGCGTTTGTTTAAAATTTTGAGCTGTAAGGTAGTGGTGCTTATGTTGCGGTGGTTTTGCGGGCACACAAGGAGGGATAGAGTCCGGAACGAAGTTATTCGGGATAGGGTCGGTGTGGCACCAATTGAGGAGAAACTTACCCAGCATAGGCTGAGATGGTTTGGACATGTCCAACGAAGGCCTCCTGAGGCGCCGGTGCGTAATGGGGTTCTTGAGCGGGTCGATAATGTAAAGAGGGGTAGAGGTAAGACCTAAACTGACGTGGGATCAGTCGGTTAAGAGAGACCTTAAGGATTGGAATATCTCTAAAAAGATAGCTTTGGATAGGAGCGCTTGGAGACTAGCTATCAATGTGCCTGAACCTTGAACTTATTTCTTTCGGGTTTCATCTCTAGCATACCCCAACTTGCTTGGGAAAAAAGTCTATGTTGTTATTGTTGTTGTTGCAAGGTAGTGGTGCTTATGTAGTGCTTTCTTCTTTGGTGCAGGACGAAAGGAAAAAAGGGTGGTATGACTTTGATGATCGTCATGTGGGTCCTATAACCGAGGACAGCATAAAGACATCGGCAGCTTATGTCCTTTTTTACAGGAGGATACATGAGGATAGCTTAGATACAGGTACAGACATAGATTCTGATATTCCAACTTGAGGCGGCGGTGGTGGCGATTTTTGAGCCCAGTCCCCCCGGACAGTGTATAGTTCATTGGTTGGGGGACAGTTCTGGTGCAAAGGAAGAGGAGATAGAAATAGAGGCGGAAGAGAGTAGTATTGGTTCCAGACAGTGAAGGGGGCCAGAGTTTGGGGTCTACTGTTTCCAGCTTCCCGAATGTGGAAATGCACCGCAGGAAGGCTGTTGTAGGCTGATATCATACATGTTTCTGACCCTAGATGTTGTAGGGTTGAGAGGGAGAGATAACTTATCCTTGTAGTTCACATACAAATCCCAGTTTATCTTTTTTCCTTTTAACATCTGTAATTGATGGTGGTAAATTTTGGCTCTTTGACATGAGGGGGAAAAAATCAGCCCAGATAGTCAACAGTTGTGGTAGTGAACCAGCATTGTTGGAACTTGGAAGTTTTAAAGACTTTAGACTAGTGCGTTGTGTCTGCGGAACTTGATGGGATGTTTCGGGCTTTCGTCTTGAGCAGGTCGCCATGGGCCAATCTGAAGAACGTGCGATCCAGCGTGATTGAAGGACGATTGGTTGTATCCCTGTGAAATTCTTGCGAATTTTTTATGTTGCGGTTGAGTAGGGCGGCCCTGTTTCGTGGGGACTGGCTCCCTGCTTGCTAGCAGGCCTGGTTGCCCCGGTGAGTACATGAGATTGTGAATGTACGAGGCAACTCTCTCGTTCATGGCTTGACAGATGAATGGTTACTAATTAAGGCGATAACTTTTCCAAGTTGAAATGACTAAATGTGTTTGTGAATCTGTTGGGTGCTAGGTTTAAGCAAGTATTGTCCGTCGAAGTATTTCTAGAACATCTACATAGTATGTTGTTTCGGCGCAAAATAGGAAGTTATGTTTTGGGAGATGTGAAGTGCACACATAGGAACCTGCTTGGTTGGCTACCAAAATATAGGCATGTCCGTCAAAATGTAGGCATGCTAATCTTTTTTTAACCAAAATCTTGATTTTAGAATAACACACTTAGCATGTGGTCTATTTTTTGGATTCCAACCAAACGAGTGCTAAAATTTATAGGCTTGCCAAATTTTAGGTAGGAAAATTTTAGTACTCAACCAATTAGACTCTAGGAAACAAATAAAGCACCAACTCCGTTCCATTTTATTTGACGTTGGTTAATTCAAGATTGAACTAACCAATGTCAAATATATTATGGGTTGGAGAAAGTAGTTAAAAGTGTCGAGCATGTGACAACGGGAGGCCAGTACGGGACACTACATCCTAATACAGCCTGCAGGTACGGTTGGCTCGCCAAGTATTTGTTGACATGTGACTTGCGATCCATGTGCTGCCACGCCACGCACGGCTTGCAAAATGACATGACACCATGGAGAGAGGAAGGGAAGGGAGCCCAGCCAAAGCCAGGCGGAGGCATCGGCAAGGCCAGGGCCAGGTCGCGGCCGACCCTGCCCGTGTCGCGCGGGGAGCCTGCCTGCCTTGTGAGAGCCGTGGCCGGTGGAGATGGGCGGGAGCGCGCTGCTGCAGGCTCTCTCTCCCTGTACGGGTCCGTCCAGCTAGCCGAACAGAAGCTCAGCAGCAGCACCGTACAGTGGAGGCGTCAATATAATCGTGACGTGACCCCTCGCAACAACGGCAAAAAGCTAAAGCCGCCTTCGTCTTCCTCCGTCCTCTACTCGTCGTCTGTGCTGTCACGCACGCACGCGTCCCCTGTCGCGTCCATGAGGCCGGCCGGCCGGCCGCCATCTGCATTCTGCAGCCACAGGAGAGAGGATCTATGGCGGGAGTCTCCTTTCTAGTCGGCTCGGATCCTCTGTGCCTCCATCAGCTGCTACAGTGGAATCAGAAACAGTACACTGCACTAGCACCGGTAAATCGCCAACAGTGCACGCTTCGCTCCTTTTCCCTCCCTCCATGTCTCTCTGTTTTCTTCAGAGGGAGAGGGACAGTAACGATGGAGACGTGCACCCTTATTTCAACTCTTATTTCAAAAAAAAAGACGTACTACACGCGTGATTTTGATCCTTTTCACTTTTCACTTGCCGTTTGCCAAGTAGCTAGCTCCTTGAGATCGAATTGCGTGTTTTGCAGCTGGCCAAGGTTAGTGTAAGAATAATCTGACGACGGAACCAAGCTAAGTTAAGCGAGAGTGGCATGCACTGCTGGCCATGGTCCAGGCCAATGCAGCATGCAAGTTGCATTCCGCGGCGGTGCCGGGCGGTGCCCAGAACGGCGACACCTGTAGGCGGAGGGCGCGCAGCTGCCATCGCCGTCGTCGTCGCCGGCCATGAACGAACTGAGTCGTACCTGGAGCGAGAGCTAGCTCATTAAGGTCTTATCAAGTGGCCCAGGCCAGTGGACAACTCACTTAAGGCTGCGGCACCTGCTCGCCCAATAATTCCGATCCTCACTATATCTGATTTAGTGATCATTTGATGGTCCTGCCTTGGCCATGGCCCATGTGCATTAGTGCCTTGTCAACTTACTCATGAAATGCTCCATCTTTTAGCACACTGTAACACCTGCCTCGCGGACGGTCCGCTCGGGGCCGGCGGACGGTCCGCCTAGGCCCAGATATTTATCTGTATGGACATGGGACCCGCCTGTCATTCCTCCTCTTCCTCCTCACTTCGTCCAGAGCCGAGCGGAGCTCGAGCGCTCGCGCCGTCGTCGCCCCCTTCCGTCGATCTCCCTCCTCCGGCCACCAAACCTCGATTCTTCGCACGGGAACCTTCCCCGACACCTCTTCCACCTTCCCAAACCCCCAGTCCGGCTTCTCCCCGGCCAGAATCGCCCAACCACCGCCGGTCACCATTGGAGGTGCTTGAAGCTTTGCTCCACCATCGATCCGCCTCTCCGGTCGTCCTCCGCCCGAACCGACCGCGGGAATTGATTCGTGGTGAGTTCCTTGTGCTCCCCGGTCTTTTTTCCTTTCCGTGGTGTGTCGCCGGCGCCGGTAAACGGCCGCCGCCGTCGCCTCCGCACTTGCTGCCGCCTGTGGCGCGGTGTCAAAAGTTAGGTACCGCGGACGGTCCGCCTGGGAGGTGCGGACAGTCCGCCAGTCAGATTAGATTTCGTCCAGAGACGATGTTGTCTCTGGAGGTTTAGCAGAACTGAACTGCGGACGGTCCGCTATTGGAGAGCGGACCGTCCGCCGTTGAAAATTGAAATTTGTCCAGAGACGATGTCTCTGGTGGGGTTCGCAGGATTGAACTGCGGACGGTCCGCTATTGGAGAGCGGACAGTCCGCAGTAGAGTTTAGGATTTTGTCCAGAGACGTTGCCGTCTCTGGTGGATTGGATACATGAACTGCGGACGGTCCGCCAAGGGGGGCCGGACAGTCCGTCGGTAGGATTAGAAATTAGTCCAGAGACGTTGTTGTCTCTAGTGGGTTGGCGTAGGTGTATTGCGGACAGTCCGCTAAGGGTGAGCGGACAGTCCGCCGTATAGAATGAAGTTTGTCCAGAGAGGTACTTGGTTCTGGTGGGTCGGTAGAATGGTACAGCGGACGGTCCGCCACTTGGGCGCGGACAGTCCGCAGGGCATTCCAGCTGAAGTAAAGTAGTTACATCATTGAGCTGCACTCATTTAATTGATATGCATACGTGTAGCATCCGCAGCTGAGGGCGCCATATTTGAGGTGATTGCGGCACCACAGGAGCAGCCGGCGCAAGCCCAGGAGGAGAGGTGTGAGAACCCGGCCCAAGGCCCGTCTGACCCCAGCTCTGAGCAGCAGCCCGAAGGCAAGCCCCGGTGCACATCCTATTAATTTTAAATTATGACACCTATATATGTATTTATTACTTATGCATTACGTTTAGGAGTTGCTTGAAACCCTAGTTGCATGAACCCTAGGTGTCCTTGAGTTGTACTAGTAGGTATAGGACGATAGAAATGCTATGCTAGATAGGGTTCGGTAGAAGTCGAGTAATTCTTGGTTACTCGCGAGATATATGATAGTTTTATGTTTTCAGATATGAGTTACTAATTTTTTTTGGATGAAAGTCTTGGAATGAAAGAAAGAAAGAATAGAATCTGAGACCGGGCGGGAGAAGTGTAGTTCCGCCTGTGTCGGTTAAGAACCAAGCCGTTGTTGGCCCTACTGATCATGTTTGAACTGTACTAACCGCATGCCGGGAGTAGGAGGTAGTCGAAACCGGTAAGCCGAGTACTGCCTTGCTTCGGAAGTACAGAACTTCTACCCACCCCTTAGGGCGAGTCGAGTGGCCGCGGAGAATCGGGATGCATGAGTTTACTTTTGGTGGTCTCTCGTAGGGCTCGGCTGACTATATGCAGGTGGGGTGGTTCTGTAGTTCGAGACAGGGAGGGGAAAAGTTGGTGCGCGTGGTCCGACGGGGCTAATGCGTGCCGTGTTGGTTAGGTCCACCTTGCAAGGTTAAAACGAATCGATTCGCCGTCAGTCGCTCTTAGATATGAGCACCTTGGTCACTGCGTCGCAGCGTAGTGTGGTGATGGAATAATGGTTATACCTAGGTTGATGAACATATGAGTTATTATTTATTGTTCCACTATGTTTGCTCTAGATTTGGTTATGCAAATATTAGACTATGTTAATTTACCTAGATCTTGGGCTAAAATAAGGAAAGTGAGGAATTACTTTAGTCGCTGTTTTCTGCAAGATAACCAACAGCCAAAAGCCTTGCATGTCTAGATATGTGGGCTAAGTTATACCCATTGGTCGGGTAAGCCTTGCTGAGTATTAGTATACTCAGGGTTTGTTGCCACAATTATTTCAGTACACGCAGATGTAGACTTCTGTCCCTGCTGCGTCAAGTTCATCCGTCGGGACGCAGAGGGATGAGAGATTGTGGAGCCAGACGTTTAGTTAGGGACCTTCCGAGGTTACACTTTTGGTAGTTGTAAGCCCTTTTCTCTATTCGAACTCAAATTTCGGTATTGTAAAGTTTACAAACTATGGATGTATTCAAATGGGGTTTGTAAAACTTAAGGTGGAATGGTATGTATATTTGTTGTATTTTCAATTATGTGTCGTACTTGTACCATCTGCACCCACCTTCGCGTGGGACTATCGGTGATGTTTCGATCGGGACGTGGGTTGAGAAAGGATCGCCAAATTAAGCCGTTAAGCTAATGAGCCCGATGTGTTCAAATGACGGCCATTACGCTTAATTAGAGTTTTAATTTGGCGGTTCCGTCACACACGCACTGATTGCATGGTTCACCTCGCTCTAAACAGGAAAACAAAGTTCATGATATCACAGCAGTATCACTAGATGCTTACTGCAGTCAATTTTAATCACTTTTGCTTTTGTTTTATTTGCACTCTTATTTTCCTTAATTACTGTATGCAATCCTTTAACTTCTTTGATTACCATATAATAATAGTGATAATCATTTGTTCCTTGTATATATATATATATATATATATATATATATATATATATATATATATATATATATATATATATATATATATATATATATATATATATATATATATATATATATAACCATTTCTGTTTCTTTGAATCACATGCATGCATGCATGATACTTTATAGCTAGATATATATACATGGACTGGAGAGGGAGAAGTTATTTTCATACATTATGTATGATAATCACCCTCAACAAAACTCATGCTGATGCGCTACTTGCAGCATTATGTGGAGGACATTCTTCATTCGTGGACCAATTTTCATTGTGTGATCCCATTTTTAATGCCACGGAAAAGATAGACCAGTCCGGCCATCAGGTCCTATGCAAGTTAATGAAGAAGGGCCTACAGCTACAGTGTTCAGATGCATCCACGTCGGCATATGCAACTAGTGCGAGAACATGACATGGACACCATATTCAGCACTGGGCGTGATATGTTCCCACGAGAACGAATATAATCACACACTGCATTATTGTTGCAAACAAGGCTAATTAATAAGCTAACAAAAATTAAGGGGCTCATAAGTAATGCACATCAACATATATGACTTGTATTTATATATGTTTATTTTTATAACTATTCAATGAGAGAGTTTTACCCTGTTCGGCTAGTTTACTTTCAACTTATTCTGTCTTATTATCTCACATAATCACTCTGTTCGCTTGGCTATTAGTCAATCAACCACCATTATTTTTCTCTCACACCAAATTAGCACCACCAGCCAACCAACAGTACTTTTATCTCATAACAAAAATCAACATCAGCCAACAGCCAACAGCCACAGCCGAGTAAACAGAGTGAATACAGTTAAATCAGCCAGCTGGCTTTAATAATGATCACATCAACACAGCAGTGTTCACTGTTCAGTGCAGCAGCATATCATTGCGCGAGCAGAGTGAGAGAGCAGAGATCAATCACTAGAGGAGGAGCAGAGATCGGCGAAATACGAAAAAGGGTTCGGACGGAACTGTCGTGTCGAGGTGACGCATCGTGGGTTGGTTTCGTACTTGTCCCACGCGCATCACCGTTCACCACCAGCTTGTGTCCGTGCCTGGGCCTATGGCCGAACATACGAATTATCCGTATTCATATCCGTTTAAAATGTAAATATGTATATCCGTATTCGTATTCGATTTTAATATGGATATCATATGGATGCATCCGAAGGGCGGAACAGAGCGCGTGATTGGAAATGAGTTCATCGTGTTCCAGTCGCATATTAGTCATCGGTGACTACCTGCCACCGATTCATATGGTGCGCACCGTATGTTCATTCATACGGTGGCCTCCCGGCGACCTAGCCCCCTCCCCGGCGAACTAGCCTTCGACGGTGGCCTCCCGGCCGCCGGCTCGGGCGAGTCGGCGGCCCACTCCCATGCCTCCTCAGGTCAAGCTCGCTCCGTCAATTCGTCTTGCGCTGCGACAGTGCAAGGCCAAGGATGGAGATGCGACTTCCAACCCGGCAAAAGATCGTTACTTGCTCCAGCGCGCCAGAGAGGAGATTGCGCTTCTCTCCTGCGCTAATCTCAAGGCTGGCATGGGGAAATTTTGGGCATCAGATTCAGACTCTGAGTGTGAAGATCTTGGAGATGCTGAGGTGCTGGCTTTGGGCCATTGCGAGTCTGCAGCGGGTGGTGTTCCTTCTTCGGGGCGCTCCAACGTTCACAAAGAGGCCTCAATTCCGACGGTGACGCCTTCCTCCCAACGATCCAGGCCGGGTTCTCAGTCGGCGGCACTTCATCCGGCGATGCCGCCGTGGAAGAAGGTGTGGAAAGGCGCTCTGCCGCCTAGGAGGGTCTCGCCGGCGAAGACCTTGGGCGACGTCATCCTTCCGGCATTAGCGGCGGCCAACGGCAGGAGGGGAGCAAGGACTGGCAGTGATCCGCTAATTCCGTCGATACAATTTTCAAACTCGCCGCCCATCTCCAAGCGAGACAACAGATCGGGTTCGGAGGCTAAACGGACTGGGCCTAGGCTTCTCTCTGGGTCTGGGCCGAGGAAAGAGCCTGCGATCGTTCGGCCTTCACGTACCCTGGTCAGACCGATTCTTGTCCCTGATACACACCCGCGGAAGACCTACGCCGCCATCGTCATGGCCGGCGGGCAAGGTGCACAAGGCCGTCGTGCGCGAGGGAGATTTGGTGCCCATGGATGCAATCCACAAGGACGTGGCATCCCTGGCTGCGGTCATGCACCTCCGCCTGCTGGGGGTGTGGGCGCGGGACACACGGCGGGGGGAGGCGCTGGAGGCAACCAGACCGCGCACAACAGAGGTCCAGGCGCTCCCCGAGGCAACAGAGGCAGCGGGCGTGGGGCACCTCAACCTGCGACCATCCATCCTGGCAACCCTAATCCGCGTCGTGGGGGACGTGGCCAGGGGGTCGGGGCAGGGGTCGGGGTGCTCCGGTTGTCGACGAAGACCAGACAAGTGGTGCTGCGTTGGTCGATCCCGCCGGTGATGCTGCTGAGCCGGCGGATCGCACACAGCAGGCCAAGCAGAAGCGGAAGCGCAAGGACGAAGCAAATTTCAAGCTGGATTGCACGATTTGTGCGGAGGACCACTATACTAGCAAGTGCCCGCAGCTCAGAGGGCCTAAGCCGTCTGTCTCATATTGCGGAGCCGCTTCCGATGGGTTAGGTTTCTTCTGTATTCGGGCGGCTCGACCTTTTTATACTGTTCCGGTGGCAAGTGCAAATGTTTTTGCTCTGATCACTGTGGAGGAGGGTGCAGTCTCGGCTGAGTTGCTTAAGTCCGAGTTGGCAAGGATTATTCCAGTTTGCTAGGATTGGGCAGTGCAGGAGCATGGTGATAAGGCTTTCTTAGTGCCCTTTCCTTCTAAGGTTGAGCTGGATCGTATGGTTGCGATTCGCACCGTCACTACCCAGAACAAGGAGGGAGTTCTCATCTTCGAGGAATTCGATTCAGAGGTCAAGCACATCAAGGTACTGGACCAAGTTTGGCTTTCTGTGACTAATGTTCCTACTCCGCTCCGTGCTTTTTTACCCCTTTGGGCCATGGGGTCAGTGGTCGGTGCTACTCAGAAGGTGGATATGAATCACCTTCGTCTTACTGGAGAGGTTCGTATTCTGGTGGCTGTTTTTGACGTCAAAGAGATTCCAAAAATCACGGATATCTGCGTCAATAG
The DNA here is from genome assembly GCF_016808335.1 of Panicum virgatum. Classification (NCBI taxonomy): domain Eukaryota; kingdom Viridiplantae; phylum Streptophyta; class Magnoliopsida; order Poales; family Poaceae; genus Panicum; species Panicum virgatum. The sequence goes on from NC_053147.1 coordinate 68,095,429, forward strand.
AAGCATCTATTGAGTCTACTTCAATGTTGAGGAAGTGGTAGATGATGATCCTTTTAACCCAGAGGATGATGACTTATTGGGTGATGATGCTGACACCGGAATGAATGATGGTTCGCAAGGCGGCTTGGATGGTAATGGTGATCAACACATGTCAGATGCCCCTCAGGATACAGCCCCACAGCCTGAGGCACCTAGTGACCAACAAACTGGTAAAAAGAACACAGGTTTTTCTTAGCAAGAAGCCGCCTTAATTGATGAGGTCCTGGACATGGCTTGTGAGAGTTTGCTGGAGGAAATTAGTGTTAAGGTCATGGTGGAGGGAAATGGTGAGGATAGACCCTATTCCCCGCCAACTGAGAAGGAATCCGCGAGGTTCCAGGCTTTGTTGGAATCTTCTCAGCAGCTGCGTACAAGGCCCCAGGAGCGAGGTGTTGATACTGTTGTGCACTCTAGTGATGGGAGCCTTTCCGTCGCTGCTTCTAGCTTTGTGGTGCAGGTACCTGGCGAGGTGGAGGGTTCCGTGGTTGCTGTCCCGTTGCGTGCGGACGGCGACCAGGATGGAGACACTGTGGCAGGGGCGGCGGTCCCCCCTGGGGCCGACTCGCTGGTGCCGCTCTCGGCGGGAGAGGGAGTGCCGCCTACCTCCTCTTTGACCGCGGGTGGGAGCCATGGGCCCCCAGCCCACTCTTCAGCGCCGGGTGGGGACCACGAGGTCACCGCCTCTTCGACCACGGGGGTGGGCCAGGCGACCCCAGCCTCTTCTTCATTCACGGGTGGGGGTCAGACGCCTGACGTCATCCCCACTTCAGCTCCAGCTGTAGCGGAGCCGATCAAGACCACCAAAATCCGAAGGAGCGTCAGGAATAAGGACAAGGCGGATGAACACACCCTACACAAGACTTCGCGAGTGGCTGCAAAAAAGAACCTTGAACCAGGTACATCTTTTACCAGCTTTTCAGATTCGTATGTTATTTCAAACCTTGGTAGGGTAGGCTTCAGGTTAGGCCATACTGATGAAATTGTTAAAGCTTCTTCTGTCAAAATTAAAAATCTAGAAATAGATATGATGGTGGTTCTTGCTAATAAGAAAAAATGTAATGTAAAATCGACTGAATTACTAGATGAGAGTGATGATGAAAGGGATGCTAGACTTGATGCAGTTCTCAGCCACGCTTGTGGTAATCTAAATGAGAACTTGCAAGACCTAGAGTCGGATCACATTATCGATCTGTCTCCGGTCCATCGGAAGAAAAGGTCTAACATTGCCAAAAATTTTAAACATGGCAAAGTCCCAAAAAAACCAAAAACCCCTTCCAAATTTGTGATCAAATGAAAGGGGTTTTTTGGAATAGCAGAGGTCTAGGAAACTTGGCTAAACATAGATTTTTGTCTGATTTGGTTAAGGACGAGCAAATCAGTTTCATCGCTCTTTCCGAGACTGGTAGGGATGATTTTTCATATCATATTTTAAAGAACCTATGTGCAGACCGGGACTTCCTTTGGCATAGTATGGCCCCTCATGGTCGATCTGGAGGTATTCTTCTAGGTGTGGATCTGTAGGTTTTTGATATTGGAACCATTGTAGAGGGAGATTTCTATGTGAAATTTACCTTACATTGCAAAAGCGATGGTTTCAAATTTGTGCTATATACAGTGTATGGCCCAACACAATATCAAAACAAGCAGGAGTTTTTGGTCGAGTTGGCAAACACATGCTCAAAGGAGACCCTTCCGTATTTAATTGGAGGGGACTTCAATATTATGAGAAGGCCGAAAGATAAGAGCTCCGGGGTGTTTGACTTCAAATGGCCAAACTTGTTCAATGCTGTTACCGAATCTCTTGATCTAAAAGAGATTATTTTGTTTGGGCGCCAATTTACATGGGCGGGTCCTGGTGACAATTCGACTTTTGAGAAGCTTGATAGAGTTCTGGTTAGTACAGATTGAGAAGATAAGTTCCCGCTATCGACAGTGAAAGCATCTAGGCCCTCAAGGTATGTTTCGGTGATTAATGACAACCATTATTGTGACTAATGAGTTTGTGCAGCTTAATGAAATCTTATCGCTCATTGGATCATATGTTAAAGAGGCCCCTAAATTTTATTATTAAAAAAGGCGATCTCGGTATTTATCTCAAATATATAACAAGACTAAGGATCTTTCTAGTCCTAAGTGTCGCAAGGTTGAGAAGGACACTTAGGTTAGTATATATTTTATAGTTTTGTAGAGGTCGCACTGTTAAGAGGGGTTAAGGCCAAGTAACTTGAGCATGGACATGGTCAATCAAAAAATGGATGCACACATTGGTCACTCAGGTTCTTGGAAGCTCAAACAAGTGCTATTCAACTCATATCTCAAGAATATTTGGATTTCATTCAAGACTCATATTAGAAAAAGCAAAATCAAGAAAAAGTCTTATCACCGGTTTAACCGACAACATCAATTTTCTATACGTCGGTTAAACGTAGTTGCTGAAGTCTGGACACAGTGTTCACCGGATTAACCGACGATGTTTGAAATTAACGTCGGTTCAGTTGTCCAGAGAGTCAGTTTTTCAGGGGTTTTCAGGCTTACACTCACCGGTTAAACCGACGAAGGATTTGAGTTAGCGTCGGTACAGTTGTCCAGAGAGTTGGTTTTTCAGTTGATCAGTGGACAACTAGACTCACCGGTTAAACCGATGATACGTCAGTTAAATTGCCCGAGCTGTAACGACTAGTATTTCAAATGGGTAGTTTACATTCATCAGTTGAACCGACGATGACTTTTGGAGGGCCGTCGGATTAACTGGCGTTGCATACTTTTTCTGGCAGCTTTTCTCCAACGGGTCTATCCGCGTGAGCTGCCTATATATACCCCTTCCAATGGGTCATTTTGAAGTCTCTTGACACTAGGCAACACTCATACACTCATTCTATTATTGAGAGCCACCTTGAGCTTCACATTCCACTCATTTGATCATTCAATCATCCAAGAAGCAAGGCTAAGGACTTGAGTAGGGAGAAGCTTATGTGCATCCGCTCTTGGTGATCGGTTCTTGCTCAAGTGAAGGCCCTAACTTGTTACTCTTGGTGATTGGCATCACCTAGGCGATCTTGGTGATTGAGGTGTTTCTTGTGGAGCTTGCCAAGTTGATTGTGGGAGCCCGAAAAAGATTGTACGTGACTTGAGCTCCACCACGCCGGGATGGTGAACAGAGACTCTTAGTGAGCACCCTCGTCTCGGTGACTTGGGAGGTGACAAGACTCTTAGTGAGTGTCACAACGTGGATTAGGGGTGTGTGCCAACACATCGACACCACGGGAAAAAAATCTGGTCGTCTCTTGCCCACACTTTATATTCAAGCACTTACTTTCATGCAATTTATTCATGTGCTTGACCCTAGAGATCATAACTTAGCTCTACCTTGCTTAGCTGTATATTTTTGTTGTATCCTTTATAGCTTGTGTAGGTTGCTTAGTTAGCCGGTTGGTGAATTGAGCCTTACTAGTATTGCATAGGTTAAGGTTGCTTTATTTTGTTTTAGAAATTTGAAAAAGGCCCAATTCACCCCCCTCTTGGTCCATCGATCCTTACAGACGGTAGAACCAAGAGATCGAAATATTTCAGACCATACTCCTCTAATTCTTAATACTGGTGCGTCCACACACCACTCTAACCAATCCCCTTTTAAATTTGAGAGAGGATGGTTGATTAGGGATGGGTTCTACAATATGGTTGCAAGCATTTGGGAATCAGAAACGTCTGGACGCACTCCTCTGGAGAGGTGGTAGAATAAAATTCGTAGGCTCAGACAGCATCTTCGAGGCTGGGCCAAGCATACAGCAGGAACATACAGAAAAGAAAAGAAGAAACTTCTAGCTCTATTAGAGAAGCTAGATAAGAAGGCCGAGATTACCTCTCTTTCGGATCAAAAGGTCAATTTTAAGCACTATCTGAAAGAGAGGCTAGTTCTTCTTTTGAGGGAGGAAGAAATTAAGTGGTATGAGAGAGCAAAGGTGAAAACACTTCTACAGGTAGATGATAATACAAGATTCTTCCATCTAGTAGCTAACGGGAAACACCGAAAACAATATATTTATAAACTTGAAAATGATCAAGGAGTTGTTATTGGTGATGCCCAGCTTAAGAGCTATATCACTCAATTTTATAAGGACCTGTTCGGGTCTCCGGATGTTTCGGACATTACTCTTGAGGAAGATCGAATTCAGGATATTCCACAAGTGACCCAAAAGGATAATGAGATGCTCACTAGTGAATTCAATATGTCTGAATTGAGAAATGCTATTTTCCAAATGGAACACAACAAGGCTCCTGGTCCTGATGGCTTCCCCGCTGAATTCTATCAAGTCTTCTGGGAAGTAATTAAGGACGACCTTATGGCTCTTTTTGCGGATTTCCATAACGAGGATTTGAACCTCTTCAGTCTGAACTTTGAAATCATTATGCTAATTCCAAAATTTCAGGAGGCAACGAAAATTCAACAATATAGACCCATTTGCGTCCTTAATGTTATCTTTAAAATTTTTACTAAAGTGGCTACGAATAGATTGAATAATGTTGCCCAAACAGTGGTGGGTCCTATGTAGACTGCCTTCTCACTAGGCAGGAATATCATGGAAGGAGTAGTCATTTTACATGAAACTATCCATGAGATGCATATAAAAAAAACAGAATGGGTCATTTTCAAAATTGACTTTGAAAAGGCCTATGACAAAGTAAAATGGTCTTTCCTTCAACAGACGCTACGCATGAAAGGATTTTCTCCTAAGTGGTGTAGATGGATTGAAGGGATGATTTCTGGCGGAAGTGTGGGGATCAAAGTCAATGATGAAATTGGTCCATACTTCCAAACCAAGAGAGGGCTCCGTCAAGGAGATCCTATGTCACCTATTTTATTTAACATTGTCGCGGATATGCTGGTTCTCATCATTAAGAGGGCAAAGGACGATGGTCAAATAAGAGGTGTTATACCTAACCTTTTGGATGATGGTTTGTCTATCTTATAGTATGCCGATGACACCATCATCTTTATTGATCATGACTTGGAACAAGCTAAGAATCTTAAACTGTTGCTTTGTGCTTTTGAACAGTTATCCGGGTTAAAGATCAACTTCCACAAGAGTGAAATTTTCTACTACGGAGCAGCAAAAGAGATGCAGGACTTCTATACTGATCTATTTGGTTGTAATGATGGGGAATACCCTTTTAGATATTTGGGAATTCTTATGCATCATAGAAAGCTACTAAATTCTGAGTGGCGAAAGGTTGAAGAACGTTTTGAGAAAAAACTCTCTTGTTGGAAAGCTAAGTACTTGTCTTATGGGGGCCGTTTGGTCTTGTTAAATTTGGTACTTAGTAGCCTTCCCATATTTATGATGTCCTTTTTTGAAATCCCAAAAGGTGTACTAAAAAATCTTGACCATTTTAGATCGAGATTCTTTTGGCAAGGTTCTTCCGATAAGCACAAGTATAGACTTGCCAAATGGGACATCTTATGTCGTCCTAAAGATCAAGGGGGACTTGGTATCTTAAATCTGCAGCTGCAGAATAAATGCTTGCTGGCAAAATGGTTAGTTAATTTTCTCAATACTAATGGTATTTGGCAAACCATACTAACGAACAAATATCTAGGATCCAAGTCCCTCACGCAGGTGCAGGCAAAGCCTTATGACTCTCATTTCTGGAGAGATATTTTGAAGATCAAAGATGAGGTTCTTGCCAAAGGCTCCTTCACGATTAAAGACGGGAGCAAAACTAGGTTCTGGGATGACGTATGGGAAGGTCAAATGCCATTCAAAGATAATTACCCATCACTTTACAAGATTGTGAGGCATCCTCATGCGACAGTGGCCAGTGTTTTGGCTACAAGGCCACTCAATTTATATTTTAGGATGGCGTTGGTGGGTAACAAGCTAGTCGAATGGCAAAACCATCTAGCTCAGATCGCGCATATTCAACTGGTGGGTGGGTCGGATACGTTTAAATGGAATTTGACTATTTTAGGGTCCTTTACTGTTCGATCTTTGTATCTACACTGTCTAGATACACAACCGCCTTTTAGACATAAGCTGATCTGGAAATTGAAGATTCCTCTAAAGATTAAGATTTTCCTCTGGTTTCTTCAAAAGGGGATTTTATTAACTAAAGACAATCTTGCTAAGAAGAACTGGGCAGGAAGCCAAAAATGCTGTGGATGTAATAGTAATGAGACTATAAAACATCTTTTCCTGCTTTGTCCTTATGTAAGAATGATTTGGAGGATTATCTTTTATGTTACTGGTTTAACGCCACCTAGATCAATTCGTCATATGTTTAATTCTTGGCTTTCTAATCAATCTAAAAAGATTAGGAATATCATCTGGGTGGGGGTTGCGGCTGTTTGTTGGGAGATTTGGAGAAGTCGCAATGATATTACTTTTAACAAAATCAAAGTTACCTCGATTTTGCAGGTCATCTTCAGGGGAACATATTGGTTTCGTTTCTGGGCTCAGCTACAGCATGTGGAACACGCCAAGGACACTTTCTCCAGCTTGAGCAGACTTCTTGAGACAGTTGCTCTTGATTTAGTTAAATGAGGGTGGAAGCATGTCTATCGCTTCCAATAGTTCTGTGTCTTTCTAGAGACTGGTGCGCCATTTTTCAGTTTTTTGCAAACTTTGTTTCTTTGGTTGTGTATGCCTCGCATAGAGGCCGGATTGTTATCCTTTATCTAAAAAAATATGGATGCATCCGAATCCGACTTTGAGAACTTTTCTCTATCCGATTCCATATTCGTATTTGAGGAATATCCGATCACATCCGTATCCGTCTGTATCCGCAAAGAAAAAATGACTAGTGAGACAATTTTAAACTTATCTTTGTACCTAATTACTTAATGATGTACACTATTTAAATTATTTAGAAAGCTAGATAACTAATAATATATTTATTAAAATTAGTAATGATATAAAAATTAACTTTAACTATTTAATATATTTATTTCATGATTAAAATTATTTTATACGAGTCAAATTAATTATTTATTTAATGATAAAATCTTTTTTTATATATCTTAATTACTAAGTATTTAAATATTTATTTATTTTACCTTTAAAATTAGTATTATATATTTAATATAAAAGCTATACATAGATAATTATATTATTTTTTATTAGCTATCTTCTAATCATTTACTCCTTACTTGTATAATAATTTTGATCTATTATAAAATTTTTGACAAAATAAATTGATACTCGTGATAGCTCTATGTTTCAAATCGAGAAGGTATCCGGATTCGAATCCGGATTCGAACTATCCGTTTTGTATTTGTATCCGATGATATCCGCATTTGCATTCGTATTTTAGATTAAAATGTGGTAAAAGGTGATATTCAGATTCGATTTCATCGTATCCTGTGACCGGCCGGCCGTCGTGTCGCTCTCTGCTCCATGTGCATCGTCACCAAAGGAATCCCCGGCTAGTGTGTACTGGGTGTAGCCTGCCCAGCAAGGAGCTTGCTGCTGCTATAGTGCGTGCTACTGTAGGATTAGGATCGGAAAAGCAAATCGAGCCAACACACTTTTTGTCCCCCCTTATTCTCTTTTCTTTCTCTCAAATGTTTAAGCACACATATACTATACTATAGACTGAAAGTGCACCTTGATGTTAGTTAAGCTTATACACGTCACTAATCACTTTTAGTCATTTACCATTCTTTTTGGTTGCCAATAATAAGCAAATAAAAGATTTTCTTTTTCCAGCTAGTAGGCCATTTTTTTATAAAAATCAGTGTTCTATTTTTTAATATATCCATATTTTAGTCTCTTTGTTTAACAACTTATTATATTATAATATAATATGCTATTATATTATATAGAAATGTGGATTTTTCACGTGTGACATAGGCACAAAGATTATATAACTTTGTCCTTGTCCCGGTTAATATATTTAATGTAAGTAGGGATCATATATTTTGTTTCGCATTGACAGAAAGCCTGAAAGAGATCAAGTCCATTCATAAGCAATCAAGATATAATCAGCTGATTACATGTAATAGATGCCTCAAATTGAGTTATCTTGTAACCTCTCGTGGCGTCAAGATCACTTAACTGCATTGTGAATAGACAACACCTTGTTAGTGAGCATTCAGACAAGGAAGTCCCAGCAGTGTGAAATTAACCACTTCTATCTTTTTGTACGATGAGAGCAATGTTGGCTAGCTTGCACGATTAAATTTAGAGGGACAACTCATGTAAAAGTAATTTAGGGTTGTGGACTTTATTTACAACTTTAACTTTTATCCAACTAACAACTGCCTGCGTGTGTGCGTTTGCATCTCTATAAGTGGTGAAAATGCATATGAGAAATATGTTTCAAAGTTACCGACGCAAACTAGTTTGCCGTGAATACAGATGCCGTCTTGGAGAAGAACATACATAAACAAGAAGTGCACCACCCACATCAAAAGTGCACAATAACTTCAAACATCGAAGGAATATACTATCATATAGTTGTAGAAAAATTGTCAAGAAAATGGCGTGGCAGTTGTACTGTAGGATATGCTAGGTAGCAATATAGCAGATTGTTGCTTCTGAATTGTCAAATTCAAGAGGTGGATTGGACAAGAGCCGTGGTCCAAAGGTCTTACACATGACAAGAGGTTCGATAGGGTTGCATGAACGTCTTGTGAAGATCACTTGCCATATTTGGGAGAGGGAGTCATCAAAGTCTTCCATGAGTGTTCCTTCCTGCCAACAAACTTTCCAGTTCCAGCTCCAAAAGGACAAGAGATTAATTATGACTGTGTTACATTGCATCTGTGTAGCTCTCAGAGATTCTTGATCAAGATTGCCATCCACACAATATCGCGTTTACACCGCAACCACACAAGATTGTCAGAATAAATCATCAAGAAAAATAATGCCAATAAATTGGGGGGTTATCGTACCGGTAAGATGATGACGCAACATGAAAAAACAACTAGGAGAGTGTACTTACAACCGTACCGTTGCCGGTATATGAAAGTAAATATCCGACGAAAGGAAATATTTGAAATAAATATTGTAGTACTTCAACGTGCTTAACTTGTTTATAACTTAGATATATAATAATTCAATAAAATTGAATTTCTGCTGTGCAAAATATTTATCAACTTGCAGTACCAGATCCATGAAGTTATGGCATCGACCAAGTGCAGCAAGGGAGCGAGAGGGCCCACCTGGGGGCGAGAGGCAGAAAGGGACTTCAATCTACACCATGTGGTGGTGCTGCAGTCGTCAACGTACCACCGGCATGGGCAGTGATCCAATGAATGGATACGGATCATGTGCATATCTTAGCCTACTAGCTGATCAACCATCAGTTGGGCACATACACTACAGAAAAAGCCATGTAGCTAGAGAGGCCAAGAAAAGAGGAGCACAAAAGATAATGTAGCTAGCAATCAGAAATGTTTGCCACGTTTGTGGAATCCATGAATTAAAAGGGAAGTGTAGTGCAATATGTACCTACAGTGTGCGTGGATCCACCTTTCTGAACACATCACAATTAGACAAGCAACTAAACATAATAAAAATAATTAATCCTTTCCTGTAGTTCCAAGTCCTATAAAACAAAAATGTTGCTTGCCGCCACAATTATTGTAAGACCAGCAGCAGTTTGTTATATAGCCAAACAAGCTCAAGTCACATTGCATTAGATAGGTCACCTACTTGCCCTTCCCTTTTACCCCCAAACTGTCTTATCTGTCCTTACATTTACATCTGTGTCCAACACTACTACAGTCACCCAGTGCCACCGTTCTCTTTATTTGTCAATACATATATGCATGAAGTATCTATCAAAAAAATAGAACAGTTTCATTTCATTGTGAAACTGCTAGGAGATCTTTTTTTTTCTCTATCAATATAATCTTTGTTAATGCAGCCTGCAAGAAACCGGTGCTGCAGACTGGGGCGAAGCAGTGAAAATTTAGTGACTGAATACAAGAACAATTTAGTAGCTGCTGCATGCGTGCAGATTTTTTGCAGGTGGACAATTTATGGGGGCGTGCAGGGATACAGATGATATGTATACATGTTTGTAAGATAGGCATGATAGGAGGGTATCTCCCACCCACTAATTGTTGCAATCATGGCATTTCTCAGCTCAGCTCATCCCCTCTCACTCCCTGCTGCATATTGCTGCTTCCACACACATGAGCCACCACAACAAATAAAAACCACTTCTGCTAACTCTATTGCTTTGCTTTGCTTGCCCCCACACGCGCCCTCTCTCTCTCTCTCTCTCTCTCTCTCTCTCTCTCTCTCTCTCTCTCTACGCAAAAAGAAAAGAGGAAAGCAGCGGGTCGGGATAGCTCAATCTCTCCTTTCTGCACATATATATATATATATATATATATATATATATATATCAGTAGGATGTGCAAACCTAGTCTGCTGCCTTTCTAGCTGAAAACTTTACCCGTTCGTCTTCCTCCGATCCTCTTCTTCCTCCTCGTTGCTGCTTGCTGGGAGAGTATACTGTTCTTCACAAGGCGAAGCGAGGCGGCGGCGGTGACAGCCGATCAGAATCGAAGGAATGTCGTCCCAGATCGCGGCAGCGGTGGATCATGTGTGCTACGTTCACTGCAACTTCTGCAACACAGTTCTCGCGGTAAGATCTATCTGTCTATATGTTGCTTGCACATGATCTCTCTATCTAACTCTTTCTCGCTCTAGCTCTCTCTTTCCCCTTCTCTGTCTATGTAAATCTTCTTTCAAGAGAGAGATTAACTAATTGATGAAGTGACTGCACGGATAGAGTAAGCCTCAGCCACACAATTATTGACTGGTTCTTCTTGATTTGCTTCACTTGTTGATGGATTTTCCGTGACTCTTTTGTTTAATTCATTCGTTGGAGAAGAGACTCCACAAGAACAAATAAAGGAGAGAGAATCATACCTCGCTCAGAATCTCAGATAGCTCGATCTCCTACTGCCTTATGTCTGCTTCTTCAATTCCTTCAAATTTCGTTCCTGGCTCTTTGAAATTCCTTCTTTTGTGGTATCTTTGTTTGAAGCCAGGCTCGCACCTAAACGCAGTGATCAATTTGCTGGAAATCATTCAATTAATTCAAATACTCCCAAAAGTTTTCTAGATTTACTTTGGGGTGGATATTTCTGGGATACAGCAAATTTTCTGCATTTTCCTTGTGTTGTACTTGTGCCCTCTTGAATCCGTTGATTTTAATAACCTGAAACTGGTGGTGAACAGTGTTCCACTATACAGAACAAAGGCAAACTGTAGTACTGTATAAACATACGGCAGTGCAAGGTTGAATTTTCTTGCATACAAATACATATACATATATGCAAAATTTTCCAGAAGGAATTGTATATGCACTGCAACCTGTGCATAATTTCATATTTGCACCCATATGTAGCTACCAGAAAGAGGTTTCAGAAAAAAATTGTTTAGTTTCTTGTTTGGTTATTTATTTCGTTCCTTTCTTTTTTCAAGTTCTTGAATTTTACTAAGAAGTCTTCAAATTTATGCTGATATCCATTTTTTCCGTATATGATCCCTATGTCTAATTGAACACGTATACAATTTGATTTCCCTTTAATTAGCGACATGGAATGATAACAATCATCTTAGTGTTATGAAGCTACTTCTGAAGTTAATTATATATATATCCCTGCTGCTTTTGGTCTATATACTTCCTATTGCACAAATGGGGGGAAGCAATAGGCCCAATTTTCAAGAACTATATAATTTATACACCATATGTCATCCCTCTATTTCCTCTCTCTCTCTCTCTCTCCCTGAACTAATATATATCTCTTCTTTTGTTTGCTTTAATTTCTTCTTATTATCTTCACTTTTTTTCACCCATCGATCAGAAGTTCAGGGAGAAAAGGGGTCGAGTTCATTTTTTTTGATATGCTTGAAATATTCAGTTAGGATTTGTTGTAAGCAGATTTTCGTTCGATTTATATACCAAAGCAAGATTACACTGCTTTATATACATGATATTTAAGTGAAATAAGCAATATGACCTCAGAGTTCATTATTAAGAGCGTAGATGAAGAATTGCGCATATATAGTAGTACCTCAGTCGTCTACAAAGAACGAAGAGGAACTAAATTGAGTACCACATAGAGAGAAAAAAAATGTTTCTTTAGATCGATGCTGCTGTTTCACTTCCATGTATGTACATATATCTTGAGATGTGTTCATATATAGTCATATATCTGGATCAATGGTACCTTGCATTAGTTCTTGATAGGCTCATAATGTGATCAAATCATCATTTAATTTATAGCTTCTAGCTTGCTAGTAACCTTTTTGTGCTCAATTCGCATGCATCAACGTAAGTGTATAGAGAAGCATGTACCATAAATAGCACATGTTTTGATTTCTTCATTTCATTATATTGAGTAATCAAGCTCAATTATTGCCATATGAGCAAAGCAATATATATTGTGACACTTACAGTGGTACTGGTTATGGGTAGTGGTTCCCTGAACAATCAGACGACTGGTAAGCTAAATGATCATGCGAGATGATGATCAGTAGTTTCTACATGAGGTGCCACTACTAGACATATATACACCTTTGCATGCTTCAGTTAGCTTTACAAAGTGCATGCAATAATTATTCCAAGGTTTATTTTCACAAAATAAATACACAGAGATTGGCAATATCTTTTCGGAGCATTGAGAGATATGCGCGATGGTCGCTGTCTATTGATGCCTTAATGTGTCTAGGTTGGGTTTGAATTGGACTTAACATCTTGTAGCTAAGGTGAATTGGATGCAACTAAAGCTAACAGCTAGCCTGTATTAGATTGAGAATTTAACCAATGCTAAGTGTGCTAGGGACTAGGGTGCGGCTTGCTTGAGGACAGATTTATCAAACAGAAATTCTGCAAAGATTTCCTAATGAGCTACCTAGCTAATAAGCTAGCTATTCCTCGGAAAATATATACAAGTTACAAGCTTATTAAAGTTCTTTTGTAACAAGAATAAAAGTAATAAAACTCTAAATACTAGATCAAGCAGCACCCTTGTACTGTGCAACTGATCCAAGGAGCATCTGCATGTGAGTTTGCGAAGTGGTTTTGCATGAAGCGTCGCTATCTTTGCTTCTTTCCTCTATTGCCTTCGCTATTTTAACTTTCTGTGGCCAATGAGCACACTCAAATGTCTATCCTTGCATTATTCAGTGCTATCTAGTACTACATCATATCACACATACACACACCCTCTCACTCTCTAGCTTGTGTTTCTGAGATCAGGCACACACAGCAGCATGGCAGCAATAATCTATCCATCTTGGCCTTTTGTGTGTGTACATGTGCATGGGCTAACACACCTACATGCACAATCATTGGTAGGTGCCATCCATGGACTTTGTTTATTCATTCTTCTGGGAGTGAGTGCCGGAAAGACGGTGAATAGATAATATCAAACTGCACCATGATTTTAACCTAGACTGATAGATTGTGTTTGAGACACTCCCAAGAGAGAAAAGCATGTGAAACAAGAGAACAAAAGTGATCAGCATGCAGGTGTTATAAAAGTGAGAACCCATCAGCAGGCAGAGCAATAGCAACAAGCTCTGATAAAAGTCATGTGTTGGACCAGCAGCAACTTGATGATGATGCAGCTAGTTAAAGTGACAACAACAAAAGTAGGGCTAGAAAAGCTACCTGGTGTGAATCTCACTTCAGTCCTTTTCGATCTACCTTGATATTTGATTTTTCTTAGCTCGTTTGTTTTCCTTTGGACATGCTCTTTCTCTGGATGCTGGAACTTGTTACTGCTCTCTCTCTCTCTCTCTCTCTCTCTCTCTCTCTCTCTCTCTCTCTCTCTCTCTCTCTCTCTCTCTCTCTCTCTCTCTCATGCTGGTATATTTATGTGCCGTGACTGCAGGTGAGTGTCCCTGGGAATAGCATGCTCAACGTCGTGACAGTCCGGTGTGGACACTGCACAAATCTATTGTCAGTGAACCTGAGAGCACTGATGCACTCACTCCCAGAGCAACAGGATCAGCTACAGGTAAATATATATGCACACATTTTATTAGGACAACTGTTGGACAACCACACACATAGTAGTGAAAACATCATTGCACAAATCTATTTCGTTTCATGGACCTTTTACTAAGTAGCATATATAGATGCGTACTGAAAATCAAAATCATCCATGAATAAGTACATATATAAACTCATGTTGTGATGAATGAAGTACAGGAACAGTTGCAATGTTTATGAGCAGACAGTGTCTGAAAGATCAGGCTTGATACAGTGGGATCCTATGCGAGTGTGGACTGCCGTACACTAGCAATTGAGAGAAACAGTGATTAGCCCTGCATTAATCCATGTTGCATGCCGTCTGCACTTGTGGTGTACGTACAGCGTGGCAATACTGGCCAAACAAACTCTCTAATTGGCGGGCCTGCAATAGCTGCTGGCTGCTAGCAGAAACGCCACGCATGCACAAGTCACTTCGATGTCTATTTCGGACAGTGCTACACGTACGATCACTGCTACGTTTGGTACATTTTGTCTAGAGAAGAGAAGTTTACAGCAACAGGGTCTGCCAATTTTATACGTACTGTTTTGCTAGATACAACGTACTTGTTTTTTTTTATGGAAAAGAGAAATTTTATGGAAAAGAGAAATTTTATTAATTTCGAGTAATGTTACATTAAGATGATACAACCATACTTGAAAAATTCCCAGCCTCTCCAAAACACACACAGCCTTATTCATGGGAAGATAAAGCATACTCGAGTGACTATCAATCCGTAGCTTACACCGCTATTCATATGCTTGGATAAAAAACACAATGGCCATAGCACCAATTGATGAGATGCTGTTACAACTGCACCGTACTTCTTAAGCTAGTTAATGTAAGTTGGCCTCACTGTCGTGGCACCATAAAAACCTAATTAGATAGAATTTCTTAAACTTTGTCCCCAAGTATTTTTTGTTTTGTTTTGCGGTTAACATGTGTTAAATTCAGTTGTTCGATTCCCATGAGAACATCAAGGCCCATGGCATCAATGGCAGTCATTTGGAGTTTGGTTCTTCGTCCTCGAAGTTCCGACTGCCTATGATGTACTTGCCACAAAACCAACACCACCTGCTGCAGGAACAGACGCTAAATGCTCATCGTAAGTTGCATTTCTTTATTTTGACTGAGTATGTAAAACAATGGCAAGGTTTATAATTCTACGGACCATTTTAGTTAGAGTTGCATGCAATCATGGATCAACCAATTTTGACTTTTTCTTATTTAAATCATTGCTTGAAACTACAGCTCCAGAGAAGAGGCAACGGATTCCATCGGCGTACAACAGATTCATCAAGTGAGTTTAGCTTTAGTTTCTTTCAATTCATCAATCTTGCAAAAGTTAAATATAAGAAAATTGCATTGTATATTTTTTTAAAATCTGTTTAATTATAGAGAAACCACAATAACAGCTTTAAGTTTGATTTTATTAAACTTTCAATATATACAATTATATAATCTCGCAGGGAAGAGATCCGCAGGATAAAAGCAAACAACCCTGACATTAGCCACAGGGAAGCCTTTAGCACAGCAGCCAAGAACGTAAGCATAATTTGTGTAATCTATCTGTTCCTAAATACTCCTCATGTCATTCTATAGCTCCGGAATATTCTTTTTCTAAGCATATCTCACTACCTCTAGTAGTCACTGAAGAACCTGTGATATGTTGAGTAATTTAATGGGATCTAGGCTTGCTCTGCAGGTTTAGAACGTGCTGTCTTTAGTTGAGAAAAAAATTATTTATCCCAACTTATATGCTCGATCCATACCCTCATCTATTTTTAGTTGAGCACCTCATTTTCATCCATTCTTTTACAAGCATGCAAAGTTACATGTGTACCATCGGTAAATTACTTAATTTGTTGGTATCACTTGAGAAAATTCAATAAAAGTGGGACAGTATAATAATTAACATAAATTCTTTTACATATTATTGTTGCAGTGGGCACATTATCCAAATATCCATTTCGGGCTAAGCCCCGGACGGGAGGGTGGCAAGAAGCTCGTCGATGAGGATGTCTCAGCCTCTCCGCCGCCTAAGAAGATCCAAAGTCTCTACTGATATATATGTGTGTCTATTCATCATCTGGATGCAAGAATCAAAACCACAAATTAAAATATACTGTTAGTAAAAAATTAAGAGGAAGAGGGGAAAATAAGTTACTACTACTTATTAACGAGTGATAAGTGATGGGAGGTGAAACATACAATCACATGGATTGCTATTAGGCACTTGGTTGAACTGAGACGACTTAATAAATCATTTGACCGCATTATTATTGTGTGAAACTCTCTCTCTCTCTATCTCTGAGATTCTCATAATAAAGGAACCGAATTGTTCAATGTAGCCCTATATATTTTAGGTTTTAGTTCTATATGCATAACTACGTACTAAAAATTTAGTCCTTTTTGTGTTGCCTTGTTTAATTTTTCAAACCCACAAGTGCCGTGTCATTTATTATAGAAGAAAATCAAAGATGTATATATGGAAAAGATTTACATGATTCTTGATAAAAAAAAAGATTTTACATAATACACACCAATTTGTAGGTGGTTGATTAGAAAAACCAGACACACATGCATTAGCAAATTATCGCACATCTAGCCACATCTATCGTTTCATTTCTTCAAGTCCAGTAATATTTACTTATCGAACTGCATCATCAGATCGATGAACAACGATTACTAGCTATTGATGAGCTTCTGCAACCTGATGGTTAACAAACATGGAAGGAATGCTGTTCTCACGTGTTGACACAGAATCGCGCCAACACACTCGAATGCGCTAGAATGCGCAGGAGATCGTCAAAACGATCTGAACTAGCGATGCCCTGGCGGACCGGTCTAACCGGTTCCACAGACCGGTCTGACCGGTGTGGAGCAGAGAACCGCGAAGACCTAGAAACGCGAGCTCTGGAGGGACCCCGTCGGAGCTTGCGCGGCTAGGGTTGCTCTGAGGTCGGCAGACCACTCAGAACATCTTCAAACGGCGTCGAGATGAAAGAAGAAAGCAATCTAGGGTTTGAGAGACAAAAAGTAATGCGATATTTTGATTTGATTCGATTGGGAATACCTCAATCGGCCTTAGCCTTTATATTTATAGGCCGGGGAAGTCGTACCCCTCTCCAAGTCAGTTTATACAAGAATTTCCAAAATAAAACGAAGCCTACTCGGATTACAACTGGTCAGACCGGTCGGCCCGACCGGTCTGACCGGTCGGCCTTTGAACTGCCAGAATTGGCTGTCAACATCACGTCCGTCAGCTAGCTAGCTTGTATTTGCGAACGAATACTGATCAAAATCAATATTGTGTTAGCGAATACTGATTGAAAAAAATTGTGTTTGTTCATCATGGAAATTAATAGTTTTGAAGCAAAACATTATTTTTTCAGAAAGAATGAAAGAAGCTATACTATATATACCAAACCTGTATATGAATGAGCAGTGCATCATGTTTCCCATGCCATTTCATCACTTCAAGCAGAATGACAAGCTGCAGTTGGTCCCAGATGTACAGTGCAGTAGCATTTGCTGCATGTATCACTGAAAAGCCAGCTCTCAGAATTCCCGGAGAGTAAGTAAAGATCGATCAGCGGCTAGGGGAGATAAGAGATTCACCACCCCCCATGCCAATGCAGCAGCCAGCAGGTGGATTATGATGAACAAGAAAGCATCGATGAGTGTAAAGCATCCCTAGCTAGCTGGCTCATTCATAAATAGAAAGAGGAGGTGATACCAGTAGTGGTAATTAAGTGTGCGATCGAGCAAGCAGTAGTGGTGCAGCCGCTAGCGATCAAATAGTATTCAGTAACTTTAGCTAGCCCAGTAGTCACTGACGGACGCCATTGGCATGCATGCATGCAAATAAAAACCCAACTCTGTCAGAAGTACTGTACCAACAAACAAATTATGGGCAGGCCAACTCTCACTGATGAGGTTAATTATTCCGGCCAGGGCCCGGCACAGCACATGGTGAGCGACGAGCCGACGACATGGCATTAACGCCGGGGCGTCTTCGGCCGGCCGGCGACCGGCCAGAGGCCCCTGCGGGAAAACGACGGCGGCTTCCGCGCGCGGCCCCCGGGCGACGATCGACGACAAATGCTGGCCGACCTCCTGAATTCTGAATTCTGAATTCTGAATTCTGAAGAAGATGCCGTATCAGACGTTGCAGACTTGCAGGGTTGCAGCAGCAGCGCATGCCGTGAATTTGCGTCGGTATATTTGTCGAATTCCGGAGCAGGGTCCTCTCGCCGGTAGTAGTACTACCGGTATCACGTGCGTGCATTCAAGAACGTTGCCAATGTGTTGACGACCAAAATTGGCAGCAGACTAGACCAACCGGTCTGACCGGTCGCTCCAGGCGGTCTGACCGGTCTTTGACGATGTAGCCGATTCGGCAGGAGCCGACCGGTCTGACCGGTAGGTCTGACCGGTCCAAGCAGAGTCCGAGTACAACTAGAGATTTTCATAGATTTAGATCTTGTAATATGATTTCTTGCGGGACAAGTCCACCCACCCTATAAATATAAAGGGCCACGGCCGATTGAGACATCCAATCGATCATACATCAATACATTACTTTTCTTTATGTTTATTGCCTTTACTTTTGTCTCTAAACCCTAGCTCCTTCCAACCCTTTTCTGCTATTCTTCCTTCGTCTCCGCGACGTCTGAAGGCATTCTAGGTGGCCTGCCGATCCTAGAACAACCCTACGCGCGCTTGCCCTGACGGGGTCCCTCCCGGGCGAGCGTTCGTCGGATCTCACCGTTCTGCACCGGCGAACCGGTCTGACCGGTTACCCCGACCGGTCTGACCGGTCTGAGCATCGGCGCTGCAAATTGTGCCGTCGCTTGCTGCGCGATCAAGCGCGTTCGTGTGTTGGCCCTAGATTGGCGCCAACATATTTTGGCGACTCCGCTGGGGAAGAAAGATCTTGGTTGTAAAACCGATCTAATCTACTCCATCTACTACCATGGTGAAGCTGTCGAATCCTGGTGAGATCGATCCCGATAACATCAGCAGACCGTCTGTTGATGAATTGCCGCCTGAGGATCGTCAAGCTTATGAAGCATTCATAAAGGAGTGTGAAGAGGAGAACAAGCGGCGCAAGGAAAAAGAACTTGAAGAAAAGCGTCGGTGGTTCTTGTCTCACTTCTCCAAGAATCGGAAGGGTGATATCTCTAAGGACAAGGAGGTGGTCGTTCTTTCGGATGAAGATGAGCAAGCCAAATCAAGTGCTACTGTAAGTGCTACAACACCACCTACTTTAGAGCAAATTACTCAATTGGTGATTAATGGTCAAGAAAAGATTCTTGCTACTGTTCAAAATATGATTGATAAATCATTAGGCAAGCAACCTTTGATTGATGATAGTGGTACTCCTAGACCTAATATGGATGGCACTTTTTATCATAATATTATGCATCCTGAATCATCGGCAATACCTGCACCACAGTACGGCATGCCGATGAATTTTTATGATGGTCAGAAACCTCCAGAGCAGTGCAATGCGAATGGAACGGTCAGACCGGTTGCACAAACTGGTCAGACCGGTCTCGGTGGGCCGGTCCCAACCGGTCAGACCGGTTTCCCGACCGGTCAGACCGGTCCTGGTGCTCTGGTGGCGTATCAGTCGTCTCCTGAACCTATTACTAGTATGCCTCATGTTCAGGCTGATTTTAGCCGAACAAATGGGTATATTAGTTATGGTGTTCCTCCATACGCCACTATGACTTATAATCCGTATACTATGCCTCCCCAAAGTTCGGGCTATTCATATGGTGCAATGCCAAACCATGGTTATTCGCAGCAAACACCATATACACAGCCGAATCATGCACCACAAATGCCGAATAGTTCTAGCGCCAATGTTCAGAGGCCAAATAATTCTTATTTTAATCAAATACTTGAGAAACATAAGAAAGATTTGGCTGTTATGTTCAAAGAAACTTTTGGCGTAGAATTGAAGGACAAAACTCTAGTCTGTCAAAAGCCGTATCCTGAGAGTTTTGATTCTATTCCTTATCCTCAGAATTTTAGAGTACCAGAATTTATTAAATTTACTGGGGAGGATAGTAGAACTACATGGGAGCATGTTAGTCAGTTTAATGCACAAATGGGAATTTATGGGAGTCTTGATCATTTGAAAATTAGAATGTTCCCTTTGTCTTTATCTGGCACTGCTTTTTCATGGTTTTCGGCATTAGCTCCTAATTCTGTGCAAACATGGTCTCAATTAGAGCGTAAATTTCATGATCATTTTTATAATGGTGAAAATGAGTTGAGGCTATGTCATTTAACATCGGTTAAGCAAAAGCATGATGAGTCTGTTGCTGAATTTATTAGAAGATTTAGAGATACAAAAAACCGATGTTATAGTTTGGTTATTTCTGAAAAGGATCTTGCCGAATTAGCTCTTAATGGTTTGAGGTCTCATATTAAAGAAAAATTAGAAGGATATGAGTTTCTAACTGTTAATCAAGTGTTGCAGAGGGCTTTGGCTCAAGAAAGCCGAAGCAAAGAGTCTAAGTTTAAACCCGATCGTCTTAGTATGCATATGCTACAAGGAGAATCTTCAGACGATGAGGGTAATGAAGTATATGCTGCTGAATTTGTATGGTCATCTAGTGATAAGCCCAGCACTTGTACTTCTTTAAAGCCGATTTCTAAAAATCGGCAAGATGAGATTAAATTCACCTTTGATGTGACAAAGTGTGATAGAATTTTTGATGAATTGACAAAGCTTGGGAAGATTAAGTTCTCTCACACTATTCCATCAGCGGAGGAATTGAAGCGGCGTGCATATTGTAAGTTACACAATACTTTTTCTCATGCCACTAATGATTGCAATGTTCTTCGTAGACAAATACAATCGGCTATAAATGAAGGACAATTGGTTATTTATGCGATGCAAATTGATCAAAATCCTTTTCCCGTTCATACACTTGAGTTGTCAAATCCAAAAGTATTGATTCGGCCGCATCAAGCCGAATCGACTAAAGGGAAAAATGTGGTGGTTGGTGAGGAAAGGCATGAGAAAAGGGTGCTGCAGAGCAAGACTCCTCGAGCTTCAACAAGGACATCAACACTCGGGGGGCAACGCAAAGAAAATAAGACCGGCAGCAATCTAACCGGTCAGACCGGTGCGTCGAACGGTCTGACCGGTCCACAGGGCGGTCTGACCGGTCCCCAGACCGGTCTGACCGGTACTCCCAATGATTCTGGAAATTCCTCCTCGACCACATTTAGAACAAGGTCGAGCTTCAAAAAGCTCCTGGCCAAGTATGAGAAGGATGGAATTGTTCAGAGACACAAGAAACGGCCAGATGAAGCCAAGGTTACCAAGTTAACGTCAACATCCAGTGAGCAATCGGATTCTCGCATACATCAAGGTAATTGTGTTGTTATGCCAAATTTTGAGCCGATCGCTCCATGGTTCTGGTCGTATCCTTGTTATTATACACCTTTGGATTATAGTAGGATGTATATGCAGCCCTATTATATTCAATATCCTTCTATATATCCAAATTGTATTCCATAAAGACCGATTAGCAATAATCTGGTCGAAAAGGAGCTTAATTGCAGCAAAGAGCGTGAGAAGGATGTGAAGAAAGATTCAAAATACTTACAGCCGAGGTGGTGTCCCTCTGGTTTATCTCACACTCAAAAGCGAAGATTGCAACGTTTACGCAAGCAAGAAACGATGGGGCAAGAAGTGGAGGTCAAGCCAACAAAGCCAATAGTCATGAAGAAAGTTTGGAGACCGAAGCAAATTGATTCATCATCAACTTGAAGGAAAGCAAGACATGGCCGATATTTTTTATCGCCCTTAGTACAAAAAATGGCCGATGTATCATTGATAATCGCCTTTAGATAATTTTGGTCCAGAAGAATGTTCTTTGGCCCAGAAGAATGTTCTTTGGCACGCAAGCTTTGCCAAAGAACAGGGGGGCATATGTTGACGATCAAAATTGGCAGCAGACTAGACCAACCGGTCTGACCGGTCTTTGACGATGTAGCCGATTCGGCAGGAGCCGACCGGTCTGACTGGTAGGTCTGACCGGTCTGACCGGTCCAAGCAGAGTCCGAGTACAACTAGAGATTTTCATAGATTTAGATCTTGTAATAGGATTTCTTGTGGGACAAGTCCACCCACCCTATAAATATAAAGGGCCACGGCCGATTGAGACATCCAATCGATCAAAATACATCAATACATTACTTTTCTTTATGTTTATTGCCTTTACTTTGTCTCTAAACCCTAGCTCCTTCCAACCCTTTTCTGCTGTTCTTCCTTCGTCTCCGCGACGTCTGAAGGCGTTCTAGGTAGCATGCCGATCCTAGAACAACCCTACGCGCGCTTGCCCTGACGGGATCCCTCCCGGGCGAGCGTTCGTCGGATCTCACCGTTCTGCACCGGCGAACCGGTCTGACCGGTTACCCCGACCGGTCTGACCGGTTCTAGCATCGGCGCTGCAAATTGTGCCGTCGCTTGCTGCGCGATCAAGCGCGTTCGTGTGTTGGCCCTAGATTGGCGCCAACACCATGCATTGGCTCTGTGTGTACTGTAGTTGCTCAGATTTCACTATCATGTAATCTACTATAGGTGTACTGACTACAGTGTATGTATCTTGGAGCCTGTCCCATGCTCCACCATAGACTCCGACAATTCATATTCATATAGCTACCGGCGCCAGGGAAGACGACAGAGAAAAGTTCACTTTATACCTTCGAACTATCGCATAAGTCTAATTAATTTTCAACCTTTAACTACAGAATCGGATAACATAAACCATCTAACTGTCAAAACCGTGCAAATTTGGACCTTGGGGTGGTTTCCAAGGTGGTTTTGTATTTTGTGAGAATTAACAATATTCAAATTTAAACTAAAAAATTCATAAATAATTCATTTTAGATAAAAAAATACAAAAGGGGTATCAGAGATTTTCTAAAAATGTAACCTATCTATTGGCATGATACATTTTAGTAATTCAGATCAATTTTTTATTTTCATAATATTTAGCTGCTTGTAGTTATGTCTATTATTTTTTAATAACTAAGCTTCAAATAGAGCAATAATAGATGGGTCACATTTTTAGAAAAAATTTGGTACTAGTTTCATATTTTTTTAATTTAAAATGAATTAGATTTTATTTTTTAGATCTAATTAGATTTTTTTTAAAACTTTTTTAAAAAATACAAAACCACCTTGGAAACCACCCCAACATCCAAATTTGTCCGGTTTCGATAGTTGGATGACCTATGTTATCCGGTTTTGTAGTTGAAGGTTGAAAATCGAACTTCTGCGATAGTTCGAGAGTGTAATTCGAACTTTTCGTTTATATATATAGCGGGGGGATACGATTGGTTTCCATCTCTTCCGTACCTAGACGCGCTACAACATTTTCCGAGTGATTCTGTTTTGGCGAACGGCGAGTGTTTTTGGACTGACTGCTGTAGGATTTTTCTTTTTGATCGGAGATCCGCGCGGTAGCAGCACAGAATGTGCAGCAGCGAGCTTCGTCTTCCAAGCAAAGCACACTAGCACCTGCTATGCACTGCACTGCTGCTATGGATGATACGTTGTGTGTTGGAGGCCCCTCGACAACTTTATGTCAAACCAATGCAAATGATGAGCGACACGACGCTTCATGCGAGACGCGACGGCCGCGAGGTGAGAGAGAGCAGACCCCGATCGATCGATGATCTGATGGGCGGAGCTGGCCCCGGCCGGTCCCCGGTAGACAGAGGCCTGCCGGGCCGGAGTGCTGGACGCGTGCTGCAGCAGCCAGTGCCTGTCGTGCGTGCGTGCGTGCGTGCGTGAAGGCCGGCCGGCCATCGGGCCATGCTTATGTCCTCTCGTCGATCAGTGCATGCGTAGCTGCACGCCAATCAGTCGTGCACTGACCTGAAAGTCGGTGCAAAGCCATCTGATGATGATCTACCTGCTGCTCGACTGACTGTCACTGGTGGCGCCAGGGGTATGCCCCTTATGCCTAGGCATACCCAAGATTTGAGGAAAAATACTAATACATATTCATAGATGTATACTACTACTTTTTTCATCCTACAAAGAGTGTAGTTTTAGAAAATTTCAAACACATTACCCATTCGAATAAATGACTTTGTTACCCCTAATTACTTCTACCAATTGTGATTGAAAATCGTATTATTTATTTAGTTTTCTAGATCCTCAATGAATGCAGACATATTGGAACTAGAAAATGAATATCTACTGAATATTTGATTGGCTCTATATGTTTTCCTATGCTTTCTTGGTACTTGGTATTGCTTTAATTAGATGGATCTCATAACCAGCTAAAATTATACTCTTTGTGGGACAAAATTTGAAAGCCAAAAACTACACTTATTT
The DNA here is from genome assembly GCF_016808335.1 of Panicum virgatum. Lineage (NCBI taxonomy): Eukaryota > Viridiplantae > Streptophyta > Magnoliopsida > Poales > Poaceae > Panicum > Panicum virgatum. Next base: position 68,119,845 of record NC_053147.1, read on the forward strand.
TGGGACGGAGAGAGTATCATATACAACTTATGGTCCCAATTCAACAAAGTCCAGCAAGAGAGCCCAAAATGCAAAAGAATTGCTCTCTCCGTCTCTTTGCTTGCGGGTCGCCCTGTGCCCCCATCCCTCGGCTCCGCGTCCGCTCCAGTGCGCCTCCGGCCCTCGGCCCTCCGCCTGTACCCCAAACTTGCGTTCGACAGTTTGGCTCCCTCCTCCCGACCTCCCCATCTCAGCAACAGCAACTCCGGCAGTGGCAGACTGCAAGCGCCTCGCCGCCCCAGTGCCAGCGCCCCAGCACCAGCACCAGCACGAAGGAGGCTGCCATTGGTTATTATCAGTGGCGGATGCAGAATAGAATCGAAGGGGGGGCTGATCTCTTCTTCTTCCACCATCTCTCCATTTTTTCTTCTTTCTTCCACCTCTTCTTCTCCCTCACCCTCCCCATATTTCCATTGATGCACCAGCAGTAGGGGGGCTGGAGCCCCCCAGCCCCCCCTTTGGATCCGCAGTAGGGGGGCTGGAGCCCCCCAGCCCCCCCTTTGGATCCGCCCCTGGTTATTATTATGGATTTGTTATGGCCGTGATAACTTAATTGTCCATTATATTGTGTATTAGATTCGATTTTTTTTAAAATTTGGCATACCTAGCTGCAAATTCCTGGCTCCACCTGACTGCATGCCTGCTAGGCACGATGCAATGCAAGCTCATCCTTGTTCTTCCGATCACTGGTGTACACCTCTGATTGTTTTGATTTGTTAAGATTAGCTAATTGATGACTGTTATATGTCTCTGAAACGATCCAGAGTCTTATCCCTAGCTAGAATTTTCGTACGGTCCAACTCAACGAACTTTCTATCACATACTACGACTAAATATAATGTAACTGCTAATGCAGAGTCATACTTCATGTTCCCTTTTCTTTTCTTTTCTTTTCTTTTTGAAAAACGCAGTCCCCGTTATGACACACGGCATGCATCGTGCCAAGCTAAAGCCAATGCTATACATTCTGACCGACGAGATGACCACGCAAGACGCAGCAGTGGACTGCTAGTTTTTTCCCCTTAATTTCCCAATAAGTACATTGTATGAACCCGGTCGGTCGGCACGTGCTACCCGCTGGACCGGGGAAAGAAAATCCCGGCGACATCCACGATCGTGGCTGTCGGGTTCCCAAAGATGATGCCGATCACGACGCGCACGACGAAGCTAGCCGAGGACCCTGAGGGAGCTCTGCAACGCTCCGCCGCGGCTCCTGGCGGCGCCGCCCCTCCCCTGCAGCAGCAGCGCCCTCAGAGCCGAGGCGCTCAGCGGGACAACCTCGAGCTCCTCGCCGTCGTAGATGCGGACGAAGGCGGTTGGCTTCAAGTCGTCGTCGGTGATGCTATCGTCGGAGGCTGAGGCGGCCTTTACGTTGACGAAGCTCTCGGAAGCCAGCAGGCCCCTGGCGCACGCCACGTGCAGGGACACCGCCTCGCCGCCCTCGCCGACGTCGCAGCGGTAGGACCAGAGCTTGGGAAGGCCCTGCTTCCTCTTCTTCTCCTCCGCGCAGCAGAGGACGCATCGCTGCGGGGGTGTGACAGACCCGCCAGGTTAAAACGCTTAATTAAATATAACCGTCATCATTTGAACATATCAGACGCATTAGTTTAATTAAATATAATTTGACAGGCTGTTTGCAACCCACATGCCAATCGAAACACACCAAAAGTCTCGCACGAAGGCGAGCGCAGAAAGTACCAACATGATATAATCTTACAAAAATAGTAAATAATATTAAGGTATTTACAAAAATGACTTTTTCAAACTAAAGTTCACATAATAAATGATAGCAGCGGAAGAGAGTTTATCCTGTGGAAAATTTTCATTAGAAACCAAATGAAATGAAATAAAATACAATGATAACTACGAAGACGCGAGGACGTCACATCGAACCCACCGATGTGAATCCGGGTTAGCTCCTATACCTGAAATAGGGTAAACAACAAACCCTGAGTATACTAATACTCAGCAAGACTTACCCGACTATTGGGTATACTTAGCCCACATATCTAGACATGAAAAGCTTTCTGGCTGGTGGTTTATTTTACAGAAAAGCGTCAAAAAGTGAATTTTTATTTTCAATATTTTAGCTCCAAGTTCTATATAGACTAACCATGATCTAATATTTGCATAAACCAACTAAAGCAAACATGGTAGAATATTAATCACAATTTAAAATAGATATCAAAATATATAATATAATCCATGTTCCATATCATATTACTACGATGTGACGCAATTGATCAAGGTGCTCATATCCGAGAGCGATTGACGGCGAATCGATCCGATTTAACCTTGCAAGGTGGACCTAACCAACACGGCACGCATTTGCCCCGTCGGACTATACGAGCCAACCATTCCCCTCCCCGGTTCGAACTACAGAACCGCCCCACCTGCATATAGTCAGCCGGGCTCAACGAGAGACACCAAAAGTAAATACATGCATCCCAATTCTCCACGACTACCCGACTCGCTCTAAGGGGTAGGTAGAAGTTCTGTACTTTCGAATCAAGGCAGTACTAGGCTTACCGGTTTCGACTACCTCATACTCCCGGCATGCGGTTAGTACAATTCAACATGATCACCAGGGCCAACAACGGTACGGTCCTCAATCGACACAGACAGGAGCTAGGACAACCAGGAACTCTGTCTTGTTGCCATACCTACATCTCATCATCACTCCCCATCCGGTCTCAATTTTCCATCGTTCAATTATTATTCCAATAGCTCATATACCAAAATATAAAGATATCCTATATCTCACGAGTAACAGGGGATTACTCGACTTCTATCCTATAGCTCGCGAGTGACAAGGAATCACTCGACTTCTACCGCAATCTATTGAGCATAGCAGTGCTATCGACCTACACATACTAGTATAAGACCAAGGGAACCTAGGGATCATGCAACTAAGGTTCCAGACAATTCCTTTAAACGTAATGCACAAGTAATATATATATATATATATATATATATATATATATATATATATATATATATATATATAATTCATAATGTAAAAATAGTAGGTTATGCACCGGGGCTTGTCTGGGGGTAACACTAAGTCAGTGTTAATGCTATTAAGGCCTTGGGCCCTTCCGACCTTGGGCCGGGTCTTTGGTTGCTTCAGCGGGTACTTCCATCTTCTGGCGATATCCGTCGAACACCGTCTTGTGGGTCGACTCCAACACCGCGTGCTTCACGTCCACACGCATACATCTAGCGTACCTAAATGAGGTGCAATAATGCATATGCATGAATATATATATATATATATATATATATATATATATATATATATATATATGAAATACCAATTAATGCACATGCATATGATATAAACTAGTGTAGCTAAAATTCCCAACTTACAAAAGAACCATACTCAAAATGAACTAGCTGGCGGACTGTACGCTATGCGGCAGCGGACTGTCCGCAACTCAACCTTACCGACCTACCAGAACTACCAACGGCTCTGGATAAACTTACAACTATACCGCTGACTGTCCGCGATCCGGTAGCGGGCTGTCGGCAGTACATCCTTGCAAACTCACCAGAACCAACAACATCTCTGGACGAAATTCAAGCTCTACGGTGGACTGTCCGCTCCCCATTAGCGGACCGTCCGCAATTCACTCTGCCAACCCACCAGAGACAACGACGTCTCTGGACAAACTTCTAATCTTACCGGCGGACCGTCCGGCCCTTTTTGGCGGACCGTCTGCGGTTCATTTACGTGAGACCACCAGAAACCCAACGCCTCTGGACAAATTCTAACTTAACTTGCGGACTGTCCGGCCCCCTAAGCGGACCGTCCGCGGTTCGTCTTTTTAACATCGCACGACAGGCGGCAGCAAGCGCGGCGGCGGCGGTGGCGGCCGTTCACCGGCGCCGGCGGCGCACACCGGAAGGGGAAAAAAGGCCGGGGAGCACAAATAACTCACCATGAATCCATTCTTGCGGTCGGTTCGGACGGAGGATGACCGGAGAAGCGGATCGACGGTGGAGCAAAGCTTCAAGCGGGCTCCAATGCTGACCGGCGGTGGCGGGGCGATTCCGGCGGGGAGAACCTGGGCTGGGGGTTGGGAAAGATGGAGGAGGTGCTAGGGAAGATGCTCGCGCAAGGAATCGAGGTATGGTAGCTAGAGGAGGGAGATCAAAGGAAGGGGGCGACAGTGGAGCGAGCGGACGAGCGGAGCTCGTCATTGGTCGATGTGAGGAGAAGAGGAGATGACAGCCGAGTCCCATAAGCAGGTGAAATATCTAGGTGTTACCTGGGCAGACCGTCCGTCGCTCCAGAGCGGACCATCCGGAGTTTTCTTGGGTGTTACAGGGGTTCCGGTTCTCAATGCACAGCTCGAAGGAGAGGCCGGCCAGCTTCAAGCTCTCCGGCAGGCCTGCGCAGCAGGGGTGGACCGACGTCGTGGTCGAGCTCGGGGCAGTGGTAGGCGAGCCCGCGCGCGCCGACGCCGCACGCGTCGCAGGACCGGGGGACCTCGGGCTCGCACCGGAGCAGGAACCGGAAGCCCCCGATCTCCCGCGCGTCAGGGGCCAGCGCGCAGCCGGTGTGGAGGTCCAGGTTGCAGCTGGCCACGCCGCCTCCGCGCCCGCACTCGTACCTCGCGCTCGCGCCGGAGCCAGGCTGCTTGCAGGCGTCGCATCGAAATTGCACGCCGTCGTCGCCGGGGACGAGCTTCATGCTGTGGGGCTCATGGAACGCGTGGCGGACACTTGCGGGAAGGCCGCCGCCGGAGTGGGCGGCGACGCTCAGCTTCGTCATGGATCGAGATGAATAGATGATGGATGTCGATGGGCTGCCGCTGCTCGATCAGAGGCACGTGCAGATTTATTTATAGACGAGAGGAGACGGGCTCCTGGCTGGGTGGTCATCGACTCGCTGGCTCGTTGTGCTAGTTCTCTCGTACGCGCTTCAATGGCGGTTGCTTGGGAACTACTACCTCCGTTCTAAAATATAAATATTCGTTGACTTCTGTTCCATCTTATTCAAAAAATTTATGAAAATATTATTTATTTTGTTATGACATATTTTATCATCGTATATACTTGAAGTATATCTTAATTATTTTTATTTTTTCTCAAATTTTTTGAATAAGACGAATGATCAAATATAATCAGGAGAAGTCAACAAATACTTATATTTTGGGACAGAGGTAGTATGAGATTCCTGTGGAACAGTGGAAGCCAAGATACTTGAACAATGGCCTAGCTACTTTTGGACTTTGAATTCAGAAGTGGGAAGGGCTAGGGATGGTGGCTTATCATTTCGGCTACACACTGTTGCTGTTTCTTTTCTTTTGATTCTCTGATAATCAACCGGCACTTTACGTTCAAAAAATAATCAACCGGCACTCCATTCAGCTCTGCAACCTTTTGTGATTAAATAACTTTCCTGAAATGCTTTTGAATGGAACACATATATACTAGAAAGATTGGCGCGCTACGCTGCGCATGTAGAGGATGCGTGATGTGTTGCTGGTTTCTTTGGTGGGCTTTTGGTTAGCATTGATATGGTCATTTGGTTCATGTTGGTGTTGCATGGATGATGGATTTCTAGGGCCATGGCAAACGACAGTGCTAGCGCCTAGGGGTGGTAAGATTGCATGTGTGTTTGATGATCCGTATGAACAATTTGAATGGGAATCAGGAGTTTGAAGTGCCAGATATCCTGATGCAAATGACATGAAGCATCTATATTATCCCGTTTACTAAGGAAACTGTTCTCAGTGCTTTACCGCTAGCACCACAAATATAACTCTGCACCTTTTGGTTGTGCACTTGTTCACAACTACAGGCACTGAATCAAAGTGATAATTGGAAACTAAAATTAGAGAGGAAAATAAATGGTTTTCTAGACATAATTCTAGGGGGAAAAAATGAAACATAATGTGTGTCATCAATTCTATGAGTGTATTGCTCCTCATACTGTAAAGCATTTGCAGAAAAGAATTCCATCACAAGCTGGAAATGAGCGCAAGGAGGCAGATGGACCTTGCTCAAGTAGCACGTGAGATGGGAAACAATACCAATCTGGAAATGACATTTCCATATTGTCAGATTGAAAATGACATTTAGAAATTTTTAGAGGCAGCGTGCTTTGCAAGAATGGCAGAGAGCCAGAGAGTTCGGTGAAAACAAAGAAATTGATATAGGTGGGATACTGGAATTGGATAGAGGGCCTTGAGAGGACATAGTAGGTTGTAGGGAAAACAATGGTATAACATAAAGAAATTCAATTGCACCGTACAATCAAGGATAATTTGACCAACATTAATCATGATTTGAAAAGGCACCTTGAATAATGTCTTTTGGAATTCCCAACAAAGGTACGCCACGCCTGCTGAGTACAACATTATTTTTTTAGGATACTAATACGTCAAGATCACCATGTCAGTGCCCTAGGTGAAGTTTGCAACTGAATGACCGAGATGTAGAACCATGTTATTCAACTGCCTGGTTGATCACTTGGGTTTAGGATAGCAGGGTATATAATAAAGCGATAAGCAAGTGCATGTACCAGTCTATTTCAAATGTGCAATTATAGCAACTATTTTAAGATGTATAAAACAGGAGAGTGGAAAAATACATATATGAGCCAGTGAGGGAGAAGTTCAGAATAGATTATGCTCTCATATTTGCAACAAAGCAACTTCAACTTATTATAATCTCATCTCCGTTTAAATGCCTACCTTCTGCGGACATGGATTAAAAGGAAAACAATCAACAGATCTTAATTTTCAAAATAGAAACATGCATTCAAGATGGGCGCAACTTGGCAATCAAATCGTGAGCACATAGATGGAATTCTCCTATGTTGATATGCAGTAGTAATGAGATTAATTTAGTGATATGATCTATTGGAATAGGAAATTTAGACATCAGTGAGATAGCCTGAGGAAGGACAATCATATGAGTGTACTTGTACCTATGTGTTGGATGTTGAAACTACCGGGGTCCCTAAGCAATTAGAGGATATGCGTCAGCTCTGCTCAAGATTGGCTTTCATAGGGTCGAGTGCCCAGGCCTGCACGAGCAGCCTCGCACGCGGTGGTCCGAGGCTCTTAGGCACCCAGGTTGGCCTGCTAGAGCAGCGCAACGGGTGTGGGTTTGAGCTGGAGCAGCAGCTTGGAGGAGGCCGGCACCAGCGCGGAAGGGAATGGGGAGAAGGGCGGCGCACACGGGAAGCGATGGGGAGACGGTGAGGCAGGGGCAGGGGCAGGGGCAGCCAACACCGCCGCAACATGTGACACGGAAATGTTCGCGTGGCAAGGACGACGTGCAGACCTGCCGCGTAGGAAAAACGCGACCTGCTGCGCGCAAGACACGTGGGCACCAATGAATGAACGGCGTACTGCTAACGCACACTTGCATGCGTCACTTCCCCATAGGATAAATGGAGCAGAGGCTCTCGTAGGCCTCGGTTTGGTTCGGCGATATGGATTTACATATTCTCAGCATATCCTGATTGCAATTGTTTTTGTATCCTGGTTGAAGTAGTTTTCTGCTGAGGCCACCCATCTCTTGATGGATGACAATGTGGGTCTGATCCCACACCACCTTCAACGTTCTAACAATTATTCTGAGCTCCAGGCCTCGAGCAAGCAAGACGGTGGCTTTGGTGCCGGCAGCCAAAAGCCAATAGCTTCTAGTGAAGGCGCAGGAGAAATTAGAAAGAGCCGTAACTCTCTCTCTCTCTCTCTCTCTCTCTCTCTCTCTCTCTCTCTCTCTCTCTCTCTCTCTCTCCTCTCTCTCTCTCTCTCTCTCTCTCTCTCTCTCTCTCTCTCTCTCTCTCTCTCTCTCTCTCTCTGGTTTTTTTTTTGAAGAAACAGCCGTAACTCTCTTCCCCCGCCAACCCCAGATATATCTGCAGTGCAGCGTTTAGTCGTGTTGTGGTAAAATTGTAGAGACAATGGAATACTGCAGCCATGGAGTTAAGGCAAATTGCAACAGCTATGGAATTAAGGCCAGAGTAACAGCCATGGTTCATGACCATAGATCAATTTAATTACTGCTGTTACACAGTGCATGAATGGGTTACACTAATTCCTGAAATTAGTGACCTTGTAATCTCCCTATATATATATATATATATATATATATATATATATATATATATATATATATATATATATATATATATATATATATATATATATATAACCTTGAGATCAATGAAATTCAGCCATTTGTCATTATTTGTCTCTACAATTTTACCACAACACGTTATCAGCAGCTTCTTCTAATTGAGCAAGAACAGGTTACCAGTTTTGCAAGGGTAAGTATGGCCCGTAGATCAATTTTCTTTGAGCTGGTTCCTCTCTCCCTAGAAATCTCCGTGCACGACTCCTTCGTCGCCTGCTAGATGCACTCCTCCAGCTCCAGTGTGTCACCCTCAACGCGGCAGGGGCTTCTTCAATCGTGGAGGAAGACGCCGCAACAGTCACGCCGCTGCCCGAAGAGCTGCTCAAGCCAACAGCAGCGACTCCAGCACTCATGCGACTCATCTCGGATACGAGGGACCCGTCATGGTGATGGCGTTCTGTCCTCGCCATGGCCAGTCGTCCTATCCTTGTGGCAACGACGGTTCCACTTCACCGGAGTACACGCCGGCAATGCCGCCAAACTCTCCAACTCCGGCCGCGCCGCCGGAATTCCTTCTCAGAGGCATGTTTGCCGCGCGCCGCGGAGCCCCGCGCTTCTCCATGATTGCAGGCAGCTCCAACAACAACGCCCCGGCAACACCGCCTCCACCTCCACCACCAGCTCCCTCGACTGCCGGCCGCCCGACCGCAACCGCGGCGGCCAACGCGCGTCCCGGCCACATCATCAAGACCGGGCACGTCCCAGCCGAGACGAGCGGCGGCGGTGCGGCCCGACGCCCCCCGCCCTCAGGTGAGGGAGAGGCTTGAGCAGAGCGGGGGAGACGGGTCCAGTAAGAGGCGAACGGCGGCACCGGACCGCTGTGCCGTGCAGCCGCCGCCGCGCTGCGCAGATGCGCCGTCGGTGCGCTGCCGCCGTGCCGCTCGCTGATGCGCCAGCAGCATGCCGTCGCCTGAGGCCGCCTCGTCGCGCTGATGCGTCGCGCCGGTGTGCCACCGCGCTGATGTTCCATGGCTGCGCTGGTACTCCGATGAAGAGGAACCGTCATCGCCACAAGGATAGGACGACTGGTCATGACGAGGACAGAACGCCGTCACCATGACGGGTGCCTCATGTCCACGATGAGTCGCGTGAGTGCTAGAGTCGCTGCTGTTGGCTTGAGTAGCTCTTCGGGCAGCGGCGTGACCGTTGCGGCGTCTTCCTCCACGATTGAAGAAGCCCCTGCCGCGTCGAGGGTGACGCACTGGAGTCCGGAGGAGTGCATCCAGCAGGGGACGACGGAGTCGTGCACGGAGATTTGTAGGGAGAGAGAGGAACCAACTTCAAAGGAAATTGATCTACAGGTCATTCTTACCCTTGCAAAACTGGTAACTCTTGTTCTTGCTCAATTGGAAGAAGCTGCTGATAACGTGTTGTGGTAAAATTGTAGAGACAATGGAATAGTGACAAATGGCTGAATTTCATTGATCTCAAAGTTATATATATATATATATATATATATAAGATTGCAAGGTCACTAATTTCAGGAATTAGTGTAACCCATTGATGCCCTGTGTAACAACAGTAATAAATTTGATTTATGGTCATGAACCATGGCTGTTACTCTGGCGTCTGGCCTTAATTCCATAGCTGTTGCAATTTGCCTTAACTCCATGGCTGCTGTATTAGTGAGGTCAAATACAGATGTTTTGTAATAAGTCGGACTCTCAAGTCCAATCCTTTGCGGCTTTAGTCCGTGTAGTCTGTCAGTAAAGAACTCTAGGCCCAGCAGTGCTAGAGATACCCAAACAATCATCACAGCGCTCACCTGGGAATGGAACACGGACGCGATTATGCGTCGTTTCACGTGGAGATTCCGCGAACCATCATCTTAAAGGGAGTGTGATTTGTTAGATACGGTCTAAATTTATTATTTGCCACACGGAGATAGAAAGGATATGTGCATGTATGTAGAAAGGACAAAATAATGACATCACCCACATGCAAATAAGTTTTAAACAAAAAAATCTGTAAATCCCTAAGGTAATATTCAAATTAAATTCCGATTACACCATTGTATTTCTTGAGTCAACATTTTCGAAACAAGACCACACTTAACTATATTTTGACAATTTTTATTTTCAAACATTTTTTCATAAAACTTGAAAGTATGAATTACTGCAAACAAATGCAAATCACTTTGCGAACAATCTATTAAATCCGACGAACAAATGACATTACAATGCGAACAAAATTTGAACATCACAAATAAAAAATTGGTGCATGCATGTTGTCAGCTAAATAGGAGAGAGATTCTGCATATGCATATAAACAAAAGACAATGAAGATGATGTCTCCATATGCATGCAAATGCAAAATTAAAAAAAATAAACTATTGAACTGTGCATCCAAATTAAATCTAGATCGCACCATTATCTTCCTTGTCATAAATTTGGAATGCACCATGATCTTTCTTATGATGAGATTTTCAAAATAAGACCCCACTTGTATAAATTTGCACAATATTTTTCAAAAACATTTTTAAATACAAAATAATTAGTTTCAAGCTACTGTGAAGAAATATTTTAAATATATAAATAATTAATTATTTCATACTAGAACAAAAAGTTAAACATGATGCACAAATAATAATATACTACGAAAAAATTAAATATCACAAATATTTTTATATAGAATAAACAATAAAATAAATATCATGAGCAAATGAGTCAATATTACTGAATAATTTAGTCCAAAAGCGACACGGTATCTTGGGCATTCCTCATCGAGGTGTTGCATGTAGTCAGTTTCGGCACAAGATGCTGCAGCTGGATCTCCATCCTCTTGTCCTCCGTATCGTCGCAATGCAGTGGAAGCTGGGATTGTTCAGAAACTCGAGGTTCTAGCAATCATGTAGCAATGCAATGTCTACGCGGACGACGTCATTATGTTTGCAAGCCCAACAGTGCAGGAAGCTAGAGCGATCAACAGAATCCTGAAATTTTTTGGTGAAGCAGCAGGACTACACGCCCCGGCCCAACGTCCTAAGGGCCGAAGTGGACGACGGAATATGAAAATATCCTATTTATCTACCTAAACTATGGGCCGAGTTTGTATTTTCACCCTAAACTCGAATACCAATTATTTTACTTCTCAGACTTGCAATACCGGACATATGATCTCCTTGGGTGGTTTTTCTTAGTGGTTTTCCTCTTTTTCTTTTATATTTATTTTGGGTGAAATTTTGAAAAATCGCAAAAAAATCATAAAATAAAAAATTCAATTTTATTGTACTCCACATGAGTAAATCTATGCAATGAACATATTATATGATATGATTTAGTAAAAATTGTTTTTTACTATTAGATATATACTTTTATGTAATTAATTCATGTCTGTATTTTCCTTAGTCTAATTATGATAAAAATTTTATGGTGGACCGATAATTATATTATGGAGCTGTAGTAAAAATTTAGTGTTTATTGGATCATGTATGCTTGAGAAACCAAAGAGTCTAATATAGCTTGGAATTAAACTCATGAATCTATAACTCAGGCATGTATGATCCAATGAGTATGAAATTTTTATTAGAGAATAATCATGTAATGATTAGACCACCATAAAAAATTCATTATAATTGGATCATGGAAAATTTGATATGAATTAATTACATAAAATACATATTTAGAAGTACAACAAAGTTTTTTACTAAATTATATCCTATTATATCTAATCATGTGGAGTCAACAAAATTGAATTTTCCATTTCTTAAAAATTTATCCAAAATAAATATAAAAAGAAAGAAAATCATTAACAAAAACTGGGCAAGGAGGTCACTTATCCGGTATCGCGAATCTAAATAGTCAAAATACCCGATTTTTTATGGAAATTTAAACTCGGTCCACAATCTAAATAGGACTTTTTCCGACCCGATAACAAAGGGCCCCTTTGAACGGGCGTGCCTAGTTTACGGTCGCCCGTTGGGATTCGACCGTGCGGTCGATTTTCTGACCAGCGCACCTTTTCATTTTAGGTAAGAAATTATATTTCTTTCTTTCTCTTTTCGGAATACAGATTCCCGCCGCTTATTTCCTTCTCTTTTCGGGAAACAGGTTCCCGCCGCATGCAAGAAGACTAATCGCGCCCCACTCCATCTCTTTCAGGAATCGTTTTTCTTCGGGATGTGGGATAATAGGGTGCAAATATCGGGTGGGGGAGTCAAAATAAAACTAAGTTTTAAAGTTACAATTAAAGAATTTGGAACATTAAAAATATATAATTTACGAAATTGACCTCGACAAAATTTACATGTTGTAAAAAAAGGAAAAGTTTGATATAAAAATTTTTGACATGACAAAATTTATAGACAATAGAGTGTTGAACATTTTTGTGGGAAAAAATTATACCTCAAAAAAATAAATTTAAAATTAACAAAATTGAACCCGACAAACTTTACATGTTCGAAAAGAAGGAAAAAGGTCTGACATGAAAATTTCTTACATGAAAAAATTTATAGATAATATAGTATTGAACAATTTTGTGGGAAAACCTTGTACGCGAAAAAAGATTGGAAGAAAATGAATTTGAGAAAAAAAAACTTTACTACATGAACATCTTTAAAAAAAATTGAGGACAAGTTTACTTCATCAACAAAACAACAAACAATTGGAAAAAAATAGAATGATCAAACAAAAAAATGTACGCCACACCTTTACTGTCTCCATATATATATATATATATATAAAATAAAGGATTACAACTATTCAATAACCAACAGAATTTTGGTGCGCATAAAAAATAGAAATATTTTCTTCCTGCAAACTTTTTTTTGACGTTACTTAGTGGTCTAACAACGCAATGATGCCTGTTTGGAAATCTTCAAGTATGGCTCCTACAAAAAAAACGGTTGCAAAATATAAGATACGTAAAATATATGATATTTGAATTTGGTGAACTAATGGATGGGCATAGGCTAGGGTGGTGGGGTACCTTCTGGTCCCTGCAATGTTGTTCTCCAGAATTACACCCTGGTTTATAGAGATAGAAATAAAATTTAATTAAAAGAAATGATGAAGAAGGTGAAGACATAGGACTCGTCGATAGCCTCAGGAGATCCAGGAAGCCACTCAGTATCCTTCACAAGTGCTTCTTCAACAAAGTTGTCGACGTCAAAATGAGTCAGACCTCTGCAAGCATTATGTTACAGATTGAAAAATAAGAAGCAGTTGGCTTTAAAAGCCTAAACAAGCTTATTAGTTAGAAGGCTTTGTATCTGATCATATCTGGAAAGATCAACACATCTCCATTAGATGACTCAGTGCCATCTTCTCCTTCACAGATGGTCAATTTGGTCTGTGTCATGGTAGAATATACCATTCATTAGCAATAAACAAAATTATTAGCAAAAACCTGCTGAATTCAATTACAACCTTTTCCTGGCAGCGAACTTTTTTTAAAAAAAACAAAGAACATATAGAGTTAGAGAATAAAAACTAAACCGGAACGAAAATCTAGACTCATAGAGCTCACTAGTGTTCAAGTGAATTCCTGGGCCATGTCCAAAAATGCTCAAAGCACGTTTCAGGTGGTCCTACAGATACTACTAAAACACGATTCATGACAAGGATCAAGAAGGAACCATAAAATTAGCAAATAACCATACGGAGGGGCCATATAAGTTTCATGTGCAAATACATTTTAAATGTTAGGATCTGAATACCAAAACAGATACAAAACATGTAAGCACCATCCAAATTGGCAGATGGGTGTGTTAAATCAAATAATTCATGGGCACTTGTGTCCAGTTAACCAAAACCAGAACATATAAATTGAAAGCAAAAGCGCCAAACTGCAAGTCTGCAACTAAATCTAGACTCGCAAAGCCCAATAGCACAAAGTCAATCCTATGCCAAGCTCAAACCCCAAGCCACGATTCAAATACCGAACAGAATATACTAATATATCAATAAGAGCCAATCTTCATCAATTCCCTAGCTACAAATGAGGCGAAAAGAACTAAGGCCTTCTAGATGCAGACAATAAATTGCACTTAGAACTGGCATAAAGCATCAAAATATCAACATCGCTAAGCTACATGAAGATAGATCCATCTAGATTGTATGGCTAGTTCACAAACGAAATCATAATAACAAGCAAACAACACATCCGCCAAAGCACTAATCAAATTGACTCATCAGTGAGCAAGGACTGTAAAACCCCCACATGAACTAGCCTTGTCGTATGCAGACAAAGTCATAAATGAAACTACAATAAATCACCTGATAGCTCGAGCTAGTTGAACACTTGACAAAACTACAAAGCATATGGTGACGAAGTCAAACCTTAAAACCCAGACAACCCTAACTGGTTGGGCCGAGTATGGTAGGATGACGTGATTGGCCCTAATCAATTGGGCCGAGCATAGTAGGATGACGTGACTGTCCTTAATCAGTTGGGCCGAGTATGGCAAGTTGACGTGACGGACCCTAATCAGTTGGAATGAGTATGGCTGGTTGATAATGATTGGCCCTAATCAGTTGGGCCGTGTATGGCCGGAGAACGTGATTGGCCCTAATCAGTTGGGACAAGTATGGCAAGTCAACACTAAAACCCAAGTATGACAGGATATGATGATTGAGTCGAACACTAAAACCCAGACAACCCTAACTCGTTGGGCTGAGTATAGTAGGATAATGTGATTGGCCCTAATCAGTTGGGCCGAGTATGACAGGATGACGTGACTGACCCTAATCAATTGGGCCGAGTATGGTAGGTGGACGTTAGTGACCCTAATCAGTTGAGCCAATTATGGCAAGTCAACCTTCATATATATACTAAAAATCAAGACATATGGTAACAAAGTCGAACCCTAAAAACCCAAACAACCCTAACTGGTTGGGCCGAGTATGGTAGGATGACGTGATTGGCCCTAATCAGTTGGGCTGAGTATGACAGGTTGGCGTGACTGGCCCTAATCAGTTGGGCCGAGTATGGCAGGTTGACGTGACGGACCCTAATCAGTTGGAATGAGTATGCCACCTGGAAGCTTTACAGACTTGGATCTGGAATCATAATGTTTTGCCAGCCAAATTACTAGATTGTTTGGGATGGATGAGCAGCTAAGAGCAAGTAGTGACCCAAATCCACATGATGTAACAATCTCTTTCTGAACTTTTGACAGTCTACCAACAAGTCTAGTCATCTTCGCAAGTGAGAATTGGAGCTAGATTTCTGCAAACGATAAATATAGGAGAAAAGAATTTTATGTTAAGCTGAGAATAAAAAAATATATCAGAAAACTTTATGAGGCAGAAAAAAGATTTCAAAATGAAAAAATTATGCATAGTAAAAATATTTAGCATAATAAGTTCTATCCGCAAACAAAAACTCAGAAGAAAAAGAATAGGAAAAAAATATTTTCAAACTTGTATAAAGTTTAAGATAATAAAAATATTTATCATGATCACTACTGAAAAAATGCTTCTGAGAAAAGAATAAAATATTTATCATAAAATTTTGGAATGAAAAAATTTAAGAGAAAAAATATTTATCATAATTTTTTTGAATAAAAAACTTATATAGGAGAAAAAATGAATTCAATTCAATTATATAGGAGAAAAATAAAATTTAAGTAATATTGTCAGAGCTGGGTAGTATTTTGAGAAACAAAAAAAATAAATTCAATTATATAGGAGAAAAAAATTAAGTAATATGCAAAAAAAACTGAATATGGTTTTTGTTGGAATCAGCCTCAGAATAATATGCAATTGCTTTGTCATGATACTAGTAGATTTAAATTTTGGTGCATAAAACAATTGAGTAGAAAGAAAAATGTCCATTGAACTATACTCATCAGAAAGAACTTGTTCATAGAAAAAAAATTATAGCTGCAAAACTTTTGAGACACTTCTATGGTGCTGAAAATGCTAAGAAAACTTCTGCCCTTGCATACAGAACTTGTCCATAAAAAAATTAACTGACACGAGAGACAAAATTTTGTTGCAAAGAAATAAATTATGTTGAAGGTGTGAGAAAAAGTTTGGTGGAGAAACTTTTTGATGAAAAAAATTACCAAATACAAAAGTTGTACATCGATGGTATAAAAGTTTGTGTGAACAGAAGCAAAAAATTTTGTCATTGTCGAAGTGATAACATAGTACCGTATAACTTTTACAGGAAAACTTTTTACAGGGGGAATTTTGGTAGATGAAAAAGATTTTTGTGATGATATAAAAGGTGAAAAAAATTGGTCAAAAGTTATCAACCAAAAAAAAAGATGGCCGCCAGATACAGAACATATCCATATAAAAAATTAACTAACACATAAAAAACTTTACTGCTAAGGTCTCTGATATAAACCTTGTTATAAATTTACTGCTAAGGTCTCCTAAGGCCATATGTAGCGGCATGAAAAAACAAAAACAAAAATAACAGCAGTTGTTGATGGGGGGCACATACTGAACATCCTTCCAAATTCATTGGCACTGCCGCTCTTGAAGAGCCGCCGGCGCCATCACAGGTGCTTGTGTGTTCATCTTCCTGAGAACATAAAGGTACAAAAAAATGTGGAGGAGGGGGGGAGGTGTTACATTACTTACTTGGTCCCGGTAAAAAAATCATGCACACAACATAAAAGGAACAATCTGATTATTCAAAAGTAATGGAAAAAGGCGCATGGGGAGATAAAATGGTGAAAAAAGAGATACTAACTCTGGAGGTTTGATTCGATCTTTTAGCTTCATTACTTGACCGGACACCTTCCGAATCAGTATTGTCATCCATCTACTGTACAAAAAAGAAAATGAAAAAAGGTTTGTCTATAGCTATTAGAAAAAAAAGGTATATACTCATTCAGAAAAACTAGTGACATCTATTACTAGATTCATAAAAAAAGGTGTTTGAAACCCTCTAGATCTCTGCATCCCTATTCAAATACTTGGACATTCAAAGTTCAGTGATCTGTGAAGATAATACAGCTACCAGAATATAACTGAAAATAAAAACTGATATGGATTAGCTATGTTTGACTACCATGAATCCGTACCGACGATACTGGTGCTCTACCTTTTATATGCATTCTAACTTGATCTGTAACACCCCCACCCCCTACAGCAGATACGAATAGCCGTGAAACCAGAATCACACCTGAAAAAAAAACAAAAAACACCCAAATCTCTTATCAACAAAAAAAAGGAAAAAAATAAGAAAAAAATGCCGTTACCCCCGTGAAGCTCGCCGCCGCCGCTAGGGGCGAGCGCCCGGGGAGGTCCCTGCCGCCGCTGTCACGGCTCCCTTGAAAGGCCGTCGCGCCTCCTCAGGAAGGCCGGCGTCGCGCCGCACCGCTCGCGGAGCTCCACCAACTGGAGACGCCGCCGCAGCCGCTCGGGAATCCCGCCGTCGCGCCGCACCTCCCCTGCCGCTAGCGCTCCGCACTGCTCGCTCTTGGGGCCGAAGCTCGCGGAGCTTCCCTAGGATTCAGATCTGAAGCAAAAAGAGAGAGATGAAGGGGAGAAAAAAAGAAATGAGAAGAAGCGCTCGGTGCTTTGGATGAGGACGACGGATGGATGAAGCTAGTAATAAGTGATGAATTGATGTGGCTATGGGACCTACCCACATGAGCGGTCAAATCGACCGTGAGAAGCCGAACACCCGGTCACCCGTAGAACCAGCTTTGCGCCTTTGAACGTTGGGTCTGAACCTAATGGCAAGGCGCACACAGGCCAACAACACAAGAACCCCTCAGCAAACGGGCCGGCCAGCGGGCTGTTTGAAGCTTAGTGCGGCCCAAAATCGGCTTCAGGAAACTTACTCAATTTTACACTTTTGTCCTTATAGTCGTCATGTTTATCCCTTTTTTCACACTTTTGTTTCCGTTTACGCTGATCGATTATCGTGTGTAGATAATATATTTCCACTAAACGCCCATCTCATCATCATCATCAGAAAGTAAAGGATCCAATAATCGTCCAACCTGGAGATCGATCTGAAAGACGAACACGAGCACAGCATAAAGCACACAGATCAAGAAGAAGAGAAGCAGATATTTTTGCGTGCTCTTCCTCTCTTTCTTAAGAGCATCTCCAAGAGTGCCCAATATATTTGCTCCTAATAATTCTATATTAGGACCTTTGCAAAAACTTTTGGGCACAAAAGAACTGGTTTCCTCCAACAGTTGTCCTATATTTAGTTTTCAAAAATGAGCCACGTCATTCCATTTTAGGGAGGCCCTCTTTCTCATGCACTTGATAGATCCTACCTGTATATAGTGTGAGCAGAGGAGCATCATTCGTGATAGAAAAATTTTCTCCCTCCCCATGCGATTGTCACCAGCAGGCTCTGGCCCTGTTTGGGACAGCGAGCGCCAGACGCGCTTCGCTTATACGCCAACGCGGACAAAACGTCGCTTCTCTGATTCTCTCCTGCGCAGTTCAATCCTCCGCGTTTTGTGTTGGGTGCGATCAAGGAACGCGCGTCTGACGCGAACCGTTCGACGCGATTATTTTTGCGTTTCGCGTTTAAGCGACGCGAACGCTGTCCCAAACGGGGCCTCTGTCACCGGCACGAAGCGCTTCTCGACGACGTGCTTTGCGACAGAGGCTCCTGCTAGTTGCCCAGTTTCATGGTGCATGGAGTTGGCGGGATAGATAGGTGAAGGCATGGGGCCAGCAGAGCACGTGGAAGGTTTGGGAGCTCTCTGTAGTGGCGGAAATATGACTCCAGATGCCACTGTTTTTGGACGTGCGAAAAAATTGGGAGTTGGATTGAGCTTCTGTTGGAGCTGTAATTTTAGTATTTGTGCCCAAAACGAGATTTTTGGGTAGTGTTTTGGGCACTCTTAGAGATGCTCTAAGCATGCATGCACGGTTTCTTTCTCCTCCCACATAACAAAAATTCGGAAAAAGAAAACACGAGCAAAAAATCTGGTAATAACAGTGGTCGATGTGGCTGCAATAATCTGCAGACGATTAGTCGCTGGAGTTAATCTTTTTCCTAAGGGGTTTGCATTGGGCGGGGTAAGGTTAGGTGATCGATCGATGTGACGATTCTCGAGTGCAAGAAACCGGCCGGATTGACTGCAGGGAAAGATGGCGGCGGCGGCGGCGGCGGCGGTCACCTCCTTTCCTCGCGCTGCGACGGGCTCCGCCAGAAGCCGGCGCCCTGGAAGCTAGCCCAGACCTCCTTCTCGACGTCGGCGAGGTCGTCGTGCCTGGGTGCCCAGTAGCAGAAGTCCATGGCGTCGCCGTTCCTGTCCTTGGCCACGGCGGCGAGCGCCCTGGGGGTGGCGTCCTCGGAGACGAGGTCGTCCATCTCCTTCTTCTTGGCCTGCGCGGCGCGGGCCGCGCGCCGGCGCCGCCTCCGGGCGCGGATGGCGCGGCAGCAGAGCGCGGCGGGCACGCGCACCGCGGCGAGGACGACGAGCTCCACCACGGCGCAGGGGAAGCAGCAGCACACGGCGGCGCACTCCGCCGCCGTCCCGCCCGCCACCTCCCCGCACCGCGGCTGCTCCCGCGCGCGCCGCCGCTCGCGCTCCCGCCGCGCCTCCACGGGCGGGGACCGCCGCAGCCGCCGCTCCTCCTCCTCCCGCGCCGCGGAGGGCGACGACGCCGCCGCCTCCGACGCCGACGCGCACCGCCGGTGCCGCCGCGGCTGCTTATGGTCGTGCGCCTGGGGCTCGGCCATCGACGCCGATCGCGCGCCGCCGCTGCCCGCTGCCGTCGACTTCGTCGTCGCCGACGCCGCCGCCGTCAGAGACCGCGGCGCGGCGCCATCACTGGCCTCTTGGTTCGTGTGGGGGAGTGGGACGGGCGGCCAGCGGTGAGAGGGGACGACGCATCCGATCCTCGGCAGGGCGGCGAGAGACGGCGGTTGCGGCATGCGCGTGGCGGGGGCCGTATATAAGCGGTTTTGGTGGGCCCACCGCCACATCTATTTTCGTGGCTGGAAACCCGTTAAGCCCAAGGGATGGGTGCCCGTCTCTATCTCTGGTGGTGATGGGGAGAGAACTGACATGTGGGGCCACCCCTTCTTTTTAGTTCCTGCCTTGACAACAGTAGGCACCTGATGTTAAAATTAGCTCCTGTTCATTTTACAAGAAAAGTTCAGTGTCGATCCCCATTACGTACTTCTTCCTAGCCACATAGAGGTCAGCAGAGTCGCGGATTGATCGGCGACTTCTTGATCGGGTATGAGCTGGCCCGACCTGTTTGGATCCAAAGGATTGCGATTCATGAACAAGATATAGCTAAAGCAGGGTCTCATCTTCAAATAGCATTTCAATTTGCATGCCATTGATTACAAAATTCTCCTGTTCCTCTTCTTCCCCTCGAACAAATTCAGCATTTGCTATTAAAAAAAGAGAGAGAAGGAATTCGGCATTTGATGATCTTCTAGCTGATAAGATATGGATGGATTTGTAAATTTGATCGGATTTTATGGATTTGTTTGAAGCATGTAAAAAAGATGCTGGCGGGTGAGGAATTTGTTGACCTGCGCGCACGTTGCGATCATGGAGGTACCTAAACAAATATACACTGTATATATAATTGGGGGAGGTGGCGGCCACGTACATGCGTGACGGTGCACGCACGCTATGCAGAAGGGCGGCGGCGCGCGCGGGCGGCCGGCGGTGGTGGACGCCGGCGGGGCTCGGGAGATGGACTCGCCGCGGTTCCGCGCGATCCTGCGCGCCACCAGCGGGCGCCGGAAGCGGCCGCCCGACGTGAAGAGCTTCTCGCACGAGCTCAGCGCGGGCGGCGGCGGCGGTCCGGCGGGCATGCGCAAGATGGTGCGCGGCGGCGGCGGCGGCGGCACTGCCCCCGAGGAGTTCATCGGCGCCATCCGCACCAAGTTCATCCGCCTCAAGGAGGAGGTGGACAGCGAGCTGGGCGTCTTCGCGGGGGACCTCGTCGGCGCGCTGGAGCGGGGCGACGAGCCGGAGGGGGAGCGCCGCCTCGCGCTCGAGGACCTGCTGGTGGCGGCGCAGCGGTGCGCCGAGATGAGCCCCGAGGAGTTCTGGACCCGCTGCGAGGGCATCGTGCAGGGCCTCGACGACCGCCGCCAGGAGCTCCCCGCCGGCTTCCCGAAGCAAGCGCACACCCGCATCCTCTTCATCCTCACGCGCTGCACCCGCCTCCTCCAGTTCCGAAAGGAGGCCGCCTACGCCGGCGACGACGGCAGGCAGCAGCACGTGCTCGGCCTGCACCAGCTCAGCGACCTCGGACTCTTCCCGTCCCGCGCCGACGGCGGGGACCTCGGCCGCAAGAGCACCTCCAGCCTCACCGAGCTCAAGGAGCGCCTCATCAGGCGCCGGATGCTCGAGCACAAGCACCTCACCGTCGGCGTCGACTTCTCCCCGGCGAGGATCTTCTTCTCGTCGTCCGGGGACGGAGGCGGAGCCGCCGCTGCTGCTGCCGCTGACCACTCCCCCTCGCCCGGCAACGGCAAGATAGCGTCCTGGAAGAAGCTGCCTTCCCCGGCCGAGAAGAACAGCAGCAGCAGCAATAACGCCGCCGACCCCTCCAAGGCCGACGAGAAGAAGCAGCAGCCCATCATCCCCCGGCAGCAGGGCAAGGCGAGCGTGGACGAGATCGTGGAGCGCGTGGACGCGGCAAGCATCCACCCCGACGGGCTGGCGTGCCTGGGCGGCGCCGCCGCGGAGGTCCCGTCCCAGTACCCGGAGGCGCAGCAGATCATCGTGGACGGAAAGCCGCGGATGATCTGCCGCATCTGCGACTTCGAGATCCCCATGGCGCACGCCGAGGGCCACTTCGTCGTGTGCACGCTCGCCGACCGCTGCGACGCCAAGGGCCACACCGCCGACCAGCGCCTGCTGCGCGTCGCCGAGGTGCTCGACCGCGTGCTCGCCTCCTTCGAGTCCCGCAGCCCGCTTGCCGGCGACTGGGCGAGCTCGTCGTCCGAGTCCGACGCGTACGCCGACCACGACGCCCTCTCCCACCTGCTGACCGTGCCCTCCGCCGAGCTCTTCCCGGAGGGCGCGCTGACGCCGGCGTCGGGGAGCCTGCCGCAGTCCCCGCTCCTGACGCCGCGGTCGGGCCACGCCGAGCCCTCCTCGCAGCTCGCCAAGCACAGGGCGTTCGCGGAGCTGGAGAACTTCCAGCAGATCGAGAGCCTGCTCGCCATCGCCCGCGGCATCGAGAGCATCAAGAGCTCCGAGTACAACTCGCTCGAGGACCTCAGCTCCTACCTCGAGGACCTCAACGCCGTCATCGACACGCGCAAGGTCGACGCCCTCGTCGTCGAGACCTTCGGCCGGAGGATCGCCAAGCTCCTGCAGTAAGAGATCTTTCGCAGTAAGAGATCTTTCGGTGCACAAAGAAATAATCCTCACCGATAGATCATCGATCCTCCATGGATGTCGATCCGATCGCAGGGAGAAGTTCATGCAGCTGTGCGGGCAGATCGACGACATGAACGCCGGCGAGCAGCAGCTGCACCCGATCGACGAGGACGGGCCCATGGAGAACAGTGTGAGCTCGCGGACGAGCCAGGCGCTCAACGGGAACGCCAACAGGCTCAAGGACCGGACGTCGATCGAGGACTTCGAGATCATCAAGCCCATCAGCCGCGGCGCCTTCGGGCGCGTCTTCCTCGCTCGGAAGCGGGTCACGGGCGACCTCTTCGCCATCAAGGTGCTCCGGAAGGCGGACATGATCCGGAAGAACGCCGTGGAAAGCATCCTGGCGGAGCGCGACATCCTCATCTCCGCGCGCAACCCCTTCGTCGTCCGCTTCTTCTACTCCTTCACCTGCAGGGAGAACCTGTACCTCGTCATGGAGTACCTCAACGGCGGCGACCTCTACTCCCTCCTCAGGAACCTCGGCTGCCTCGACGAGGACATGGCCAGGACCTACATTGCTGAGCTCGTGAGTTGCCTATCCTGTGAGATGATGATCTTGAGATATATCATTTTGCTGCAATATCCTATTCCTACCTGAAAACATCAATGATGTAGTATGACTTTTTTGTTTCTTTCTTTCTTTCTTTCTTTCTTCAACACTGAATAATGCCTGAATAGGTAGGAGCCATGCCATCTCATCTCTGTCTGAATATATAGGTTCTTGCATTGGAGTACCTGCATTCCATGAGTGTGATCCACCGTGACCTGAAGCCTGACAACTTGTTGATCGGTCGCGATGGCCATATAAAGGTAACAATTGGAACCCATTGCTTTAATTCCTGAGAGTTTCCTCTCATCTATCTATCTATCTATCTATCTATCTATCTATTATATCTTATTATTTGGCCAATAAACGGAGCCTCCACGTTCGCTCTCAAGGTCTAAAAATAGAAAATAAAAAAATTAAATTACCCATCACTGCCATTATAATAAAATTAGTCAAAAATACCCCTTATCTTATAATTAGCTAGGCTCACCACAACTAATGTACATAATGTGCAGTACATGAATACATTAATCGCAGAATATAAAAAATTTGTACATGGGTAGATTGTTAATATCAAATATCAACGACTACAGGAATCAAACAAATCACGTCATCATCACGTTTCAATACGTTTCCATAAATCAGATAGATTTATTTTTTTGAAAAAAATGAAATTCAACAATTATCATTGAAAAAAAACAGGGGGCATCAATTGGGGAAACTAAGGGACATGAACAAGATTGCTGGTAGTTAAAAAAATCAGAAATCTTGAAAATGTTACAGGAAAGAATGCTCGCGGGACCAAAACAAATGTCATTTCTCACACATGCTTGCCGCAACCAGATTTACCCCTTATCTTATAATTAGCCAGGCTCACTGCAACCAATATACGTAACGTGCGGCACATGAATACATTAATTGCAGAATATAAAAATTTTGTACACCGGTGGATTGTTAATATCAAATATCAACGACTACAGGAATCAGACAAATTACGTCATCATCACGTTTCAATACGTTTCGGTAAATCAGATAGATTTATTTTTTTGAAAAAAATGAAATTCAACGATTATCATTGAAAAAAAGACAGGGGGCATCAATTGGGGCAGCTAAGGGATATGAACAAGATTGCTGGTAGTTAAAAAAAATCAGAAATCTTGAAAATGTTACAGGAAAGAATGCTCGCTGGACCAAACAAATGTCATTTCTCACACCTGCTTGCCGCAACCAGATTTCAGGTCACACTTCCTGCCCCTGCTTGCCGTGCTTCCTCGCCACACGTGTTGTGCCCGCTCACCGCATCTTACAGCATCCGCTCAGCATACAAGCCTCACCCGCAAACCAGCTTACCATTTGCGCTGCCAGACTGAGGCTACTCGCACTGCTATCCTGTAAAGGATACTGCAGTAGCGTTTGGCGTACAAAACGCCTGCAGCAGCATCCTGTATAGCCTCCTATATGTTAGCAGAAAGGGCCGGTATCCTCCAAATGTGGTGAGATGGCGTTCCTCCTCTACGCGCCCACATGGCGTGGGGCCCGCAGCCCGCCTGCCCACCGCAACAACCAGACAGAGAGAGATGGCGAGCTCGAGCACGGCGCGAGGTCGACCACGGTGCGAGGCTCCGACGAAGAAGAGCCGCCACCCCAAGCTCGACACGCCGGGGAGAAAGGAGGTGGAGAAGAGAGGACCGTCGGCCGCCAGGATCCTTGCCTCCCGTGCTCCTGCCACCACCACCTCTCCTCCCTGCTCCCGCCACCATCGGTTCCCCTCGCGTCCCCTGCTCTCGCTACCGCTGCTCCTCTCGGGCCGGCACGAGAGATCCATGCGCGGCCAGCCGGCGTAGGATCTCGACCGCATGCCGAGGCGGCGCAGAGCTCGACTCCGCCCCCACCATGTCGTGCCGCTTCGTGTCCGCCATGCTGCGCCGCCCTCCCGCGCGCGCCGCTCCACCACACCGCCTGCAGCGCCGCCGCGAGGAGGGGGAGGACCACCGCTTGCAGGCTGCAGCGTCGTCGCGAGGGAGCTAGGGCTGCGGTGGAGGAGCAGGCCGAGGCGCTGGGCTTGAGGTCATCGGAACTGCTACTCGCGCCAGATCCAAGAAAGGGAGGGGCAAGCGCAAGAGAGGAGGACGAGGAGGCGCGCCGGCCCTGCTCGCGAGGAGGATGCAGCTCGTGCAGGAGGTGTGGGGGAGCCGCCGGAGAGGAAGAGCAATGGGAGGTCGAGGATAGGCGCGGTGGAGGCGGAAGGACGAGAGAGAGAGAGGAGGGATAGTGCCGGGGGAGTTATAAAAAAGAAAACAATTGGGTCCACCTCCTGGTAGTTGGTATAGAGTAGAGATATAGTGGATGAATGAGTATAGTGAAATTGGATATAAAGGAATGAATCTCGATGACCAGGCAAGAACATTCATGGAAGACAAGGACAAATCGAATGTGAAATAGATAATGCTGATAAGGTCATTTCTCTATCTCGTGTGAACTGTCCACGCTATTTTCTTAACATTTGAGAGTTTACACATACCCTCAATAAACAACTTTGTATACAACTTTTATCTACAAAATGTCGAAACAAATTAAAATTTTGGAAATTACACGTAAAAAATATAGTTTGTACTCAAAGGTTAAAAAACACAAAGTTAGAATACAAAATAAAGGATATAACCTTATAAAGTATCTAGCCGCGCAAATGCGCGGGTGGCCTACCTAGTTATCAGTCAATGAACAGTAGTGTTCATCAATGCATGAAACTGCTGACTTGGATGCTATGCAGCTGACCGATTTCGGGCTGTCAAAAGTTGGCCTGATCAACAGCACGGACGACCTGTCGGGCCCGGATGTCAGCAGCGGCCTCGTCGGCGATCATCAGCCGGCGGACGCGGAGCAGCGCGCGCAGCAGCGGCAGCAACGGCAGAAGCAGACGGCCGTCGGCACGCCGGACTACCTGGCGCCCGAGATCCTGCTCGGCATGGCCCACGGTTCTACATACACCTGCTGCATCTTCTGCTTCTTCAGTGCTTCATAGAGGGGAATTTGGAGTGAAATTCAGAGCGTGACATGGTCGATCTGTGCCCCCCCCCCCCCCCCCCCCCCCCCCCCAAATGCAGGTCCGACTGCAGATTGGTGGTCAGTTGGGATCATCCTCTTTGAGCTGCTTGTGGGGATTCCTCCCTTCAATGCCGAGCACCCACAGGTACATGCACAATTTCTCCCAAATTTTCTTATACTTATTCCTTGTTTTGTTCGTAGAAATGGTGGATCTAAAGTAGAAACTTGAAACTACACTAATAAACAGGATGTTTTTTTTTACCATAGATCATTGAGTTTTTCTGAATTACATGAACTGACAAGCAAGTGCCAAGTGGAAATATTGACTCTTCTTGTGTATGTTTTTGCTGACAGAAATTATGTTGATTAACCAATAACCATATCAGTTATCTGCAGATAATATTCGACAACATAATGAATCGGGAAATACCTTGGCCACATGTACCAGAGGAACTGAGTTTTGAAGCGTATGACTTGATTGACAAGTAAGTCAGAAAAAAATATAAGGTTTTACAAAAATTTACAATCATATGCGCACACTAGATCTTCGTATTGCAAATGCGATCTCGACTCATTTTGTCGCCATATTAGACTGCTTATGGAAAACCCGGTGCAAAGATTAGGCGCGACCGGAGCTGGAGAGGTACTCCCTTTTCTTGTTCTTCTTACTACAGTTTTTGCAAAATGACTAGTATTTTGCACATGACACTAACTGAAATATGCTATTAGAGCAGGTAAAGGCTCATCCGTTCTTCAAGGACATCAACTGGGATATGCTTGCCAGGCAAAAGGTTACTACTAAACCACTTATACTACTGCCTAGCAGGGTTTACGTTATCACTGATACATGGTTTATCAGTGCCCTCCGGTATCGATAATCGATTGAAAATCGGTGAAATATCGCTAAAATCGACTGATAAGGAAGGTCAAATTCAAATATCGATAATCAATGATTTATCATTGATAATCGATGCAAATCGGTCGATTTATTGAAAATTCGGCTGAGAAATGTATTTAGCAGATGGAAAATAGAAATTTTTATAGTATTTTTATTTGGTTTGTTAAGTATGGTATTTTATAAGGTAAATTATACATACATACATAGCTTACGATAGAATTGCATTAGAAATAAACATGTACATATATTTTGGACATAAATTGAATAAACTATAGATACATATTACACATATCCATGTTATGTATAATTATGCAAACCACACAAATAGGCATACACCAAATGAAATTGCACATAAATACAAAAAAGTACATAGTCCATACAAACCACATTGTCCATATTAGCATAAATTGACACAAGTTTTATGCAAATTGGTAACAGACTCATATGACCACATCCATAATTCATACAGAAAGGCACTTAAAACATCCATTTTTCATAAATGACACTTTTTTATAATAATTATGTAAACCAGTTAGACATAGTTTTTTTAGTATAAGCATACATATTATAGTCAACATTGAAGCCTATTGTATCCTAACTGATTTAACAACAAGTCAACATTGAAGTCTTTCTTCCCACCACTAATATTTAACACTAATCTACATTGCAAATTATCAGTATAACCATCCATTTGTAGCATAATATACAACAATATAGTAAATACCCCATGCATATTTGGTCAAGTTGGTGAAAGGAAATAGAAAATCAACCAAAATTGTTGAATATCAACTGATTTGCATTGATTATCGATGGATTTGCATCAATTATCAGGCTTTAGTATTGGAAACATTTTTTTGTCTAAGCAAACGGTGGTTGTTTTTAATATGTGACATCATTCTAGACTATAGAGAGGCTCTAGTTTTTTATAGAGTTTTTTCCACACTAGTTATAAATTTCTTTGAATTTTTGAAATTTGGATCGAAATCCATCGAAAAATCAATTGAAAACCGATATCAGTCAACATCGGTAACGGTAAATTTCACCGATAATCGCGATTATCGAGCGGTTTTGTATTCCATGCTGCCTAGTACAGTCACACATTTTTTAAGAAACTATAGTAGTGCAAAAATTCAGAAAACTCGAGAAACTGACTGCCTAAATGAGAGTCCCTTAATTTCTAGCTTCATCTTCTTTGTAGGTTGCATTTATCCCTTCTACAGATGATGACTACGACACGAGCTACTTCGCCTGCCGCCACGCCTGGGGCACCGCCGACGAGCATGTCAATGCGCCCTGCAACGAGTACGACGACAGGAGCGAGACCAGCAGCATGAGCTGCTGCAGCAGCCCACACAGTTGTGACTACGAGGAAGATGTATGTGTGCTGGATCATAAGATGATTCCTCTATGATCAGTTTCCACCCTTCCGATTGAGATGTCCAGGCCACTTTGTAGCTCTCAACCTCATGATTTTTCCTGATGAAACATTGTCAGGGTGATGAGTGTGGCAGCATGGAAGAATTTGGCGCGCCATTGTCGGTGAAGTATTCTTTCAGCAACTTCTCATTCAAGGTAACCCAATATCTGAAAAAATTCCTTGCTGTCAACGAGCTGTTTTTGTCTGAATCTTGCCACCAACATCACTGGTTCAATCCTGTCTTTGATGACTGAATTTTCTTTTTTTTTCCTTTCTTTTGTGATCTGCAGAACATCTCCCAGTTAGCATCGATGAACTACGATCTGATAACGAAGCA
This sequence comes from Panicum virgatum, assembly GCF_016808335.1. Lineage (NCBI taxonomy): Eukaryota > Viridiplantae > Streptophyta > Magnoliopsida > Poales > Poaceae > Panicum > Panicum virgatum. The sequence goes on from NC_053147.1 coordinate 68,148,578, forward strand.
CAACGAGGACCCTTTACAGTCTTCAAAATCCTGAGAGCATGGATTCACTAGAGCAGCATATCCCCCACAAGCCACAAGGTAGCCAACATCCCCTTGCTGAATGTTGTCAGCTACCGAACATTGAGTAGAACTAACACTGAACATTCTCTCTTCAGTTCTTTTAGTCAGGGACTGAACCTCCTCAACTCTCTCTGATCAATGATGCTGTGAGGAAATGAACCTGCAAACATTTCATCCGGAACTTGCTCAGACCAGTTAGTGAGCAGTTTAGGAGATCCATTTCTATGGTGAAACGCATGCTTTGTTTGAAAAAGGAAAAAAAATACAAATGCATGTTGAATGACCAAGAAGTAGTGGTGAGATGAAGAACAGTACTATAGTAAGCGATGGCTTTGCAATGAGGCCATTATCAGAAGATAGGTCGGTATCATGACATCCATTGTTGGCACCTCTGGCAACTGGTTGTAGATGTATACCTTGTTTGTAGAGAGATATCACAAGCAATAGGCTATGTTGCCCGGATACGCGGATATGGATACCGGTACGCGATACGGGGATACTCCGATACGCCATTTTTCCAAAAATAAGAATACGGGAATACGCCAATATATATAAAAAATAAAAATAAATAAAAGTTTCAGGAACTAGAATGTGAGAAAATAGAAGTTCTAGGGACTATAATGCTTCATAAACTCATATATTCATATGTTCTATAATTATTAGAAAAGGAAAGGGGCAAAGGAAAAAAGAACCAACCTTATCTTACATGTTCGTCTGTTCCACGAATGAGGTCATCTTCTTCCTCAACCTCCGGCACTCTCTCTCTCTTTCTCTGTGTAGCGGCCAACTCCGGCGGCCGCGGCTCCTCTTCTCCCTCTCTAGCGGCCGCGCGGGCCGTCCAGAGGCGCGCTCCAGCGGCCGTGGTGACCCGCCAGCGGCGAGCTCCAGCAGCGCAGCACCACCCTAAATAGTGCTTTAACAGATGTGCGGGCCTCTGTCTGGACAGGTCGCGCAGCCGCTGGAGCAGTAGGAGGCACGGACAGGTGGGCGGGCGGAGGTGACGGCAAGGGAGTAACGAGCGATGGGGAAGGAGTAGGTGGAGGCACGGGCGGGTGGCCGGGTGGCGGTGACGGCAAGAGAGCGATGAGCAGCGGGGAAGGAGCAGGAGGAGGCGTGGGTGGGTGGCCGAGCGGCGGTGACAGCAAGGGAGCCGTGCGAGGCTGCTGCGGGTCTGCGGCTGCGCGAGTGGGGATGAGAGGGTGGCACAGCTGAACGGAGGACCTTTATACGAAGCGATTGAGTGGTGTTATTAGGGTTTGAAGGTATCGGACAGGTATCCACAGGTATCCCACGAGTATCCGATTTATTTTTATTATTTGAAAATAACTAAATAGTCCGATACTTACGGGATACGTATCCGGGAGTATCCGTGGAGTACGGGTATCCGATACGGTATCCGATACCGGTACGTGAGTTTTGCGAAGTATCCGCGTATCATAGGCAATAGGTAGAACTTTGTGATAGTCAGTCAGTGTTGGAATGAAAAGTTCATGTACAAAAGTAACCTGACGTGATAGCAATCGAGGGGGTTGTATTCTATGAGGTTGCAGCGCCAGGCATGCTCTTTCGGAGGCCAGCCAGCCCAACCCTTATCGCAACGCAAGAACAATCTGTGATGAGACCAAAGTCCCCAGGAATCCAGTCTCCCCTGCTTTTGCACTTGTTCTCTGTCAATCTGTCTCTCTCGCAGTTCCCACAGGTACTTGTGATACAAAAAATGCGTCTCAACTCTGAACTCCAGCGACACCACTCTCTAAACTCCGTGTAGAGTTGGGTGTTTGGATCCAAGTGCTAAAGTTTAGCACTGTTCTATCCAAACAGACTATGCAGAGTTAGTTAAACTATCCTAATTCTTTTTTTGAAATGTACACTATCCTAATTTTAATTGTCTGTGAAACCGGTAGATTTGCTTCCAAATTATTATTCATTTTTTTCTTTTTCAAAGGGATCAAAATTTGATCTACGAAGAGAACAGAGTAAATGTTCGTGTGACTAGCAGAGTCGGCGTTGCAAGCAGCCGTATTGTCTTCTGGAACACCGCGCCTAAAGTTAGTAGCGGAACCAGGAAAAATTTTAGGGAAGGTGTGAGAAGTCAAGAGCAACACGTATATATTTTTTTTAAAAAAAAGAGCAACATGTATACTAGAAAATCTCTCAAAAATTCATCTTCCATTTTGTTGGGAAAGAACCAGGGTCTAGCTGTTCCGACCGTTTTTTTTTTGCTTTTTAGTATTTTTCTTTCTCCTACAAAATTTTTCGGAGAAACTTTTTGAGAAAATATTTTGGAGAGAACGGAAATCCGTGAGAAAAAATTTGAAAGAGAAAGTTTTGAAGAAAAAATTGAGGAAAAAACATTTGCATCCAAAATATTAAAAAATAGGGAAAAATTTTGTAAAAAAAACTTTTGCATCCAAAAATCAAAACAAAAAAAAGGAAAAAAGGGCGTTGACTACCCCGAAGAACTCGCAGCCGCCGCAGCCCGCAGGGGCGAGCGCCCTGGGGAGTTCCCCACCGCCGCCCAAGGGGAAACCCGCCGCTGGGCCACACCACCTCTGCCCAGCCGTGCTGCCTCCACCACCGCACAGCCGTGCCGCTCTGCCCCGCCCTTGCTGCTCCACGGAGCCGCTTCCGCCGTGAGCTCGGCTGGGGGAGTCAGGATGCAGCAGCAAAAGAGAAGAATGAGAGAAAGATGAAAGAGGAGAGAGGAGGACGAAAGGAATCACAAAAAAGGAAAAAGGATAAGGCTGGCTGTTGGACGATAATCACGTGGATGTGGTGCCCCACCACGTAATAAATCACCTCTGCCCCTCTGTGCGGACTTCGGGCGGTGGAATCGACTGAGATCGCTTACGAGCGGGCGACGGTAAAACCAATATTGGGAAAGAACCACAATTGCACCTTCAGTCTTCATGTAAAAGGAAAGAAGTGACTCTGTCTTTTTTTTTCTTTCTAGTTTAGCTGTCATTCCTAGAAAGGTGAAGAGAAATAAATTTATCACCTCTTGCGCATGGTATCAAAGTGGAAGTGTGACGTGCAATCTTACGTGGAGCCTAGGGGTCTCGCTAGTTTACGGTTGACCGTAGGGAGGGGCTCCCTACGGTCGATCTGCCGACCGTTCTGTTTTTTTTCTTTTTGGATAAATTTTTATCATTTTCTGATAAAAAAATCAGAAAAAAAATCAAAGAAAAATTTTGAAGGACGAAAAGTCAGAAAAAAAATCAAAGAAAAAAAATTTGATGGGCAGAAAAATTTTCTTGACAGAAAATTTTTGGAGAGATAAAAAAATTGAAAGATAAATATTTACAAAATCAATTGAAAATAATTTGAAGAGAAAAAACTTTTACATCCAAAATAAAAAAAAATTTGTTAATTTTTTTATCAAACAAAAAAAAAGAGAAAAAAATACCGGCCCCTCCGTTCCCCGCCGCCGGCCCCATCCGCCGCATCGCCTCGCCGCCGGCCCCGCCGCGTCTGGGCCATGCATCCCCGCCCGCCGTGTGGAATTCCAGACGCTGGCCTGCCACCCTCCTTGCTCGCCGCTATAGCTCCGCACCTCCTCTCCGCGCATGCTGCAGGCTGCCAGCAAGAAGATGGTCACAGGAAAAGAATCCAGCAAAGAGAAGTGAAAGGAAGCGGAAAGGAGAAAAGAAAAGGAGAAGACTAGACACTGGATGAAGATGCGAGAAGATGGCGACGTGGGCGTGGGACCCTCCACGTGAATTGGTTTGCGCTTTGCGAACTGTAAAGGTGCAGGTCGGAATGACCGTGAGGTGGACTGTAGAATTAGTACTGGACTGTGGGACCTACCCACGTGAGCGGTCAAATCGACCGTGAGAAGCCGAACACCCGGTCACCCGTAGAACCAGCTTTGCGGGAGCCTAGTAGGTTCCATGAATCTTCCTAGAGATATACGTGCAGTACTGCAAAGGGGCTTGTTCCTATTGACGTGTGGGCCCAACCGCAGTGGGATCCATACGTCAGTGGAACAAGTCCCTCTGCAATACTGCAGAAAATGCTCGTTTGGATATGCGTATACTCAAGATGATGTGTGATATATAGTGTGTTTGTCTTAAAAGACATGTGGTGCGAGTTGGGCGGCGCACGGTGCTGATGTTAGGTGTGACCTTGGTGTATGCTTACATACTATACATATACCTATACCTAGTAGAGAGTTGTAAAAGAAGATTTTTTCGATGTAAAAAAAATGAAACATGATCCGAGAAAGCGACTGTATATTCCAGATGGCAGCTAGGCACGTTATATTATTACTATCTTGGGTGATCGGTTTATTCAACCTAGTCGAGGAAATTGACGACATGTTGCATGCCGCTGGCACGACCGGCCGGGGTCGCTCTGCTGATCTGTGCGTCCAAGCTAACCGCCAGCCAGGCGACCGACGCGCCAGCTAGCTAGCTCACGCGCGCTGCCGGCATGCGTCGGGCTCCGGCAGCCGGCGGGTGCGCCGCCGCATCGCGTGGGTCGGAGCCGGCAGCGCGAGGAGGGCGTCGCCCTTTCGTGGCGGCGGGCCGAGGCTGAGGCTGAGGGTCTCGGCGTCCACCCCGCCGCCGGGCGCGCCCACGGCGCTAGTGATCGTCGTCGTTGACGACGACCAGACCCGCCGCCGGTACTCCTCGTTGTTCGACGACGGCTCCACCACGTCGTCCGCGAACCGCACCTTCTTGACCTTCTTCGCCCCCCGCGGCCGGCGGCGTCGCCGGTCCTGCAGGTTCGCCCCCTCGCCGATCTTGACCTTCATGTCGGCCTCCAGCCGGCGGTGGAGGTGGTACGAGATGAGGATGATGCCCGTCGACACCACGGCCATGACCACCAGCCCCAGGCAACTCCCCGCACCGCTGCCGCTCCGCTTCATCGCGATCAAGCCCGGCCCCCGCCTTCCGAGACTATGAGATCAATATCTATCTCAGAGGCAGCTACTACCGCCGCCTCGCGATCTCTGGTCCTGCTAGCTCTGACCATGGGAGGGAGGCTCGAGGACAAGCGGACTTGTGGGTGGGTTTATAGGCTAGCTAGCCATGGGACGAAAGCAGGCGAGGGGGGAGGAACGTGGGACAAACGATGCCGTGGAGGGAGGGAGGGAGGAAGAAGGCAGTTTCTAGAAGGAAGAAAAGCACGTGCGAATTCTGTGTGCACCTGGTCTATGAGCCAAAAAGGGAGATAAAAAACAAAAAAATGCACAAAACATGTGTGTCTTTAACCTCTTGGCTTAACAGCATGTCCCGTAAGGTATGCACACGACAGATCAATAAAGGTAATCGGATCTGAAAGAAGATGATGTGTTGCTGAATAGTACTACGTGCTTTGAAACTTATCGATAAAGTTTGTCTTTAGAGATTCTTTTACGTGTGCAATAATTAGCTTGCATGATACTCCATCTGTTTTAAACTATAGATCGTTTTAGCTTTTCTTGATACATTATTTTTGCTATACATCTAGATATACACTATTTCTAGATAACAACAAAATTATGTATTTAGACAAATCAAAACATCCTATAATTTGAAACGGAGGGAGTAATCTCTTAACACGATTCACGCACCAAACCGGGCCCAACCAGAGTGGCCACGTACACAGTAAAATTTCGGGCAGTAGATATGAAATCCAACGGCCTCCGCTCTCGTCACCAGCGCCGCCTTCGCCCTACAGCTCCGCGCGGGCGGACCCGGGCAGGCCATGGCCCCGGCCGTGAGCATGGACTGCTCTGCCGCCTCCGCCTCCATGCTCCAGCTCGGCTCGGCCGGTGCGCCACCGAGCTGGTTCGCCACGCTGCCACCCGACCCAGACCCAGCTCCACCGTGGCGAAGCTCTGCTCGCCGCCGCCGTCGGTACATACGGACTTGGCCGATCCCCACCGCAGCGACGCTCTGTTCAGTGCCGTCACTGGGCCGCGCCCGCTGCCTATGCGCCTCGCGCCCGGTCTAGCCTGGCCGCGGGCCGCAGACGGCTGCTGCGCTGCGCGCTCGCCCGGCCACAGGCCACGCGCCGACCGCCTGCGGCAACTGGGCCGCTCTGGCTAGCCAGCCTCAGTCGCGTCGCACATGAGAAGGGAGAGAGACGAACAGCACTTGCCTACTGTTGCTCCATGATGGGGAAGCAGACGATGAGACGAGGAGGATGTACGCAGCTACCACAGGTGAGCGAGGAGGCAGAGGAGTTAGGGGAGCCGCTGTAGCTCAGGGACAGAGAAGAAGGGGCCTTCGCGCCATGGCTGCTTGGAGGGGACCAAGGAAAATCGGCTACTGCCTTGCTTATTTTGCGGCTAGGAGAAGATAAGGCAGGCAAGAGGATGTGCACGTGGCTGACGGCAGCACAGGAAACGTGGAATGGATTGGAAGAGCGCGAGAGTGCAGGATTGCGTGTGTAATTAGTATAGGTTTTCTTTAATAGGTTTTTAGGCTGCATCTTGGGTAGTGAGTTTGGCCGACAAACTAAGATAATTTTCACAATTAAATATTTCTTAATTCACACGTACTAGATACGAAATAAATTTTAAGGATTTTCTATCTGCAAGAATTTCTAGAAATTAGGAAACGGAATTTCGACACCGATGTCAAAGATCCAATTTCCTACATCCAATTTTTTTCCTACAGTTTAGAAAATCCATTTTCGTATTGTTTGGAGCGTCATAAATTTCTTCACAACACATTTTAACGGACCCATAATTGTTGGAGCACTATTCAAATATTATTCAAAATTTCATTAATTACTGTTTGTATTCTACTAATAAGATCTAAATTCCGATTAAACAATTCTGAGCTCATAGCAAGATCCAAAACGTAACAATAATAAGTTATGGATTGACAAATTCCATGCTTCTAAAAAAAATAATTGACCTTCTTTTCCAACGATAAATGTAGCCAAAAAAATATGATAGCTATATTTTTATTCCACAAAATAATGTATTACATAAATAATGCTTTTATGATAATGGTGTTCTCTAAAATATATAACATGAGCAACAACAGGCTGCCAACCATGAGAATTATGAGAAAATAACAAAGCCATGGATTTATTTTACAAATGTTGCAATGTAAAAAAGAACAAATACTACTCCAAGCAAAAAAAAATAAAAACCCATTCGCTGTAATAATATGAAAAACACAGCAACAAATATCTAATTTTTTAATTACACAGTTTCAATCTCAAAATTATTTGTCCCTCAAATTAAAGACAATTCCAGCAGCACATCACCTGCCGAGGGGATACGTAGATGGCTAAACATAAATGCAGACTAAAAAAATGTACTACGAAAAATATGGCATCTAGGACTCAAACGACCAGTTCACTGGCCCACGCGGCAACGCTGCCGCGACCATTTCTAGTATATAAGACCATCGTTTTCTTTTGACAAAGATTTATAAAGTAGTTTCAGATATATTGTCAAGCAAATGTTCTCCTATTTTTTGAGTTAAAAAATGGATTAGTTAGAATCTTTTTACAAATAACCTGTGATAGGTAAATTTTCACGAAACTAGTACCTCCAACAATTAATTATAACATGTGCGAAAGAACATATGTGACGAAAAGATTAGCTTTTACTAAAAAGATCTGAGAGGTATACATATTATATTGTCATGATATGTTCCTAGTTGAAATCTAAAAAGGACTAGTTAGAATAATTTTTATGGATAACCTACGTGTTAGAAATGACTCATTTACACACTTCTAATCCATGGTTGCGGTCCACATGGACCAAGCCCACCACCCAGGTTTCTGAAAGCGTTAGCACAGGTATTCTCTGAAGGTTTGAGACAGAATGTGAAGCCCATGGATATGGCTTTGACGACCATTTGTTCTTTCTTCCCCTGCAACCCTGCAATGTGGTTATATTTGTTTGCCTTGTGGACAGCGTGCTTAATTATCTGTGTACTGATGTTGCTGTTTATTAATTGCTGCCAAAAGAGTAATAATATTAGCTGTTGGAACTCTAATTAGCTGCTGATAGTGTATATATCAACGTATATGTGTAAAAAACAAATAGGGAAAATTAGTTGGATAGCATCGAAAGATCACAACTTCCGTAAAATACCACTAAAAGATTTCGGCCCCATGAAATACCACCAAACTTTAACTGAAACTGCCATTCCGTTAGATTTTGCTGCTATGTCCGTTAACTTAGACAAAAGATACACTTAAACTATGCATCTTCCACCTCTAGCTGTTGTTGTCGTTGCGGGATTGGTGGAGATACAGTTTGGAGTCGGCGCAGCGGCCGGCCATGAGAGGGACCAGCGCGTCGCCCGGCCTTGGGAGAGGTGGGCGCGGCGGCCAGCCATGGGAGGGGCAGCGTCGCTGGTGGCGCAGGTCCAGCGCTCATCTGCATGTCGCCTGGCCGTCCCGGCTTCGAGGGGCGCCGGCCTGGAGGCCACTGTCACACCCGATTTTAGAAAGAAACCAGATTCATCTCATATGTGCGACAGGATCAAGTTTACACACATATGATAGACGTCATAAGTGAAATATATATCAAAGACAATTTTGAAAACGTAAGCAAGAGAGAGTGCATAACATTATTGTACTCCTAAAATAGACACGAAGGTCTTTAGAGGTTCCACCAATATCCTAAACGAGATCTTCAACAAATCTTCATCTAACCCCACAGACAATTGACTGGTGAACGCAAGCCTAGAACTCCTTGAAGTTGGTGTAGTTCTCTACTTTTATGTTCTCTTCTGAGCAGCAATTAGGCAAGGGTGAGTACATTTATGGTTGGTACTCAGCAAGTGGGAGAAGATGCAAGGTTATCAAGGAAAGGCTGAGGTTATAGCAGTTAGCATTTTAGTTTGTCAGATTTTATTAGCAAGCACCTAATGACTAGGTATAAGTTTATGCCAACCCACTTAAGCATAAGATCATAAAGGAACCAACATATACCAAAGAACCACAAGTTGATTATTCTTCAAGTTTGATTATCATGTGAGGGTCCATGCCGCTCATGACCATGAGCACGACTGGTATATCAGTTTTAAACACTCTGCAGAGGTTGTACACTTTACCCACAAGTCGCGTAAAAGTTCAAAAGAACTTTGGACCCAACCACGCTGTGCTGATCAGGCACAATACCACACTTCCGAGGTGTGATTGCATAGGGACGCTACGAGGTCTTTACAAAGATTCTCAAGTAAGAAGTAGTCCGCTAAGGTTTCTGGAGCAGTAGCAAAGTATAAACCTCTCTAATAGGCATAGTGTCTTAGCAAAGCCCACTTCCCAAGAGCGACTGGGTTATACCCCGTCAACCGCTGCCCCTCTTTCCCTTTCGGTAAGACCGCTTCAAACTAGAGTCTCTAATTAATCAGCCAAGACCAGAGCCATGTGTTCCTTGTGGTTGTACTGTTTTCTTGGGTGGTTCTCCATGTTCCAATTAAATTCATATGATCTTGTGATTAACCACAACATAACAGTATATATAAAGCATGATTAACATTTATTAAAAGATATCACCATCCCCAAATTTAAGCAACTAAGCACTTCTACCCAACAGATATTTTATACCCGGTGTTCAAGGTTTTGGGGTAAAATACTGGGTAAATCCTTAATAGGTGTCCCATCAAGTTTATGTAATTCAACAATAAAGTAAAGTGAATTATCATGCTATTATTGGGACAAAATGGAATATGCAGGGGGAGAAGTCCACTTGCCTTCCTTGCCAAACTGTTGTGTCTCTTCCTCGAACTGTTGCTCTTGATGATTTCCCTCGAACAACAAAGCAAAACATACAAAATAAGGAACAACACATAAAACAGTAAAAATAGAGGAAGATATGTTGATAAAGATATTGTACGCATTGCAAGGATCGCGTGAGCTCAAGTCGTTGAAAATGGAGTTGAAACGAAGAAGATATTATGGCTAAAACAGGGTTTTAGGGGTTTATTTGTGAAAGATTAGAACTTCTAGGGGCTAGACTGAAAGAAACCAAGGGCTAGAGCACAAATAAACCTTAGATTCAAGGGTTGGAATGCAAAAAGATAGGTGCTGGACGGCGGGTGCAATTTTAGAAAGCTCAGGGGCTAAAATAGCAAAGAAAGGATCTTTTTGGAATTAGTTTTGAACAGAAGTGGTGTGCGGGTTGATTTTAAACAAACCCAGCGGCGTCTTTGAAAAACTGATGAGAGTTGACCGGTAGGGGGGATTGACTTGGGTCTGTTTTTGATTTGGGCCGTTTATCGGCGATCGGACGGCTCAGGAGGCGGCTCGGCTTGGCAAGCGGCTCGGCTCGGCGGCTCGGTTTGCGGAGCAGCGGCTCCATTTCGTGGCTCTGCTGTTGGCGGCTCGGGCGGGCGGCGTTTTCACCGGCAGCCGGCGGAGGCGGCGGCGGATCGCCGGAGTTGGCCAAGGTTGGCCGCCCGGGCTCAGTTCGCTGCGCAGAAGGTCCGGGGAGGTAGAGGAAGATTCGAGGAACTCGATGGGGTCATCGGGGCGGTGATTTGGCGGCCGGAGATAGGTGCTCAGCGGCGAGGGGCGGCGCGACTACTCCGGCGAGCAATCGCCGGCGTGAGAGAACGAAAGAGAAGGGGGAAAAGGGTCAGATAGGATCCCCACCGCGCAGAGAAGCTTAGAAGGCGGTCGAAGTCGACGGGGAGGTAGTGATGCGGCGGATCGACGGCGGCGGTGGTGCTCCAAGCTTGGCAGCGGCGCTGCAGAGCCAAGGAAGGGGGCGCGAGGTCCGGGAGCAGAAAAAGGAGCGAGGCAAGGGCTCGGGTGTGCCATTTATAGGGCGAGGGAGGGAGAAGGAAGGCCGGGAAAGAGAGGGGGCGGCAGAGCTCGATGGCCGGTCTTGATGGCCATAAAGGCGGCGGCCGTTACCGGCGGAAGAGGAGGGGGCGAGGGGGCTGTGGCGGCACTGATGGTGTCATCAAGGCGGGCTCAGGTGGAGACGGAGGTGAGCGGGCGCGCGGGGAGGGAAAGCGGCCGGCGGCGCTCGGCACGGTGAGGAGGTGAGGCGACGGGAGGTGGAAGGAGGAGCTGACGGGCGGGGCCCGCATGGCGGTGAGAGCAGAGATAGGGAGGCGAGTTGGGCCGGGGCGACGTGTTGGGCCGACGACTGGGCCGAGTGGGAGAGAAAAGAAAGAACAGAGAAAAAAAGGGAAGGAAGGTGGGCTGGGCTGGTAGAAGAAAGAAAAGAAAGGGAGAAGGAAGTTTTTTTCTTCTCTTTTTTACACAAATATCCTTTGAATATTTTTTTTGAATTTCAAAAAAATTTAAATTCGGGTGTTACAGCCACCTCGGCCGGGGATGCTCGCACGCGCCCCTTCGACCCGCCCAGATGCGTGGAAGGGGGGCGGCGCGGCGTCACGTCGCAGCGTGGGAGGGGGCAGGGGAGGCGCTGGAGAGGGGCGGGGCGCCAATGGAGGAGGGCCGGGGGCGGAAGCAGGGTGCAGGACTGCAGGAGAGGAGTGGTCTCGAAGCAGAGGATAAGGCTCATATGGGCAGGGGCATTCAAGTCATTTAATGTTTGGATTTTGTCCTCAAAACAGATGAAAGAAACCTTCCGTGAAGGAAATCTAGCAGAATGGTATATTTGGGTAACGTTTCAACCTTTTAGTGGTATTCTAGGGGAGCTTATGTTTTTTATGATATTTTACGGAAGCCGTGATCTTTCAATGCTACAGAACTAATTTTCCCAAACAAATAACAAATATATCTCAAGTAAACAATGAAGGACCTCGTGTGTGTGTGTAGGGGTGTGATGATTCTATCAGTAGATAGCTTTGAGGCATGATTAAATTCGTTCTTTTACTGGATTCAGAAGAGTATATCTCTTATATTATCTACGAATAAACTTGTCTTCTCGAGATAATCATGGTCATTCTTCAGCTTAAAAACTTATATTTATTCATAAAACTCAAGCACATGGTATGTATTTATTTTTTGAGATTATGTGAGATTATGTGGTATGTGTTTCAATACGAGGTAACATTTGCAAAGGCAGAAAAAAGGATTATGGGAAAAAGAAAACTAAATTAAATATAGAAAGAGACAGCGAAGGAGTTCTGATGGGCCTCATAATAAAGTTACAATGGCCCAAGCTGAAAGATCCAGAGTTTCAGCAGGATGGGCCGGCTTAATCACGGCGCAGCAGCAAGCAGGAGCGTATCTGGACTGCTCTGTTATCAGGAGAGGAGACTACAAACCACCACCACCTGCTCACTGGCTGCAGTAACTTTGACCAATATGATCAGGAGTCTCAAGATCAAAGTTACTGACTGCAGATCCAAGGCGTCGTCATAGCCTTGCAGGATCACCCACCTGCGGACTCTATTTCCGTGTTCGGCTGGACCATTTCCGGCTGGTATGGGCTGCAGCTGCTCTAGCCGGAGTCAGGTAGGCAGCAACTATGTAGCAAGATCCAGCCGGAAGCAGCCCAGCTGTTTCTGCAGTATATTTTGAATTCAAATTTGGTGCACCATCACACGTACATAAACGCAAGGGCGACATGGAGCTAGTGCGCCATTGCCGCAGCTGCTCTATATCCACCAACCGAACGGCTGGGCTGGTTTCTCCTGCACAATCAACCCATACCAGCCGGAAATGGTCCAGCCGAACACGGTGTATGAGGATGCCTGCACTGGTTACACTACCCCTTCCTTCAGTACGGGGGTAGCGATTTTTCCCCTGCAGCGGGCTCTGCTAAAGCTCCCTGGACGAAGCGGGTCTTGCCAAACATAGCGGGATAGAGGGATCCCTCTGTCCTCATCACCGGCCCCACCGACGGCGCGGCCGTTGTTGCCCCGCGCGAGAGAGCAGGACTGCAGGAGACGGGCCGCCGCCGAGGCCTCTGCTGCCGCACAGACCTCCAACGCACCGCCATGGCCTCCATCGCGCCGCCGCAGCTGCTCCCCGCCGCCGCACACGAGGAGGGATCTCCGCCGTCGCGTGCCTCCCTCCCGGAGCTCCAGGCGGAGCTGGCGGAGCTCGGCGTGCTCGCGGAGGTCGAGGCTCGGCGTCCTCACTGGCGCCCACCATGGCTGTCGCGAGTCCATCTTCGCCGGTGCGCACAGAGCTCGCGGCCCTGTCGCCATGCGCCGCGCCTCCGCCTCACGCGGACGGGGCCTGGGAGGAGGAAGGAGGAGGCTGCGCCATGGAGGGAGAGTGAGGAGGAAGGCGGCCAGCGGGCTTGAGGAAGGGTTGCGCCATGGAGGGAGGCGAGCCGGCCTCCGGCCCCGACGAGCTCACCTACTCCTCGCGGCCCGGTCGCCGACCTCGACCTCCTCCTCACTGCCAAGCCGCCGCTCGCGCTCCCAGCCCGCCGCATGGACCTCCGGCCTCCGCCCTCCGGCCTCCGCCACGCCCTCCGCCATGGGAGAGGGAGGGATGAGGGAGGAGGGAGCGGCGGATCTGGCCGCCGGCACCATGGTCGCCACCGGCATGGTCCCCCACCATGGGAGAGGGAGGAGGCATGGGGGGCTCCCGGTCACCTTGCGCACGCCGCCGACGTCGCTCACCGGAAGCCGCCGCTGGGCCCCTCTCCGCCCGCCACCACCGGCCCCGCTGCCCCCGCTCCTGGCTCCGGCCGCCGCACGCCAGGGGAGGGGTGGCGCTGCCTCGCTGGCGAAGGGAGCACAGCGTGCTGGAGGAAGGCAGAGCAGGGGAGGGGCCGACGGGGTGGGAGAGAGAGAGGAGGAAGGAGAGGGAGTGGAGAGAGAGAGAGAGAGTGGGCTAAAAAGATAAAAGAATTCTGACATGTAGGTCCCATCTCTGGTAGTTGATATAGGGTAGGAATATAGAGGATGCATGGGTGCGGAGAAACTAGATATAGAGAAGAGAATCTCGATGACTAGGCATGCGTATTCCCTTTAGAGGATGGATATAGAGGAAAACGAGTGTGGATAGCCTCAGGAGGACAAGGCTGCAGGATGCAATACCCACTTCCCTCTCCATGGTGGCATTCTCTCGAAACAATCACTACTATATAAATCAATTTTAGGGACGAGTAAAAATATATTTTTAAAGAGATATGGTACCCATTTCTAGTTTTCGCAGCTAAAAATATTATTTTTAAGGACAGCTAACGCACCCGCCCTAAAAAAATAATTTTCGGGGCGAGAAAAAAATATTCCAGGCAACCAGCCACTACCACATGCCCTCTAGTGTCAAGCTAAAAATAATTTTTGGGGCAAGAAAAAAAATATTCCAAGCAACCAGCCACCACCACATGCCCTCTAGTGTCGAGCTACAATTCTTTTGACGAAATATACACACTTGCATCACCTGGGTTTCGAAACGCCTACCTCAAGCCTCACTCATGCCTTCTTTGCCACTACACCACACAGTCGATTGTGATTTCATGGGTATGCTATTCTTTTATATTAACTCTGAAGTTGATCTGTAGGGCGTGGGTGACACCACCACCCGCACCTAAAAATATTTTTCTATTTTATCCAAAAATCCATTTAAATCTTTACAGATAGCAAAACCAATAAAAAAGTTTTACTTCTACACTTAAGTTACGAGATACAATATAGTTATAGCTGTTAAAGAACTTATAATGATTTTTTTGGATCATTAGATGATCATAATGAAAAAAATTCAACTACAAAGTTTCAGATCTCGTCATTCTCTACAATTTTGATACAAAACTTGACTCCGTCTGAGACTATATGAAAAGTTATAATTTTTTTTTGTGTGGCACCATTTGTCGATGCAGGACATGCCATCACCCGCCCCTAAAAATACATTTTTAGGGACGGGTGAGGTCATAACCCGTTCCTACAAATGCCACTATTTTTAGGTGCGGGTTATGACGCCACCCGATCCTAAAAATGCTCTTTTTAGAGGCGGGTGATGGATCACTCGCTTCTGAGAATGGAGCTCATTTGTAGAGGTAGGTGATGGCATCACCCGTTCCTAAAAATACATTTTCAAGGGTGGTTCAAAAGCTACAATGATCTTACTCTATTTATAGAAACGGGTTACTTTTTGACTCGTCTCTAAAAAAACAGAGAATATTGTTACATATTATTTTTGTAGTAGCGAATGGCAGCTCATGCAGAAAGGAATTGCCGAAAGACAAGAAGGGGGCTTGGGTTTGACTGTGATGCTCATCTGCTGGAGGCTGTGGAAAAAATGCAACGCGAGAGTCTTCAACAATACCGAGCTCACCCTGAGGTAGCTGCTTCGTGAGATCTTCTCCAAGGGGCCGGGCTTAGTGGACCAAGCAGGGGCTAGAAAAAGCTCGCCGCTCTCTCTCGGCTGGCCTTGTAGCGCGACGACTAACAGAAGACGGACGTAGTCTATAAATAGAATTTAAAGATCTCAAAATATGTAAGGGGACCGATTCTTTCGGGACCTAACTCATACAGACATTCTGGGCTTAGGCTCTCCAACTCGGGATCGTCAAAGAACCAACCATAACACACACAAGACGTAGGGTATTACGCCTCCGGGCGGCCTGAACCTGTCTAAAAACCATCGTCTCAACCCGCTTCCTTAGGGGAGATCCTTGTGCAGTTTATACCCCTGGCCGAATCTCTAAATGGGGGTTCCCACGAATTCCTGCTCGTGGTAATCACCCACCGTCAGCCGCCTTCCGACGCAGTCCCACGCCGCACTGAGAATTGTCAAGCAATGTCAACCACCGAAGTCCGCTGCAAGCAGCCAGATTCAACACCCATATGATAACCCCGGCCTCCAGCATGATTTTTGTCGCCGCCACAAGAGCTAGGTAACCCCCTTCGAGCTCGTCATCTGCACCAAGCCACCCCGCCAAACCACCGGAAAGCCTTCCACCGCCTGGCCGAGAAGTGTCTCCACCAACGACGCTTTCAAGAAGGTAACGACGCTAAAGGCGCCGCCGTCGCTCGTCCAACAAGTGGACAGAGCTTTCACCCGGAGAAACCCGCGCAGAAAGGATGGGCTCCAAGATGACACCCCAACAAGGAGAACGACACCCCAGCAGAAAGCCGGCGGGGCTTTCGCCAGGAGAATCCCGTCCTAGCTACACGTCCACAGCCCGACAAAGAAAAAGTCCCTCGGGGCGGCGGCATAGCCGTGTCCCCACGTGTCATGGCCAACACGCACCTCCTCACACGGCACCACCCACAGTCGTGATGCTGCTCCCCGCTGCCAATCCGTCGACGGCCACCGCACACGGCCATTCGCGGCGACTCGGAGTCTCGTCCACCACCGTCCACCACCACCATGACGAGATCCCGTCCACCGCTCCCACGCCGTGCCCCTCCACGGCCATCACCGATGCTTCACCGCGTGCCGGCCACCGCCACACCCCTCGCAGACGCGTCGAAGGCCCACGCCCGGAGCCGCCCACTGGCTGCCACCGCGCATGGCCATCACGCGATCGTCGGACCGCCAGACTCTGCTCCTTTCCCCGCGAGCACCACGCCGGGGACCTAGCTTCATGCCGGCCAGCACCTCGGGGCGCAACGTTGCCACGCCGCCGCCTCCGGAAGCCGCAGCAGACCGTGCCACTCCCCACCTTCGCGCGCCGCCCCACGCAACGCACCAAAGACGACATGCTGCCGTGGGGACTCCGCGCCATGGCCTCGCATGCTTGAGTCGCCGGGGACGAGCTCGCGCGCGGCCACATCGCCATGGCCGCCACGTCCAGCACCCCCCGCAGGCGCACCGCAGGGCCGCCCTGTAGTCTCCTCGCCTCCGCTCCCAGATGTAACTGCAGGAGGCCACGCCTCGTGCCCGCGGCCTCCGCTGACCCACCGCAGCCCCGCTGCGCAGACCCGGCCACGGGAGCTCCGGATCCGACCGCCAGGTTGCCGGATCCGCCACCAGGAGCAGCCGCAATCACCATGGCTGGCGCGGTTCGCAACGGCCGGCCCGCATGTGGTCATTCTCTATGGTCATTCTTAAGATACAAAAACGTATTTTTATTCATTAAAACGCAAGCATGTGGTATGTATTTCTTTTTTTTTTTGAGATTATGTGGTATGTGTTTCAATACGAGGTAACATTTGTAAAGGCAGAAAAAAGGATTGTGGAAAAAAGAGAACTAAAGTAAATCTATATCTATACTATAAAAGTTGAAACAATTGAAATTCTTTCTCATCAAGATTAGGCCTACCGTACGCCTCACGGAGGCCCCACTTGTCAAGTCAAAAGGTTTGACGAAAGAGAGGGGGAGATTGGTTTCGTTAATGTTTTCCACAAAAATCCTAATATTTTTTACACCAGCAATTTTCTATACCAGCCTCTTGTACCCACATATTACTTTCTTTTGGCACACACACTTTCCTTTGCACATATTGACCCATAATTCACGTCATTTTTTTTCTTTTGGAAGTATAATAATTGACATTATTGTTTATGGAAGGAAAAAAAGATGTGTATTAACGTATTACTTTTCTTTAGTATACACATACTTTTCTTTGCGCATACGTTAACCCATAATTCACGTTATTTTTTCTTTTGGAAGGATAATAATTGACATTATTGTTTATGGAAGAAAAAAGAAGACGTGTATTACTTTTAGAAGAAAAATAAATGGCATCATTGCTTGATGGTTTTGGAAGGATATTAATTGACATCATTGTTATATGGAAGGAAAAAAAGTGTGCATTATTTTTTGAAAGAAAATAAATACCATGTGGAACGTACATCTTCCCTAGTATAGAAAGAGACAGCGAAGGAGTTCTGATGGGCCTCATAACAAAGTTACAATGGCCCAAGCTGAAAGATCCGGAGCCTTTTCAGCAGGATGGGCCGGCCTAACCACGGCGCAGCAGCAAGCAGGAGGCGAATCTGGACTGCTCTGTGATCAGGAGAGGAGACTGCAAACCACCACCACCTGCTCACTGGCTGCAGCTTCTCATAGCAGGTTTTGGCACTTTCTCTTGATTGCCATCAATCCCCACCTTCCTTTGCAGAGAATTCTCTCTTGTAACAATAGCAGCTCCTGCAAAGGAATTGCCGAAGGACAGGAAGAAGGGCTTGGGTTCGGCTGTGATGCTCATCTGCTGGAGGCTGTGGAAAAAAAATGCAACGTGCGAGTCTTCCACAACACCGAGCTCACCGTGAGCTAGCTGTTTCGTGAGATCTTCTCCAAGGGGCTTAGTGGACCAAGCAGGGGCTAGAAAAAGCTCGCTGCTCTCTCTCGGCTAGCCTTGTAGCGCGACGACTAGAAGAATCCTTTCTAGCAGCTAGGAGTAGCAGCTAGCAGCTAGCAGCTAGACCTCCACGCTTTCTTTAGATTATTATAATCTTGTGCCGCATAGTCCCCTGTGAACCATTTAGTGGTGGTCTGCATTGTAAAAAAAAACAAATTTTATTTTCTCTTCTTAGTTTTTTTTTGAGGAGCGAGCAAACGGCCCATTTGCAGATAACTGGGCCGCTTTTACATTAGAGGTGGACTTGGATTCCACATGTGAGTGAGCCGAAAAATCTGGCTGGGCTAGGCAGGAACGAGCTCGTCGCTCGTCGACTCCGTTGACCGCTTCCTTCTAGTAGTGGGCCGGGCATACGTGGGTGGACACGTCGGTGCCCACGTGGCGACCGGCGCTTGTGTGCATGCGCTGCGTCCATGACGCGCTGCCGCTCGTGGGTCTCCACCAGTCTTATCGCAAATAACCAAAAACCAACTCGCATCCAATCAACAGCTCACAGCTCGCAGTCGTCATGGGCGCGCATGGCCGGCCGGCGGCGGCCACCCCTGCTGTGCTCTACAAATAGCGGCCGTCCTAGCTATACACCATCAGCCGCCACCGGCCTGGCCGGCGGTTAATCATCCGATCCATTGACGACTCGCTCGCTCAGCACAGGCATATGCATGGGACATGGGCGTCGGGCAGCTGGTGTTCGTGGCCGTCGCCGGCGTCTTCTTCCTGGCCCTCCATCTCTACCTGGCGCCGCTGCTGTACCTCACCTCCACCACCACCAGCAGCTAGGTAGCTAGCCGCTCGATCTGCCTCTGCGGTCTACGGGGTCATCCATTGTAACACCCCGGATCGTGAATCCGGATCTTCCGAGTGAGAGCCGGATCATCCGGACCTCCCCGGCCTTATCTACTCCTTGGGCTCTTCTCTCTCACTCTTTCATTTTCTTTCTCCTCCAGACCGAGCCGAGCGGAGCTCGCTCACGCCGGCGCCTCGGCCATCTCCGGCCGCTGTTCGTCGATTTCTTCCGCAAGGACCTCCACAACCTTGTACCGCACCTCCTCCACACCTCTCCATGCCTCGCTCGAGCTCTTCCCCACCGGAGTCGGCCCTCCATCGCCGGCCGCCATGGGAGTATTGCCCGAGCTCCGCTCCTTCGGACATAGGCACCTTGATCACTGCGTCACAGCGTAGTAATGAGATGGAATATGGATGGAATATGGTTATGATTACTTGAAATGTTACCACATGCTTTACCATGATTGCTCTAGATAGGCCAATATTAGTTGATGGATAAGATGTATAAAATCATGAGCTAAAAGTATGAAAAATAAGGATTTACTTTAGTCGCTTTTCCGCAAAACTAACCACCGGCCAAAAAGCGTTGCATGTCTAGATATGTGGGCTAAGTATACCTAATGGTCGGGTAAGTCTTGCTGAGTATTAATATACTCAGGATTTTTTGTTTACCCTATTTCAGGTGTAGAAGCTAATTGGGATTCACATCGGTGGGCTCGATGTGATGTCCTCCCGTCTCCGTAGTTTTTAATCTATTTTGCTGTTTTATGAGTCGTTTGTTAAAAGTGTTCCCCAGATTAGATTCTTTTCCGCTACTATCCCTTCTTACGTAATTTCTAAATTGGAAACTGTTTTTGTAAATTTTTATATTGAAAGCGGTTTTGTAATTGTCTTAATGTTAGTTACTATTTTTATAAGATTCTATCATGCTGGTACCGTCTGCGCTCGCCGTCGTGCACAACTACTGGTGTGTTTCGATCGGCCTGTGGGTTGGACACAGGCTGTCAGATTACACTTAATGAAGCTAATGCGCCTGATGCATTCAAATGATGGTGGTTACGCTTAATTAAGCGTTTTAACTTGACGATTCTGTCACATCCATCGCCAGCGGTTGGATCACAAGCTGATCGATGGGAAGTCATGGAACACAAGATGATATCCATTTATCTAAGAGCGCATTGGCTTGCACGAAACTATACGGTCAGCTCCGGCGCACGCCTGGATCCAATTGGTAGCGACCATCGGCTACAGGAAAGGCAGTTCCTGATGCCTCCTCCTCCCAGCTACAACAACAGCTCTGCCCCTTTTCTTAGTCGATCGACTCCTATCCATTGCATGGGCCGGGCATGCTAGTATACTAGTCTCTATATGGCTTCTACTCCAGGGCTGCTTGCTATGGTATTAATAGTGTGGTTCTGGGAGCAATGTATGTATATATCTATATATATATAAATAATGCGAGTGCTGGAGCGACGATGCATGTGCATCTTTTTAATGAGAGCCAGAAACTGTGGTATTACATGCATACTACATTATTATTTTTCTGCACAAAGTTTGAGAGAGATCAGCGCTTAGTTAATTTGCTTTTGTTGTTTTTTTTGCGAGGGTAAATGAACTAGGATCGTTGGGAGAATGATGATGGAACTGCATGCAGATTGATTGTTGTTGCAAGCCAATGCAGATTTTTTTGACCTTATAAGGGATTTTTGCTTTCCATATATGAGTAAACTTTGGGCCCCTCAGGGAAGCTGTCAAATGCTCATATACAGATTTTGTTGTGAAAACCTTCTTGCCACTCCATCTCCAACTTATTTTGTCATCTTGATTTTCAAAGCGATGTGCAAAAACTTCCTCAATCACCCCCATCCAAGATTCAAAGAACAGAGGTGGCAACCAGCTACTGAAGTCGAAGTGACCATTTTTTTTCTAACACACCAAACACAGTTATCTTTTTTTTTTCATAACACCAATCATAAAGGATAGGGTATAGCTCACATAGAGGCTTATCCCTCAGCCAAGCATCCTCCCAAAAGAGAGTTTGTTTACCATTTTTCACATGAATCAGCCTCCCCCTAAGGCAAACCTGTCTGACTTTCAGCAGGTCACCCCATATGGGAGAATCATCCAGCCTGTGTTTCAAGTATTTCTTCTTTATTAACTCTTGCCAAATGCCATTTTTATTTTCTAGCTTCCACCACCATTTGCGAAGGAGGCTAATATTAATTTTATTTAAGTATGTCTTCGATAACCAATCCACCATTCAGTTTACTTCTGCAAATGACATCCCATCTCACCCGATGATATTTCCTCCTTGCCAGAAAAATTTCCTTCTCTGTTTTGTCAAGGGAGTCCACAATAGTTTTTGGTAGGAGGTAAATTGACGTGTGGTAGATGAAGGAACTGGACAAACTCAAATTAATCAGAGTTGTTCTGCCAGCAAGAGACAGACAACTCCCCTTCCAGAAAGCCAACTTCTTTTCATTTTTTTCCACCAAAGAGTTCCAATCTTCGACATGCAATCTGCAAATGCTGCCAGCATTTGCATGCAGTCCATCCGGATCGCATGACCTGATCAAGGATATAGTGCATCATTTGCTCTCATGAGTCCCGATACTCTAGGGCTCTGTGCTCTTTCTAATCCAGTTGGTAGCGACCATCGGCAACAGGAAAGCTTGGCAGTTCCTGATGCCTCCTCCTCCTCCCAGAACCGTAGCGCTGCTATGGCTAGTAATGGTAAGAGGAAGACCGGCCAGGTACCTAGTACACCGATCAATCATTGTTGATTTTGGCCGGGGCCGGGGCAGAGAGATTACTGCGGTTCTAGGAGCAATGTGTGTATATATAAATATATTGCAAGTGCTGGAACGCCAGCCGCATATATAATGCAAGCTTCCCAGTGCACATAGTAGATAAAAAGGAGTGGCAGTGGCTCCGATCCTATCCTGTGTGGATGAATCGAGTAATGCAGCAAGCTAGTCACTTACTCAAGTGATGTGTATCTCTTGGTCTCACCGACGAACGGAACGAAGTTGGTGATGGGATATTGATTCGAACCAATTATACTCAATGCATGATATGGATTCAGAGCAGTCTATTTATTCGCAAGTCGAGTTCTCATGGATTACAAAAAAAATCAAATAGTAACTATTATCATTTCCTAGCAGGAGACACTTATTACATGCATATATAATCAAGGGTTTAGAACCACAGCTATACATTGATCCCTCTAACAACTTAACCGTCTATCAACTGAGGCGGGCACTTTCACCAACAGTAGATAAACTGTACACACCACCCAAAAATACATTATTACTCCGATCCATGCCAAGCATCAATAATTACTTTTTTTCTCAAACATTACTCCATGGCAACATACCTCTTGGTGAATCATCAATGATCGATTGGTGGCTGGGCAGCCGTAATAAGGTGCTTCACATGGGTCACTGTCAACCGATCGACATCGCATGACTCCCAGCTAGCTAGTTCTCTCTTGGTGTACATGTTGGCAGCTCAGAAAGGGGTTTCCGGCCGGAACAAAACACTAAGAACAATCCAACTCACCGATAAAATTAAACAAGAAGCGGCACTATGGGCAAAGGTCGGTTTCCTCTAGACAAATGATGCTCAGTATCCCTCCTCCTGGAAAATTTAGAGTTCCGCATCGCTGGTTAACCCCCTAGCTAGTAACCATTCTGATTGATGACACAGGCGCTTTGTCATTATCTTTATGTTGTTTTGTAGGCACCTAGAGTTTTTTTTCTCTCGCTTTAATTTATTTTGTCTCAGACTACCATTCTACTCGGATGTGTTTAGATCGACTGTAGGCTGGTCTTTCCCATTTCTCTTTATGAAACACGTGCAGTGCACGTTCAGACGTTCTCAAAAGAAAAACTAGGTAAACTCAGTTTCAAACCTTTCAAGGAGATCCTTATATTTTTTTTCTGATTGACACTAGAATGCATAACCATAAGCACGCCATAACACTACTTCTATGCCTCAAACGGCAGCCCGATGTGGTGAACCTCAATATTGTACGTTGATGTAGCTAGTGTCAATGCAAAGTAATTCAATTCGGAGTCCAGGAGCCCACACTCCCCACAGACCACAGTCGAGGTCAGACATGCATCAATCAAAGCCTAGTAGAGATCAGAAGCTTTGGATTACAAGTGTTGCAGTGGTTCGGAGACGACGACGGCGTTCGTCTTGGCCATGAAATGAATCCATCAACTCTCTAGTGACCAATACCTGTCATGCGTCGTGCTGGCCGACTCGCACCTCCACACATATTCGTGCAAGGTGGTGGACTGGACCATCTGGTCGCTTTCGTCTCACCGGCCATGGCGATGGCGACCGTACAATATTCTCAGTGAGGTGGACAAGACCACCGTTGCATGCATGGTCTTACTGGTGGATCAAGCCTCGCCGGTGTCAGTTCGACACGACCCACAACACAGAAGGTAAGGTGTGTTCATGGATTCAGCGGTGATCAAGCTAAGCTGAACTGGATCTGCTGGTGCGAATTTGGATCGGATGTACAATTGCTTATAGCAAAGGCAGCAAGATCACGCACGCCGCTTCCATAAGTGACCAAATAGGTGCAGTTCCTGATGCCTCCTTCTCCCAGCATTGTGTTGCATGCCATGCCATTGGTGTTAGCCAGAGGAAGAAGAAGCTATATATGGTAATAAGAGAAGACCAGCAACACCAATCGTTTGGGTGTTACAACATGTGGGCCTGGGGTTTTGGGATGAGCGAGGGAGATGCAAGTGATGCTGGTGGCATGTACCTTTTTTTATAGCCATGCATGCTTCACTGATGAGCTTGTGGGTCTGTGGCTGTGGTACTGGTGCATTTAATTTGCTGGATCTCAATTACAATACTAGATGATGATCAGACAGTCATCGCCAGCGGGCTCTGGTTGATGCTGCTGGTCCTATGGGCTGTTGCCGGCGCCTTGTTCCTGGCCCTCCATCTCTACCTAGCGCCGCTGCTCTACATCACCTCCACCACCAGCTAAGCCAACTGCTCTACCTCTGCTGCGTTCGACGTACGGCCTCGTCGATCAGTTGGACCGACCGATCGATCGTATTGACGGCATGGATCGACGACCGCAACCGACCGATGCTGCTCTTCGGATTGGATCACAAGCTCTCTTTTTTCTTTCTTCCAAACGGCTGAACCCGAAATATAATTTCATCGATCACAAGCTGATGTGGGAACACAACATACATGAACTCGATTAGGAAGTCGATCCAGTTTCAGAGAACCAAATTTGGGGTGTGCATATGCCTACGGTGAAAAAGTATTGGAAGGCAATGCACAAGTTGTATTGACATCCTACACGGTGACTAGTGGTTGAGCCGAGTATGCCGGGCGAGAAGAACGGGCACGCCACAGACGTGGCGTGGTGCACGCCGTGCTGAGATGCAGTCCGCGCTAGGAACATGGACGCAAGCCCAATGCTAGCTTAGCCTCTAACTAACACAATGCTAGCCACTTTGCCACCCCCGCAATTTGAGTGTCGTGTAGAACGTTCAAACTGGAATTAAAATCATCGAACAGTGTAGTCAGCAAGCCTTTCGTCATGATGTCGGCTAGCTGTTGCCGCGCTAGAACGTGCAGAACGCGGACGTCGCCCACCGCTACTTTCTCATGAATGAAGTGAACGTCGAGCTCCACATGTTTGGTCCGGCCATGGTGAACCAGATTCTTGGAGAGGTAGATCGCTGAGACATTGTCGCGGTAGATGACAGTGGCCTTATCAATGGGAATATGGAGTTTGCCAAGGAGGTGCCGAAGCCAGGAACACTCGGTTGTGGCGTTCGCGACGCCATGGTACTCTGCCTCCGCACTGGAAGGGGAGACGATTGCTTGCCGCTTGGATGGCCAGGACACCAGAGAGTCGTCGAAGAACATGCAGAAGCTAGAGGTGGATCGGCATGTGTCCGGGCAGCCTGCCTAGTCCGCGTCGGAGTAGGCAGTAAGGCTCGGTGTAGTGGAACGCTGCAGCTGTAGCCCCTTCGCCAATGAACCATGGACGTAGTGCAGAATGCGTTTGAAGAGCGTCCAGTGCACGTCACGCGGTTCATGCATGTGGAGGCAAGCTTGTTGCACGGCGTAGGTGAGATCGGGTCGAGTCAGCGTCAAATACTGAAGTGCGCCGACGATGCTGTGGTAGAATGTCGGATCATCAAGGGGTTTGCCTGCTGAGCTTGAGCACTTCACCTTTGTGTCGACTGGAGTGGAGGCTGACTTGCAGTCGGTCATCCCGGCGCGGTCAAGGATGTCGTCGGTGTACTAGGCTTGGGAGACGAAGAAGCCTTGTGCCGTGCATCAAACTTGAATGCCGAGGGAGAAATGCAGAGGACTGAGGTCAACTCGAGGCGAAGCTGGTCGATGATGTGATGAAGAAGTGTGGACGATGAAGCCGACAACACTATATCGTCGACGTAGAGGAGCAAATGCGCAGCATCAGCTCCATTGTTGTAGACGAAGAGGAAGCTGTCGGACTTGGAGGAGACGAAACCCAGTTGATGCAGATGTGTGGCAAAGCGCTGGAACCATGCGTGTGGCGCCTGCTTGAGCCCGTAAAGAGACTTGCGCAGAAGGCACACATCATCAGGACAAGATGGATCGATGAAGCCAGCAGGTTGCTGACAGTACACCGTCTCAACAATGTCGCCGTGTAGAAAGGCATTTTTGTCGTCCAATTGGTAGACATGCTAATCCCATGCTGCTGCAAGGTGGAGGACAGTGCGGATGATGGCCGGCTTGACGACGGGAGATAAAG
The DNA here is from genome assembly GCF_016808335.1 of Panicum virgatum. Lineage (NCBI taxonomy): Eukaryota > Viridiplantae > Streptophyta > Magnoliopsida > Poales > Poaceae > Panicum > Panicum virgatum. The sequence continues at coordinate 68,174,303 of NC_053147.1, forward strand.
TCTGATCGAAGTCCAAGCCGGGTCGCTGCGAGATGTCACGAACTACCCATCTTGTCTTGCGTCGTTCCAAGCTGCCATTGGCATGAAACTTGTTCTTGAATATCCACTTGCCACTGACCAAGTGTGCATTGCTTGGACGCAGAACCAGTTCCCACGTTCGGTTGTGTTGCAGTGCATCGTACTCCTCCTGCATCGCCTGGATCCACGCGGGATCACGTAGAGCGGCACAGACAGAGCATGGTACGTCGTCCGCCATGGCGAGGTTGGCATACCGAGGATTGGGCTTGATTACACCTGCCTTCCGTCGCGTGAGCAACTGATGGCTGGCTGGAATGGTCAACGACGAGGGCTCACAATGCGCAGTCGTGGGCACCAAGTCGTTGGGTGGGGGCACAGTAGATGCTCACGCGACGTCGTGCATCGATGTTGTCGGAGGAGAACGTCGTAGTGGTTCCAACACCGGCATAGGATCCGGGCACGTTGAGGGCGGTGGAGACGCAACAACAGCACTCGAAGGCGTCGGAGAGTGGTGCGGTGATGGCGACGAAGATGGTGGCGCTGGATGAGCACCACCAGGGTGATGGGGAGGTGGCGCGTGCACCATGACCTGCTCACCTAGGGAAGGTGCTGGCGGAGGCGCCATCGGAGGGGGCTTCACCTGACGAAAAAGGAAACACTGACTCATCGAAAAGGACGTGTCAAGATGTTAGTATGCGGCGAGATTGGGGATCGTAGCAACGGTAGCCTTTGGTGTTGTCAGGGTAGCTGATGAACACACATGGTAACGAGCGCGGGGCAAGTTTGTGGCGAGCAGTGGCTGTGGTGTTGGGGAAGCATTTACAGTCGAAGACACGCAAGTGGTTATAGTCCTGCACCTACCCGAAGAGCAGGAAGAAGGGCGTAGCGTGGCTTCAGGGGGTGCAAGGCCGCATATTAAGCAAGTAACTGGAAGTCTGGAGAGCGTCAGGTTAGAACGTGGGTGGCATGGCAGCGTGAAGAAGCATGGTGCGCACACTATCGTTCAAGATGCGTAGGATGTGCTCCGCACGGCCATTCTGTTGCGATGTGTATGGACAGGTGAGGCGGAGGACAATATCGCGAGCAGCAAGGAAAGAGAGAAAGGTCGTGTTGTCGAACTCGCCGCCGTTGTCAGTCTGAAAGGCATGGAAGGAGGCCAGCATTGGCAGCACGTCAGACTGGTGACGGAGGGGGAATGTCCACACATAGTGCGTGTAGTCATCAAGAACGACAAGGTAGTACTGGCAGCTAGAATGGCTCAAGACCAGCGAGGTCCAAACATCATAGTGCAAAAGACAGAATGGAGAAGGAGAAACATATGTAGAATTTTGGAAAGGTTGATGAACATGTTTTCCTAAACGACATGAAGTACATGAGCGCTGAGTGGAGGAATTACAATTGAAATCAAATGACCGTAAAATGCAGGAGAGGGTGGGTTGGCCTGGGTGTCCGAGGCGAGCGTGTGAATGGATCTTGGTGATGCCTAGAGGGGGGTGAATAGGAGAACCTGCAAAACTTGAAAAAATCTTCGCAGAAATTAGTCCTGTCGGAACTTCCGACCCACTGTAGGAAGTTCCGACCCTAACTAGGTATGAATGTGATTCAAAATTAAATATGAAATCTAAAAACCTGTTTGAATCAAAAGTTCACCAATGAGTCGTAGATACCCCTGCAAGTGATCTCGTGCACAAGAACTACTCAACAACGACAAAACAAGGTTAGGTCAACAAGAACAAGATATGAACAAGCAAAGTAATTGACACAAGGATTTGTTCCCGAAGTTCACACCCACAAAGGATGCTACGTCTCCGTTGAGGAGCTCACAAAGAGCCAGGTTGCCCTATAACCCTTTTCCTCACCCAATCCACCACTAAGGAGGATTGAGTACTCATTAGCTCTTGTCCACAAAGGATAGGGTAATACAAACTTCCCGGGGCGCTCACACACGAGACGGCGCTCCACGGGCGATGCCGAACCGTCTAGGAGCAAGCTCCAAGAGTAACAAACGCGATTCACCAGATGGAGATGCTTCTAGCGCATTGAGAAGAACGTGGCTGCTCACACTTGTGAAGAACTCAAGCTCACACTTGAATCTAGCTCTCACCCAAGCCCTTGCTTGGATTCACTCAAGATTTTAGCACTTCTAGGGTTTGGGAGAGTGTTTTGGAAGCTTGAGGAAGGAGTGTGTCCGTGGGGAGTCAGCAGCCTCAACTGAAAGGAGTGAGGGGGTATATATAGAGCCACATCAAAAACTAGCTGTTGCTAAAGTTTTATGTGTTTATCGAAACTTCCAACACAGGGTCGGAACTTCCGACCAGTTCATTTTCAAACAACCGAGAGGGTTTTATCGGAAACTACACAGGACCTCCGAAGTGGGGGGGGGGGTCAGAACTTCCGACCCAACAATTTTAACTAGCTGAGGACCTTTTGTCGGACAAGACGCGGCACTTCCGATGGGGGTCGGAACTTCCGACCCCTACTGAGAAATTCAGGTTTAGTGCCCGTGTGTGCATTGTGTCGGGAAACGGATGGATGGATTCTTTTCTAGACACTATAGCATCTCCAGACCGTAGTTTTGCGTCCCTCTTAATAGTACGGTGCTTCCTATACTCAAATTCAAAATAGAAATCAATGAAACTCGTCAATGAAGCTCATGCACCGTTCCTTTTGCGAATTTAGCGTCGATACTTGCTCTTTTCAATTCCAATGATTTTAAATCCTGCTCATAACTCACTAAACACATTAGCTCCTTAATTGTGCGTGTCATTATCATCAAAACCCACTTAGGGGCCAAATGCACTTACAATCTTCCCCTTTTTGGTGATTGATGACAACACAATTAAGGCTCACAAGATATTCATATAAAATCATTTATCAATGCTATGGATGAGCTCCCTCTAAATTCGTGCATGAGTTCAAAAGTTTTCAAGAATAGCCTCATATGCTATTTGCACAAATTTAAGAAGCTCACATCTATTTCATTGAAACAAGTGGGGTGCAAAGTGTCACAATATAACCCGTGATGCATATGACAAGATATATCAAATCAACAAAGTGAAAATAAGCAATACACCATCACATGAATATCATAAGCATAAATACCATAAGTCTAGTCACACTAGCATATCATAGCATAAATAAAGTCTTACAAACCGAAATTGTCACTTGGCACACCACATAATCTCACACATAACACAAATAATGTCTTACAAGTCCACAAGCCATAGATAGATAGAAGTTTAAGATACAAGACAAATGAGAAGCGAGATAAATAAATGATGATCATGAAGCGCTTGTGACCCTAGTGAGCTCACTCCCCCTTTGGCATCAAGCGCCAAAAAGGAGAGGCCTCGCCAAGGCCACTACTCGTCGTCGTCGTCGTCATCTCCATCTCCATCTCCATTGTTGTCATCGGTGGGAGTGTCGGCAGCTGGCACGTCTTCCTCATCATCACCGTCGGAGCCCTCACGACCTCCAAAATCCTCATCATTGAACGGTGGAGGCCCACCATAAATCGAAGAGAAATCTCCCATCTCACCCCAAGGGTTGTAGAAGACCGGCGGAGGAGGAAACTCCATAGGAGCTCTAACTGGAGAGTGTTCGATGTCGCTCTTGGCCGTGAGAGCCTTCTGCCTCGTCTCTATCTTGAGGAGCTGCTCATCCACATACTGTCTATGAGCGCGGATCTCCTCGGCATTGTGCTTCCCAATGTTGAAGCAAGCAAAGAGGCCACGAGATATAAAGTTGAGCATCCCCTTCTTCTTGCCTGGAGCACGAGAAGGACCACGAGAGCTAGAAGGACCAGCCTTAGAAGGATCAACAGAAGAACCAGGAGCCTGAGAGCTATACTGTCCACGAGTGCATCGAGGACGAGCATGAGTACCAATCTTTAGGAGCCTGTCCACGGTCCCCTTGCTAGGCCTGTAGACCAAGTGGTTCTGATCCGCCAAGATATTGATGCCTGTCACTTCCATGATCATAGAGAAAATATAAGGAGCATAGTGACAACCCCTCTTGGGCGAGATGGATGTGCAAATAATCTCCTCCCACAGAAAGTCAAACACACTGAACTCTGAAGCACCAGGAGTCATCTTGGCAAGCAGGTTCCTAGACATGTTGGAAATCTTATCCGAATTCCCTCCCTTAGGAGAGATGGTATATCTGAGAAGCTGATTCATGAACTTATAATAAGGTGTGAGTCCCGAGGTCTCTCCAAACTTTACATTTCCATAAGCATTGTCATACATATAGTGCATCTCTCCATTATCTATAACATTCTCATCATGGATCTTGGGCCGTCTAAGATCAGTATCAGGAAACCCAAGGATAGAAGCAAATCTGCGGTAAGTGACAGAGAATCTCTCACCCTGAAGCATCCAATGAAACTTCTTTCCAGGGCGGTCAACATAGAGGGTGGCATAGAACTAAGCCACTACCTCATCATTCCAGTGACAGTTGAAGGTCATGATGTCTTGCAAGTGCATGTTCTGACAAGTATCCACGGCCTGAGTAACCACTAGAACATCCAACTCTATCAAGTGATTCCAATCCATAGACTTCATCTCAGTGGTAGGATGGGTCTTGGTCATGATTACCGTCTCATACCAGTCAGTGTGAAACCACATCCAAAACCTAAAGTCTCCCTGCTGCTCCTTCTCGTAGCCATGATAGTTCTCGAACCTCAAGTTCTCAAACTTGTGCTTGCCCTTGCAATAGTTGACTGTCCTGTGCCCATTGAACTATGCTCGAGTTCGGTTCACTGGTTGGGCCATTCTGATGATCTGGTTGGGCCATCCAACTATTCATACTATCTAGATGTGCAACTAGTGTTCTTCTAGTGTGAAAACTCTCATCCCAAAAGAATTATGCAACCTATAGCCAATCCTATCAAGATTCTAGTCTAGAAAGTAAAGGCACACAAAGATTGCAATATGTAAATGCGGAAGCTTAAAGAAGGATGAGAGAACGCAAACTCTTGTGACACGAGGATTTATCCCGTGGTTCGGTTAGCCACAAAGGCACACCTACATCCACGTTGTTGAAGCACTCACAAATAGTATTGCTTCTCGGCAATCAAGTCTCTTCCGAGGACACCAAGTCCAAGGTCACCTTGATCCCGGGTTCCACTAAGGAGCTTCTCCTCCAAGGAAGGGGGTCTCCACATCCCCCGCACAAAGCTTGTCGTTGCCGCTCAATACCAAGACGGAGGGTCGAAGACGTGCCGGCGAGTCACCAAGACTCCAAGGATGGCCGGCTCACCGAGTACAAGATGGTTCTCTCCTAGAACCAAGGCACAAGGCACACAACCTTGATCACTCCCTCACTCAAGCTAAACTAGTGCTAAACCTAAGGATGTGATCAATTTACTCTTTGGTTGGCTTGGAGATGTTCTTTAATGTGTCTAGGATCTCTCTGAACTCCAGCAACTCTAAAATGGCCGGGGAGATGCGCTTATATAGGCCACCAACTCAGATTAGCCGTTGAGTAGCCGTTATGCCTTTTTCTGCGTATGCGTCGGATAATCCGACCTGTCCATTGACTAGGGCGTCGGATCATCCGACCCCACTGCGATCTCCACGATAGCCGCTACCCTTTGCAATTTGTGCTGACGTCATTTATCCGACCTATTAGTCCGATGTGTTCTGAATCACAAGTCAAATCATCCGGTGCCACTGCCAAATTTGAATTCCAAACAACGGTCACTGATCATTGCTACTGCCCATTAGTCCGACGCTCCGAAGTCACCACGTCGGATCATCCGACCCTGAAGGCAATTTTCCATCTCGACAAAACATGCTCTCTGCAGAATCACCCGAGCCTTTGTCCGATGTTTTTTTCTCACCGTCGGATAATCCGATCCCATAGACAATTTTCAGCCCTTGAAAACATGCTCTCTGCAAAATGCTGCTACTCAAAATCCGACGCACATTCTCAAGGGTCGGAAAATCCGAGTGCATTGGCCTGTTTATCCGACCAGGGGTATTCGGATTATCCGAACTCACTGAGTTTTTCCTATTTCTTTGTTGCACTTGTCCAACTCGTTGCAGTGGTTATTTGGACACTCCATATATATTCTATCTTTGCTTTTTCACTGCGACTTGATATCTCTATAGTGGGTTGGACACCTCGTCTCGACGGTGCATTGGACGTCTTGTGTCGACGGTGCATTGGACATCTCGTCTGGACGGTGCATTGAACGTCTCGGATATGGTTTGGAGGTCATCCAAGAGACCTAAGAAATCCTACAAATATGATCTCGCAAACTCGTTAGTCCCATTGATTGCGTTGTCACTCGATCACCAAAATCACTCGAAATGGCCTAAATGGGGCCATGTTCGTTACAAGTTCCTGAATCCTGATGCCTCCTCCTCCCAGCAGCACCGTACCCCTGACTCCAATCCATGGCACAGCTTTGCATGCCGCTGGTGTTAACCAGAGGAGGAAGAAGAAGCCATATATATGTGCGCATGATGGTACGACAAAGACCAAACACGTTGATCGTTTAACCATTGCAAGTGCTGGCACGATGTGCCTTTGTTTATAAGAGTTAGTCATGCATGTTTCACTCAATCAGCCAGTGGGGGTGTAGTATATATATTACTTGTACTGATCATTTACTGATGCATTTGCTAGCTGCGTTGTTAGCCGTCAATTATCACACTAGCTACTAGGTGATGATCGATCGCATCCTACTGTATCGATCTGCACAAAATTAAAGGGATCAATGATGTTTTTCATGTGCTGCAACTAAAATGTACTCCCTCCATTCCAAATTATTAGTTGTTTTGGGTTTCTTGGTGCCCATGATGAACTACGTTGATGAACTACGTTGTGGCCAGTATGAACAATGCCGCGCCACACCAAGAGAGCTGCTCCCCATGCATGTCATTAGGGTCTTCTAGTGATATAGCAAAACAGGCAGGTGTGCCGATATTATGGTTGGACCAAAAAAAATACAGCGACAATTTTTTAGAATCGTTTTGAAAATATTTCAGTCTAACCCTATACTGCGCTACAATGCGATCCAAGCTGCTATCTATTCATCTTATTAGAGTATATCGAGACTATATATGTATAGTGGCAAAATATATCTACTGAATTACCAATATATTTTTTCTTGAAACTTTGTTGAGATTTCAAACCGTGGACACAGGGAGAGTACGTAAGTACACGATGATTGAATAGAAATATGTGTGAACAACTATGAACACTACTACAAAAATGTTGATTTGTCCCGGTTGGGAAACTCGTGTTGTCCCGGTTTCCCAACCGGGAACGCCAGTCCGGGACAAAAGGGGGTGCCCTTTTGTCCCGGGTCTGGCAACCGGGACAAAAGAGGACCTTTTGTCCCGGTTGGTAACACCAACCGGGACAAAAGGTGCAGCCAGCGCCCACGTGGCTGGCGCACCCTTTTGTCCCGGTTGGTGTTACCAACCGGGACAAAAGGTCTTTTTTTTCATGTTTTTCTTTTCTCAATTCTTTTTCTATTTCAATTATACTTTTGCATTTCAATTAAACTTATGTATTGGAATTCAGTGTGTATGATCTCCACTAATATATATATATATATATATATATATATATATATAGTTACTTATATAATATTTGTCCTAGATAGTTTTCATATATAAATTAATTCACTTATATATATACACACACACATATCTATACATGTGAATTCCTTTACATATGAAAATGTCTAGGACCAATATTATATAAATATATATATATACACATATATATTATTGGAGTGCTTATATATATAATACATACATACTCCATCATATTTGCATAGGTATATTCGTTCTTAATTACATAGGTATATTCGTTCTTAATTACATAGTAGAATTCGCTTTTTGGAAATTTAATACATACATACATACTCATAAATAGAAATTTAATACATAGACACACATATATATTTATATAGGTATATTCGTTCTTAATTACATATATACGCGTATATTGTCATATTTGTTGTGATTGTCAATATTAGATATTCCATCATAGTAGAATTCGTCTTTTGGATCGAGAACTTGCTCAACAATAAATCCGGAGAATTGTTCTTGAATCGCCATAATCTTTTCCTCCGGTATGAGTTTATCGCGCATCTCCTCGACCTATGGAAAAAGGGGATAATTAATTTCGACTAATTAAAATACGAGTTCAAATATTAACAAGTTTTTTACTTACTTCCTCCTCCCAATCTGTCCAGCCCTTTGGAGGACCTACCAGACCATGGATGTTCTCGCATACATAGTATGCGCACAATACAGTGCCTTGTTTCTGCCTCATACACTTTAAGAGAGAAGAAATTATCAGGTATTTACATGAATATATAATAAAACTAATGAATCGTGCAACGAATCATCCAAGTGCGTACCGGAAAATCTGTCTTGATCTTCAATTCCTTGTCAAATTTGCCTGGATAATTTTTAGCGAATTCTTTCCAAATCTTGTGCATGATTAGAACAATTATAGTCAAGTAACAAAGTGATTCGAATTATCGGTCATCGACGGAGTAGTGGTAGAATTACTTTTTCATCATGGTAAGAAGATTTTCGTATTGTTCTGGAGGTCTCCTCAATGAGTCCATAACCACGAGTAGGCTCTTCTCGGGAATTATGACAATTAGGACCCAGTGTTCACTGCAAGATTATACAGAGGTAGTTCTTGGTAGTTAAGGTTTAAACAATTCGATTACAGAATAGAAAGAGTTAGACGGAAGGAATCACTCACGCAAAGTTGTAAGGAAACAATATCATTTGCTTGTTGTGATGAACGCTTATGTACTTGAACAAGTTTTGGAATATCTCATCGGAATTGTCACGTAGAAGCCTCCAATTACAAGTAATTGGGTCGATGAAGCCGAGGTGAGAGTATCCCTTTCTTCTGCAAGTATGTATCTTCATTCTACATGATACCGAATAAATCAAGAGATCAGTATGTTGAGATCATGTAAAACAATACGTAAGGAGAGTAAAATACTTACAGAACCCACAAACCGACCATAGAAATGTCGAGGGCCTCCTGATGGAATAGTTGGTAATTAAGTGAAAAATATATAAAATAATATATATAACACATAAAGTATAATTGTACAGTACATATATAATAAAAGTATTCGAATTGCAATTATGTTTTTATACAATAATATAAAATGATTCAAGTACATGAAGGATTAGCGGTAACAGACTTTCTCTTCACAAATGTCCCTTGATTATGATCACGGCGCAAGTATGGAGCATCATCATTGGCTAGTAGGATGCATGGATCAGCATTTACTTCGAAAGGTGGAATGACAACAAAATTATTATATTCTTCTGACAAGTCTATCTTGTCCTCCACTCCAACGATGTTTCTCTTTCCTGATAGAACTATGTGTCGCTTAGGCTCATCCTTTTGCTTGTTTATCCGCTTCTTTGGCTTGCTGGACATGTCCTTAATGTAGAAAACCTAAGCGACATCCTGGGCTAGGACAAATGGCTCGTCTCTATACCCTAGATTGTTGAGATCAACTATTGTCATCCCATACTCATCTTTTGTTACCCCTCCTCCAGATAGCTTAACCCATTGGCAACGAAATAGAGGCACCTTGAAATTGGGACCGTAATTCAGCTCCCATATCTCTTCAATGTAGCCGTAATATGTGTCTTTTTTTCCATTATTGTCCATGGCATCCATACGAACACCGTTGTTTTGGTTGGTACTCTTTTTATCTTGGGCTATCGTATAAAATGTGTTTCCATTTATCTCGTACCCTTGGTATGTTAAGATATTTTAAGATGGTCCCCTAGCCAATAAGAACAGTTGTTCACTTATATCCATGTTATGCATTAGATGCTTCCGCAACCAGCTGCAGAAAGTGTTCATGTGCTCACGTGTAATCCATGCCTCAGACTTTTCCGGGAAATTGGAGAGCAGAATTTTCTTGTGTTCCTCGATATATGGGTCAACCAAGGATGATTGTTGAAGAACCGTATAATGCGCTTTCTTGAATGAGAAATCATCTGTGCAGACATAAGATTTCTTTCCTAATGTACCCTTTCCAGTTAGTCTCCCCTCATATCGTGATTCAGGGACTCCAATCGGTTTAAGGTCATCAATAAAGTCAACACAAAAGTCAATGACCTCCTCAGTTCCGTAGGCACTGGCGATGCTTCCTTCTGGACAAGCTCTATTACGAACACATTTCTTGAGTACCCCCATGAACCTTTCGAATGGGAACATGTTGTGTAGAAATACTAGTCCGAGGATATCAATCTCTTTGACAAGGTGCACTAGAAGATGTGTCATGATGTTGAAGAAAGATGGTGGAAATATCAGCTCAAAGCCAACAAGACATTGCACCACATCGTTTTGCAGCTTTATCAAATTCTCCGGGTCAATTATCTTCTGAGAAACTGCGTTGAGCAAGGCACATATCTTCACGATGGTTAACTGGACGTTATCAGGCAGAATCCCCCGCAGTACAACCGGAAGAAGTTCGGTCATAAGCACATGGCAGTCATGGGACTTGAGATTTGTAAATTTCTTCTCTGCCAAATTTAAGATTCCTTTTATATTGGATGAGTATCCAGATGGAACCTTTATACTACTCAAGCAGTCAAACATGGTTTCTTTCTCTTCCTTGCTAAGAGTATAGCCGGCAGGACTTAAGTATTGCCGTCCATTATCTCGCTGTTGTGGATGTAAGGCATCTCGTTCTTCCATACGTTGCAATTCTTGACGTGCTTCTACTGTATCTTTTGTCTTTCCGTACACTCCCAAGAATGCTATCAGGTTGACGCAAAAATTCTTCGTAAGGTGCATCACATCAATTGCATGACGAACATCTAAGACTTCCCAATATGGTAGCTCCCAAAATATAGATTTCTTCTTCCACATGGGCGCCATTCCGTTTTTGTTCGGAACAGGTTGGCTACCAGATCCCTTTCCAAAAATAACTTCTAGATCTTTTACCATATTGAAGACGTCTTTACCACTACGGTGCATCGGTTTTGTTCGGTGGTCCGCTTGGCCTTTGAAATGTTTGCCCTTCTTTCGTACCGCATGCCTGATGGGAAGAAACCGACGATGACCCATGTATACAACCTTCTTACAGTGAGTCAACCATATATTATCGGTATCATCTAAACAGTGTGTGCATGCTTTGTATCTCTTGTTCGAATGTCCTGACAAGTTACTAAGAGCAAGCCAGTCATTGATCGTTACGAACAGCAATGCTCGTAGGTTGAAGTTTTCCTGTTTGTATTCATCCCACATCCGTATACCTTCATCGCCCCAGAGCAATAAGAGTTCTTCGACCAATGGTCTTAGGTACACATCAATGTCATTTCCGGGCTGCTTTGGACCCGGGATAAGCACTGGCATCATGATGAACTTTCGTTTCATGCAGAGCCATGGTGGAAGATTGTATAGACAAAGAGTCACAGGCCAAGTGCTATGACCACTGCTCATCTCACCAAAAGGATTCATGACATCCGTACTCAAACTGAATCTTATGTTTCTCACATCCAAATCAAATTCAGGGTACGTTCTATCTATTTTTCTCCACTGCGACCCATCAGCGGGGTGTCTCAACATCGAGTCTTTCTTGCGTTCCTCTTTGTGCCATCGCATCAACTTAGCATTATCTTTATTTCTAAACAAACGCTTCAAATGTGGTATTATAGGCGAATACCACATGACCTTCGCAGGAACTCTCTTCCGGGGAGGCTCCCCCTTGATATCTCCAGGATCATCTTTTCTAATCTTGTAACGCAATGCACTACATACGGGACATGCATCCAAATTCTCGTACTCGCCTCGGTAGAGGATGCAGTCGTTGGGGCATGCATGTATCTTTTGCACTTCCAGTCCTAAAGGGCAAACAAGTTTTTTGGCTTCATATGTTGTGGCAGGCAATTCGTTGTCCTTAGGAAGCATTTTTTTAACAAGTTTGAGTAATTCACCAAATCCCTTGTCGGATACACCATTTGTCGCCTTCCATTGCAGCAACTCCAAGGTGGTGCCAAGTTTCTTCAATCCATTTTGACAATCTGGGTACAACAACTTATGGTGGTCCTCTAACTACTTCTGGAACTTTAACCTCTCCGTTTCACTCTCATAGTCTGCCTACATATTGTGCAATGCCTGCCCCAGATCGTCGCTGGGATCATTTTCTGCTACATCTACTTCGGGCTCTTCCATGGGAATATCGTCCTCGAATGCACCGATTCCAGCATTCTCGGGAAAGTGGTCGTCAAAATCTTATTCTTCATTGTCTTCCATGGTAACCCCCTGTTCTCCGTGCTTCGTCTAACAAACATACTTCTCTATGAAATCATTTGCGAAAATGCGGCTGTGTAGGATTCTTGAAAATGAGTAATCATTGTTATTGTTGCAATGAACACACGGGCAGCACATAAAACCATTCTGCTTGTTTGCCTCAGCCACAAACAAAAAATAATGCAGGTCATCAATGAATTCTTTCGAACGTCGGTCAGCATTGTACATCCATTGCCGGTCCATCTGCATTTTAAATAAATCGATTTGAATTCTTTACATGTATCGAATAAATAAAATATATCAAACCTAAATTAAACTAAATGTAACATAACATGAATAATTAAAAGATATGCAATATCCATCATACATCTTGATTAATTAAAAGGAGCACTTAATCCATTACAGAACTTAACAAAGGAGTACTATACATGAAACTTAAAAATTCGGTCAACAACACATAGGTTTTCAACCGTCCTTGTGTTGGAACGCAGAATGCTCTAACGGATTTCTTGCTGGCGCAGAAGAAGATGGCAGAGCTGAAACCTCTGAGTTTGGTGGTGACGAACCGTAATGCCGCAATAAATCCTCAAGATCAAACGGAGGTTCCTCGCCCCTTGCCATGCATTCTCTATATTCTTTTTCTAAATAACGGAGCGCTGCCCTATGAAAAGCACTAGGTTTTTTGGACCGACGACCTACTCGAGTTGTGCCCTTCTCTCCAGAAGGACAACGATCACCCCCACCGGCGCCACTCTCTCCAGCTGCTGAAGCCATATTTTACTGAAAAATACCTTTATTTTCCACAAAATTATAAATTTTTACCATTACAATGCAAAAATTATTTACTATTACAATTACAATGATCAGATTAATAACTCTTGCAAATAACAATGAAATCATATAAAAAAGACAAAATATATCATTAATCCTCAATAAATCTCTAATTAATTGAAAGAATTCTCTATAACTTCTAATTACTTTGACACCCTTCAGTTCCAGGAGTACACTCTTTTCAATATCCAGAAACCCTCTAGAAGAAAAATAAACCTTTATTTCTGAAAATGTATATGTCAGTAACCTCAACCCTGCGGTGATGACACTGTCTTTCGGGGGGACACGGTGCGGTACAAGGATGTCACCAATCGCCAGTCGCAGCACTAACATTTACGATTAATAGGCACAGCACTTGGCACAGGCAGCATGCTCGTTGATATGCTCTCAGTACAACAACGGCCATGCTGACTGCGTCAAATACTGTCTTCTTATCAATCGGAAGTGCTGGTGATGCGACCAACCGATTCGCGACGTGCTTATAGTGCATCGTGTATTCCCGAAAGGTAGTGCCATCACCGTTGGATGGAGATTAACGACGTATACTTGTTTCGAAATAAAGATTTTTTTAGCTTTTAGATGATTTCAATGTAAGCCTGAATAAATACATCACTAGAGTGTCAAAATAATTCATTCATAATACAAAAAATTCTAATATACTCATTTCATTAATTCATTCATGAATACAAAAATCAACTATCCACAATATGGTCATGTATACAAGTACATCACATGAAGTGTCTACACTCATTCTAAAAATTTCTACTATCCACATACTCATCTAAATCTAAAAGAAAATCACACCTACATATGCAATCTAGCTAAATGTCCAAGAAATGAGCTAGCTACACATTTTCTCTATTTCTAAAGCATGAAATGAGCTATACAAGCCAAGAAAGAAGAGAAAAACAAGCCCCAAATCTTTAGCGCCGATGGATGGACGGGGAATCAAAGATCTTCACAAATGTGGTGAAGAAATGAGCAAGAACTCCTCTCTTCCGAGCCGAGAACAGCAAGAAACAAGTGAGAATGGCTCGGGCGGGGGGAGAGGGAAGGCGGAAGGGGATAAGGGGGCCAAGGCCTTTTGTCCCGGTTGGAGACACCAACCGGGACAAAAGGGGGGCCTTTTGTCCTTGTTGGTGGTTCCAACCGGGACAAAAGGGTACGCGGGTCTTTTGTCCCGGTTGGATCCACCAACCGGGACAAAAGGCCCACATTTTGTCCTGGTTGGTGTATCCAATCGGGACAAAAGGCCCCTGCCCCCCCCCCCCCCCCCCGCCGACCCGGCTAGTCGTTGTTCCCGGGACAAAAGCCACCTATTGTCCCGGGCCCAAAGACTGCCGGGACAAATGACATGCAACAAAGGCATATTCTGTAGTAGTGGAACAACGTCACCTCACAAGCTGAGGCACTTAAAGAGAAGTCGAGGCACCCTTTGAAGTCTGTAGAGATTTCTTTCGATCTGAATAACGTAAAGAGCACTTTATTTTTCTAATAATATGACACTATCATGTGTGTAAGCATAACTATACTACTAGTCCATATAACACCATTTACGCCTCACACGAGGCTCCACACCCCCTGAGCTCCCTTATACGTAAAATCCGAGCGCCTAGATTAGAATCTCTAGATTTTTAGAAGCCTTTCAATGGTAGATATATATATATGATGTTTATATATATATTGCATGATGAAAATGATGAATTCATTATCTGGAACAACCAATAATAGCTGGACTTCCTCATCGCTCTCGTTTGCAGCACAGCCGTACAGGCCGTATAGTACCGGCCATGGCGATGGTGGCCGTAAGATCTTCTGATGAGTAAGCTGGGCATACCTCCACTGAGCGCCTCATTTTGTTGTTGGGAGAAGTTACGCCCGTGTCAATTCAACGACAACTTCATGCAATACAGAGTGTAGTGTGTATGAATACAATGGATCAGCAGGGTCAAACAACTAAGTCGACCTGGAACCATTCCTTTCAGGAACATTGAGAAAATGAGCGCCACTCCAATCGATTGCCGAGCAGAAGCAGTTCCTGATGCCTCCTCTTCCTGCCAGCACTACCCCCTGACTCCATGGCACAACGTTGTTGCATGCCGTTGGTGCTAATTAACCAGAGGAGGAGGAGGAGGAAGGAAGGAAGAAGCTGCTGCTATCTATAACTCTTATAAAAAAAAGCTTCCCACAACTCATTAAATGTTATTTCTCTTGACATACAAGCTATCCATGTCATCGCAAAAATTCCACCATTGGATTGCCATGAAATCCTTATATCGGTCCATCCATCTGAAAGGGAACCCAACAGACTCATGCTTCCTTTCGTCTCCTGAAATCAAGTTTTAAGCGCCACTCAATAACAAATACTTCCACTTAGCTGATGCCTTTTGAAGGACCGGACAGGCGACCAGAGGGGGGGTGAATGGGAGCCGATAAAAATTCTCCGAGAGACCAAGGCCTATGTCCCGAATTCAACCCGGCACACCTCTCTTCTAACCGCCAAAGCGACACACGCCAACAAGTGACGAGTTCACCCTAGGAACGGCTAGGAAAAGCTCTACGCAAAGCGGAAGCAAGCGAAAGCAATCTCTTGAGTCAAACACAGCACAAAGCGAAAATGCCGATTTATCAAAGCGCCGGAAAAACTTTTCTCAAAAGACTTGCAAAATATATTTCTTCACTAAGCATGTAAAAGGTTAGACCCAAAAAGCGAGATCAAAAACTCATTATTTAAAATAACTAAGCATGCAGAGAGTCTATTATCGAATAGCAAGATCTGAACTAAGCAAACACTAATTTCCAAGCACAAGAGCTAAAGCACTAGCTAATCATATGACAAGAGAATAATTCTTGCTAGTGCAGTCAGTCAACAGGGACAAATGAGAGGCAATTAAATTGCTCTCGGCCAGCACATGAAGGAACTAGAAGCAAGCAAATTTTCCAACCAAAACAGCTAACAGAACATGTGCAAGACAGAAAGCAAGTAAAGTTATCGGCCATGACAAGCAGGAATTGATTAAACAAAGGAAGCTTCACTGTATCATGAAAGTGACATTCCAAAGCATGTGACAGGAATTAAAATCAAGCTTTGCTAGTGCTCTGAATCGAACTTGCAATACACTCTGCAAAACATAAACCTGCTCACCTATGCATGATGTGCTTGTTGACCAGTCGAGCTGCCTAACCTTGTGGGCAAAACATCGAGCAGCCTGCGTGCGGTGGATGGAGTTGCCGATGCCGAGCTCCTGCTGCTGCCTAGTCGATGTGCCTCTGATCCCCAACACACGAAGACAAAAATTACCTGCGCGCCTAGGCCCTTGGTCGCTGCCCCTGCTGTGCACACGCTCGCTGGCCGCCTGCTGCCTTCCTGCTGGTGCTGCACATGAGCTGCTTGTGCTGTGTGCGTGCTGGCTCTTGTTCTTCTTGCTTGCTGCAGCGCGCACTCCCAAAAGGCCCAAGGCCCCCTGCACCAGCGCCAAGAACAAACAGAGGGAAAACAAGAATTCCAGCAGAAAAACAAGATCACAGAGACAACGAATTGAATCGATTCAAAAGTCCGGAGGGCACTAGGAGGGAAGGGCCTCCTTTCCCATGAATCCGTGATACAAGCGCTCAAAATTCCATCTCCAAATCCTAACCCTAGAGGAAGAAAAGGGGGGAGAAGAGGAACGGGAGAGGGGCAGGAAGGGGGTGACGGGAACTTATGGACCCATCCGGTTGGCTGCCCTCCTCTCTCTATTTTATCCCCTCTAACTCTCTAGACTAAAGACTAAAATACCCCTAAACTTAACTAGACACTAGAAAGCCCGTAGGGGCAAAACCGGAAAAGATACATTGGGCTCATCCGACGGCCGAGGTTCTTTCTTCGACTCGAAGCCTTCTCCGCTATGCCGCCATGTGGACGAAGTTCCGTTACGCGGTTTTGGAGGGTCCGCGAAACCCGGGTAGGTGGCCGGTTTTGAGAAAACCGCCAAAACTCCACGCGCGGGAAGATTCCCGCCTCCACGCCGTGGCCCTAGACGCCGTTCCCGCCTCGGCCTTCTGACGGCCCTAGACGCCGCCCGACGCCCGTCACCTCCTCGCTCGCAGCGAGGCCCTAGACGCCGTCGACACCCGTCGCCTCCGTCAGTCCCGAGACCGACGCCCGTGCCTCCACGACTTTGCGTCTTCAACCGCCGTCAGCTTCCTTGGTTTTGTGGCGCAAACCAAGAAACCCGCATTCCGTCGCCGCTTGCGCCCTCGATCCAGGAGTGGACGCCACAGCTGCTGCCCGGCCCGAGCTCCTCCACGGCAACTCTCCGTCGACACTCGATGCCCGTGTACCTGCAATCCAATGACCAAGCGCACGATCACACCGTACGGTTGACAATTCACTCATCACAAGCAGGATAGAGTACTCAACATTCCTCAATCTCCCCCTTGATGAGTGCATTGTCAACACACCACAAACGAACCAAGAGAAGTGAAACCAGAAAAGAACAAAGAAGCACAAGCAAGTGACAAAAGGCTCAGAAAGGCAGGAACAGTCACTCACTCAAGCAAAATCGATCCCCTGAGACAAGGGCAAAGGCTTGACGCAATCGATCAAAAGCCAAAACATGACTCCTCAAAGACAGAGGTAACACTCGACGCAGTCATGCAAGAAGCAGAGGGAAAACGAGGAAACCAGGAGCCAAGAACAAAGCAGAAACTCCCCAAGCAAAGTTTTTCCCTCTCACAAATGCAACTCTCCCAAAATGATGCACTCTCAAAGCCCTGTGCACAACAAGTCTTTCAAAAATCAAACAAGTCTCCCCCTTGTTCGATCACTTCTCTCAAAATACTCCCCCTTGTTGGCACATGCACACATCAAGTCTAAAAAGACCTAAAGCCCCCCCTGAAGCTGAGACTCCCCCTAAACAGATGCTATGCAATGAATGCGATGCAGGAGGTGTAAGTGAAAGCATTCAGGGATACAAAGATATGAGCAACATCTAGTCTCAAGCACGTGTGCATCCATAAACTAGACCTGCATCTAGCTCAACAGGGTATATCAAGTCAATCTAGAGCTAGGCAAGTTCAGTTTAGGAGAAAAAAAAAGCATCACCCATGATCTAGCACTAACAAGTAGGGAATGTAAAGCAGTGCTACTCAAACTCAAACAGGTGAGCCAAAACAAGTTGCCAACATTTATTTTTCAATCAAATTTATATCAAGCAGTTCTTTAATGCCAGGGGTTGAAAGCTTGTCATGCTTCACTTAGCAACGAGGCCAAGCCTATGCCAAAAGACAATCAGAAGCTTAAAGCACTCGTTTCAGTCATGCACAGCCTTGCCCGGGTTCTCACAAAGTGCAAAGTGAGCCGTCCCGAAAGCTCGATCAGTGCGACAAGCAATCCCACCTGGATCTTTTCAATCCATTTCATGAACAGTTCAAGCAATTTTATCAGATTTAGATCATTTCAAGTATGAATTACTGAACGAAACGGCACACTAGCATGAATAAGATAGCACAGCACATCAACACGCCCTAACATGCTAGTAGCCAAGATAGGGTAATCATATTTTCAGATTTTCAAATCAAAATAGCTTAACTCAGATGATGTCATATACACAGTGGAGCAAGCTATACATGATCAAATTTATCAACTCACACTAGCAAGCACTAGAAGATCATAGCAATGTATACAAGAATGCTAGTGCAAGTGAGGCAATGCAAAATGCAAACTTGTACAATGAATATGCACAATGCAACTAACAAACCTAGAAAATGAAGAGAAGCAAATAAAACCTACAAAGCTAACCAAAGAAAAGTCAGCGATCAAAAGGGGTAACAAACCCCAAGCTCCCCTCGCAAGCGAGCAAATGTGTCCTGCTCAAGAGGTTTTGTGAGGATATCTGCGGTTTGCCTCTCTGAAGGGACATGGATCAAATCTATGTGTCCTCTCTCATTGTTGTCTCGCAGGAAATGGAATCGGATGTCTATGTGCTTGGTTCAGGAGTGTAGGACAGGGTTCTTTGCAATGCTAATGGCTGACATATTGTCTATGAAAATGGGAACCCTATCATAACTCAGTCCATAATCCTGCAAAGTTTGTCTCATCCATAGGATCTGGGAGCAGCAGCTAGCAGCGGCAACATACTCAGCTTCTGTGGAAGAAAGCGCTACACTAGCCTGCTTGCGAGAGGACCAAGACACCAAAAATGTACCGAGAAATTGACAAGTGCCAGATGTCGACTTGCGATCCAACCGACACCCACCGAAATCGGCATCAGAAAAGCCCACCAAAAACAGAGAAGAATCCGCAGAATACCAAAGACCAAATTCAGGGGTGAATTTAAGATACCTGAAGATGCGTTTCACCACCTGCCTGTGGGAGGTGCGCGGAGAAGCCTGGTACCGCGCACAAAGGCCGACACCGAACTGGATGTCCGGTCGCGTCGCCGTCAGGTACAGGAGAGAGCCGATCATGCTCCTGTACTCCTTCTGGTCCACCGCCTCGCCGTCCAAGTCCTCATCAAGCGCCGTAGATGTGCTGATCGGAGTCGGCTGAGGAGACAAGTCACTCATGTCGAACTTCCGCAGCAAGTCTCTAGTGTACTTGGCTTGATGGACAAAAGTGCCCTGAGGAGTTTGCTTGATCTGCAGCCCGAGGAAGAACTGCAACTCACCCATCATGCTCATCTCGAACTCCCTGGACATCTGCTCAGAAAACTTGGAGACAAGAGCGTGAGAAGAGCCACCAAAGATAATATCATCCACGTATATCTGAACTAAAAGAAAATCAGTGCCAGATCGCATGAGGAACAAAGTTTTATCAACACATCCCATTTTAAAGCCCTGAGCCAGCAAAAAGGTTTTCAATCTATCATACCAAGCTCTAGGTGCCTGTTTCAAACCGTAAAGAGCTTTCTGAAGTTTATAAACACGGGTTTGGAAACTTGGGATTTTCGAAACCAGGGGGTTGCTTCACATAAACCTCTTCTTCAATAAAACCATTCAAGAAGGCAGATTTAACATCCATTTGGAAAACCTTAAAACCCTTGGAAGCAGCAAATGCAAGAAAGATTCGAATAGCTTCCAAACGAGCAACAGGGGCAAAAGTTCCCTCAAAATCAATACCCTCTTTTTGGCAAAACCCCTGGGCAACAAGACGAGCCTTGTTTCGAACAACCAAACCATCCTCACCCTGCTTGTTTTTAAAAACCCACTTCGTTCCGATGGGATTACAAGCAGGTGGAGGCTCGACTAAGACCCAAACTTGGTTTCTTTCAAAATTTTCAAGTTCCTCATGCATGGCATTGACCCAATTAGAATCAGAAAGAGCGTGTCCAATATCTTTGGGCTCAAAAGAGGCAACAAACGCTGAATGAGCAAAGCCAGCGATACTTGTTACCTTGGACCTGGTGACTCGCTCGTTGAGATCACCTAGCATCTGTTGAGGTGGATGGCGACGCTGAATGTGTCGCGGTGCTTCCCGTGTCGAAGTCGCCTCCTCCTCAACCAAAGCTGGTGTCTCCTCAGGTGCAACTGGTGAAGCCTGAGTCACCTGCTCGATCGGCCCCCAGGAAGTAGACGTAGTCGGGTCGGGGCCGTCGTCATCGTCCGAGCTCGTGGCAGAGACGGTCGGGTCCACAGCACGCGTGGTAGCCTCAGCGTCGCCCTCCACAGCTTCTTCCTCCTCATCTTCAAAGATGGAGGTGCCGAGCTCATCATCTCCTGCAACTTCAAAGACAGAAGAATTGCACGATGCAGTCTCGTCGAATGTGACTTCACAAGTCTCTCTGACGATGTTAGTGTCTATAATCAGCACACGGTACGCTCTAGAGTGAGAAGCATAACCGAGAAAAATGCCGTCAGACGAGCGAGACTCAAACTTATCAAGATTTCCATCTTTCAGCACAAAACACCGGCAACCGAAAACTCTGAGATGGTCAACACGGGGCTGGCGTCCAAACCGCAACTCATAAGAAGTCCTGTGCATGAAAGCACGCAAAAAAATGCGGTTGGACACGTAACAAGCGGTGTTAACCGCCTCAGCCCAGTATTTGCGAGGAGTCCTATGCTCATCGAGCATCGTCCTCGCCATCTCAACCAGCGTCCGATTCTTCCGCTCGACAACTCCATTCTGCTGTGGAGTGTAGGGAGAAGAATACTGGTGTTCAAGCCCTTGATCACTGCAAAAGGCGTCAAAACGAGCGTTTTTGAATTCTGTGCCATTATCACTGCGAATCGCTCGCATGGCCTAGGGTAGCTCATTTTTCAACCTCAAGATCAAGTCTCGAACAAACTCGAAAGCCCCATCCTTGGTTCTCATGAAAAAGACCCAAGAATAGCGAGAAAAGTCGTCCACGATCACAAGAACGTACCACTTCCCACCAACAGACATCACCCTAGAAGGACCAACTGTGTCCATGTGTAACAACTCTCCAGGGTGAGCGGTCATCACCTGATTAACAGGCGGATGAGAAGCGGCAATCATCTTCCCGTGGCGACACGGATGGCAAACAAGGTCCTTTTCAAACTTCAATTTGGGCAATCCTCGGATTAGGCCAAGTGAGCTCAGTCTCGACAACAAGTCAAAGCTCAAATGTCCAAGTCTCCTATGCCACTTCCACAGATCAGAAGAAGGACCAGCCAACAAGCAACGAGAAGGACCAAGAGGAGTTCTAGAAAAGTCAACCAAGAAAACCCGATCGCGAGGTGTAATCCTGCAAACCAAATCTCCTCTGGAATCCAAAACACGCGAACAACCTTCCTTGAAGCGAACCTCAAACCCCTCATCAAGAAGTTGCGAAACAGAGAGCAAATTGAACCCAAGGTTCGAAACCAAAGCAACCTCTCTCAGGGTAAAGCGATCAGAAACTCGAACAGCGCCAAGTCCACGTACCTTTCCTCTTCCATTATCCCCGAACACAATATACTCCTTTGAGCGCATCGGGGTGAGGCTGGAGAACCATTTGTCATTTCCGGTCATGTGGCGCGAACAACCGGAGTCCATGATCCACCTGTTCTCCAAGCCTCCAACCTGCACATCAGTAGTGAGACAAAGGGTGAGCAAATGTCTCAACACTGGGGTTAGCAAAGTGAGAAGCAAACCAGTGTCGAGCCATTTGCTCTACAGAAGGGTTAGCAAAACTAGGCAAAGCGTATCCCTCGTCCCGTCTACCGCGTGACTGACGAACACCACCGTGAGGAAAGCGTGGAGCATCGAAACCTCCTCCAAAGCCTCGGTCCCGTGGTCCATAGCCGTACTGAAAACGACCAAGAGCACGACCGGCAAAGCGACCACCCGCTGGAGCACGGTAACCACCACCGTCTCCCTGACCTCCACCTACACGGCGCGCCCTAGCATCTCGCCTATCACCACGTCGAGGAGGACCATGCACCCGAGCAGAGTACATGTCCGCGTTCCGTCTCTCCTGCTCACGCCTCACAGCACGCTTCCTTCTGAAGCAAAACTCCTCCAGGTGGCCTTCCCTGTCACAGTACTCGCAGTGGTACCTCACCTCATGCTTGGGAGGTGCAGGCCTAGCCTGCGGACGGGGAGGAGCAGCCCCCTTCTTCTGGGCAACCTGGGCTGCGGCAGCAGGGAGCGTATCAAGGGGATTCTTCAGCTCATTGGGCTTTGGAACCCAAACCTGCTTCTGCGGAGATGCTTTCGGTGGTTCTTTAAGCACACCATCCGCGGGGTCAACAAGCGAAGGTTGTGTGCTCGTACTAGTAGTGTTTCCAGCAGCCTTGCCGATCTTACCATACAACTTGTCAAAGCCTGACTTCGTGTATGTGTAACCGACCCCAAAACCATCACCACGCTTGAACTGCTTAATCATCATGCCCAACTGCGGCTCACTAGCAGAAACCCAACTAAGAATCGCCCTAAGATATGTATTCTCATTCTCCAAGTTGGCTTTATCTACTGCAAGATTATCCAAATCAGAGATCAAACCGGGGCAAACAGAGCAGTCAATAGGTGGGCTAGACTCCACGACCTTAGTCTTCCCCAAAGACTTAATCAAGGCGTTCTTCTCATCTAGCTCCGACCTAAGCGTGGGACAAACCTTGCAAGCACCAAGCAGAACTGGCCTAGGCTTCATCTCCTCTAGCTCGCACACAACAGTAGCAAACTTGGACTGCAACAAAGCTAGATCGGACTTAAAGATACGACACTCATTACATTCAAGCACATCGCTAATGATAGGAGCGTCCTTAACCAGTTCTAGTTCATGCTTGGCCTCAGCGAGCTCATGAGACACGTCAGCAAGCGAAGTCTTAGCAACATCTAAGTTCGCGATGTTCTCATCATGCTTGGCACGGAGAGCAACAAGATCATTCATGTGAGATATGCAGCCAGCGCACTCATCCTCACTAGATTTCTCCCTAGCACAAGCCAGCTCAGCCCTAAGCTTTCTACGCTCTCTAGCTGCTTCCTTAAGCAGCCTCTTCTGGTTGTCGAGAGCGGCGTACAACTCCCTAACCTCTGTATCAAGCAGGTCGATCGTGGAGTTTACCTCTGAATCGCTCTCGGATCCAGGAGAAGAGCCGGAGTGCGTCGGTGTGGCATGTCCACCTGAAGACGCACGAGCACTATCGGCTTCGCCCGCCATGGTGCAGAAGCTCTTGCGTCGACCGGCCGCCAAGCAAAGGCCGATGAAGCCGGTGGCTTCCTTGTCCCGCTTCTTCTTCTTCTTGTCGTCGTCGTCGGAGGTCGGTGAAGAAGAGCGGTCGGTGTCGGAGCTCTTGTCGAGGTCGCTGAGCTGCGTCAGGAAGGCCTTCTCCCGCTTCTTGGCCTTGTACTGGAAGCGCTTCTTGAGCGACTCCTTGTCGAAGCGTCCTCCCCGGTCACGACTGCGGTGCTTGTGGCACCGACGCTCCTTGTTGGAGCCTCCCTCGTCGCGGTCTCGGTGGCGGTAGTAGTCGAAGGAGTTGTTCTGGCCACCGCCGGACTTCTTGGGGCAATCGGCGATGAATTGGTTCAGATCGCCGCAGTTGTAGCACCCGGGGTTCTTCTTCCTCTGCCTGTTGTGGTAGACGCGCTGGAACTTGCTGATGAGGAGGCACAAGTCGTCGTCGCCCAGCGTCTCCAGCTGCTCATCTGAAATAGAAGGCAAAGAGGCAAGAGAAAAGCCAAGAGCAGGGTTAGCGTTAGAGCTCGATCCACCTGGGCCAGTCACAAGAGCGACGCTCTTGGAAGGAGGGGCACCATTGAGCTTGGCTTGTGTCTGGTTATCCACCTCCGTGGCCTTGAGCTTGCTGAAAAGCTCGTTCACGGTCAGAGTCTCATAGCCTGCAGACTCAATGATCGTGTTCACCTTGAGATCCCACACAGAGCGGTCAAGTGCGTAGAGCAACTTGAGAGCCTTCTCGTGCTCTGTGTACTCAAGGGCACCAGCAAATCTGTTCGCATTGACCTTGTTCACAATCGACTGAACATCAGGTCAATGCTCTCACCCGGCTCCTGTGTGAAGTTCTCGTACTCACGCCGGTGAGTCTCGAACAGTCTAGCCTTCACCTGAGGTGTACCCTCGTGGTAGTTCTCAAGGCACGTCCAAATTTTGTGAGCTTCCTGAAAACCCTGGACGCGTGAGAACTCCGCACGAGAAACGCCAACGAACAAGGCATTGACGGCCTTGGCGTTAGCCTCGTGCTGGGTCACCTGAAGAGGCGTGGTCCGAACAGCCAGCACCTCGTAAAGCTGGTTCGTGGTAATTTCCCAGACCTCGGCTCCCATGCTCTGCAAGAAAGCTCTCATGCGAACCTTCCAGTAGGCATAGTCCTCGCCGGAAAACACCGGGATCTTACCAAGACTCGCCATGGTCGTCAAGTGGTTTTCGAACCGGTTAAGGTACTGAAAACCTCAACCAAGCTCTGATACCAATTGAAGGACCGGACAGGCGACCAGAGGGGGGGTGAATGGGAGCCGATAAAAATTCTCCGAGAGACCAAGGCCTATGTCCCGAATTCAACCCGGCACACCTCTCTTCTAACCGCCAAAGCGACACACGCCAACAAGTGACGAGTTCACCCTAGGAACGGCTAGGAAAAGCTCTACGCAAAGCGGAAGCAAGCGAAAGCAATCTCTTGAGTCAAACACAGCACAAAGCGAAAATGCCGATTTATCAAAGCGCCGAAAAAACTTTTCTCAAAAGACTTGCAAAATATATTTCTTCACTAAGCATGTAAAAGGTTAGACCCAAAAAGCGAGATCAAAAACTCATTATTTAAAATAACTAAGCATGCAGAGAGTCTATTATCGAATAGCAAGATCTGAACTAAGCAAACACTAATTTCCAAGCACAAGAGCTAAAGCACTAGCTAATCATATGACAAGAGAATAATTCTTGCTAGTGCAGTCAGTCAACAGGGACAAATGAGAGGCAATTAAATTGCTCTCGGCCAGCACATGAAGGAACTAGAAGCAAGCAAATTTTCCAACCAAAACAGCTAACAGAACATGTGCAAGACAGAAAGCAAGTAAAGTTATCGGCCATGACAAGCAGGAATTGATTAAACAAAGGAAGCTTCACTGTATCATAAAAGTGACATTCCAAAGCATGTGACAGGAATTAAAATCAAGCTTTGCTAGTGCTCTGAATTGAACTTGCAATACACTCTGCAAAACATAAACCTGCTCACCTATGCATGATGTGCTTGTTGACCAGTCGAGCTACCTAACCTTGTGGGCAAAACATCGAGCAGCCTGCGTGCGGTGGATGGAGTTGCCGATGCCGAGCTCCTGCTGCTGCCTAGTCGATGTGCCTCTGATCCCCAACACACGAAGACAAAAATTACCTGCGCGCCTAGGCCCTTGGTCGCTGCCCCTGCTGTGCACACGCTCGCTGGCCGCCTGCTGCCTTCCTGCTGGTGCTGCACATGAGCTGCTTGTGCTGTGTGCGTGCTGGCTCTTGTTCTTCTTGCTTGCTGCAGCGCGCACTCCCAAAAGGCCCAAGGCCCCCTGCACCAGCGCCAAGAACAAACAGAGGGAAAACAAGAATTCCAGCAGAAAAACAAGATCACAGAGACAACGAATTGAATCGATTCAAAAGCCCGGAGGGCACTAGGAGGGAAGGGCCTCCTTTCTCATGAATCCGTGATACAAGCGCTCAAAATTCCATCTCCAAATCCTAACCCTAGAGGAAGAAAAGGGGGGGAGAAGAGGAACAGGAGAGGGGCAGGAAGGGGTGACGGGAACTTATGGACCCATCCGGTTGGCTGCCCTCCTCTCTCTATTTTATCCCCTCTAACTCTCTAGACTAAAGACTAAAATACCCCTAGACTTAACTAGACACTAGAAAGCCCGTAGGGGCAAAACCGGAAAAGATACATTGGGCTCATCCGACGGCCGAGGTTCTTTCTTCGACTCGAAGCCTTCTCCGCTATGCCGTCATGTGGACGAAGATCCGTTCCGCGGTTTTGGAGGGTCCGCGAAACCCGGGTAGGTGGCCGGTTTTGAGAAAACCGCCAAAACTCCACGCGCGGGAAGATTCCCGCCTCCACGCCGTGGCCCTAGACGCCGTTCCCGCCTCGGCCTTCTGACGGCCCTAGACGCCGCCCGACGCCCGTCACCTCCTCGCTCGCAGCGAGGCCCTAGACGCCGTCGACGCCCGTCGCCTCCGTC
The DNA here is from genome assembly GCF_016808335.1 of Panicum virgatum. Taxonomy (NCBI): domain Eukaryota; kingdom Viridiplantae; phylum Streptophyta; class Magnoliopsida; order Poales; family Poaceae; genus Panicum; species Panicum virgatum. The sequence goes on from NC_053147.1 coordinate 68,201,019, forward strand.
AGTCCCGAGACCGACGCCCGTGCCTCCACGACTTGGCGTCTTCAACCGCCGTCAGCTTCCTTGGTTTTGTGGCGCAAACCAAGAAACTCGCCTTCCGTCGCCGCTTGCGCCCTCGATCCAGGAGTGGACGCCACAGCTGCCGCCCGGCCCGAGCTCCTCCACGGCAACTCTCCGTCAACACTCGACGCCCGTGTACCTGCAATCCAATGACCAAGCGCACGATCACACCGCACGGTTGACAATTCACTCATCACAAGCAGGATAGAGTACTCAACATTCCTCACCTTTAAAGGCTTTACTGTCCTCGGTAGCTAAAAAGATCTGGTTGGGAGTTACCGAAGTTTCTTCCGTCTCTTGGTCTTTCAATAACTTATTTATAATTTAAAGACTCTTTGTTTTCCTGCAATCCACTATAAAACCCTGCCCAAGTTGGGGATCCCGTTGCCGCCGCTCGGATCAGCCCATCATCGTTGCTCAAACACGCGCCGCCATCGCTTAGACTCGCTATTGCCTCTCCAGTCTCCACCATATGCGCTCCACAACCGCGGCCATTCGCTGCCCCGGTCCTGCTGTCCAAGCAAAAATGCATGATTCGCCCCCTCCTCTCCCATTCACGTATCACAGTCGAGCACTACATAAACCAAGCAAGAAGTCCGTTCCAATCAAAAGCCTAGGCCGGATCACCAACACAGAGATCCAGGAGGCGGGCGCCGCTAGCCGCCTCGCCAGCAGCGATCCACAGGGAGGATCAGACCGTAGCAAGGAGAGCCACGGCAACACGAGTTGGCACTGGAATACTGGGGCAAATGATCGGGGATGGAGGAGGACGTGCTATGCGCCAGCTCTGCCCGCCAGTTCGGGATGAAGCCCTGCGCCAGCAACGTGCTGCGCGAGTCCACCGGCAGTGTGAAAAGGATCGGGTGCTCTAATCTAAGAGGAGGAGGGGGTGAATTAGGCACTAATAAAAATTTTGACCTGTGGCTCCAACTAGTTTGCACAAAACTTAAACTAAAACATGCTATCTAGATGTGCAATTATGTTGTTCTAGTGTGAAACCCCTATCCCAAAAGAGTTTAGCAACCTATAGCCTTTCCTATTAAGAAACTATTCTATGAAAGAAAAAACACATAAAATGCTAGTATGAAATGCGGAAGCTTAAAGAGCGGGATAGGAGATAGCAAACTCTTGACGCGGGTGTTTATCCCGTGGTTCGGTTAGCCACAAAGGCACACCTACATCCACGTTGTTGTAGCACTCACTAAGAGTATTGCTACTCGGCCACCAAGTCTCTTCCGTGAACACAATCACGGTCACCTTGGCCCCGGGTTCCACTAAGGAGCTTCTCCACAAAGGATGGGGGTCTCCACGTCCCCCGCACAAAGATGTCGTCGCCGCTCCACACCAAGTCGGAGGGTCGATGACGTTGCCGGCGAGCTTCACGCTCCAAGGTGCCGGTGCACCAAGCTCTTGTTTTGGTTCGCTAATGAACCACAACACAAATGCTTGAAGCCTTGCAACTCACTCACTAAGAGCTAATCCTTTACACAACACTTTCAAAGTGTGCTAAGGGCTAAGTATATGATCTTGATGCTTTTGTATGGCTTGGAGATGTTCTTGGGTGTGTGTGGGATGTCCAGCAACTCCAGCAAGCTTCAAATGGCTGGGGTGAGGCGTATATATAGGCCACCAAGTCTTGTAGCCGTTGCTCCAACGGTCAGCTGAAAATCTGCGTACCACCGGAAGAACCGATGCCTCTGGCAGGAGTAGCGTCGGTTCTTCCGGTCACTCATAAACCGAAGTAGCCGTTGAACTCCTGACAGCTGACGCAGTGACCACCGGTTGAACCGATGCAATGCACCGATGCCTCACCGGTTCAACCGGTGCATAAGGATCTTTTCCTGAGCGCTGACGTCATTACATCGATGGTATGCTCCGATGCACCGTCGGTTGAACCGGTGCTGAAGAAACTTCTTCTGGGTACTTGACATCGTCTCTGGAACATAGGACGCCCAATGCACCGATGCCCCTTTTTAACCCGTCGGTTCATCCGGTGCCCATAAGCTGACTTGGCTTCAATTTCCTTCTGTCATGGCGTCGGTTCTTCTCTTTCTCTTTGTCATGACTTGAACCTAAAAGCCTGAGAATGGTCATCTTAACAATCATATTAGTCCAAGTGTTGTGTTGTCATTCGATCACCAAAATCACTCGAAATGGCATAAAAAGTGTCATGTTCGTTACACGGTGGCCACAAGGTCTCCGGCGAAGCCCATGTTAACTTTTTTATTTTTGAGTTTTCATTTTTTGTTTTTGACAAAAATAAACGAGTGTGGTAAGGTAAATAGATAATCATAGCGTGGTTTCAAGAATATATCCAAAACAGAAGCTGGAGTTCAAATCTTAAAAAGAAGAAAAAATAAATGAAAAAAGTAAAAGAAAAGGATGAGAAAATCAAAAGAAAAAATAAAAGGAGAGAGAAAAAGAAAAAAGGGAAAGGCAATTTAGACATTTCACCGCTCAATCAACAGTGAAGCCATAGCTGGATCCACTTTGATCTTCTATTTAGCAAAAATAATCTTTCTCCCATGTTTCGAATCCCGCAGCAACGCGCGGGGTATCACCTAGTATATATGGCAAGAGAAACCAATTGGAGGACGGCAACTTCACCAATTGTAATCTTTCAAGAAAGCTACACCAATTGGTTTTTTATAAGATCCATCTTTATTTCACTCACTATTGTGGTTCTGGTGTATTCATTTGCTGGATATTAATTACTATATATACACTACTCGATGCTGATCATATTGTGTACGAGTATATCTTTCTGCACAAAAGGGATCAGCACATTCATGCACTACCGCAACCAATGTAATGGTCGTCTATATATGTTGGTGTCGCGCGCCCTGACCCTGAGATAACATAGCGCCTAGCTAGTTCCCACCAAAGTTTCTAGAATTTGGGAAACAACGCACCAAAGTTTTTTATTCAATTTCTGCAAAAGCACAACGAACTTAAGCTCGTTGTCTAACTAATAGTCCCTTGAAAAATCATGTGTTTGTGATATGAAGCTCATCCTAAAAGAAAGTAAAAAAAAAGGAGAAAAACGATTGTAATTAATCAGTTACAAGAGAGATGCACAAAAGGACCCTAATGTCCAAATAAATAGCATCAGTATAGAAACAAAGTCCAATTAATAGCATAAACCAAACCTAAAAAAAGAAGAAGAACAAAACAGCTGCTGCGGCAGATCGTGCTAATTCAATCATCCAATTAGGCAACTTGAGACCCCTTTTCTTTAGCAAGGAAGATACAGCGCTACGAATCACAAACCATGTACCAGAAAGGTTCAGAAATAAGATGATACCCCACAGTGGAAGCTGCAGCAGCCAGATCGGTGTTATCTTCCTTGACACCTGCAGCAGCGCTCATATTCTTCGGACAAGAATATGTACACATGCGTGAAGCATCATTTATAGAGGAATTTTTTTGAGAGGGAAGTTTATTTTAGGCAAAATAGGCGTTATGATCCCTCGTCTTCATTTCGAGGATCAAGTTGGCCCCTTAACTTTCAAAAAGGCCAATTTAATCCCTCAACTTTTATTTTTAGGTCAAATTCATCCCTATACTAATGTGATGCTCCATAATACCCTTGGCTATTTCCTCTCCTTCTCAATTTGCGAAAAGTCCTCTTTGCCCTTGGCTATTTCCTCTTCTCAATTTGCATGTTTAGCGGTGCTGCAGCACGTTAATCAAACATGCGCATGATGTTCTTATATGATCTAGACTAAATTATATACGAAAGGACACTTCAACAAATATGAGAGACAACAAGCCAACAGACAGAACAATGGATCTGTTGTGCCCTATTGTTGATTAATTACAACTATACAATAATGAATATTGAGTATGAGAACAAGGAGCTAAGGGTAAAAATAACTTTTTCACATCTATCTCATATTAGTAGGAAGAGTCACATCAGCATAAGAACAAGTTTGACACAAAAATAAAATTTGAGGGACCAACTTAACCCTCAGAGCAGAGATGAAGGACCAAAGTGCCTTATTTGCCAATCTTTTAGTAAGTTGGGTGTACAGATCAATTTTGTTGTGTCGTCAACCTTTTTTAAGGAAAAAGTCTACTTTTCCTCCCTCAACTATCGCAAAAGTTTGATTTTCGTCACTCAACTATAAAATCGGGAATAGAGTCTCCCCCAACTATCAAAACCGTTTGTTTTACCTCCATCAGCGGTTTTACAAGTAGTTTTATATTGTTTTTTCCATAGTTTTTTCTCCCTTCTCTCTTTTTTCACTCAATAGAGGTAGCAAACGTGGTTTAAAAAAAAGTGAAATTGGCATAGTGGTAGGGGAGAGTACAAAGAATCCAATTTTGCAAACTTTTGAGGTTTAAACATAAAGGAATTTGAAACTTCAAATTTTAAAGAAAGAAAGAATTCAAACCTCATTAAATTTTAAGGAGTCAAGATGAGCTCCGTATTTTACAAAATTTGAACTGTGTGACAGATATTAGAGCTATATCATTAGGGAATTTTTGTGAGTACATGTTCTATAGCAAAATTTGAAGTTTATTATGAAGGGTCAAATTTGAGCCAAATTTTATCCTTTTTATTTATTTTCACATAATTTAAAATCTACTCAAGAATTTTCATATATACAAATAAAATATGCAAATGTTTGAGTATATTTTAAATTATACGAAAATAAATAAAAAAGATCAAATTTGGCTCAAATTTGATCCTTCCTAAGAAGTTTAGAATTTTTGCTATAAAACCTATAGACACAAAAATTCCCTAATGATGCACCTCTAATATGTATCACACAGTTCAAATTTTACCATAGACGGAGCTCATGTTAATACTTTAATAAATTTAATGAAGTTTGAATTATTCCTTTCTTTAAAATTTTAAATTTCATCAACTTCAAAAAGTTGTGAAAATTGGAGTCTCTGTACTCTCTTCTACTGCTTGTAAAACCGCCGAGTGAGGTAAAACAAACTGTATTGATAGTTAGGGGAGACTAAATTTCTAATTTTATAGTTGAGCGAGGGAATCTAGATTTTTTTTTGTTTTTAGGATGTGTCGCCAACCACTTGGGGGCCCGAAACGAGAATATATAGTTCTCTCCGGCCCATAACTCCACTGCCGGTATCAAGCCCGGCCCACCGCACCCCACGGCGGCCCCATCAAAAGCGCGGGCTGCAGCCAAAATTTGGCTCCCTCGGTCGCGGGGTGGGTTTTCCTCCCAAAAATTTCGGCTCGGTGGGCGTCCCCCTGCCTGCGTCTGCTCCAACGCGCACTCCACCAGGCCAGGCACGGGGGGCGTTTTCCCCGCCGCCCCGCCTCGCCCCAACCAAGCAAGCAGGCGGGCGCGTCTCCGCCTTTTCAAATCCCGCCTTCCCAATCCCAATCCCCCCCCCCCCCCCCCCCCTCCTCTCCTCTCTCTTCCCTCGCCACCACCTAATCCCTCCCGTCCCCGCCGCTCGCCCCCGCTTCCGGAAGCTTCCAGAACGTCTCCGGGGCGACGGACGGGCCGCGCGGGGCTGCTTCCGGAACCTTCCGCCGCCCCGCCCTGCGGTCAGGTAACTCAGCGCCGTCCCTGGGCCTCGTCGTCCCCTGCTCCCCGTCGCCGTCGCCATCGCCGGCCCCGATCCGCCGCGCCTCCGCACCCCCGCCCCAGCGCCCGCCGCTCCGCCTCCTCCACCCATCCCGCCGCCGCCGCTTCGTCGTCCCACTGTAGCAGCCCCCCAAACCCTAGCTACTTCACTCCCGCTGCCGCCGCCGGCGGCCGTCGAGCCCCGCCCCGCCCGCACGGCCGCACCGTGGCCGTTGTGCCGGGACTGTCCCCACCATTGCCGGTGAATGCGGCAATGCGCCGCCATCCCTTCCCCGCGGCACAACATAAAACATTGTTTTGAGGAGCCTTGATTTGGGACTTTAGCGTATTCGCGTGGTTTAGGGGTCAGATCCGATGCTCCTGCCATTCTATGCCATGCTCCCCGAAAAAAAAAACATACATTGGTGTTGGGTTCATGATCTGTAATAAGCTCGTTCAGGACAAGCCAAATATGTGCAGTAGCAAGCAGATGATAAACAGCAAGCGAGTGATATCTGAGTTTATGTTTTTGCTCTGTGGTGGTGTAGGTCGAGGGAGCGGGCAGTAGGGGGCAGCGGAGGAGGAAGCGGAGGGGGAGATGCGGAGGTAGAGGATTGATTGGATGCTGCTACGATGGCGCAAGCTGCCGTCGAGTCTGCGCAAGCGGGGGTTGCAAGGATGAAGAGGAAGACACCCTCTGAATTGAGAGTAATGCCTTGCTCCACTTGATCTTTTATGCTCACCGATGCAGGATCTATTCTCCCTAGGAATGCACAATAGGATGAAATGCTTGCTAAAACATTAAAGCTATTTCAAGAGATCTCCAAACAGATTTGCCATGACACAATATTTAAGTCGTTCATGACATGTGACACCTGCCAATAGTACATGGGAGTGAAAACGTAAAAAAAATGCACTGTTTAATTCCAATTGACCACTTTAGTCCATATCCTTGTTGCATTGCTTTGCTTTCTGAGGTATTACTCCAATCTTAATAGATTATGCTTTGTAATTTTCTCATTGGCCTTGTTCAAAGATCTAGTGTGGAAGCACATAACAGCAGTGCATAACATTAAATGTTCTTCTTTCATTGTTTTTTTTGAAGAACTGAAGAAAATTAAAACTAGACCAACCTAGGAAGAACTAGGTGGCTTTATATTAAGAAGAAAATAGGCACCCAAATTTGCCTTGATGAGTACTCCAACCTGGGTGATCTAGGTTTACATTCACACCGTGTACAAACCCTCATCCAACTGAGCTACGCTCAGCTACCTAGAACTGAAGAACAATGTTATTTTCCCACTTTGTTATATAGCTGGCTTAATGAAAATCTGACTGGATTATCACTTTTTTGAGAACCATGATGGACATAGGAGATATGGAGAATTCATCATGCGTGTCCATGACACTTGTTTTTTTGTTGTCATATTTGAATTGTTCATCGCTAGGGTTTGTTGAGGATGCTCTCAGAAACTACTGGAACACATCCTGATGTAGCACTGTATGTCATGGAGTTATTTATGAATAGTGAAAATATCCACATTCCTGTTGTAAGCATCATACAAACATAGGTGCACAGTAATACTAAGAGATTTCACATTGTATTCCAAGCATATTATTGTACAAAGTGCAGATAAACACTGAAAGTGTTTCAATAATTATTTGTTGCAGGGTGAGCAACTGAAGCGGCGTACCTCCGAAAAGCTTGCAAATGATCAGTTAACTTCTGCCGCATTTGATAGGTAGCTTTCTTAACCTTGTTATGTTCCTGAGTTCCAATTATTATCCTGTTCTTTTTTGTGACCAAGTTGACTAATAGCTTGTGTTATATAGGTCAACCAATGGACTTCGGAACACAGAACAACAAAAGATATCCAAATACATTAGCACACGTGTTACAGAGGTCTTCCCTGTGAGAAAAGCAAGAAACCTTGGGAAGGAAAACTGTAAGGTTAGAATTTGACATGCTTTTCATTTACATGGACTAATTAATGCTCAATCAGTCTTTTAGCACCAATGTTGGTTAGTTGGTTCATTGGTTTGATTCTACATGTAAAATATCCTGCAGGATGTCTTGCAGAGTAATGAGAAGATTTGTAAGACTATCGATGCTACAACGGTTTCAAATTTTGCATTGTCTTCACTTACATGGTAATGGTCTGACTGCAGAACTTTGGGTGCATACTTTTCACTATAACATTTAAGCTCTTATTTGGCTTCTTTACCATAATTCAGTGGCAATGGTGACTCAGCTAAGTTGGATTCTTCTGTTCCATCAACAACGGAGGCAGTGAAGCCAGGTTTCAAGAAAGTTGAGAAATGTAGTGAAAATGCTCTGCGCAGTGTATCAGAGCTTCACGTCGGTGATGAGAAGCAGACTAGTTCTAACAAATTTGATATGGTAATAATCGTTCATCTATTACAGTTTAGTATATGTTATCATTTCAGCTAATATTTGTACCACATAATGTTAGGAAAAAGTACTTAAAGGATTTGGAGCTCGTGATGCTTCTGTGGCTTCTGGGCTCAGCAACCTTAATGTACAAGTTGGTGATGCTGCGATGAAGTCTTCAGATATGTGCCCTTCTAAGATCACCATTCCAGGGAAAAGAGCTCCTTTGGATTTTACCTTAAAGACTAGTTTGCAGTTTGTTTCATCATCATCTGTGAAATGGTGGGTGTGCATTAGCTTCTCTTGCATTTCTCTTTTGTATTCTGATTTTTTCAATTAGAAATCATACTCCTAAGAAGTATCACGTGTCTATTTTGCTTCAACCTTTAACCTCATTTGGAATTACAACAACAACATAGCCTTTTTTCTCAAGCAAGTTGGGATAGGCTAGAGATGAAACCCGAAAGAAATAAGTTCAAGATTCAGGCACATTGATAGTTAGTCTCCAAGCGCTCATATCCAAAGCTATCTCTTTAGAGATATTCCAATCCTTAAGGTCTTTCTTAACCGACTCATCCATCTATCCATGATCTCCTCATCCTTCACTAGCAGTCGATCTATCCCATCTTTAATGCATTTGATTTGGTTGATGTCCCTTGTCTTCTGCTCGCGGATCCTAGCCATCCTATAAATGTCCTTCTCCCCTTCTTTCGTGTCTAGCCGCTGATACAAGTCATCATACGTCTTACCCTTTGTTACACTCACAGCTCGCTTTGCAACCCTCTTCGCTAATTTATAGCCCTCGATGTTGGCTGCACTCTTGTCAGGTGGAGGCGTTTGAAACACTCCTTCTCCTTAATAGCCCTTTGCACCTCGTCGTTCCACCACCAGGTGTCTTTTCCCTCCTGTTTGCCTCCTCTACTCACGCCAAACACCTCTGAGGCCACCTTCCGAACACATGTTGCCATCTTTAGCCACATGTCATCTGCGTCTTCTCCTTCTTCCTAAGGCCCCTCACCTAGCATCCTTTCCTTAAACGCTTGTGTCGCTTCTCCTCTAAGCTTCCACCACTTTGTTCTCGCAATCTTGGCACGTTTGTCCCGGTGGACACGTACCCGAAGATAAAAGTCCGCCACCACAAGCTTGTGTTGAGGGACAACACACTCCTCAGGTATCACCTTACAATCTAAGCAATCACGTCTATCCTCCCTCCTAGCAAGGATAAAGTCGATCTGGCTCGAGTGTTGTCCACTACGAAACGTCACAAGATGGGATTCCCTCTTCTTAAACACGGTATTCGCTATCAACAAGTCGTAGGCTAACGCGAAGTTCAACACATCCTCCCCCTCTTGACTCCTGCTACCATACCCAAAACCCCCGTGCACTCGCTCGAACCTTACATTAGTCGCACCCACATGGCCGTTGAGATCTCCTCCTATGAAGAGTTTCTCGCTGGTAGGCACGGTACTAACCATGCTATCTAGATTTTCCCAGAACTGCATCTTGGTGCTCTCACTAAGGCCTACCTGAGGGGGCATAGGCACTGATTACATTTAAAACCGAATCTCCAACTACCAACCGGATTAGGATAATCCAGTCGCCTTGCCTTCTAACCTCTACGACTCCATCCTTAAAGCTCCTATCAATCAAGATGCCTACACCATTCTTACCCGGAGTTGCTCCTGTGTACCAAAGCTTGAAGCCAGTATCCTCAACCTCTTTCGCCTTCTGGCCCTTCCATTTAGTCTCCTAAACGCATAGAATATTTACACACCTCCTAATTGCTGCATCAACTAGCTCTCGCAACTTACCTAACGGACCCTACGTTCCAACTACCTATACGAATCCTAGTTGGCTCGGCTAGCTTCCTTACCCTTCGCACCCGTTGAGGGAAGTGCGAAGACCCTTGCTCATTTTTCACTACACCCGGGCGTAGGTGTAGCGCGCCATTCAGGTGACGACCCGACCCTTGCTCACTTATCATCGTACCCAGGTCACGATATGACTCGCCCTTGGGGGGATGGCGACCCGGTCTTTGTCCATTTATCACCACACCCGGGTTCCGATGTAGCGCGTCGCTAAGAGGGTTACGCCCCAACGAGTTTCTTGTGGGTTTCAAATCCATTAGAGTGGCTATTTTTTTATGCTGGTTTGCCAAAACCTAACGCAACCCTCCTCCTTTACCCGGGCTTGGGACCGGCTATGCTGAGACGACTCAGGAGAGAGAGAGTCTTCCAGTCAGCATAGGCGGGCAACCTCATTTGGAATTCTGAAAATTATATTTGATAAATTATAACATGGCAATTATAACATCTTCAGATTCTGTACTGACCTGCAAAATACTATCAAACAACTCCTATGCTTGTAACAGGTGTCACAAGCTGAATACAAGTTTTGGCAGGAGCAGCATCACTGAAGCCATTGGTCAGAGCTGTCTTCGTGGGTGTCAAAATTTAGAGTGTCCAAAGCCTGAGAGCAAGAAGGAATTCTTGTTCTCAAAGGCACTACAATCATGGGTATATCCACAATCTTTGTTGCCTTCGTCCATCATATCTGTAATGCTCTCATCAACTGCACGAGGAGGTAATCACAACACCAGAATTGCTCCTTATTCTTTTCTCGAACACAATTCCATACGAGTGATTTACTCTCTGGCCTTGTAGAAAACGACTTTCTTCTCAAAAGACATCAGGACTGGGAAGATTCGTTTCAGAATCTTTACTACATGCTACGGAAGAATATGCTGAATATATTCTATGGTACCTTCTTACTCCACATAACTCATATTGCTTAATATTCCACTATGTATGTATGCCTATATGCACAGAAAAGTAGTGACATTTTCCTTTTGTAACAAAAACAGTAGCTCATTATAGTTCATGCAAAAACTATAACCTATCTGCTTTGTGTTTTCTTTGCTGGAAACTCGTTACATGCTGGGAAGTTGGATTTCTACTTAATTCTGTAAAAATATGTACTGATACATTTTGCTCAAGGTCAGCTCCATCTGCAATTCCATTTTGTGTGCTTTAGTAGTTATGAATGAATTTTATTGTTCTATTAGACAAGTAATTCAGTCTAACCTCATCAACCATTCTGAGCATCACTTTCTCATCACAGTTTATACGACACAATTTGTTGCTCTCTTCATTGGTGGAAGCCATTTGGAGAAAATACAGCCCTGTAATGCCTACTTGTCGCAATCTACCCGTGGCCTACGCTCATTACTGCGGAAACATGTAAGTTGTTTATTCTGATTTTAGTATCCACATGAGTGATTCCCTATGTTTTGCTTTTTGGGCATATGACTACCACACTTTGTAGTTGCTGATCAGCAATGCCACTGTATGTTTTTGCTAGAAAAAAATGTGCTTGTATGAAACTAGATACCTCTGGCTGTTTTTATCAATAGATATCTATTTTAATTGAAATCATTTGTCTACCATTGCTTGGTATAAAAACTGTGCTTGAATGAAGTAGATAACTCTGTTTTTATCAATAGATATCTATTTTAATTGTAGTCATTTGTCTACCACTGCTCGGAATTGAAAATGTGTTTGAATGAAGTAGATACCTCTGGCTGTTTTATTGATAGATACCTATGTTTGTTAGTAAAGTTATTTATCTACCGTTGCTTGGTATATGATGGGATCAGGATCATGGGACTGGAACATTTGCTCCAGATATTGGTCTTTGTTAAGCTTGTTTTTGAGCTTTGTACCATGTTTGTCATTGTAATAGTATGACCTTGCTTGTTGCAGGGTGTTTGCTTTTCCATGCCTCTTTGCAACACTGAAGTAGAGCAGGCTACTGAAGATGACCTGATCGAACTCTCAGAAATCCAAAGGCGCAATCTTGGCCAGGTTTGTTTTCCTTCCAATTTGTATTTGAGAAAAAAATATTTTCCTTCCAATTTCGCCTGGTTTGCTGTAATCAATATGCAGAAGAACTAACTATTCGAAAACCAACATCATTTTACTTGCAGGCACTCCATTTAGATGCTCTATCCGATGTGGACAACAGCACACAATCATTACTTATGTTTACTGGCAATGAGAGTGTTCATGGTTTATATGACATTCTGTTGAACTACAAGTAGGGTGACTCACAATTCCCTTATCCCATTCTTGTTTTGATTAAGTTCTGTTACTTAATCTGATATTGTGGTTCTTCAGGTCCTTGCTGAATTCTTTATCTGCTGTGGATGTCCCAGTCTTGTATTCACCACAGCCATTTCAAAATGGCTGCCTACATATTCCAGAGGTTGCCTCATATCTGTAGTCTTGTTTTTTCTTCTTTTCTTTTGAGGTCATTTTAATACAAGATAAGTTACTTCAATTGCTTTCTGATAAAAAGAACCTTTTAAATTTGCTTGACAATTACATTGTAGATGCATACTGTTTCATGCAGAAGCCTTATTGCTTTGACGTGTACCTGAATAAGAATCAGCCACGTGTATTTTACTGTTTAAATTTCTGAGCAGTCAGCTTTGACATGGCTAGTTGTTTTAAGTCAGCATTGCGTAATTGTGAAATCATATCATCTGTACCTATATATGTTGCAGGTGAAATGCAGGGAGATGAGGCGAGCAGACATGGGGCTGCTCTCTTCCGGTGGGTTTGATGCAGAACCAGGCTCAGCATTTGCCTCAACGGCTGGCAATATCTGCTACAGCATGGAAATAAAGGACCCGATCCTCCCGCCCTGGGTCGTCTCCGGAGTCTGCGCTGCGATGAGCTCGGATGCAAGGAGCTTTGATTTAACGTGAGCACAAACCTTGAATCCATGGTCGCTTGTTCCCCTCATGTCACATGCTAAGCTTTACCATTTTTCTTCTCCTGCAGGATCGCTACGGAGCCATCATCCATGGGCTTGAACGCTGCCCTCAAGTCCGTGACCACAGCTCCTCAACCCAAGACGGCACCTCCCACTGACGGTGGCGCACCTGTGGGTGGCATACCCGATGCGATCCTTGTCCCCTCCTTGCACTCCGCCTTGCTTCGGCGGCTCAGCTACAAAGACGGCGAGTACGTAGCCTACACAACTGTGTGAGCTCGAGCTCCGACAGCTGCAGCGCCCTGGAGCATTGTGATTGCAGGAATGGAGGGCGGCTCTTATGGGCGAACTGCAACTGCTTTTGTTGTCCGGTGGGAGAAGGCTGCTGCCGTCTTGCCCAGACAGGCTCCATGTCTCGGTATGCAGAAATCCTGCATTTTTCAGGGCTGCTTGTGTATCATGAGCAGGGTCTTTGTAATTTTGGAGGCTGTGTACGCGGTCACACAGGCTGTCACGTACGCTTGTATGGCAGTAGTAACTTATGAGGTCTGGTTCTTGGGGGAAAAGAACAGTTGTTGCATGCATCAGTGTCCGCCTGTGCTTGGTACCTCTCTTGTTTATATGTTACTTTTTTTTACTTGATTTCCACTGGCTTAAAACTCGACAATGAGAGTCCTCTTGTTGCTGTAAACTATGTTTTTATTGTTGGTGTAGTTTGTATGGATCGGAAGTTCAGTCCTAATTGGAAGGGTCAAGCGGACAAGCCTGGCGTTTGTTTGGTTGAACTACTTTTGATGCGAGACGCTGGAGCAGTAATGTACTACTAGTGGGGAGTTTGGACTGGGAGGTGTGGGAGGAATAGCTTCTGCCCTTGCTGTGTGCTGTGGACCTGTGATTCCATCTCTGTGCTGCCAAGTGCCTAGTTTACTTGCTGGACGCTCCATGCGTTGCAGCATCAGCCGGACCGGGGCAGGTACATTCTGTGTGCATGATCAACGCGCGAAAGGAATGCTGATGATCTCAGGCAGGGTGCCATACATCTTTGTTTTGGAAAAAAGGCAGGGCGCCCCGTTCTCAGAAACGGAGACCAGTCTGATCTTTCTTTTTTTTGAAGTAACCTACTTTACAACAGCTCTTTCTCTCTTTTTTTTTTGGAACCAGATCCATTTGCCGCCATTTCCCAGTCAATTTCGGTATCACCAGAAATGCGTGCGAAAAATAAAATTTACAAAACCACCACCAGCCAGCCGGTTGGTTCTCTCCCAGTCAAAGGCAGTCGGTTGCGTCTCTTGTCGCCACTCCAGGGATCAGACAGGGAGGCGGATCAACTTCGAGTGGAGTGGCTGTTGCGTGATCATGCAACAGGTGATTAGCACCATCCCCGAGGCCGAAGCCCCCTCCTGCCGTTGCCGCAACGCGACGAGCGCCCGGAACAGCAAAAGCAGCTGCCACCTGCCATGCCCCTCCGCTTCTCCTCCTTTTTTGATTTCTCCTTCCCCTCCAGGCTCCAGGCTCTGCTTCGCGCAAAAGCTGTGTCCTTTCTCGCTCTCTCCCCATCCCCGCTCCCGTCCCCTCCTCGGCTCTCCTCTCCGCTCGTGACTGCTCCGCCTCGCGTCGCCGCGCCATGAGCACCTGCGGTGGCGGCGGGGGCATCATCCCCGCGTCGCGCTTCCTGCGCCGCCGCGCCGCCGTCCGGGACCTGGGCCGCGACGCGGCCGCCGACGCCGAGGCCGACGCCTTCTAGGCCGCCGCGCCCCGCCTCTACGACTTCTCCCAGCAGCAGCAGCCGGAGGAGCAGGTGCCGTCGGCCCCGGCCGCGCGGCGCTCGGCTTCGCCGGAGCCGTGCAGCCCGTGCCTCCTCGACCTTGAGCCGCCGTCGCCCCCCGCCGCGCGGCGCTCGCCTTCTTCGGGCGGCACCGGCCTGCTCCTCGCCCTGCAGCGCACCTGCGTGGGCTGGGGCGCCACGAGGCGCGTCGAGTACCCCAGCCGCCACCGCCCGGCCTCGCCGGCCGCTCCTGGCGCTGGCACGGCCGCCGTCGAGGGGACGGGTCGCCGGAGAGCGCCGGCTCGGAGCGGGGACGAGGACCAGGAGAGCATCAGCGGCGGTGCCAAGAAGAGGAAGTGGCTGGAGGCGGCGGCGGCGGTGCAAGAGAGCGGCTGCGAGGACAAGCCCGTGGTGGCCAAGAAGGGGAAGTCGAGGTCCAGGAACAGGAGGAAGGCGTGGTGGAGTACCCTGCGCCGGCGCCGCGGCGCCGCCAGGCGCGCCAAGAAGGCCCCGCGGGTCGTGAAGGAGGAGCAGGAGGAGGAGGAAGAGGTGGACGAGGAAGAGAGCAGCCGAGACGTCAAGCCCGCGGTGGTGGAGGCGGGGAAGTCGACGAGGAGGAGCAGGAAGAGGGTAGGGTCGAGTGCCCGTGGACGTCATCCCGGCGCCGCCAAGCGCGCCAAGAAGACCCTCCTCAACAACTGCTCCTCAAGGAGGAGAAGGTGGAGGAGGCGGAGTTGGAGGAGAAGGTGGCGGAGAGCAAGCCCGCCGCTTCTGCTCCGGCTCCCGAGCCCAGCTCGCCGCGCGGCAAGGTCGATCGCTGGTTGGCCCGGCGGTACGCGGCGGGCGAGGCTACGCTGCTGGACATCCTGCGCGCGCGCGGCGCCAGCGCCGGCAAGCCCGCGCCGCGCGCCGAGGTGCGGGCGCAGGCGCGCCGCCACATCGGCGACACCGGCCTCCTCGACCACCTCCTCCGCCACATCTCCGACAAGGTCCTGGCCGGCAGCGGCGAGCGGGTGCGCCGCCGGTACAGCCCAGCCGGTGGCTTGGAGTAC
This sequence comes from Panicum virgatum, assembly GCF_016808335.1. Lineage (NCBI taxonomy): Eukaryota > Viridiplantae > Streptophyta > Magnoliopsida > Poales > Poaceae > Panicum > Panicum virgatum. The sequence goes on from NC_053147.1 coordinate 68,216,610, forward strand.
TGGCTCCAGCCGGCCGAGCTGGCGGCCACGCGGCGGGAGGCCGGCGTGGATGACCCGTTCTGGGTGCCGCCGCCTGGGTGGAAGCCCGGTAACCCCGTGTCGCCGGAGGCCCGCGCGCTCAAGGTGCAGAAGCAGGTGGAGGAGCTCGCCGGGGAGCTTGACGTCGTAAAACGGTCTCCTTTCTCTTCTATTTCTTCTTCTTCCCTCTCGTCTCTTCTATTGCAGCATCTTCTTCTTGCAGTACTCTATTAGATTCTTGAATACAGGTGGCAATACTAATTTTATGCTGAGATTGACTTGTGATTTCTATGAACTAAAGGCAAATGAAGCAGCTCGATCCCAATCTGGTGCAAGTGAGCAAGGAAGCCTACATCTCATGGAAGGTGATCATACATCAAACCTTGATCTGAATCTCATTCCTGTCTCAGTTTGTCCAACTTTCTAGTCAACTTCTAGTGCAAAACATAAAATGGGATATCCATTTGTGACACTCTCTCACATAGTTTGTGCATTTGCTAAGCACTTGTAAGCTGTAATGCTGTGCATATATCTGGTTCTGGTAGAATGTTATTGTTTGGTTTGGATTTTGTTGGCTACATTTGTACTCTGCATAAAAGAATGGCAGACCAGAAGTATGTTTTGCTTGGCATTGGTCCACTTGTAACTCTGTCACCTCTCTGAAGTTCTGAAAGGCACTACACTGACATGAACTTGCATCAGACTAACATATATGTGCCTTACTTCTCGCATTGTTTCATTGGCTTAAAGAGGATGGATGTCTGGAGAGATGACCTTTTTAATCTCAATACGGCACATACACTGGAACATTACCATAAAAAAAACACTGGAACATTACTTATGCTTTGGTAGCATTAAGCTGCATATATGTTTCCATTAGTTTTGGAAGAACATGAAGAATTCACACTAACTTGAAATATCTGCCGTGCAACATGCCTTCGTGTGAATCTCGTTCCTGTCTTACATTGTTTATATCTGTTGCAATCTGTAGGGCAGCACTTATGAGATATGCATGTGTGAAACTCTCTGACTTGTAGTTATGGTGTGCAGATGTCTTGTTCTTGGTTGATGTTGTGGTTTTCATGAGTAGCAAAATCTTGATTTGAATTTTGTGAGGTACATTGTGTTGTGCACGAAAAAAATTGGCGCAGCAGCAGGACCAGATTTTGCTTTGCAGTATTTCATTTTCTAACTCTTTTTTTTTTCTGAATTCACTGCATGAACATGTAGTATACTTAATATGTGTTTTGCTTCTCATTGATTCTGCAATCCCCTTTTGATCAGCAATCCTGCATTTACACTGGAAGCTCACTTGCACAAAGATAGTACTGATATGCAATTCTGTTTCCATAGTAGTTGAAGAACTTGGATAATGGAAATATGGAATGTCCATATTTTTCTGTTCAGTGTAGCATTTATAGGTAGCTACCCTTCTTGGAGTACATATGTTCAGGAATCATGATGATTTGCAGGGGTACGACTGTATGGTGAAGGCCAATGGCAAGCTGGAAAAGGAGGTGCTGTCCTTGGAGGTATGCTTTTACCCTTCTTCCTAAGTTTAATCTGATTTGATGCAATGTTATCTCTCTGATCCTAGCATACCCCTCTCCTTGCTTGGGACTAAATGCTTTGTTATTTTTATTGTATCCATAATTTGCTAGCTTAATTTGGTCATTGTCATGATTTGCTGTGGGATTTCTTTTTCAGGAGAAGTATGAGAATGTGACACAGGAGAATGGTGAGCTGAAAGAGCTGCTGCTGCTGCTGAAGGTAGAGCACGACATTCAATCAATCTTCACACAATTTGTGCCTCATCAAATTAATGCATGATGTTATGTGTTTGATAGTGCTACCTTCTTATATATATATATATATATATATATATATATATATATATATATATATATATCTTCTCATAACATTTGGTCTCTGTATAAAAATAAGTGTTGGTATGAAATTCTGGATCTGTTTTCCAGGACAAGTATGAGACTGTGCTTGAGAAGAATGACAAACTGGAGGAGCAGATGGTTGCCTTGTCCACTTCTTTCCAGTCCATGAAGGTACACTCACTATTTACTGCGGAGGACCTTTAGATTTAACAGATTCCTGCTCTGTAATTTCTTGATTTTGCCACACCTTGTGATGTGCCTGACTGCATATTTAGCAGTTGTAGTCTGTAATCTACTGATGAAACATTGCTTGATGCATTGGACTATATGTGTGCAGGAAGACTTGCTCCTGCAGAGAATTGGAGAACAACCCATGCTGATGCTAGCGCAAGAGCCTTGGGATGCTGACAAGCAAGAAGCCAGTGCCGGCAATGCTGCTGCCGGTTCAGGCAACCAGCTGGTGGATGCTGACGCCGTCGATGGCAGCTTCAGCAGCAATGGTGGCACCTCTGGTAGCACGAAGAGGGCGTTGAGGAGGTGCAGCGTGCGCATGCGCAGGAGAGATGGGATGTTGCAGTGGCCAACGGCTGCATCTGATGGCACGACCAGCAGCCCCAGCGAGCTTCCAGAGCCGCTAACACCCGGCGTCGATTTGGTCATCACCGATTTCAACGCGGTGATCAACAGCCTCGCGCCACCATCCATGGAGGAGTACATGATGGCTGAGGCCTCCCAACATCAACGTCCGCGTCGTCCACCAGCACCTCTCCCAAGCTCCCGCTCCTCTCCGCCCCAGCCTCACCGGTCCAGGTCCAGCCACTGCAATCAACAACCGTGACCATGGCAGACCAGCAAGCGGTGCAGCCATACTCTGGTGACTTCAACCTGCAGCTCCGGCACAAGGTGAGCAGCTACTTCCCCTGATTCCTGTTGAAAATCCACTTTTTGATCGTCTCCATCAAGCGACAGTAGCACACAATTGATCATGAAGACGACTGACCAGTGCTACTGCCACAGGACACGTCATCTTCGTCACCACGGCCATGCGGTGCCAAGGCGCTGAAGCTCGACGCCGGTGCTGGAGTCGGCAGCGTGGGCACCGAGCTGGCCCTGGCGACCCCCACTTACTGATCCAGCCAACGTTGAGAAGCACCAACGAATGAACAGATCTTTCCACTGAAGTTTTGCCTCACCACCATTAACTAGCAGTAACTCACCTCAGAACATAGCTCACAGGTCCACAGGATAGCTGAAGAAAGACAGAACACCAGAGAAGATAGATTGCCTTTTACCTTGCTTAGGCAATGCACTTAGCTGATTTTCTCCGTTAATTACCTGTAGTTATCGCTATTGTCAGTTTCGAACTTGATTGCCGATGGCTTTGCTTACAGTTGAGCACCACCATGCTGCTGGTGCTGCTGCTTTAATACCTAGTTTGTACTTATGCCAGCCAGGATAAATGATCTTCTACTCTGTTTTAAGTCAAATTGCCGCTAGGAGCCAAGTTTCATTCATGTGTTGTCGTTGATCTTGTGATAAATTGTACGCTCTTTGTTGATTTCCATATGCTGATATATGCAAGATAGCATGAGCCAGTCTTGTTACTGGTTGATTGCTTCTGGGGACATGCACATGAACCAATGCAGGTCCAGCATTACGTCAAACAGCTTGCTCTCGCGCGCGGGGGCGCGGCCAATCCAGCCTTCCGCGGCCCAACCCCGTTACCCGTGGAGCGTGACGGGTGAGGGAGCCCCTGAGCAGCTGCGCGGAAGAGGGCCTCCGCACGAAGCATGCCGCGACATTGACGTGGACGGGCAGGCTGACCATGATGGCGTCGGCGAGGACGGCGACCACGGTGCGCGCGGGCGCTGGAGAGGCTGTCCCTGGCAGGACGGACGCGTCTCTTCGTGGCGACAACAGGTGCTTCCCGGCGGTGCCGCGGAGGCGGAGGAGCGAGGGCAGCGGTGGATAGAGGAGAGGGACGAGTCACCGGCGCCGGCAAGGGAGGACGCCGGTGCGCAGCGCCGGGGACCTCGAACCGTTCAGCGCATGGACGCTTCGCACAATTGCATGGGCTGCGCAGTAATCATTGTCATGTATTTTTGAATATCAATCAAGGAATTGGTGAGGTTATAGTCATAACAGCAGGTCCATAATAACCTGCAACTATATATAATACTGCATACAATGTCAAAGGGGCTACTTATCACCTCCCGAAAAAAAATAGTTTTAGCCTTTTAGGGCAGTCCCAATGGAAAAAACTAATCACTCTGTTCGTTAGGCTAGAGTTGGAGCTGGTGGCTGGAGTAGTGTGAGAAAAATACTGTTGGCTGGTTGGTGACTGGAAGCTGGTGCTGAAGCAATGTGAGAGAAAAACACTTGGTCTGGAGGCTGCCGAACAGAGTGAATGTAGTTTCTATAGCATTGGACTGTGTGCAAAGAAAGCAAAATTTTCTCCAGTGTCTAGGATAAAATCTGGCCAATCATTCACCGTGTGCTTCACTTCAATCTCTAGATTCTCTGTGCGTATTCTTTCTGTTGCCTTGCTATGCTCCTCGCACTCGTGGGGATTCTCTTCTCTTCATTTGGAACTGGAACTAACGAGCTGAAGCAAGCAAGCAACGCCGAAGCAACATTGGCTGCGACGCAAGCAACCAGCAAGCTAAAGCAAGAAATCAAGCAACACTGAAGCAAGCCAGCAACATCGGCGGCGGCGCCGGGCGGCCGCTCCCGGGCTCATGAGGCCTGGGCCCTTCGGAGACGACGTCGCGAGGCTGGCCGGCACTGAAGCCATAGCCAGCGTCCAGCGACCTCCCTATCAGGCGTAGTCCCAAGCCAGGCCCCGGCGAGGCTTTGTGGGCGACGCACGGCCGGTGCGCGAGGTCCGGCGTCGACGAGGTCCCGCGGCGGGCCAGCGAGTTTTCGCGAGCTATGCGTGGCTAGCACGCGAGGTACGACGGCGGCGAGGTCCAACGACGGGTCCAGCGAGGCCTCGCGTGCGACGCGCGAGGTCCGGCTATGGCGAGGCTAGCGAGGTCAGGCCGCGGTGATGTCCCCGCGCGCGGACGGAGGGAACAGAAGACAAGCAGGGATGCATGAGGGAAATTGGCGGCGTCGGCACATGGGATCTGGGCGAGAGGTTGAAGAAACCAGCGGAGTCTCCCATCACTGGTTCCGTCGTTTCCTGCTGCATCGGTACAAGAGTCGACTCGGTTTCGTTCGAAGGAAACGATTTCTTGGTTTTTTCTTCTCTCTCCATAATAAATCTACTGCCACGTTATCAAATTGCTGAGTTGTCAATGTAATTAAAATAGATAGAAACTATCATAAATGTTCCATTGGAACTGCCCTTACTCACTCAACTCGAGATAGATAAATGAAACCAAAGTGCAAATTCAACACAAGTGGGTTTGGTCTCCCTGCCATTAGCATCCAGGCAGATCCAGATATGGCACAAACGGCTCACAGGACACTTGTTCAGTACAATGTTTAGGAGTATGTCTGTTCAAAATACAATGGAACCAACAACAAAGGACACTTGTGTTTAATTATTCAAGACCACGCAAGACCCACACACCTGACATCCTCATGATAATAAAATACAATGGAAACCAACAACAAAGGACACTTGTGTTTAATTATTCAAGACCACGCAAGACCCACACACCTGACATCTTCATTTTCTTTAAATCCAAACTTTCTAATTGTTTCATCAAATTTCAAGTACCACTGTCGAGGCTTGCTTCAAGCCATAAATCAATTTTCTCAAGCGGCATCCTAAATTTTCTTTGCCTTCCATGACAAAACCTTTGGGCTGTGCCATGTAGACATCTTCATACAAATCCCCATTTAAAAATGCCGTCTTCACATCCGTCTGATGCAATTCTAAATCATAATGTGCCACTAAGGCCATTATTATTCTGAAAGAGTCTTTACATGAGACCGGAGAGAATGTCTCATTGTAATCTATTCCTTCTCTTTGCGTGAAGCCTTTTGCCACGAGCCGCGCTTTATATCTTTCTATATTCCCTTTGGAGTCACATTTCGTTTTGTAGACCCACTTGCAGCATACTGTTTTGGCTCCTTTGGGAATTTCTTCTAAGTCCCAAACTTTATTGGTATTCATGGATCTCATTTCATCTTCCATGGCTGCAAACCATTTGGATGAATTGATGCTTTTCATGGCTTCTTCAAAAGAGGTGGGATCACCCTCATTCTGTATTTCTTCACTATGATAGACTTCATAGTCTTTAGAAATAGCTGGTTTTCTAGTTCTTTGTGACCTTCTCGGGGCCACTGCGACTGGTATTTCTTGCACAGGAGGCTGTTGTTGCTCCCCCTCATCCATGGCAACGGGTTCTACTTGGTCCTGAGGAACAGGGTCCTCATTTCCATTTAATGCCAAGCTAGGAGAACCAACAACAGGTGGTGGCACCGCAGTTTCTTGCACTGCAACGTCAGGTAGACTGACAGCAGGTGTTGGCACTGCAGTTTCCTGCTCTATCGGTGCCACAACCACAGGTAACGAGAAATAAGGCTCTTGAATCATCGGAGTGGGAACGTATACCCGCTTCTCCTCAAGGTCGATTTTTCTGGCTACTATGCTCCCCCTGATCATTTGATCTTCTAAGAAGGCAGCGTGTCTTGTTTCTACAAACTTCGTGTGTCTGTCGGGACAATAAAAGCGATATCCCTTAGACTTTTCTGGATAGCCAATAAAATGGCAACTGATTGTCTTGGGATCTAGCTTCCCAATGTTCGGATTAAACACTTTGGCCTCAGCTGGACAGCCCCATACACGAAAATGATTAAGCGAGGGTTCTCTTCCTGTCCATAGTTCATATGGTGTTTTCGGCACTGATTTACTTGGCACCCGATTAAGAATGTAAAAGGCGGTTTTTAACGCCTCCATCCACAAATTAATCGGTAACATGGAGTAGCTCATCATACTTCTGACCATATCCATCAGGGTACGGTTTCTTCTTTCTGCTACTCCGTTCTGCTGAGGCTCGCCCGGTGTAGAATACTGGGCAACTATGCCATTTTCCATAAGGAACCTTGCAAAAGGTCCTGGAACTTGGCCATAGGGGGTGTGTCGACCGTAGTACTCTCCCCCACGGTCGGATCTGACTATCTTAATCTTTAAATCATGTTGGTTTTCTACTTCTGCTTTGAATATCTTGAATTTATCAAATGCTTCTGATCGTTCTTTAATTGGATAAATGTAGCCATAACGCGAGTAATCGTCTGTAAATGTTATGAAAGAAACATAACCATCTACAGTAGTGACAGGGAATGGTCCACATATATCTGTGTGAATTATTTCTAGAATTCCCGCACTTCGTTTGGCACCTTTCTTTATGTTCTTAACGAATTTTCCTTTAATGCAATCAATACATTGTTCTGAATCTGAAAATTCTAACGGTGGAAGAATTGATGCTGTCACTAAACGCTCTATTCTCCCCCTCGAAATATGGCCTAAACGACAGCGCCATAATTTTGACGAAATTGCATCAATTCGTTTGCGTTTCTTAGTAACATTCTCATATGAGGAGGCATTTTTATTCTCAGAACATACTGCATTCAAATTCTCAGATAATGAAAGCAAATATAATTTGTCCTGTCGGAAGGCAAGACCAACACATTCTGAATTAACTTGTATCTTACACTTGCCATCACCAAAATGACAAGCAATAGCGTCATCATCTAATTTAGACACACTTATTAAGTTTCGTTGCAAAGACGGTACATAAAGAACATCTCTCAAACAAAGTACAAAGCCATTATGTAATTCTAAATGAAATTCTGCAATGGCTTCGACTTCAGCTTCTACACCGTTTGCAACTTTAATTCTTCTTGCGCCTCTTGGCAGGGTCCTCCTCATACTTGATCCCTGTAAAGAATTAGCAACATGAGTAGTTGCACCAGAATCAATCCACCAAGTGGATTTGTCATAACTTAAATACAGGGATTCATCTACAAAAGTAATGGTGTCCTCACCCTTTCTTAACAACTCTTTCAGGAATTCTGGGCAGTCCCTCTTGTAGTGCCCTCTCTTTTTGCACTTCAGACACTGGTCTTGTTCAACTGGAAAATTTTCCCAGTCTTTCTGTGGAGGTGGTCTGGAAGGGCCACTCTCATGCTGATTCTTGCCTGGTGGGAAAGGTCTCTTGTTATGCTGGAAGTTCTTATTCTGGAAAGAATCTTTTTCTTGTGTTGAACTTGAAAAGCAAGCTCACCACCATTGGAGTTCTTAAGGCGATCTTCTTCTTGAACACACATGCCAATCAGCTTGTCAATACCCCAATCTTCTGGAAAAGCGTTATAGTTGACATGAAATGCCTCAAACGCCTTTGGTAGGGACTTGAAGACCAGCTGAACAATGAACTTTTCTTGCAAAGGCATGTCCATTGTCTTAAGCTTGTTGGCCATGTGGCTCATTTCTAAGATATGTTCTCTGATGCCACCGCCAGTGTATTTCTTGGTGATAAACTGCTCAGCAAGAATGACAGCATAAGCCTTGGAAGAACCAGTAAACTGACTCTTCACCTTTGCTAAATATTCTGAAGCGGTGTCACAATCTGGGATCGCCATCTTGATGGCATCTGAAGTGGAACCCTTCATGACCATAAGACACTTGCGGTTGGAATCATTCCAACGTGTCTTGTCAGCATCATATCTGGTCATAGCAGAGTCATAATTCTTCTCTCGGATAGCCCAAGCAGCAGCTTCTTCATTCTGTGCCCTTACGGGCTTTTCTGGTTCTTGTGGAGCTGGCGTTGTGATGGCCAAATCTATATTGGCCATCGCCATAGCTATCTCCAATTTCTGGTACCATTTCCCATAGTTGTTGCCATCCAGTTCAGGAATGGCATTCACATAAGTCATAGCATTGGAGCCTGAAATTTGAATTCAAAATTTGTGAGGACAACAATAAATGCATGTATCAATTTAACGTTGGTCAAAATTAAAACATGCAATAATCTGTACATTAAATCTAAATCACCGTTGGGCAGAAAAAGATATAATGTATACAAAATTCTGAAAAAAATTATAATATTGCAATATCAACTTTGGTCAGAAATTACAACATTATAATATACTGAAAATTCTGAGAAATAAAATTCTATAGGCCTCTATATCAATTATCTCGTTGGTTCAAAATAACGTAGAGACAAAATAAATTCTTTGCAGCGGAAATATGTAAAATTCTAAATATTCAGAAGCATAATTCTTGTAAATTTCTGCTCTAAAAATAATACACGTTGGTGCATTTATTTACAGAGATCAAATTCTAAGCAAATTCATATTCAAAATGCTTCTGAAATAAAAGAAAAAGCGAATTCTGGAACTGTTTATGCGGCCTGAGACGGAAAAACGGCCCAAGGCCCGTTTCCGCGCGCCCGCTCCCCCGCGCCTGGGCCCGCGGCTCAGCAGCCGACGGCCGGGCCGCCGAAACGGCCCGCGCGGCGCGCCCTCTTGGGCTGCTTCTGGCCTGGTTGGCCGGCGGCCGCCCCCAGACCGTCGGATCAAATCCGACGGCCGGGCGCCAATCCCGGTCGAGCAAAAACCGGCGGGGCGTCGCCCCAAACCCTAACCGGCCATTTCTTCTCCCCCTCCCCGTTTCTCACGCCCCAGCGAGTGGAGGCGACGCCGACGGCGGCCGGCGCCAGGGAAAGGTGGTGGCGCCACCATGGCTCCCTTGCCGGCGCGCGACGCTCGCCCAGCGAGCGCGCGGCCGCCGAGATGGCCGTGGATGGCGCCCATGTTCTGGATCCAGGCCGGGTCCCGAGACGACGGCACGACGGCGTCCGGCGACCGGGTTCTTGTGCGCGCGCCGACGAGCAGTGACGCGCGCAGTGGTTCTTGACCGGGAAAGGTAAGTTCCACCCTTTTCCCGGGGTTCTCTTTTAGGGTTAGGGTTTCTGGATTGGGGATCTCGGTCAATCCGAGATCAATTCAAGGTTCTTTCTTCGATTTGCATCGAAAACAATTCTTTCTCCTTCTAAACTCTATCCGAAAACCCGATCTGTGCACTAGATCGGCGTCTGATACCAATGTTAGTTACAAAGATTCTAGGGTTCTACACTGGATCGATATCTAGGCATACAAGATCGAGTACGGGTATATCTTCTAGTAGATAAACATGGGGTTCATCCTAGTAATAGTACAACAGAGAGAGAGGAAGGTATGGAGATGAAGGTGCAAACCATCCGTGGAAGGGGGCGCAGAGGAGCTCGACCCTGCGGGTACCATGGCGTCGATGGAGTCGAGGATGGAGGCGAGGAAGTCCGGGTTGGCAAGACGTGGATCCGGCGGCGACGATGGGCGGCGAGGGTACCGGTACCCTTCGGGCCGGTACCGGCACTGGCCGGGAACGGCGGCGTCGGTGGGGAACGTCGTGGCGGCGCTGGGGTGCTTCCCGTCGGCCTTGCGCTCCCTTAGATCGGTAGGGTTTGTGGGAGAGGGGTTTGGCAGCGGTCAACTTGGGCGTCCGTGCCCCGGCCCCCCTCCTATTCTATATAGCGCAGGCGACGGGGGATCAGAGCGCGATCAAAGGGGATTTGGCCCGATCTTTGGATCGGGCCTGAAGATCATATCCAACATGATAGACTGAGAGCAGTAGATAAATGATATATCCAAAGAAAGACGTAGGAGAATTTGTATGCCTTGCCTTTTCTGCGTGTATCGACAGTCCAGGCAGTCAAAGATACTTTTCATAGTGCTTTTGATGCTGTTGATGATTACATTTCCAAGGGCAGAGCAAACCATCGACGGAAAGAGGCGTTCTCCCTCTCCCTCTTCCTCCTCTTCAACGATCACTCCATTTCTTCCTCCTCCTCCACCTAATAAAGGAACCACGGGCTCTAAAGGGGGGCTGCTGGCCCGCCAGCCGTCCTTCATGGTCTGCCCATGGTTGTTGGTCTCTTTAACAGTAGCCTCGAGCCACTCCATGCGTACCAAACATTTCGCTAGCATCAGGAGCTCTGACTTTCGAGATACCCTACAAGCATCATGATTGTTCATGTGGAGTTTCAGAGGCGCCATGGCAATCTTGTGTTGTAGCATGGTGTTCCTCATAATCCTTCGGTTGCCCTCATTAACTGCAAGCTGGTGAATGACATTCACGGCTTCCATAAGCAGCTCGTTGAAACCATGGACTCTCCACCTTTCCTTTCTCTCTCTTTCCACTATTTTTCTTTTGCATGGAAGGCATTGGACTAGCCGCTGTATTAGGCTGCTTAAGGAGAAATCAGGAGAATCTAGCAATTCACGATGATATATTAGGTAGTCTAGCTCATATTTCTCAAGTAGCTCAACGCTCTGATAGTCCTTGAGTTTGTCACCATATTCGCTGCATATCCTCTTAAGATCGTCATCTTGATAAATTGTAATTAGTTGTCTGTCGTGCTGCTGATTAGATTCATCAGATGTGTCAAGCACGCAAGATATGCACTCAATCACTTCCGGGAACTTCTCCAAATGGATGCCACGGCCAGCAAGAGCCATTATCCTCATAGCGTGCGCCCTGACCTCTCTGCTATATGGGCTTCTTGGACCTATTGTGTCTACCAGTCTCTGGATCATGTAACTCCAGGAATCCGATCTAGTCAGTACATGTTTAGCTACCACCATTTGACCCTTGATGGTCCATGAGTCATTCTTGATAGCGCCACCCCCCCAGAACCCTTATCCCAGCTATGAAACCCTCATTTGACTTGGCTTCCATCATTAAGTCCAAAAAATTCCTTCCTCTAGCGAATGATGGGTCCTTCTCGCACCCCGCTACAATCTCCTCTAGGTACTCTGCAACTAGCTCTTTGTCGACCATGCTCTCACCTGCGGTAAATTTCGCTAGCCTGTTTCTTGCACGAAGAGCATTTATGGTCTTGTAGCCAAAGAGCACGCCTTGTGCCACAGCTAAGCCATAGAGGACTTGTAGCGCCGGCTTCTGGTTAGCACCCCCAGAATCACCGAAGTCGTGCTCTATTAGACGCCACAATGAAACTCCAGTGGAGATATACAAGCCAAGCATGTAGAGAACCCCAAGAGGACATAATACAATAACAAGCACAAATACTTGAATCGCCACTAAAATAGTTGTTACCACTGCATTTTTTTCTTCGAAATATTCATCTTTGTCATCTTTCACCATGACAATTACAGTAGCCAGCAGACCCCACCAAGAATGCACCATGTCACTTAACTTTTCCTTTAAAAGAAAATTGAAGACCCTGTTGTACATAGCACGTGACAACATCATCAGTAAGATGCAAATTAACGTTGTATGTATCAAGGTTCAACGAAAGTCTACTATATATGTATCTGTCATCAGGTTGAAATTAGAACCTGGTTGTGAACTGAAAATAACTTAGCTCGCTAGGACTTATGGTGGAACAATGTATGTCCCATTCGGCTCCGAGTTCGACGATCAACTTGAGTGCACCATTACAAATTGTACATGTACAGATTGGTGACTTTATACTAAAAGCTCATGTCCATGGTATGGACGTGCAAGGCCTCCAAAGTAGTTTAGGCATGCTCTGTGACACAATATAAGCGCGGTGTGCATACTTGGGTGTAAGTCAACAGTTAAAACCATCCAAAAGGTATTAATTGTGCAGTTAATTTAGATTAGAAAATACAACTAGATATGGTGCCTATATTATAAAAATTACTTTACCTGTCTCTTGCTAAAATGAAGTTATGCAATAGATTATTTTCAAGTGATATGGCTAAAATTGGTAGTTCCAAACAACATTCCATATACGTTCGGACGTCCGAACAACACTTTGATATTTGAAACAACTAAAAAAACCAAGTATTAGGATTTTTGTTGTGTAGTACATGCTGATGCTCAGTCTGGTACTAAATTGCCTCCATGAAATTTTCCCATCAGTGGAGGCAGTTTAGTACCAGGCGTTGAATCGGCACGATACTAAATGTGACATCTTAGTACCGGGCTTTAGTTGCGCCCGGTACTAAACTGCGCAGCCGTCAGTTAAGTACCGGTCGTAGCTACGATCCGGTACTAAATTGATGCTTATATATATATATATATATATATCAATGTTTTAAATCGCTGGCTAAGATGTTTAGCGGCAGGGCTGCCGTTACGGCGTTTAGCGGGCTAAATGCCATAGCGTGTATATATATATATATATATATATATATATATATATATATATATATATATATATATATATATATATATATATATATATATATATATATATATATATATATATATATATATATATATAGCACTTGGGTGTTTCGATCTACAGCTCTTCCTTCCTCGTTGGCGTCATTGGTCACGCTCGACCTTCCCACCCAGCCCGGCCACGCTTACTGGCCTCCTCTCGCTCCGTGCGCACGTGCGCTCGTGCCGGACCAGGCGCGGCGGCCTCGGCCCCTATTCCCACCGCCGCCACCGAGTGTCGTCTCTACGCCGCCCGCCATGCCCCCGACCTCCTCCCGTCTAGGTGTCACCGCCAAGCCATTCCCTGACATCGTCCCGGATTCGCCAGCGCGCTCCCGCCGGCTTCAACACTGCACATCGCCGCTGTTATGTGGATTCTCTATGTATGTGATGTGTTTATTAATAGATATTTTTCCAAGTATCTGGATTGAAGAAGCCGAAATGTAAACGAGGCTCGAAGAAGATGGAGAGGCGTACCACCATCACCTCATTGCACCTAGATGTTGAACCAAAGTCTCCCAAGGGGGTTAAGACGACAGTGCTCAATTAGTGTGGATGTTATGTCAGAGGGAACATCCCCATTAGCTTCAGGCTATGGAAGAAAATCAAAAGCACTAATAATGATGCTGACATCGTCCCTGACACTGAAAAGGAAATGTTATGGGCAGATGTGAAATGGCATTTCAGTTTTCCAGAGGATAAAGAAGAACTCTTTAAGGATTGGGTCATGAAGAAGATGGTTATTTATTTCTAGATGTTCAATAAAAATTTGAACAAAGACTTCACAAAGAAGGGCATTGTGCCAGACTTTGAGAAAAACTTCAAGAAGCAACATCCTTATTGGGATGCATTCGTGCAATACAAATTATCGGAGGACATCGGGAAGAAAACAACACAAACCAAAGAGAATGTGAGCAAAAATAAGCACTTCCATCATCTTGGGCAAGGAGGTTATGCGTCGGCGATTCCAAAATGACAGAAGATGGAAGATGACCTCATTGCAAGAGGAATCATACCATCGACTTTCATTTGGCCGTTGCGAGCAAAATATTTCTTATATGCTCATGGAGGCACATTGAATATGGATGATGGCTCGTTTGTCACTAGTGACACCATAAGAGAAGCGGCCGACATGCTCGATGTGGCACTAAGGTTGTGTCCGAAGGAAGTTTCAAGTTGGACAGAAAGAAAGACGAGCTGATGTATGCTCTTGGGACACCAGAACACACGACGTGTGCAAGGCATGGGCGTAATTCCATGGAAGCATGGCTTCATTGCCGACATAGAGACTTATCAAAGCTGATCTAGAAGGAAGGCTGAACACGAAGAGAAAATGTGTGCCCTAGAAAAAAAGGATAGCTTTGATTGAAGGTGCAATGATAGTTAGCTAACAAGAAGAAGAAGCTAGATTAGCTGCTCATTTGGAGAGTAGCCCAAGCTCGCAACGTTGTAGCAGTGTCGCTTCCATGGAGCACCCAGCCACATATCACTTGGTTGCGGATGACCCAAAATATTACCCTGTGGATGACATCACCGGGTAGACGCCCTGCGAGCTTCTATATCGGCAGAGGAAAAAACAAATGGAATGACGATTCCTAAAGGATATTGTAACACCCCGGTGTTAATTTTGACGCTAACATTGTGCTTGATCGCTAATTAAGGCTAATCATCGTCATTAGCGCTAATTGAGTTCGCATAGTAACTTTCGACTGAGCTACGTTCGATCTTGTTTTTCTCCCTAATCCGAGCTCTAAATCAACTTTTGCCCAACATCAATGTTGTAGAACTTTACTTCCTCTCCAACTTTCATTTTGGCCAAAATTCAAGTTTCAGCACAAAATTTAAAGAAAATATTTAATTTTGCTTTGAATAGGACATTTTCAAATGCACCCAAATTTAATTTTTATCTTTCAAACCTTTGTTCAAATGAAAAAGTGCCTGAAACAAAATTTTGAAGATCTCAAAATTTTGAACAACTTTCGTATTCAAAAGTTTTTCCTTTGACCTTTAGAATAGGGAGAAAAATTGAGTTTATAAACGGGAGTTTTGAAACTTCATTTTATTTACGAAATCGCCCTTACTCCATCTCTTCCCCTGCTCGCTGCTCGGCACGCCGCACCGAAGCCGTCGTCGCTTCTCGACATCTGTGGCCACGCGTCGGCCATCACGGCGAGCGTCGCGCCTTGAAGCTTCGCCGCTCTCCTCGACGTCCGTAGCCAATTCCAGTTGCTCCCCTCGCTTCCCCGAGCTCACTACGAGCTGAGCCACGCGAGCAGAGCACCGCCGCCGTTCACCCCGGCCGTTCCTCGCCACCCCGCCTCGATTCGCCATGTCCAGAGCCCCGCAGCATCGCCCTGGACCTCCTCCACCTCTTCCGCCCCCATCCCGTGCCCGTTCGAGCCGTTTCCCCGGCCGAATTGAGCTCCCACCGCCGTCAGCCATTGCCGTTCTTCTTCGAAGCTCCGCCTCTCCGTCGATCTCCTATCCCCGACCTTCCTCCGTTCAAATCGAGCCCCTGGTGAGCTCGGTCGCGACCTCCTTCCCCTCCCCGACCTCTTCCTGGCGCGATTCCGGCGGCACCACCACCGCAGCGCCGCCGCGCCGCCGTGTTCGCGCTGCCACCATCGCGCGCTCGCGCTACTCCACCGCGCGCCCTAGGGCCGCCTGGGCCCCCTGGCCGTGGCCCCGCATGCTCCTGCAGCCGCCTTGCTCCGCAGCGACCGGAACGCGCCGCCGCCGCGCGAGCCCCGCCATGCGCTGCCGCGAGCCGTCGCGCGAAATCCCCTGCGCCGCCTCTGCTTCGCCCGGCGCCGGCCCTGCCACCGGGATGCCCTGGCCGCGGCCGGGCCGGACCCCGCCACCGACGCGCCGCTGGCTGGCGGCAGCGCCGCTGCCGCTGCCGCATCGGCCGGTGCCCTGTCACGCGCGGGCACGCGGGGAACAGAGGAGGGGGCGGGCTTGGGCTCCCTGGCAAGTGGGGCCCGGCTGTCAGCCCCCCCCTTAATGTTTTCTTTTTATTTGTTTTATTTCAGCTGAGATTTCATAATTTCATAATAATTCACAGAAAAATTCGAAAAATGCCAAATAAATTTTGTTAGGTTTCTAAAATCGAGATCTTCAGAAAAAAAATACTTGTACATGGGAAATGTCACTTTTGCCCCTGCTAAATATTAGGGTTGTGTTTAAGCTAGTTTAATTATTCCAGGTTGTTCCGTTGCTCTAAAAATTATGAAAATTATTCAGTAGATTACTATTTGTATGTGTAGTCTACTGAAAAATTTTCAGGTGCATGGACTATGTGCATGGTTGTGGATATATTGTTGTTTGATTTTCTTTCCTAGAGTTAAAGTAAATACTTTTCTATATCAATAAAGGTTGGTAATTTATTTATGCACTCCTCATCAGTAGCTTTTCATGATAGAAAAGTTATGCTACTAGATCCTTGTGGCATGTTAAGTGTTGATCTTTATTTAATTCTTAGTTTCGGTTTTTATCCCCGATTCTTGTGGTTAGTAAATTCTAAGTCCGTAGTTTTATGTTTTCCTTGTGCTCTAGAAGGGCGATTAGTCGTCCTAAGTAGTTTAGTAGCTATTGTTTTGAAGGAAACACTTCAGGCTAAAACGAGTTGAACTTCGGAAGCGCACCTAAGCACTCAAATCGTTAGTTGTTACTTTCTTTGTAGTGGTTACTCAGTCGATGCATGTCAGCTCTGTCGGTTCTTTCAATTGCTTTATATCAAAATGCGTTGCATCATGAGCATCCATGCACTGCTGTGGTTCTGACTCTAGCATGGCATCCTTTCATATGTGTTGACACCGCAAGCTGAAGCAGCAGTCGAGCCAGAAGATGGTGTAACGGTGGACGCACCCAGAAGATGGATGGATGGACCCGATGTGCATTACCCAAAGGAAAATGTCCGCCAAGCGAATATCATCTAACCAACACTAGCTAATTCAGTGTTAATCCCAGGCAAGCCCCGGAGCATAACCCCTAATTTGAGTATTCAATGTTTATTTAAGTATTTGTGCATTTACATTTTTAGGAGTTATATGGAACCCTAGTATGCATGTTTCTCCCTAGGTACCTATGAGTCTATACTAGTATACAGGTGTCGTTAGTATTGCCATGCTTAACTAGGATCCGGTAGAAGTCGAGTGATTGCTGTCACTCGCGAGCTATAGGTTTCTGTTACTTATGTCAACGTGGCTTGAGAATGAATCAATGAGGAAAGAGAAATGGAGACCGGGCGGAGATGATTTTGGTTTTGGATATGGAATGGAGGGAAAGTAAGCCTCCGCCTGTGTCGATTGAGGACCGTACCGTTGTTGGCCCTGCTGACCGAGTTTGAACAGTACTAACCACATGCCGGAAGTATGAGGTAGTCGAAACCGGTAAG
The DNA here is from genome assembly GCF_016808335.1 of Panicum virgatum. NCBI lineage: Eukaryota > Viridiplantae > Streptophyta > Magnoliopsida > Poales > Poaceae > Panicum > Panicum virgatum. The sequence continues at coordinate 68,234,116 of NC_053147.1, forward strand.
CTAATTACCTGATTTGCAACGATACTTTGAATCGCGACCTGATACTCTGGGAGTGGAATGATGGTGGGTGTTGGAGTGTATGTCGCCTCCAGGTTCTCTGGGAGTTCGCCGTGAGGGACCCTTCACCCAGGTTTTGGCAGGCGTGGTTCAGACGTCGGGGTGATGATGGGAACAGTTGACATGTGTATACGTAGCCCACTTTAGCTAGACTATGCAAGGTTCTGTGAGGCTCTGGTTTTTCATTTGCTGAAAAGCAATAAAGAGTAGGTCCTTACTTTCAAGTTTAGCTTTCAAGATTCTAGTTGATTAACCATTCTATGTAAGCAACTACTATCCAATCATGGTAGAAAACTAAGCAAACATCAAGATTGATAAATAATATTATTGCTCTTATTACTCTGTGTGGCAAAGGAATCAAGCAGTCTCATTTCATCGTGAGAGGCGGACGATTTTGAATCGAAATTCAACCTTGCAAGGATAAACCTAGCATACACGTCTGGAACACCGTCGGGTCGTTCCCAAACAACCGTTGACCTTTCTTTCCGGCTTGTGGATAGGGTCACTCTCCCCGACTATAGGGCTCCAAGGTCCACCCTTCTACGAGGTCCACCCTTGTCCCTTGAAGTCGTAGTGTTGATCAACATTAACATTTAAAAACCTATCTCTAAAGAGAGAGTGACAGGTATATCCACTCCCCGGTCCAATTGGCTACTAGGCTTGCCGTGTACCATATTTACAGCATGTGGCTAGTACTTTCAAAAACTTAACCACCGCTACCACACACCGCGACCTTAGCAAGTTCATCAACACAGACGGGATCTCACATAAGATCATGATATCGAACACAACCCCGTCCGTCGTCCTTATATTGATAACAGAAAGTAAACAAGCAATTCCTATAGAGCTCGTGAGTGACAGGCAATCACTCGACTTTTACCGGTCCTATAAGCTTAGCAAGTATTCGAACTCAGGTCTAGTGTTTAGTACATAGGTTCCTAGGATCATGCATCTAGGGTTTCAATTCAAATCCTAAGAACTGTAAATGCACAAGTAAATGATGATAATAATTTGAAATATAGGTTATGTCCGGGGCTTGCCTTATCGGTAGTCGCTAACTATTTCAGCTCTAGGCTCTTCCGAACTTTGGTCCGGGGCTTCAGTTAGTACGGCGGTGTTCGCTTGAGCTTCGAGATCACCTCCGTCAGACTCCGGGATCAGCTCGTACGTCCCGTCCGATAAGGCAGTCGTATCTATATGTAATGCAAGAACAGAATTATACACACACATGGGCAATCATTTATAGAGTAGCTAATTAACAAATCTAACTACACAAGACATCATGATCAACAGCACAAGAAAGCTATATTAACATCATAAACAAGTGGGAGTGATTTCCTATAGCAAGCAAACTATGGTTTGCTAACAAATTAGTCACTCAGTGCACATTCAGCAAAAAAATTACTTTGAATAGAAGGTAAACAGAACAAGCTATCCTGCAAATTTCATGCTAAAACATGTAGTCAATTATTCATAACAATTCAATCATTCAGATCACACCTAGAACAAGATTGAATTACACAGATTAAAATAAAGCAAAACAGAAGCTAAAAATTTAACAGCAGGCCTACACAGGGATGTATTAGCTACTGTGAATTTTTCATGATTTTATCTACACAGAATTACTTCTGAGAAAATAAATAAAACAGACATCAGATTAGCAAGATTCATTTTTAACTCCTGTTCTAGTCATGAACTGGGGCTCAAACTTTAAGCACAAGCTAAACTATTCGAAAAGATCACTTAGAAAAAAATTCATGATTTATCATCAGAATAAAATATTTGTCATAATTAAAGTCTACTAAACATGGATTAAATCAAAGAAATAGCTACACATGAGAACTGACCAGGAAATTTTTATAGAAATACTAGTGTCACATGAGTAAAACACCATAAAAATTTCAGAGCAAGACATGATTTCAGTCATCAGTTAAGAAAAAGACAAAACAATTAGTCTTTATTTACCTAGTGACACAAATCAACTTGTACAGCAAAAACTTGCAACAAACACCTACCATATTATGGTTCTACTACAAAGAGCTACTCTCAAGGATTCCAGAACATCAAGATTTGCTATTTTACGAATTGCTACGAATTTATACTGAATTTCAAAGTTCACATAAAATCATAACAAAGAAGTCCCTAAAGGCACTATTCATCTGAGTCACGGGGTTTGCAGACAGCCCCCTGGAGTTTTGTATCTTTCAACACGGGGTCCTTGGCTGAGTCAGAGGGGGGGCACGGCGTTGACCAGCCAAAACCGGCGAGGGCTCACCGGCGGCGAGGGTGGAGGGGTGTGGGAGCTTCACGGGTTCAAGGCGCACCACAGGGTGGTCCTGGGGTGCGTGGAGAGGCTCGGAGGCGGCGGCTCGACGGAGCAGGCGGGTCGGCGGCGAAGTTCGACGTCGGCTAGGGTTCTCCGGTGGGGGTTGGGCGAGGGGAGGTGGTCGACCAGCTGCACGAGGGCGAGGCGGATCTAGTGGAGGGGTTGGATTGAGCGGAGGAGGTCCGGAGCTATGAGCTCCACGGTGAGCAGGCGGCGGTGGCAGAGCTCTGTGCGGCGGCAGGGTGGTTCCAGTGAGGGTTGGGCGAGGAGAAGGGGCCTAAGAGCTGCGCGAGGTCACGGAGGAGCTCGCTAGGGGGTCAGCGCGGGCGGAGGAGCTGCGGAGGCGTGGTTCGACGGCGAGGGTGAGCTCGCCGGCGTTCTGCGGAGCGGCGGCAGTGTTCTGGGGCGTCGGAGTGGGGAATCGGAGAGAGAGCGTGCGGAATAGAGTGCAGGGGTTCTCCAGATGCTGGGGCGCGCGCGAGTTGATGTTCTGGGGTGGTGCAGCGGGCTCGCCACGGCGGCGTCGCGGTGGCGGCCGCTGGGCTGGGCAGGGGCGCGTGGCACGGGAAGAAGAGGTCCAGCGCATGGAGAGGTGGGTCCGGAAGCTTGTGAGGTCGCCACGTGAAGCGGTAGCGAAGCAGGAGGTGGCCGGGAAGGCGGCCCAGAGCGGCGGGTGGCGCGGCGACGCGCCGGCGGCGCTGAACAGAGAAACAGAGAGGGAAGAAGAAAGGTGGAGTGATTTGCAATATCAATAAATTTCAGGGACCTAACTGTAAAACAAGGATAACTTTTGAACTAAGGCTCAACTGAAAAAGTGTCCAACATGAAAGTTGTTTAATTTTTCAAGATCTACAACTTTCATGTTGTGCAAAAATTTATTTGATCAAAGATTCAAGAGTTAATTTTGAAAACATGGAAAGGATTTTGAATTCCAGGAATTTTGTCTTTTTCAAAGAAATTTCACTTTAAACTTAGACTTAAAAGAAAAATTTGCTGCCATGTAATAAATGCACTGAATTTTGCAAAAACACCCTCCACAAAAGCAACAAATACACATTCAATTCAAATAAAACTCTAAGAATGACCCTACATTAATTCAAAATTACACAAAGGTCCTTATAAATTTAAATTAAGCCCTTGTTCAAACAATTCACACATGAAGCATAGCAAACAAATGCAGTTTTTATTGTGCAGACACCTAGGGTATCACAGTTAGCGCACTTAAGCCGGTTTAATTTGGGCGGTTCTGTCACAGCTGGTATCAGAGCCGAAACGCACTGGGGATGATTACTTGTATGCTTAATTAACTTTAAAACTAACTTTTTGTCTTGCAAAATGTTCGGTTTCGAAAGTTTGACGCTAGTTGTGCTAAGGAATAAGATAGATAGCTCATATGCCCTATCTAGGTTTTATTAGTTTTGTGGCATCTAAGTATCTATTTTATTCCAGCACTTCCAGCATTTACTTTTTGTTAAACCTTACTTTTGTGCACAACTGTAATTCTGTAACGACGCACCTACGCTGAGGTAAGCAAGGTGAGTGTTCTGATAGTCCTTTAGAATAGCTCACGTGTTTTATACGTGTGCGGGTCCCGTATGTTGAGCATACGAGGAGGTGATAAGGTTCAATTCAAACGAGCCTGTCGCTATCTGCCGCCTGATATGGAGTGCGGATTTCCCACCATGTGATTGTAATCATGGCCATCTCGTAAGGCAATGTTACGAGGTGAAGACCTGTTATGTGGTTAGACATAACCGTGTACCTTGGGACACGTGTACCCTTGGGTGTCCCGTAAAGCGATTTGTACGGGAAGTGAATACATTGCCCCGGTAACGTATGAAGCGCTGCTCATTCAGCGTCGAACATTTGGGTGCCATCTCTATAGTGGATGGTAATGTATGTGTGAATATGTGGGAAACTGCATATGCATTACCTGTGTGGCGTAGGACACATGGGGATCGTTCGTGTGTGCTGGCACGAAGGGTCCAGAAATGGAATTTTATCTCTTTATATCTTGTGTTTGTCTGCATGTACGCTAACCACGTTACGTAAGCTTTGAACGTAAGAACGACTAGTATATATAGGGAGAGAACGTATCGTGCCACATGTTGTCTCCGTATGCCTAGTTATTGGCAATTGTTTGGGTGAGGAACGAATAGAACGTGCATGCATTCTGTCGTCTTGGTTTGGATGATTGTCATGCTTGTTGGGTCATTTTACTAAAATGCGTTGCTTGTACCTAATTGTTTCCCTAGGTTTTCTGTTGTAGTAGTGTGATCGATGCAATCTGCAAGGCTAACCTTGGTTGAGAAGATCTTCTTCAGTGGTCTTGAATCTTATGTGAACCTTACGTTTCCTCTTAGTTTATCATTCAAACCTAACCCTTGATCAATACCGTGAATCTGATCCAACAAAACTATTGTTCCTTTTCCTTCATGGCTCCCTAGTTAAGCCATGATGTTGGTTAACAAAACCCCATCGTTCACTAACCATTTTATTCCTTTTGGTGTTATGCCTGATCTTGCTGGCTATTTTGATTCTAACATCTAAAATCCTATACCTTCATTCTTGCTCAGTTAGTTGGATAAATTAAAAAGATTCATGATAAAATAATCTTTTAATTGCTGTTGTTGCAACAGTCATGCATCACATCATTTCACATCATTGGTCAGTGCGTGGTGTTGCATCATCGTCATCAAAAAGAATTGTGAGCTAACTAACGGGTATGCTCCGAGTAGAACTTCGAGTTGTCTTCGGTTTCTTAAACCTATCTTGTCATTGTTGGCACCATTGGGTTGCTACTCTTGATTTCTTGTGGTGGTGTTTAATCACATGACCCTGATACCGCGACGGAACCTAGGACCTCATGTGTGCTGCAGCCACATGATTGAGCCACTAGGAGTGCGCTGGTGTCTAGGTATGTGTGACGTAACTCACTGCAATCCCCTTCTATGCAACCTTGCTAGTGTCCTAACTTCTAATCCTTACTCAAGGGTATAGGGTTAACACGAGGTTAGTCACGAGAGAACAGTCATAAGACGCGTGTTGCATTGTGCGCATCGCAAACTCATGTGAGTATGCATCATAATTTATGCATCGCGTATATGCATAAAACATGGGCATCATCATCTTTGCACCATGGTGTATGCATCTTTGGGCCAGTATCATAACTAATGCATCGAGTCATATACACCATTCCATTGTGCATGGAACATTTTATCATTGTGTTGCATCAGCATTGCAATCATGCATTCCAAAAGTGAATCATTATCCGAGCCATCAAGCATTTGCACTATGGGTGAAACATTTTATTTTTATTCCTTGGCGTGGTGGCATTGTAATGGCATAAAGAAGCATGTTTTGTGCAATTCATCAGATAACATAATCCTGAGCAAGGATATTCCGAAAACACCTCCCAAACCATCCTTCCGTATTACCCTCACTTGTTATTCATGAGCCTTGTGATGAATCTCAATGACATTTGCTTTCCTCGTGTTGCGATCTCCGCGCTGCAAGGACTTGATTACCTTGTCTCAGCCTCATTCATTGCTTTGTTTGACCTTTTCTTCTTGAACGGAAAATCTTACATCACTCAATTATCCATTCTAGTTGAAGAGCCGTGCAAGAATCAAGTTCGGGTGTTTGCTTAAGAGCATCATCGTCATCAGGAGGCATCCCTAGCTACATGCAGAGAATAAGTTCCTTTCACCTTAGTAGGAAAACCTGGTTTTGGACTGCATGCGTAACCTTGAGTTCTTTAAACCACCCTGCTTAAGTTGGAGCTAGAAACTCTGGTGAATAATGGAGTATACTGCGGAAAGCAGTAGGAAGGATCCCGACCAGGGACACATCAATCTTCTACCCTCCAACAACATGATAACCGAAATACCAATGAGACAATTTGAGCCTTGCCACTGTTGCAAGATGTACGACCGCCCCTGTCTACGAAGCAGCTCCAACAAAAAGACAAGTGCTCATAGTGAAGTACCCGAAGAATATGCTAAACCCAGACCGGAAGTAAATTGGAAGCAAGAGGAGACACAGAATGTTTACTCGGACTTCTTAATGCCACCATCGCGACTTCCGATGGGACTTAAAGATTACCGGGTAGATTGTCAGACTCCCAAGCTCGGCACAGGCAGCATAGACTTGAGTGATTGGGAAATTACCTGCACAGAATTCCTTCCACGTGGTAGAAGGCAAGCTAGCAGTACTACTGATGTCGACCCAACCATAAGAGCAAGAACTCGCTCCCCTATTCGGTGTTCAATGAGGTCAAAAAAGAAATGTCGTTGCACCGGGTGTCAACCTTGTTTCAAGTGTGGCGAATACGACCATTTTATCCGGGACTGCCGTTCATCCACTTGGAAAGATCCACCGAATTCGGTTAGCACCTCTAATAATCTGAACTAGACAAGGATACTATCCGATGTTCGTATGTCGGGAGGCGACTCAAGCCATCTACTTCGGATGTTAGCTACACAGTACGAACCACCTACACAAGGTCAGAGGTCAAATAAGCAATGCGGTAGAGAAAAATTTTGTACTTGGTACCATCGTGATGAGATGGTTCATGCTGAATGCGCTACCCCAAGAAAGATTCCGAAGGTAAGTCAGTTGGGGAAGGTAATTTTTGGATAGTGCTAATATTCTGGGTTAACAAACATCTTCCCTCCTTATCGGTCACTTACGCGTGTGAATCTCGGGACGAGATTCCTTTAAGGGGGGAAAGCTGTAACACCCCGGTGTTAATTTTGACGCTAACATTGTGCTTGATCGCTAATTAAGGCTAATCATCGTCATTAGCGCTAATTGAGTTCGCATAGTAACTTTCGACTGAGCTACGTTCGATCTTGTTTTTCTCCCTAACCCGAGCTCTAAATCAACTTTTGCCCAACATCAATGTTGTAGAACTTTTCTTCCTCTGCAACTTTCATTTTGGCCAAAATTCAAGTTTCAGCACAAAATTTAAAGAAAATCTTTAATTTTGCTTTGAATAGGATATTTTCAAATGCACCCAAGTTTAATTTTTATCTTTCAAACCTTTGTTCAAATGAAAAAGTGCCTGAAACAAAAATTTGAAGATCTCAAAATTTTGAACAACTTTCGTATTCAAAAGTTTTTCCTTTGACCTTTAGAATAGGGAGAAAACTTGAGTTTATAAACGGGAGTTTTGAAACTTCGTTTTATTTACGAAATCACCCTTACTCCATCTCTTCCCCTGCTCGCTGCTCGGCACGCCGCACCGAAGCCGTCGTCGCTTCTCGACGTCCGTGGCCACGCGTCGGCCATCGCGGCGAGCGTCGCGCCTCGAAGCTTCGCCGCTCTCCTCGACGTCTGTAGACAATTCCAGTTGCTACCCTCGCTTCCCCGAGCTCACGACGAGCTGAGCCACGCGAGCAGAGCACCGCCGCCGTTGACCCCGGCCGTTCCTCGCCACCCCGCCTCGATTCACCGCGCCCAGAGCCCCGCAACATCGCCCTGGACCTCCTCCACCTCTTCCGCCCCCATCCTGTGCCCGTTCGAGCCGTTTCCCTGGCCGAATCGAGCTCCCGCCACCGTCCGCCATTGCCGTTCTTCTTCGAAGCTCCGCCTCTCCATCGATCTCCTATCCCCGACCCTCCTCCGTTCAAATAGAACCCCTGGTGAGCTCAGTCGCGACCTCCTTCCCCTCCCCGTCCTCTTCCTGGCGTGATTCCGGCGCCACCACCACCGCAGTGCCGCCACCATCGCGCGCATGCCGCGGCGCTGCGCTGCGCGTGCTCGCGCTGCCCCACCGCGCGCCCTAGGGCCGCCTGGGCCCCCTGGCCGTGGCGCCGCACGCTCCCGCAGCCGCCTTGCCCCGCAATGGCTGGAACGCGCCGCCGCCGTGCAAGCCCCGCCATGCGCCGCCGCGAGCCATCGCGCAAAATCCCCTGCGCCGCCTCTACTTCGCCCGGCGCCGGCCCTGCCGCCGGGATGCCCTGGCCGCGGCCGGGCCGGACCCGCCGCCGACGCGCCGCTGCCGCGCCGGCCGGTGCCCTGTCACACGTGGGCACGCTGGGAACAGAGGAGGGGGCGGGCCTGGGCTCCCTGGCAAGTGGGGCCCGGCTGTCAGCCGCCCCTCCCTTAATGTTTTCTTTTTATTTGTTTTATTTCAGCTGAGATTTCATAATTGCATAATAATTCACAGAAAAATTCAAAAAATGCAAAATAAATTTTGTTAGGTTTCTAAAATCGAGATCTTCAGAAAAAAAATACTTGTACATGGGAAATGTCAATTTTGCCCCTGCTAAATATTAGGGTTGTGTTTAAGCTAGTTTAATTATTCCAGGTTGTTCCGTTGCTCTAAAAATTATGAACATTATTCAGTAGATTACTATTTGTATGTGTAGTCTACTGAAAAAATTTTAGGTGCATGGCCTATGTGCATGTTTGTGGATATATTGTTGTTTGATTTTCTTTCCTAGAGTTAAAGTAAATACTTTTCTATATCAATAAAGGTTGGTAATTTATTTATGCACTCCTCATCAGTAGCTTTTCATGATAGAAAAGTTATGCTACTAGATCCTTGTGGCATGTTAAGTGTTGATCTTTATTTAATTCTTAGTTTCGGTTTTTATCCCCGATTCTTGTGGTTAGTAAATTCTAAGTCCGTAGTTTTATGTTTTCCTTGTGCTCTAGAAGGGCGATTAGTCGTCCTAAGTAGTTTAGTAGCTATTGTTTTGAAGGAAACACTTCAGGCTAAAACGAGTTGAACTTCGGAAGCGCACCTAAGCACTCAAATCGTTAGTTGTTACTTTCTTTGTAGTGGTTACTCAGTCGATGCATGTCAGCTCTGTCGGTTCTTTCAATTGCTTTATATCAAAATGCGTTGCATCATGAGCATCCATGCACTGCTGTGGTTCTGACTCTAGCATGGCATCCTTTCATATGTGTTGACACCGCAAGCTGAAGCAGCAGTCGAGCCAGAAGATGGTGTAACGGTGGACGCACCCAGAAGATGGATGGATGGACCCGATGTGCATTACCCAAAGGAAAATGTCCGCCAAGCGAATATCATCTAACCAACACTAGCTAATTCAGTGTTAATCCCAGGCAAGCCCCGGAGCATAACCCCTAATTTGAGTATTCAATGTTTATTTAAGTATTTGTGCATTTACGTTTTTAGGAGTTATATGGAACCCTAGTATGCATGTTTCTCCCTAGGTACCTATGAGTCTATACTAGTATACAGGTGTCGTTAGTATTGCCATGCTTAACTAGGATCCGGTAGAAGTCGAGTGATTGCTGTCACTCGCGAGCTATAGGTTTCTGTTACTTATGTCAACGTGGCTTGAGAATGAATCAATGAGGAAAGAGAAATGGAGACCGGGCGGAGATGATTTTGGTTTTGGATATGGAATGGAGGGAAAGTAAGCCTCCGCCTGTGTCGATTGAGGACCGTACCGTTGTTGGCCCTGCTGACCGAGTTTGAACAGTACTAACCACATGCCAGAAGTAGGAGGTAGTCGAAACCGGTAAGCTAATTACCTGATTTGCAATGATACTTCGAATCACGACCTACTACTCTGGGAGTGGAATGATGGCGGGTGTTGGAGTGTATGTCGCCTCCAGATTCTCTCGGAGTTCGCCGTGAGGGACCCTTCACCCGGGTTTTGGCAGGCGTGGTTTAGACGTCGGGGTGATGATGGGAACAGTTGACATGTGTGGTCCAGCGTGGCTGCACGTGTCGTGTGAGTTAGGTCCACCTTGCAAGGTTAAATCGGATCGATTCGCCGTCTCTCTCGGTTAAGAGAACCTTGGTCACTGCGTCACATCGTAGTAAAAGATTGAAATGAGATTGGAAAGTTGAGGTTATGAGATATGACTGTGGTACTCTAAAAAGATAATGTGATCAACCATGTGTGCTCTAGATATTCAGGCAAACCTAGTTGGTATTTGTATGATAAATTTGAGCTAAAATATTGAAAGTAAGGATCCACTATTAGTAGCCTTTCAGCAAAATAACTCCAGAGCCAAAAAGCTTTGCATGTCTAGGAGTCGGCTAAGTATATACCACTAGTCGGGTAGGCCTTTCTAAGTATTAGTATACTCAGGGTTTGTTGTTATCCTGTTTTCATGTAGCTATTGTTGGTGGAAGCTGACTAGGATTAACGTCGGTGGTCTCGATGTGACATCCTCCCGACTTCGTAGATCTCGTGGTTTTCAAACTGAACTTCCTTCTAAATTTCCGCTGCACTTTTAACTCTGATAACTTTTATTTAAACTTAATTGTAATGCTTTGCTTTGTAAACTTAATTTTGAGAACTTTAGTCTGCTTGTAATCATCTGTGCTCGCCTTCGGGTGAGACTTCTGGTGTTTTCGATCCTTAACCCAGCAGGCTGCCGGATTACACCGTTTTAAGTGTGCGGTGGCTTGATTAATACTTAAAATGATAGTTAGCGCACTTAATCCGGTTTAATTTGGGTGGTTCTGTCACAGATATGCTAGAGTCATGGTTCACCATGTCGAGAAACGATGGGAAGACCTCAACCTCGAGATCCATGGAGGCGATGGAGAAGAGGAACTAGGATAGGCCCTCTACACTTAGATCTGTTGGAATGAGTGCTACAGAACCACAGATTCGAATGCATCAGCTCCGAGGTCACCGGCCGCGGAAAGGGATCCCAGCCCGGCTTCAAGGTCACCGGCCACACCAAAGCCGGCCACACCAAGGGGCCCCAACATGGAACTGCCGTCACCGGACACTGCAAGGGACCCCAGCGTTCGTCCATCGCCTTGGTCCTGCCATCGCCGCATCCAAAGCAAAGAAGAAAACAAAGGCTTGGGTCCCGCCCCTGCCGCCTCCTAGGTTGAAGAGGAACCCACCTAAGAAGAAAGTGAAGCCCTCCATGACTGAAGTTAGCATACCACATGACTCAGGAGGAATTGGAAGAAAGTGTGCGCAAGCATGTTACAGATCACTTTGGTCCATAAAAAGCCTGAGCTGAAGCAACAAGTGGATCCGATCGCGAAGAAGTACTTCAAATCAATAGTCCAAACAAAGTACAAAGAACCCCTATCGGACTACAACCGCTCAATCACAAAGTCCTATGAGAAAAAGAGTAACCGTCAGTACAACCAACGAACCAAACAAATTCTCCAGCTCGGAGAACAACCCAACCAAACGATACCCCCTCTCAAGGTGCTTTCAAAAAAAGATGAAGCTACTGCTGAGTTTGTGGTGTAATCCAACCTCTTAAAAGCTCAACTCTGAGGGGATGAACAAGTCCCGATGCACCTAGGGTTAGGCAGAAAACCCTTTGTTATGGGAGGAACCTCTTATTTGACCAGAGTTGATCCAGATGCTACCAACGAGAATGTGTGTGTTGCATCAATGGTACATGAAAGTATCTGAGAAGGGGACTATAATGTTTGCAGCTCGAATTCAAGATAGGCATTTTCATCGGGGCATGGATGACATATGGATTGAATTTGAAAGTCTTTGGTTTCTATACCATCAAGACACCCTAGACAAGTCTCTCCTCAGTGTATATGCTATGTAAGTATTTCCTCTCATTTCTATACTTTAGCTCTATTACATCTGTACTTTCTCATCCCCTTGTTTTGATTTGAATCGTGTAGGATTAAGGTGAAAGAATGCCAAAAAAAAGAAGCATCTACAACATCAGCTTCATGGACCCACAGGTTATAAACGAGAAGAGTGTAAATAAATCACCAAATTGAACCAAGAACATTATTCAGGACAATTAGCATGCTTGTACATTCATTCCGTTGCCGTACAACTTCAAGTGAGTCCTTCGACTTTTTTTCATCACTTCAATTTGACAATAAGTATATCTAGCATTCCATCTATATATGTGTATCAACAGCTTCCACTGGATCTTGCTCTGCATTGAGATCGATCGGGCTCAAGTTGTGGTGTTCGACTCTTTGAGGAAGCCAAAAGAACAATATCAAAACCTCATAGACATCCTCCAAAAGGCATGGGCTCACTTAGGAGTCACAGAAAAGTTGTGTGATCTTGAAATCTACCTTGATAAGCCGGTACGAATACATATCGCACATCTGCTATCATTTTTTTAACACCATGAATATTTCATAATCCATCTATATAGTGTTTGAGACAGGTGCAAGGAAACAATCTTTTTGTGGCTACTATGTATGTGTGTTCATCCAAAACTTTCTGCGGTTCCAAGAGGATGACGCAACGCGAATTTGATGTACGTATAAAACTAGTAACAATTTCTTGCATTTAATTCTGTTCTTGTATTAATTGAAAATATTGATGTTTGCATGTGATAGATTTAGAAAATAAAAGAGGACCTCATGCTACCAAAAAGGATCAGGACAATTCAAGAGGAAATCTATGGGTTCCTGCTCGATGAGGTCATAAATCCAAATGGAGAATTTTATGTAGATCATAAGATAAGCGTGGGTCAACTTGATCCACTCAGGGACGATGATTAGAATTATTTGATGAATTTATCGGAAACAACTTATGTGCATAGCTACTTATAAATATTTTTTTAAATTCCAAGTGTGTTATTATATATTAGAAGTAATTGTAATATTTCTAGTGTATATAAATATAGTGTATATAGTCTTTGCTTTGCTAGATACGAATACGGATGCTAGATATGAATACAAATATGCAAATGGACACGAATAATAATACGGATTAACTAAAACTAAAAAAGGAAAAGAAAAGAAATGTAGGCAAACAAACAACAGAGAAAAAATTAGTACCGGCTGGTGTTACAATCAGTACTAAACTGCTGCACCAGGCGCTACTGCGCGAGGCCGTTTAAAACCAGTTGGTGTTATCAGGCGGTACTAAATGTGCTATTTAGTTCCGGATGGCCTAACCGGTACTAAGTGCCGCTGCACTTAGTACCGACCAGGCGGTACCGGACGGGGAGCCAGTATTAACCGGGGGTTTCTGCCTGGTACTAATGCCGAGTTTTCTAACAGTGTATATATAAACCCCCTATATGTTACTTTAATCATAGGTCGGAGATGTTTCTTTTTTCTAAAAAATTGTTACTTTGATCATGAGTTTACCCTATAATCGATTTATTTCAGCATGGTATAGTTCTTAACTTCCCTCTTCATGCTCGTGATGCATTTCATCATGTTTGGTTTCCTACTATAGTTTCCTCATATTCGACATATATAGTTGGACGGCGAATCACTATTTCTAGGTATAGATCCTGCGTAATAACCGACTACAGTTATGAGTTTACTTGTGCATGTAAAAAATGCAGAGACGATGTGAAACATGTGTAGTAGCTATCATGATGAATTGATGATCGATAATATAAACACTACTACATAACTGCTACTCCAAATTTCCAAATCAGTGTTCAACCACTTGAAGTCATATAAAAAAAAAAACTCTAATCTTCAAAGTCACATGCATGAGCAACGAGGGGGCGGCCGGGGGAAAATAATTCAAACATATGCAAGGTACTAGGTGCGTCGTTACCCAAAAAAACAATATATTTAGAGAGGAAGGGAAACTCAAAATCAAAGCAATTTTAGGCGCTTCTTTAAATTTTTCACAATCGTATGATTTTATTATAAGGAAGGACGGAAAACTAGGCCAAGTTAAGATTTAGAAAAATTGGTATCATATATAGAAGCAGCTTGAATAGGTGTATCAAGATTCAAGAAGCACGAAATGTATGTTGAGGAGACCACTAACCCAGAAGTTTGGACGAGTGTAATTCCCGTGAGACACCAAAAGTCCTTCTGAAGATCAGAGACGAAGCCACCGAGGAGGACGACAGTGGTCCAAGTAACAACCAATAAGCCCAAACCCCTTACGCCCATCATCAGGTACCCCATGAACACGGCGTACCCATTGATAATCTGCACTTCACTCCACAACGAGTCATCCACAGCATACCGGCTAGCCATAAATATATTTGCCTAGCAAGCTAATTAAGAGTCGAGCGAGGTAGCGAAGTGTGGCGCCTGTGTCTTGGCCTCTTTGCCGTTGAGCACGTAAAACACAAGGAGACAGTTATGCATAAGGGAGACCTAAAAAAAAAGAATAAAGTTCCTAGCCGAAAAAAAGAATAAAGACAAAAGGTAAAGGAAATGCAATGCTTGCTGCACATTCCAAGGATCCGATACCAAACTTGGCATGGCAACCGTCATTAGGAATATGTTGTCTTGTTTGGATTGAGTTGGAGTTCACATGCGATGCGAGAAGCATGCCTAGTTTTGATTTCCATTCGGTAGTTAAATTGTGCTAAGCACGAAACATGCATTGTAGCTGCAGGACGAGAAGGTTTTTGCTTTGCAGAGGGTCATTTGTAACTGATCACCATCTCCGATCCAAGCCAAGAGGGAGGGAGGATCTATAATTTGCAATTCGGACTCCAATAAATTTGTAGGGGTGGGTGGACGGTGGCATGCCCCTCCAAATGTATTTTTAGGGACAGGGCGACCCTTCTTTAGAAATGATTTTTCTCGGGCGGGCACGTTACCTGTCTCTGAAAAAGGCATTTTTAGCTGCGAAAACTATGTGTTTTCCATCCTTAAATTTTTTTTCGTAGTAGTGATAGCCAACTGCTAGCCAAATTGTTAGCCTTGCTCTGGTAGGAGTAGCCATTACTTTAATGTTGCTTCGTTGGTGTTGTTTTTTAGCGCAGAGTAGGCCTAGCTTAGCAATAATTAAGCTTCGTGTTTAATTATTTTCAATATTACAAAAAAAGTAAACGATCGATTGTCATCACGGCAAGTCAATGACGGATGGCAAGTATATTATTCCACTTGTGTTGTGTGCAAGGGCCACCAGGCCAGTTCCTCCACCTGTGTTATGTGCGTAAAATTACTCCAACTTGTGTTGGGGTTGGACGCAATCAACGCAAAGCTTCATTGGATCTCATTGGAGCGAGGGACCTGCGATTTTCAAAGAGCTGCTAGCTATTTTTCTAGAAAGGAAAAGAGGGGGAAAGAAAAGTTTAAGTGGCCATGAGTTCAAATCAGTTAGGGTCTGGTTGGCTGAGTTGTGGCTATAAAAAAATTATTGTGAGCTGTGGAAAAGCTGCTGGGAACTATGAGAAAGGTGAGAGCTGTTTAATTTACGCAACGGTGAAATTATAGTTTTGGTAGAAAAAATATATGAGACTGTTTATATGCAAATTTATCGTAAAAGTCTGATGTTTATTGATTCACATATAAATAACCATATTTGGAAGGAAAATTCAATTCCTTTTAAGTTTTGCATCAACCATTAACATATGGTCCACATAAGCACAAAGATAGTAGAACAAGAACAAAAGATATATGGTTCATGGGATCCTCCTGCACCATAATTTATCTCTCTCACATTAACTAAAGCATCAACTATCCTATTGCGAATGGTATTCATGGTTTCCTCATTCTCGTCATTTGGATTGTCATATCCTTGTTTGTGCTGTGGCAGACCTCTCTTCTAGTAGGTAGTCCTCATCAACATCACATCTGTCGAAATCCTTATCATGCAACTTAATGTCATGAATAAAATTGTGCAATGCCATGCAAGTAAGAATAATATGCTTATGAGTTCTGAGTATGAGTAGAGAAACTAAAAATATCTTTTAAAATATGCCACTTCTGCTTGGAGACTCTAAAAACACACTCAATACCATTTTGAAGGGGCGAATGTAAGAAATGGAACATCTCATACCTCATATCACTTGACGAATTTATTTATTTATTTGTTTTAGGTAAGCAACCGAGTGTGAATCAATTGATGTACTATAGGACTCTCTCCACTATGAGTAAACTAGCTGATTTTGATGTTCACGAGTATATGCAACTTCTAAGAGCATCTCCAGCAGTTTGACAAATCGAGTTGTCATCTTTGATTTTTGGCAAAAACGTTAAAAATACTCCTCCAACAGTTTGGCAAAAGTCTTGGCAATTTTTGGCAATTTGGGAAAAACCAGCCTCCAGCGCGTAAATATACGCGCGCGGCGCGCGGTTGGCATCGTGATTTCTAGTCAGGTGGGAGGGTGAAAAAATAAATAAATAACAGAGAAGGGTTCCTGATTTAAGTTTTTAAGAGGTGGAAGGGCATAAATATAATTTTGTTTCTCTCTCAGGGTTCCTGATGTAAGTTAGATCTCGATTTGGCAAGTGAATTATGCAAAACTGTTGGAGATAAGCTCTTTTTTTACTTAGCATATTTTTTTAGAAGTTGGCAAAACACAAAATATGCCAAGTAAAATATGACAAACTCTTGGAGATGGTCTAAAGGAGGGAGAGGATTGAAACTTCGGCCGCTGGGCCTACTGTCGGCCCATACAAAATGATGGCAAGCCTTCTCCTATCTAGGCGATTTTTTTAATTTTTATATTATTTTTTTCTGATTTGTCAAAAATATATGCCGAAATTTTATTTTTACGAAAATGTCATCCTGCCGCTAGTTCAACCGGCGGAATGAAAGCGAAAGGTTACTGTAGCGATTTTTCACTGGCACTGTAGCGACTTACCGCTAAATCAACCGGCGGAACTGTAGAAATTCACTGTAGCACATTTTCAAAAAATTATAACAAATTCATATGGTTTCGGATGGAGATAAAATTTATACGAAAATTATAGACCTCGACGAGATCTACAACTTTGTAATTCAAACTTTTTTCATTTAAAATCATTCTGGTGTTTAAATAATCGACACAACATTTAGATCTAAAAAATCAGATCTAAACAAGTCGTGCTGCTTATCCGGTGCACTCCCGATGAGCAGCACGACTTGTTTAGATCTGATTTTTTTAGATCTAAATGTTGTGTCGATTATTTAAACACCAGAATGATTCTAAATGAAAAAAGTTTGAATTACAAAGTTGTAGATCTCGTCGAGGTCTATAATTTTTGTATAAATTTTATCTCCATCTGAATCCATATGAATTTGTTATAATTTTTTGAAAATGTGCTACAGTGAATTTCTACAGTACCACCGGTTGATTTGGCGGTAAGACGCTGCAGTGCCAGTGAAAATTGCTACAGTAAGCTTTCGCCGGATGAACCGGCGTTATGTTTTCTACAGTGCTCCTGCCGCCGGTTCATCTTTTCCGCCGGATGAACTGGCGGCAGGATATTTTGAAAAAAAATCGACATATATTTTTGATAAATCGGGAAAAAATATAAAAATTTAAAAGAATTCTATCTAGGCCTGCCCAAAGCCCGATAGCATATCTCATAGGGCCAATACCTCAAATGGGCCCACCCGTCAGAAACCAGCACTTTAGCCCGCGCCACCCTCGCGAAAGTTTCGAAAAGGAAAGGAAATCCCCCCAAATCCTCCTCCCCATCGCCATCTCCGGCGAGCCCCTCCTCCCCATCGCCGCCGCCGCCGCCGCCGCCATGGGAGGGGAGATGGAGCGGTGCATCTCGTCCCTGTGCGCCTCCCTCTCCACGGTGCTCGACCACGCCGACTCCTCCTCCCGCGAGCTCGCCGACGCCGTCTCCCGCCGCCCCATCCACCTCGGTAACCACCTCAAACGCACGCCCCTCTCTCTCTCCCCGCACCGCTCCTGCTCACTGCGTCGGGTCCCGCAGAGTCGGCGACGACCGCGTTCCTGCAGAAGCTGGACCGGCTGGCGGAGGCGGCGGGCGCGGACGTCGCCCACCTCGAGTCCATGGCCTTCGGCGCCGTCTCCTTCCAGGAGCTCCTGGGCCACTGCGGCGAGGCGCTCAACGTATACGCGCGCCACGCCGACGCCATCGAGTCCCGCCTCGTCTCCTTCGGCTACGAGCCCCCCGGTAACAACGCTAACCCCCATCGGCTTGGCTTCGATTCGCAAACCTCTGCAGCGTTGGGAATCGATATTGGTGCATTGGTGCAGAGGTGGAACCTGAGGTGGATGCGGAAGATGGTGGCACCGGGGAGGTCGTGGACCCTGGGAATGGCTGCTTCGGCGTCTCGAGCTCAGTGCTGAGGTCCGGCAGGCGGCGGTGCGACAACGACGACGACGCCCTGTATCCTTCTCTTTGGTTTGGTTCTGTTTGGAAATCTAGATTTTTCAGTTGCTTCAGTTGTCACATACGGTAGAACTTATGAACTGATTGTTCCCTTTTTTATATACTAAAAGGGTCCATTACTCATGTCCCGAACAATCCTGGCAACCAAGTCCCGGATGCACATGGGAAGATCATCCACAATAGGATTGAACTCTCTAGAACATTGCCAACCAAACACTGATAGAGCATGCACTGGATCAGCTTGTGTTCCTTATCATTTTAACCCGATCAGTACATTTCAATCATCGTGCTTATTTGATCACAATTAACCTCGTCAAGTCAAAACCGTCCCATGCCAAAAAATGCTACCGACTGAGCTACTGCTTTGATCATTATCTCATTCCCCGCCTTCAATAGAAGCTTGTCCTTCCACCACCTTCATATGCGAACATTTTAGTCTTACACTTCCTTACGTAAAGTTGCAGTCCAAGATATCATTCATAATTTCACAATCCCCTGTAAAATCGTCTTTTCCTAACTTTCCCAATGAGCACCAGTGTTACTGCTAATTTGCTAAATAAAACCGCTGACTTTTCTTTGTTTACTGATTACCACCTGACCCAAACATTGCTCATATAAGTCAAGTATACTTTGTATTTGCATAGCATTCTCCCTGTTTGCACGAGTCATCGGCCCATAGAAGGTAAGAAACACTATGAGCATTCATGTAGATTTTCATACCAGTGATAGCCATTTTCTTTAGCAACAAAGTCAAGAAACCTTCTTCAGATACAGCGGCTCCAAATAGGGACAGGCACTATTAATTAGATAATGATGCAATGACTTTGAAAGAGTGCCTTTCAGAAGTTTGAGGAGCCCTTTATTCTGGCTATTTCCCTAAGTAGCAGTTGCATCATAGCTGAGACCTGAGAGAACTTAATTTCCCTCAAAACTCAGTCACTACTTGCTACCCTTTACCACTAGACTACAAATCTTATTGTGTTCTTTCTTGACTGTCATTAAGATTTGGGGGGTCGCTGAAGAACCTTGGGTTCTCGGATGCTACTCTAGCCACACTTTCCTCTGAAGGTATGCAAGGCAATATTTTGGTTATCTCAGCTGATTAATCGCATTATGCTTGTCGTATTAATATTTCTTGCTAGCTGCTAATTTTTGGCTTGGATAATGATAATTTCCTGGGATTTTGCAGTCACAGATTATAGTGAAAGCCCAAAGAAGCTTTACAAGAATCCTGAAAGGTAACAGAAAGAAATCCATTCATCATATATCTATAGCCCAATGTTCCCCACTGTTCTTTGTTTACCTTTAATGCTCCTTTCCTTATTTTAGTCTCATGTTAAAATAGCCCAATTTATTTTTTAATACTCTATACTGTTCAGTGCTGATGCTGGAGAAAAGATCATGAAGGAACCTGAACTTGTAACTCCCCAGAATGAAAGAAATGATCAAGGTGATCAGCATGAATGTCTTTGATGTTTTAAAGACAGATCAAATCTTGCTCATTCTAATTTTTTTCACTGTTAACTCCATGAAGGCAATTCGTTCAAAGAAATGATAAGGGCGTCAAAGGAGGAGTATGAGCAACTACCTCCCTACATGAAGAGTCTAGCATCTTGGGAGGTCTGAATTTCGTTACCTACTTGCTTGGACGCTTGTAACTCTGCCCATAGTACTCTATACACGCTGGATACGGATGGTCACAAAATTACAGCATGTGGTTCTTGAAATTGGTAACTTTACTCTAAGAAAATCAATTGAAGACAAATATTCTGCAACATCTTCACTTTCTATTTCCTCAAATTATTGCTTTCCTTTTCTTTATTTGTCTTGATCGAAAATGGACTTGTGGTGCCGTGATTTATGAGCCATGGCAATAGCTATGTTATCACAGTGTCATCCGCCTCAAAGTTGTGTTGTTTTGTTGCATCAGGAATTGCAGGAGGGAATATGCAAATTAAATTCATACTTCGGCAGCAACAATGCATTGAATCAAGATGATACTGGAGCAATAGGGCTTGGTATGTGCAGTTACTTCTCTTAGCCTGTAGATTTGAAAATGTCAAGTCATAGCACTCTGAACAGGGTTTTTTGTCAGGTTGCTGTTTCATTGCCACATGTTCTTGATGAATTTCTGCTGTTGTAGCTAACATTTGTGGTGTTTTCTTCTGCTTTTCTTCCTTGTAGGGCGCAAAGGAAGAGCCTGCCTGCTAATGCTGCTGCGGCTGAATCAATTAACTATGGAGACAGTTGATGGATCTACCTCTTACACCATCCGCAAGATGAATGAGTAAGCAATTTCAGATTTCTGTGGGAAGCGGGAGGGGGGTGACTCCAGCAAGGAAACCTGGTGGAAACAAGTATCTGTACAATTGATTGCCTGTTACTACTATGTGCTGTGATATTCTTTTTGTTGTTGCGATGTATCTAGTCTGGTTAAAACCTCGTGTTGTATTAATGTATACTGAAACTCAGCTGCAAAGCTGAATTTGATTACCCTAGCTGACGGTTCTTCTGCTCATGTTATGTTCATCGTTCTTCTACCTGCGTGTCTGACAAACAACAGATGTAGTGGGGTTGCCTCCGAAAAGACCACTTGGTATTGTCCATTATGGTATAAAACGTGTTCAGGGCTTTCAGCACATTATAAAGCTTACACTCAGCCCTATTTGGGTTGGAGATCATAACTCCACCTTTGAATTTAGAACATAATTTTACTAACCGTACAAATTCCTAGAGGAACCCTCATTTTACAAAAACCTTCATAACAATCCCACCTATAAATCTATGTAATATTTACATTCCTCGAACAGAGGCACACAAGCATAGCCGTGAATTACAATTTATACATGCACATTTAAAGAATTGACATACAAATTGAATTCTTCAAACCCGCCTGCAATGCATAGTGCTCAAGCTGGGATCTGCTCCAGTCTGATTCTTCAAGGTTCTGGAAGAAAGTACCCTGGAGCATGTAATAGCTAAAGATAGGCTTCCACAATGTCTCCTTCCACCTCCCCTTAGGCCACAAACCCTGATGCAGATGATGACCCATATATCTCATTCGCCTCAGCAACAGGGACGTACACGACATCCGTCAATGAGCTGTGGGTGCGCCCATAGAAAATGTACACAAACACCCCCATCACCAGCCACACCCCCACTCGCATCCATGTGCCACCACTGAAGAACACAAGGGCAAATCGACAAATTCAGACATGTTAAAGTGTATATCGGTTCTGAACATGTGGTTGAAAAACTGGTAAGGACCAGAAACTCACCCCAGATTTATCAATAAGTATGTGTTTATCAGGATACACATCACTGGCAGCAATGGAACGAATGGGCAGATGAATCCTGCAGCGGAAGCAGCAGCAAGATGTGTGATCCAAGTAAATTAGTAAATTTATAAATATGACCTAGCAGAGAGTGGCCAAGTGTGCTGCGATGCAAGTACCTCCAGAATGGCCAAAGGAATGCCTCCCGTCGTCTTGGTCAATCCAGCAGAGTACGCCCAGACCAGTTAGGAGGAGCAGGCCACCAAAAGCGCAAACAAAGCATCGCACCAGGCTGGCATGGCATGTGCAAGATTGTTGAGCATTTCGCTTATACGCAGGAAAGTTCACTGTGCAAGCTAGCATAATAAGCTGAGTTGTTCGTACTTACAAGGGCAAGAATGTCGCAGAGGCTGAAGTTGTGAGGACCAGAACCCCTATGCAGACAGATGCAATGCTGCAAGCAGCAGTCTTGCGCCGCTTTGTCTCATCCAACTTGCCTAAAAGTCACCAGGCAGCTTTATTAGCTACCTTAACTGAAATACGCGTAATTAGAAATTTAGAGCATATTAATAAGTCAGACATGCAATTGCACAGACATACTTGCATATAGCTGCTTCTCAATAAGGGGGTCCTTAATTGATTCTACTACAATATCACTAATCTCAGATGCCCCTTCTTCATGATCCTCATCTCCAAGAGTATCCCTCAGCTTTTCCTCATCGTTTTCATGGCTCAGACGGAATGATGCTTGCAGGGAAGATGGCAGGGGTACCTCATCTGGAGGAACATACCTGAGAATCAAGATGGACACAGCAACTATAGTGAATGCTAGGAGCGTGCCAACACTGACCTGCAACCAAGAACAAACCTTTTTAGCTTCAAGCTGCATTATTCAATAATGCTCATATAATCACATGCATATACCAGTACACTGCCATGATATCTGGCATATTCTCTCTCTGTGGAGAAGGGCCATTCTTAAATTGAACCTCAAGATAAAGCTCGTATATAATCTCAAATAAGTGATCTGTAAAATAATACCATGCCAGCCAGTTGAGAGACATCCATGAAGAAAGCGAGAGAAGCTGCACAGATGCCAGTGACGATTGTGCTTTTGACTGGAACTTGTGTCGTCTTGTGGACATCAGAGAAGAATGATGGTAACAGGCCATCTCGTGCCATGGCCATCAATATTCTTGGCTGAGGGAAGTATCAAAGCAGACTTATAAATATCCATGGCAGCATAAATTGAAGTTGCATTATACATATGTTGGTTGATAGAACAAATAAAGCAGAACTGATTATCTATATCCAGATAATATGGCAATATTCTTCGGATGTTATTTAGAAAAGGGAGCAGAATACAAGGGTAATTTACAGTTAATCATTTGAAGCAGGTATTATCTGCTGGGCCCATTTTCCATGAATCACATAAAAAATTTGAATGGCACGTTAAATAAAACATGTTTATACCTGTGGCAATATAGATCCCATCAAGGTTGAACAAAGAGCAAGAACAGCACCAGTAGTTACCAGATACCTAAAACAAGACAAGAAGAGGAATAGTCTCAGTGGTACGCACACCAGATCATTCGTGGCAAAATGGGAAGCAGTCCTTACATTGCCCAGTGTACGCCATGCCTTGCAAAGGCAGATGAAATAGGAGTATCTGGATCCATAGCAAAGTATGGTACAAGACCAACAATAACAACTGAAACCAACATGTACAAGGAACAGCATATCGACAATGCCGTTGCGATTCCCAATGGCAGATCTCGTTGCGGATTTTTCACCTGTCAGAAATTAATATAAGATAATTAATTTTTTTTTACTTTCTAGATGAACGAATCATATTTTGAATTTGATGCCAACTGTCCATCAAATAAGAAGTGGCAAATCAATAAGGGAAATAGGATGTTTCGTAACCTCCTCAGCAGTGCTGGCAACTGAATCGAAGCCTATGTAGGCGAAGAAGACAGTTGCTGATCCAGCAAGCATTCCATTCGCTCCAAAAGGGAAAAATCTGAAATCATTAGTGTAACTATGTAAGTGCAAGCCAAAGGATGCTAGCCCAGTTGGTTAGTCACTCCGGCGGCACCCCTCAGGTCCTGAGTTCGACTCCCCGTGGGAGCGAATTTCAGGCTGAGGGTAAAAAAATCCCCTCGCTGGCCCCGTGTGCCAAAGCACTGGTTGTGAGACGACCCAGGTCGGCCTGAGGACCCTTACATGGCCCAGGCAGGTAGTTCCCAGGGGTTACGTCTCCAGTGTCAGGGCGGGGCCAGGGTTCGGGGATTTTCTCGGTCGGGGAAGCCGAGGCTTCTTCTTAAGCTAATACCGGTGGGGCGGTCTTTCCCCACCCGGCCGAGTTTTAACTATGTAAGTGCAATACCTGCCGGCTTGAGGAAAAAAGAAATCAAAGTACCAGGATTTTTAGCATTACCCGCCAGCAACCTTGTAGCCAACCCATCCTGTTTGAAAGCCGATGTAACTACCAGCAATAATAACAAATAGCATCACAAAGCAATTCAGGACTGTCACAACTCCTTGCACAAATGAACTCTGAAAAAAAACAGAGAGGAAAGATCAGATGTCATATTCTCGGAAAAAGGAGTGATAGCTCTTGCTGAATCGGAGAAGGTAGCAACCTCTTTGATCCCCACACATAGCAGACCAGTGACAAGGAAAACAAGGAAAGCAGCACAAGGATCAACAACAACATCAAGCCATGGGATCTCATGTCGAGCTAAGATCCATGGCAGACTATCAGCTCCTCCGAAAAATAGGGCCTGAAAAACAGTGTTAATATTAATACTGTTTGCAAAGATAGATGCTCAAATTCAATCATTGATTGGATTGATATGCCACATCAATAAGTCAGATGCAGGGGAAATCCCACTTACTAAATTGGGAGATATGCCACGGGCGACAGCTGACCCACCAATTGTATATTCAAGTATCAGAGCCCAACCAATCAACCATGCAACTCTGTATGATGAAAAGGTGAACAATGTGAGAACAGAAACTCATCAGCACAAAAGACATGCTCAAAATGAACAATATTAATTCCATCATATTGGTAAATTACCCTTCACCAACGCAGATGTATGAATAATGGTAGGCACTTCCTGCAGATGGGCAGCGGCTTGCAAGCTCTGCATAACAGAACGCTGATAGTGCAGCGGCTATTCCAGCTATCAGAAATGAAAGAGTCAATGCTGGCCCAGAATGCTCCCGAGCAACCGTCCCAACAAGAACATACACCCCAGCTCCAATCGTTGAACCAACACCTGAGGCATAACACAGAGGTTGCATGATCAACACTTCCACTAATGAGATACTATAATTACTAATAAAGATGGATAATCCTTTTGGTCTAAAATAATCCTTTTGGTCTAAAATAGTATGTTATTCCAGCAAACGAGCCATCCACATATTTAGCGAATATCAGAATAATGTAGATAATTAACGTATTTAGCATAAGTCAGTCCAGGCATTTACATCATCAGGGTAGCAATGTCTGGAACAGTAAGAACCTAGTAAGTAGCAAACCACCCACCATACTAAACAAGGCAGCAGTATCCATTTCAAAATTCAGAATCCTTTTCAACCTTTGCTCATGAGTGAAAATCAATGAAACATAAATTAAGAACTTTGTAAGTGAAATCTCAGAGTTACATAATCCAAGCTCGAGTTCGGTACCAACATCTCTAAAATTCAGCAACTCATTGAAGCCGGTGGGTGATAATTATTTAAGCTGCGTCATTCACCAAAATTCACAAAACAGCAACAGGTTTTAACGCAGAGAAGAACCAGGATCCAAGCAGAAAAGACACAGCAAAGCAAAGATCGCACCTTTCCAAGTTCCCACAAAATCCCCGCAAAGATCCACCAAAAATAAAGCAAACAACGCTCAGGGAAAAAAGCAGAGAGGAATAACTGAAGAAGCAAGAGCACGAAGAGGTGTCTCTACCGATGGCGATGAGCTGGGCGACGGAGAGCTCCTTGCGGAGCTCGTTGCTGCTGCCGGCGGGGCGCGCCCGCTCGGAATCGACCTGCTTCCGGCGCATCAGCGCCCGTACCCCTCCGCCCATCGCGCCGGCCGCCCCCTCGAACCCCATCGGCTCCGCGCGACCGCGCGAGGCAGAAAAAGGCGCGCCTTTTACCGCGCCCACGGCTCGATCAGGGGCGCCGGTCGCCGGCGGATGGAGCTAGCTGCCTCCGCGCGCGCGCTGCAGGCCTGCAGCTGCCCGCCGGCCGCCGCCTCCCTCTCTCTCACCCCCTTGCTTGTCGAGTTTGGTTGGGTAGGGGGAGATTCTTTGGAGAGGACGGGGAGAAGAGTCCCCGCGGTTGCTGGTCTTGGATGGCGTGCCGACGGGGCGTTGTCTTTATAGGGTGCGCAGAGGATCAAGTCGGACTAGTAAATTCCGAGCTTTGATAGTTTGACGAGCTACGCGTACAGTCGTACACTACGAAGGATGGAAGAATCTACCGCTAGCTTGTGTGCTTGATTAGGATGCTAATCAGGTCTCTTGATCAACTCGAAATTCTGACTAGTCGGTCCAAGTGCGAGGACAGCGTCAGCTGAATGTCTATTTGAGAAGCTTCAAGCTTCTAATTAGCAGATGAAACTTCGCTAAAACGACACGAGTTTTATATACATGTCATAATTGACAACTGAATTATTTCATGTTGTATACTACTGTAGTTTGGTTAAAAGCTCGTGTATTGCTGTTTGCATAGTCCTCGTTGTAGCCCAGTAGATTGTGTCACCTTGAGTTGACCTTTTTATACACCCGCACAATAAAAAAAAGCACATCATTTTTTAAAAAATATCAATGCAAAACACATCATCTGCTGTGTTCGGCTAGTTGTGATTGGTGACTAGTTTGCTTGGCTGGCAATTGGTAACTGATATTGTTTTGATATGTGACTGATGATCAGATATTTTTTTTTACCGAAGCCGGGAGCAAAGTGTGTGGCTTCTCAGTCTGAGTCCCAGAAGAGACATGAAACAAATAAAGGCTGTGTTTAGTTGCGAAAAGGTTGTGAAAAGTGTTTGCGAAAAATATTGTAGCATTTTCGTTTGTATGTGGTAAATATTGTCCTATCATAGGCTAATTATGCTCAAAAAATTCGTCTCGCAACATACATCAAAACTATGCAATTAATTTTTTATTTACCTACATTTAGTACTCCATGCATGGGTTATTTGCTATATTTAATGTTTCGATGTGATTTCGATATGATAGAAAATTTGAAAATTTTGGAGGAGTTGGGGGAACTAAACACAGCCAAAGATTTTTCAGAATAGTGCTCAACATCCTCATCTGACAACTGGGCTCGTGTGGCACGTGAAAGTTACCGACAGGGACCGGCCGGTACAGATCCATACCGAAAGGCATACAAAATTCGCGCACGTACAGAGGTATATA
Source organism: Panicum virgatum (assembly GCF_016808335.1). Lineage (NCBI taxonomy): Eukaryota > Viridiplantae > Streptophyta > Magnoliopsida > Poales > Poaceae > Panicum > Panicum virgatum. Next base: position 68,261,167 of record NC_053147.1, read on the forward strand.
TATATATACGGTATACATGTACGCATCTGTGATCTGTCTGTTGTTACATGCTTTCGATTTTGAAAGATCAGAATGATTTCACCCCCGTTCAAATGTTCACCACTGGTTATCAGAAAACATGGAACAAACCTATGATTTTTTTTTATTTTTTTTTTGCATTGTGCTGGAAATGGCTGGTGGAGAGCGTGCCATGTTCGTCCTTCTCATGCTAAACGAACAGTAGAGAGGATGTCGCTGTCGTAAAATTTTTTGCCATCTTGCATTGGGCTGACGTGTAATGCAACCAACTGGACCGTGAGCAGCTGTTGCAAGAAAGCCAGCTTGTGCTATTTTCTATCCTTTCATGATTACAGCTAATTAAGTAGCTTCCACTTCAAGAATTTTGAGCTGATTTATATTTTTTTAAAAATCATTTATTGCAGATTGATACGCCTTCAATATATATCTACAGGAAGATTCTGAAAACATTTCGTGTGGTCAGAAATTAAAGTGGACACCTATTATGCGTGTGGAGCTAGCTGCTACGGAGTAGTTCTGACCGAAATTCTCTGCAGATCCTTTTTTTTATAAAAAAAAGGAATAAAACGCGTAATACGATCAAAGAACGCAAGTAGAAGTAGAGCCGTAGAAGCTTTATCATATTCACATAACCATGTGGGTCTGACATTTATAATATCAGTAGTTTATAAGCAGCTTGATTGCGTGCAGCTGTGCATCTCCACATGGCATGTAATAAATAATGTAATGTACTAACCAGATCGCCAAAGAACTGGTACGGGAAGGTTCATCTGCTGCATCAATTATACTGCCCTGCCTACCAGCTCATTATTTTCTGAAAATAAAAAAAATACAGGTCAATCTCCAAACAAGATAATTTCCAGACTGTTGAGTTACTCTGAAAACATACATGTGACACACATGCATGATTATTCTATGAACATTTACATTCAAGAACGTCAACAGTCTTTGACTATGACTCTATTTATCTCAAAACACAAAATGTAAATTTTTTGTAAATCACTTGTATGGTATACTAAATGTAGTCGAAAAATAAATCGCATTACACAAATGGATTGTAAATCGCGAGACGAATCTAATGAGCCTAATTAGGACGTGATTAGACACTAAATTGCTACAGTAATGTTACAGTAACAATGCTCTAATGATGGATTAATTAATCTCATTAGATTCGTCTCGTAGTTTACAAACGAGATCTGTAATTAATTTACATTTAATACTTTAAATGTTGAAGATTCTCATCTAAAAATGCAAAATGATCTAAACAAGCCCTATGTCTTATTCAGAGTTTGGTCTACATGCACAAAGAATCGAAGCATCATGTTTATCTGTTGGCAAACCAAACTTCTCTTCTTCCGACGACAGTTGCATCCCGGAAGTAAAAGGAAATGCAGTTATGCAAGCAATGGAAAGGAATAATGATGATAATATAATGTCAAATAATAATTTCATTAAGAATGATAATATAGATGCATGTGTCTATCTGTATTATTGGTCTTGTTTGGTTTGGCAACAAAACAAGCGCGCACGTTTCTCGAGAAGAGAATTTCGCATATATGAAGTACTAAATGAAGTCTATTTGCAAAATTTTTTTAGGGATGGTGTAACTTTTCGCGACGAATCTAATGACGGTAATTAATCGATGATTAGCTACAGTGATGTTACAGTAACCATTCTCTAATCGCGCAGTCAAATACCTCATTAGATTCTTCAGAGTCACTAGTGCGGGGGTTCTGAAGTTGATTTTGTAAACTGACTTTGTTTGACACCGTAATTAGTGGTCAAAATTGTTACTATTTCTAACACGTTATAATTGTAGTGCGAACCAAACAAGACCAATGTGTAGGCATCCAATCAGTAGAGGGAAGACGAAAGTGACGCCTTGCGTTGAAAAAAAGGCCAAGGATAGACTTCGACACGTGTAGCCAAAAGAACATGGAAAGTGAGACATGGACGTACAGCGACCTGGCCGTCGAGAAAATGTGAGTGAGAGGCCTAGCTTGTTCTTTTTCTCGAGAAAAAAAAGTTGGGATCGGAAACAGAAAAGAGAAATACGGTAATGGATTAGTTTTTAGTTAGTGATGATTGGTTGAGTTAACTATGGAGCATTTCTATAAAAAAAACAGTTAACTATTGAGCTCACAGAGCTTTACCTCTGCTTGGGCCACGAAGTAAGGTTGGGCCAGACCATTTCGAAACGTGAAGCTTGCAGCAAGATATAGCCCAGGTAGGTATGCATCGTGGATCAGGCTAGAGCAGATCTCGTGAATCCAGACGGCCCAGCCCACTGATCTTGAGTATCGCTAATGTGGATAACAACACTGTAGCCAGCCATGTTCCCTACAAATATACAAATATGTTCTAAAAAATATGTTAACTACTGTTCTCTTCGGATCCAAGTGCTAAACGTTAGCACTAGCTCGTTCAAGCAGAAATGCTAATGGAGTGAGCTAAATTATAATTAAAATTTAAAAATTTAGCATATGTATGAGTTAACATATGCTAAAGTTTAGCGCTAAACTGTATCCCATCCAAACAAGTCAGTCTAATAAATTCGCTTGTGTGCATGGACCGTTTTGATGTATGCTTTTGATACCGTGTGTTAACCACACTTTAGCCCGAAACACAACTTCTTTTGTTTCCACATTATTCACCACATTTATCATTTTTTTTCTTGTTTAGAAAATGAGGATCAGCATAGTCTTTGTTTGCCGCATTGGTTGCCGCAGCGGCATCGGAAGACCACAGTCGGCATTTGCAGCTAAGAACAATTCATATTGGGTATCAAAAATTTTCTAAAAATGTAACCTATCTATTGGCACTGTACTTGTCATTTATTCGATTTTCTTTTATGTTCATAGTATTTGGTTTGTTGTAGTTATGCCTATTACTTTTGAATAAATAAGATTTGAATAGAGCAATAACATATAAATTATATTTTTAGAAAAATTTTGATACTAGTTTCATATTTTTCTATTTTGAAATGAATTAGTTTTGATTTTATAGATCTTATTAGAATTTTTTTAATTTTTTTAAAATACAAAACCACCTTCGAAATCACCCTAAGAGCCAAATTTGTCTAGTTTCGATAGTTGAATGACCTATCTTATCTCATTTTATAGTTTAAGGTTGAAAATTATACTTTTACGATAGTTCAAGGGTGTAAACTGAACTTTTCCAAAAAAAAAGTCAAACAGTTCAAAATGATGTTTACATCTAAAAAAAAGCATATTTGTCTCTTTGCGAGGGAAAATAGTTTAACGGCGGGTAACACGTTTCTCTTTCTCATTTTCCCCCTTTTGTGAACAGAATGCATTTCTCGACTTTTTCTGACTTGCATTTGCACCCACAGTTCATCTTATCCCTCCTCCCAGAAAACAAAACAGGGGTCCACATTTCCCCTTCAGATTTCAGAATTTACAGCATGGAAAACTACTTGAAACTAGAAACATATGCACGCACTCAGACACATAGAAACGAAATGAAAACTATGGATGATCAATGCATTAGAATTATGAACCAAAAACAGGAAGCATCCATTTTCTTTAAAAAAAAGAAAAGAAAGAAATAAAGACCGAAATAAAAACACCTAACAACAACAACGCCGCGTGCACCCAAGCAAGCAAGCATTCTATCTCTGGCCAACTGGTGGAAGTCAGTCTGTCAAGGCTTATGGCTTGCTGCTAGTGCTATTCACAAGGTTAGACGACGATCCGATCCAGCCATGATCAGTTGCACATCATTCAGTTAAGTACAGGACAACTACAGCAGGAGAGATCGAGTAGGCCTTCGTTCATGCCGACGCCCGGTGTCACTTGTCAGAGATCGGCGGGCCGCCGTAGTGGACGCTGCACATCTTCAGCTCCCTCGGCATGTCGATCTCCTTCAGCCATGCCAGACGGCCTTGATCTTGCTCAACGTTGTTGAGGTCACGGTCACGGGTGCCGTCTGCCGCTGCAAGCAGAAACAAGAGTCAACCTTCTGTGAGCCACAATACAATTAGCACAAGCATCAGCATTGCAAGTTGCAAGATACTAGAGATTAGTGCAATTAATTATATATTGCAGTTCATCTGTCTACTATCTTAAGGGGGAAGCTAGATTACTTTATACAGCAGGAGCCTCCAGCTGGTACATTTTTTTTATGGGCAAAACTGTGTGCCAAAACCACTGATCACGTGGTCAGGTTGCGAGATGGATTGTACCAGGATTCTTAAACAAAGCCTTCTGCTGGCTGTTATTTAACTAACAGAAACATTTCCCTATCCGGTGGGCTGCTCCATGCAAAACAACTGTTTTTGATAAACTATCATTAGCTACATGATTCAGATCATGCCTAAACCGTCAACAGTTTTTCAATAAACAAATTTAGCATATCTAGCATGATGTCAATCCACTGAATCCCTGAACCAACTTAGCTTTTTTGAATCTAGTTGGAACAGCGACATGCCTTTCAAGTGGCAAACAACGGTAGGGTACATTTGTAGATATTTAAGAGCCAGTAGTCATTACTGAATGCACAAAGTATTCAGATTTCATCAGAGGTAAAAAAATGTGGCTACTTACTCGAATGTTGTGTGTATGGAATATCGCTGTAGTATGTGCAATCCCTGTCCTCTTCTATGGAGTACGGGGGCCCAAGAATGTCGAGGATCGCGCAAGGCGCATTGGCAGTAAATCGATGCATGTTTCCTCCAGTCGTCGGATATAGAACTGAGGTATCACACGGCGCCGTAAAAGCATCATCGACCACCAGTTTTGCCAATCTCACTGTAGAAAATAGATCTGAACATTAGAACATTTGCACTGTGTATAAAGGGTGAATGGCAGTAAAAACAAAGCAAAATTGATGAAAATACATAATAAATAGATAAAAGGCTTACATTGATCATCAGCTGACGATGAACAGCTGCTCACTGACGGGATAGAATCAGGATCAACCCAGTCATACGACTTTATATGCATAGACCCGAGGAGCAGCTTGCTGAACACCGTCATTCCAGGGTGATTGTGGAGAGGGATGACCGCATTCCGCGGCAAAAATAAGATAACCATCTGCCAAGCAAGGGAGAGACATTAGTAAAAACAAGTTTTTTTTATAAAAAAAAAGTACCTTGGATAGTGATTATATTCATACTCGAGATAATTCGCACAGCAGACAAGCTTACCGAAAAATTTGGGCATTTGTATATTGTCGTGTGTGTAATTGTGGGGGTTCCTTGAGCAGCATCTCTAGCCCTGAAGAACTTGAGATCCGGGCTTAGGCCGACATCTTCCGGCTTCATCCTATCTGCAAACATTTATTATCAGAGTCAATTCAAATTCAGTAAACCCATGAATGAGACATACATACATATATAGGCTGTGTGTTTAGATTCGTAAAATAGTGGTAAAAAGGGTCGCATCGGATACTATAGTACACTGTAGCACTTTTTGTTTGTTTGTGGTAATTGTTGTCCTACCATGATCTAACTAGGCTCAAAAGATTCGTCTCGTCGTGTACATCAAAACTATACAATTAATTTTTTTATTTATCTACATTTAATTCTCCATGCATGGGGCAAGAGATTTGATGTGATAGATGAATAGTAAAGTTTGGAGAGAGAAATTTTGGAACTAACACAGCCATAATACATGCTGAGGCAGAGGCTACTATGTTTCTGATCGATTACCGCAGCATAGCATGCTTCAAAATTCAGGAACTTTTGTGAAACTTTTTTTTTTTTTTGCACTCTGAAGTAGCTACTCATAGCTTTTGATTTACATAGACGAGCAGATGAATGCAGGGATAATAATAATAATAAGGTAAAGGGAAGAACGTGTTGGTGAAACGCACCGAGCATGGCGCGGAGCTGGCGGACCTCGCCGGGCCTGGGCACGGTGCCGGGCCCCCTGAAGACGTCGCGGCAGGCCTGGAAGAGCCGCTGCACGGCGGCCGCGTCCGCGTCCGCCTGCACGCGCCGCCGCCTCCCGCTCCCGCGCCGCGCCACCCCTCCTCCGGCCCGCCTCGCTCCCGTCTCCGGCGCCACCCGCCGGCGCTTGGCCGCGCGCTCCCCGGCCGTGGCCGCGGCGGCGGGCTTCGCCACCTCGACTCCCCCAGCAACCACCTCCATGGATCACCCACCGCACCAACTGGCCGACAGTAACGGAATAACCCCACGAAAAAAGCGATCTTTTGGCAGCAGCAGCAGCAGGAGCGAGGAATCGGAGAAAGAAGGTGGCGACAAGGACGCGGCAGGAGGAAGAAGAAGGGAAGGGGCAGGGAAAGGCGCGGCGGCACGCGACTATAAGCAGCAGGAGGAGGAGGTGGTGGGGGTGGGGGTAGCGAAACCGTGGGCTGGCTGTGCGTGCCATCGCGAAGCCATCGACGGAATCGATGGTGAGAGGAGGGAGGGAGCTGTCGGTGTCGCGGCCGCCGGTTCGGAAAGGCTTGCAAAACCGGCGGCGGCAGGCGGGATCCCGGTCGGTTGGGAACACGGTTTCGTCCGTCATCCGCTCCGGTGTGGCCGACTTGTGGGCCCGCGCGCCACCGCTGACTGGCTGCTGCTGCTACGTTCCTGGAGCGGTTTCGCTGATCGATCGGGGAGGAGAGACAGAGACCACCACCCGTCGCCGTCCGTCTCTGAATGCTCGCCGCCGCAAGGTTACCGGAGCTGACGGGCTTTTTTTCCAGCTTGGGTAACCGTGATGATCTCTTCTGTCTCACGTTATGCTAGTAGGGGCAGTGCTCACATCCATGATCCACCTATGCATCCACGGTACATGTACATCTTTGGAGTGGTAGTGTCAAATTCTTCTTTTTTTTGTACCTTTTCTTCCCTTGGTTGGAAATTTCCATTCCATGATGTGTCCGTCGTCACTCTCACCAATACGTGCCTCGCCCCGGCTGCGAGTTGTCAGACGCGTGTGTCATCAAGCTTCATCCCCCAGTGGCCCAGTTGCAGTTCCTGTGTGCAGGCAGGCAGGCCAGGGGCGTACCGAACTATTTTGCTATTTTGCCAAAATATCAAATATAAATCAAGCAAATGATATATATATATATATATATATATGAAGATCAAAAAAAGTATAAAATATATTATATTGGATCAAAATTTCAAGTTTTTAACTTATAAACTCAGCCAACAACGACACAGAGTACCTACTCTCAAACGGTCAAACCAGCCCGTTGGCCACAGCTGACAGCCCAGGAGATCGACATCTCTCCCAACGAACCGGCAGCACTCCCACCACTCTCCTAGACCGGCAACACCTTAACGTGCCAGCAGCAGCCCCTAGTTGAATCGAGCGTCAGCCACCTGGCTACCATTAGCACTAGCATCATTGGTGATGGAGCCTCACATCCTAATTTCTGTTTTTCTTGCACAAGAACTATCAAATATTTAGTTTTAAGCTGTGTATGTTATTTTAAAGTGGATTTTGGAGCTGTAAAATGAATAACAATTCAGTGGTTTAAAAACTTTGTGGAGCTAGCTAGGTGCATTCTATTTAGTTTACTACCTGTTGAAGTAATAATAAAACTAATTGTGTTCTAGCGCATGCAAATACTTTTATCAAAGGGGATCTAGATACGAACGCGCGAGAAATTATAAATAATTGTAATTTTTTTATCGCATGGAACACTTTGTTGAAAATTTGAATGGTTTTGTATCACTGCGAACTCTTAGTATTTTTGTATTGGAAATTTTTCCTTTTAATATGGGAAAAGAAATTTTGGCTCACCGAGGCAAGAAGAGGCTAGAGGTTCCAACAAAACAGTGGGCATGCACTTGGCACTTGGCACGTGCCTGCCGGAAAAGCCAGCCAAGTTGATGATCCTGGGACGGGCCCACCAGGCCGCTGGTAGTACGGTGGCATGCATGCATGTCCTCCCAACATAAACCAACCCGCTTGGCAAAGAGTAAATTCCCTGTATGCCATTGTAAAATTGAGATGGTCCCTTATGTGCCATTGAAAATTAGCTGATCTCTTCTATGCCATCGTTTTTAATTTTCCATCCCCTCAATGCCATTGCTGTTAACTCTCCCTAATAGATCCGTTAAAGCTTATGGCGAAAAGACCAAAATACCCCTCCGTCACCTTATCCCCGAGCGCACACCCCCCTCCCGTCCCCGACGCCAATCCCCCCTCCCGTCCCCGAACCCTAGCGAGGGCGCGCCGGTGCGGAGGCGAAGCAGGCGCGGCTTCCTCGCGCGGGCCCTGCGGCGCGCTTCCCTCCCTCGCGCGGGCCCCGCATGCCCCCTCGCGCGGGCGCGGGCGCTGGGGGGCGCTAGGCCGCGCGTGGCGGGCGGCTGCTGGAGCTTCGGGCGGCGCGCAGAAGCCGCTGGAGCTGCGGGCGGCGCGCAGAAGCGGGAGTGGCAGGCGCGGCCAGCAGCTGCGCACGCAAGGGGAGGCCCGTGCAGCCACGCATGGAGGGGCCTCGCCGTCAGCAGATCCGCCCCGTCGTGAGCTCCCTGTGGCGCGCGCCGGGGAGCACGCCGCCGCCCATGGTCACCGCCCACAGCGTCTCCAGCACCGAGATGTCCTCCTCCGTGGGCTCCCGCCGCACCGCGTACCCCACGCGCTTCCCGTTGCAGAACATAGTCCACATCGGCTCCTCCAGCACCCACCCGTCGTCGTCGTGATGCTTGAAGCTGGCGCCGCCAGCGCCGGTGCCGTCGCCACCGGTGGGGTCGCCCGCGTCCGCGGGCTCCGCCGCGTGCTTCTCGCTCTCCAGCACGATGCGCGTGCCCGCGTGGGCGCCGAGCTCGCGGAGCAGCGCGTGCGTCAGGAGCGCGAGCTCCACCACCAGCGTGGGGCGGCACTAGGCGTTGTCCTGCAGGGACAGCGACACGCGGCCGTCGCGGTAGCCGAAGAGCGTGCCCGTGAGGCGGTGGCGGGACGCCGCCGCCGCGCTAGACGAGGACCCCATGAGCTGCGACAGCAGGGAGTCCGACGGGGTGAGGCGCGCGGGAGGCGCGATTCGGCACACGCCGGACTGCAGCGGCCGCCCGCACCGCGGGTTCAGCAGCGACAGCGACCGGCACATGCTCTGGAACATCAGCATCGGCCGCGACCGCCGCCCCGGGGCCTTCCGCTTCGGCGGTTCCTCGAGCGCGTGGCCCGCGGAGCGCGCCGGGGACGGCGCCGACTGGCCCAGCATGGGATTCTCGCCCGCGGCGTCGTCGTCGTGGTCGCTCCCCTCCGACGACGAGAGGGACGCCGAGCGCGCCCTGCGGTCCGGCTCCTCGGCGGCGCTCGCGTCGACGTCGGCCATCACGGAGGGAGGCAAGCTGGGCCCGCGCTACCGGTGGTGTGGCAGCCGGCGCGGCCCGCCTGCTCCACCGATCGGCCGGCTTCGAGCGCGATGGATAGCGAGGCGGCCGGCCGGGTCCGCCGGGGGATAAGGTGACGGAGGGGTATTTTGGTCTTTTCACCATAAGCTTTAACGGATCTGTTAGGGAGAGTTAACAGCAATGGCATTGAGGGGATGGAAAATTAAAAACGATGGCATAGAAGGGATCAGCTAATTTTCAATGGCACATAAGAGATCATCTCAATTTTACAATGGCATACAGGGAATTTACTCCTTGGCAAATGGCAAGGCAAACAGTGGGCCTTGACCCTTGAGCCGTCGAAACTGGAAACACAGCACGCCGGACCGGAAGCTTGATGATAGAGGCGTCGTTTGGTTTTGTAGCGCGCTAGCGAATAGTGATATTTTGACCGTTTATTACGGTGTCAAACAAAGTCAGTTTACAAAACCAACTCCAGAACCCCGCGCTAGTGACCCTGAAGAATATAATGAGGTCTTTGACCGCGCGATTAGAGGACGGTTACTGTTGCATCACTGTAGCAAATCATCGATTAATTACCGTCATTAGATTCGTCGCGGAAAGTTTCACCCATTCCTAAAAAGATTTTGCAAATAGACTTTATTCAGTTCTTCATGCAGAAAAAAATTCTCTTCTAGCGCTAGGATTCTAGGGCGCATCCAAACCAGGCCAAGCCAGAGATCCTCGTCGTTCAACCTACCCCCGCCGGTCGGCCGTCAGTTTTCTTGCTTTTCCCACCCAAGCTGCTGGAAACGTCCAGGACAGGGAACCTATGTATGGGTATGGTCATGGATGCATGCTGCTTCAGGTCCTGCCTACACGCCATGCTTGCTCGTCATCCTCAAGTCCTTACACATGCATGAGAAACGAATTGAATGATACGTAAACACTTTCTGGGTGACTACTTATACATGCTAGCTTTTACATGCTACTAGGATGAACACAACATAGGTCACATACCAGTTAGCAGCGGTACATATAAATCAGTCGACTGCAGGCCTCGGATGCAATGAACTCGATCAAAATGATGTACGAATCGCATGTGATCTTCTTTCATAAGCTTGTCCTTAAGCTCTGAACCATTGGAGGAAACCAAAATACCGTACAGATTGCTCCAGAATTCGTGCAACTTGACGAGTGGCAAGCTGGTGCCACCACTTTTGCTAGTGAGGCATATATACTTGTTTCACGGCTGAGCAGATGAGGCAGCATAGCTAGCGACCACTTCTCTCCAAATTCCATCCACCCCATTCTCTCCCACTTGTTTCTCTCTCTTCTTCAGGTTGCCGGCAGTCCATCCAAGGCTCCGAGCACCATAAAAAGTGCTGCCAGGATTTGGTCCTCCAATCTCACGGCCCAGCGAACCATGGCTGCCGCTACCCACAACTCCGGCAATGGAATGAAATTCATAAGTCGTCATGGCGTGTCCGATGCCCTATCTACAGTAACTAAAATTGGTTCTTGCACGGATTTTTGCCAGCAAGTTGCTTATTACCATGCTCGGATTTATCCAGCATGGCAACACATTGAATCACTTTACCCAGCCTGGATTTGTGCATGAAATTTGGGTTGCTCTAATTTGTTCGTAAGGAAGATGTATGCATTTGCACAACACAAATGTTTCTCCAATTTAATTGAAATTACTCTTTGTAATGCTGAGTTATTCAAACAAGTTTCCCTTTTCTATCTTAAATATATGCTACTAGTTCCCATTGCATCTATGTTTACTTTACAAAACAAAAACCTCCCAAATGCAAAAAGTTACTCTTACATTTAATTAGTCACTAATCATCAAATGTGCCAAAAAAAAAGTGATCCTAACTTTGTGACGGTGCGGCCACGGAGACGACCGCCAAGGTCAACATGCAGTGTTGCGCCTTTCACACTGTGGCGTTGCCTAGGAGTGTCAATTAGTGACCCTCAGGTGCACCTCCAACCCTCTTCAGTTCAAAATTTATATTATTTCTCCAAAATCAGATCTCATTTTGAAAAATTAGTACAAGAACAAAATATGGTTGGAGGTGTATCTAAGGGTCACCAATTTACACCCCTAGTGTTGCCTTCGGTGATGAATGGGAGGGCGCGGCGGCCGGCGATCGGCGATGGAGTGGGAAGGCCGACAGCAGGTTGGAGTGGTCGGTATTTGAATTCAAGAATCGTTTAGGGTGAGGGTCTTGTTTGAGTTTCAGACTCTCGGTCCGAGTATTTATTATTAGATTTATCGTGTTCTAACCATCATCAACTCCTGATCCTGGTCCAGCATCCGAGAACTTTCGGCGTGCATGCCATGAATCTAGCCAGGGCTGCAAATTAGAACTGATGAGACAAAGCTAAAGTGCGGTGCTAACACACTGGAGCCCCTTCATCTCATGAAGGTCACACGATTGGCATTCGCACTAGGGAGAGAAATGCACGCTGGTTCATGCAAAACGAGCCCATGATTCAGGAATACAGCATTATAACTGAATGATTTTGCTTGCGAATTAACTTCTACAATGGATCCGTTTGGTATTATTTGTAGCACAAACAGTGCCAATGAACCATACAGATGTACTTAACTACTAATGAGAGTCAATATGCATATTCAACAATAAGAAAAATATAATACCAATAAAACAGCATGCCTGAAACTTGTTCCTACCACCATAATCCATAACTGCCACCGTTGCTCATTGTTCAGTCGTGGGTGATAAATATCTATGCAATTGGCCATGAGATGTGCGAAAAAAAATAATTTTTTAGGTCGGTAGGGGGGAAATGAAATACGTTTTCAGAAGGGCGGCATAGCTTCAAGAATTCTACTATTGGTATTGGACAACAATTACGACAATGGAGCAATCATGATGCATTTTGTATTTGATTTTTAGTTTTTAATTAATTTAATTCACTTTCGCGTGTGACTATAGATGGCTTGATGGGTTTCCCCTAAAAACAGAATGGTTAGATTGGCTCACACTAGGCCTGACACTAAAAAAACAACACTAACGTGACACAGCTCGATATGCATAATGCCCTTGCCAGTCCAACCCTATCATCGTGTCATGTCTGGACCGGAACCCCATCACACGGTGCCGGCCCACACATTTTTAGGTTTGGCATAATTGGATCCGTTTATGGCCCAATATTTTCTCTCAACCCTAATCCTTCTCATCTTTCTCATACCATTCACACCCTCTACCTCCCCTCTCTTCTCTGCCCCGTCTCCCAGGCCCCTCGTGTCCCTGCAGCTGCTGCCATGGCCTCCCCACCCACCTCGCCTTTCCTCCCGCCACCATCACAGCGTCCCCACGCGCCTCGCATCCTCGCCGCCGTGCTTCCCAGGCCCTTCTCCATCCACAACCACTGTCATGGCCTCCCCTCGGATCGGCACGTGCACATGCGGGCTGACCATGCACATCGTACTGGTATGACAAGCGTCTTTCATACCATGCCTGGGCCGAGGAGCTGGCACGCAGTGCGGCACAGCACGCACGACTAAACCATAGTGTCTAATCATGTCCTGCTTAAGCTGTGTTAGTGTTATGTCGTGCCATTCGGCTCATTTGGCCAACTATATGCGCGACTCATGACAATTAGAGCCATGTACAGCTAGTACGCAACCAAAAAAGTATAATTTTTTAGATAATGGGAAAAAAGGGTGCTCAGTTTTGACCTCAAAAGAGGCTACAACAAAAAAAAGTATAAAATTAGTATTCCTTTTTATGTAGTGTTGGTGCTTTCTGATGTTTGTGCAGAAGAAATCTACTTTGCTTCAACAACAGCTTATTATTTCTATTATTATCCCTATGTTAAAACTTCAGCTCAGAGTTGAATGTATATTGTTGCATTTTTTTATCAAAGTTTCTTCTTTTTTTTTTTATCTTGGGTAGTTCCAACAGGCAAGGCAGGCAGCCAATGTTGTAGCGTAGACGTCCCTGTCCGCCGAGATGCCGGAGGCGCGCGTCAGGGCCGGAGGATGCGGCACACGCCCCGGGAACGAAAGGCCGCGGCCTGCGGTGCCGGGCGACGACACGGTGGCCGGCGGCGGTGCACACTACTACAAAACAGCCAAAGATCCTGGCCAAAGGCACGCATCAGTACCGGCTGCAAAAGCAGCTAGTACCTTTGGCCAGCGGCGATCAAAGGTAAGGTGTTTGGTACCGAGTTAAAGCATCACCCGGTACCAAAACTTCAATATAGGAACCGGTTAGTGCCACCAACCGGTACCAAAAGCACAAGGAGGAATAGGTACCGGTTGGTGGAAACCAACCGGTGCCTAAAGGGTGGACAATGACACCGAATTTTGCCATGGCCCGGTACCGCCACGTGCCCACAACAAAGGCACCGGTTAGTAACATCAACCGGTGCCTATGTCTTTTGTTTGGCACCGGTTGTTGAGCACCAACCGGTGCCTTTGAGCTACGCCTATAAATACCCCAACCCCTCCCCCCTCCAAGCTGCCGTGAACTCACTGTTCATGGCAGCTGAGTGAGGGGAGGGGAGACGATTTTTTTTCAAAAAAGATTAATTATTTTTCTCCATAACTTAGCAATTGGTTTTTAGAAGCAGTTATCATTTAATTTATTTGATAAGTGAATAATATCTATTTATTATAGTTATAAGCATTATCAATTATATATTTGAATTCAAATTTAATATAGTATGAATGTATTATTTGTACACTACAATGATGTATATAAATATATTGTGGACCTAGATGAGTCGGCAATGGATGTACATGGCCGATCGGCGTTCAAAGGAGTTCATTGATGGCGTGCATGAATTCATAGAAGCGGCCGAAAAACACAAGTATGACGGTTTCGTTCGTTGTCCATGCAAATTCTGTAAGAATGAGAAGGATTACTCATCATCAAGAACCATCCATAGTCACTTGTTCAATAGTGGTTTCATGCCGAACTACTATGTTTGGACTAAGCATGGCGAAAGAGGAATTGCGCTGGATAATAATGTAGAAGAAGAGGACAGGATTCCTGACTTTGCAGCCAATTATAATTCCTTTTTCAACGACACTGCAATAGGTGAGCCTGAAGAAGATACTGAAGGATACGTTATAGAAGATGATCTTGGTCAGATGCTGCGCGAAGCTGAGGAAGGTTGCGAAACAGAAAAGGAATCGAGAGATCTGAAGCGTATGTTGGAGGACTACAGAACATTGTTGTACCCTGATTGCAAACAAGACCAAAAGAAGTTGGGTACCACATTGGAATTATTGCAATGGAAGGCATCAAATGATTTGTCTGACAAGGGATTCGAGGAGTTGCTGAAACTTATTAAAAACTTACTCCCTGAGGGTAACACCTTGCCGGAGACAACATACGAGGCAAAAAAAGTTATTTGTCCTTTAGGATTAGAGGTACAGAAGATACATGCTTGTCCTAATGACTGCATCCTATATCGAGGTGAGTATGAAAATTTGGATTCATGCCCTGTATGCAACGCATGCCGGTATAAGATCACTCGAGATGATCCAGGCGACGTTGAGGGGATGCGTGTCAAGAAGAGGGTGCCTGCCAAGGTGATGTGGTATTTTCCTCTAATACCACGTCTGAAACGTTTGTTCATGAACAAAACGAATGCTAAATTGATGCGATGGCACAAAGAAGAACGTAAGCAAGACAATATGTTGAGACACCCCGCTGATGGGTCGCAGTGGAGAAAAGTGGACAGAACATTCCCAACATTTGCAAATGAAGCGAGGAATATAAGGTTCGGCTTAAATACGGATGGCATGAATCCTTTCGGTGAGCAGAACAGTGGTCATAGTACCTGGCCTGTAACACTCTGTATATACAACCTTCCTCCCTAGTTGTGTATGAAGCGGAAATTCATTATGATGCCGGTGCTTATCTCCGGCTCGAAGCAACCCGGTAACGATATAGATGTGTATCTGAAACCACTGATTGAGGATCTTCTATTGTTGTGGAAAGATGAGGGTGTTCGTATGTGGGATGCGCACGCAGAGGATCATTTTAACCTGCGTGCATTGCTTTTCGTAACCACCAACGATTGGCCAGCACTAAGTAACCTCTCCGGACAATCCAATAAGGGTTATAGGGCATGCACCCATTGTTTAGAAGAAACCGACAGCATGTACCTCAAGCATTGTAGGAAGATCGTGTATATGGATCATCGTCGATTTCTTCCGATCAAGCACCCATTAAGGAGGAGGCATGCTCACTACGATGGAAAGGCAGATCATCGTACCAAGCCTAGACACCGTTGTGGGAAAATGGTGTTTGAAATTGTCAAAGATATAAAAATAGTATTCGGAAAAGGACCCAACAGCAAATCAGTGCAGAGTGATGACGGACGTGCACCTATGTGGAAGAAGAAGAGTATTTTTTGGGAGTTACCTTATTGGGAAGTCTTAGACGTCCGCCACGCAATTGATGTGATGCACCTAACAAATTATCTTTGTGTGAACCTTCTAGGTTTCCTTGGTGTCTACGGTAAGGCAAAGGATACATTGGAAGCGCGGCAAGATCTTCAACGTATGAAACAACGGGCCGCCCTACATCCAGAAAAAAAGGGATAAAGGACGTCATTATCTAGGTCCTGCGTGCTACACTCTTAGTAAGGAAGAGAAGCAAAGTATGTTCGACTGTTTGAACAGTATCAAGGTCCTATCAGGCTACTCTTCGAATATAAAGAGGCTACTGAACTTGAAAGAGAAGAAATTCGCACACGTAAAGTCCCATGACTGTCACGTGTTGATGACGCAATTGATTCCAATTGCACTTAGAGGTATTCTACCATCTAATGTTCGAGCAACAATCATAAAGCTATGCGCATTTCTCAACACAATTTCTCAGAAGGCAATCGATCCATCGAGTTTAAGCAGGCTACAAGAGGATGTTGTCCAAAGTTTAGTCAGTCTTGAAATGATATTTCCTCAATCATTCTTCAATATTATGACGCATCTTCTAGTTCAGCTGGTCAAAGAGATTGGTATTCTCGGTCCTGTTTTCCTTCATAATATGTTCCCTTTTGAACGATACTTTGCAGTACTAAAGAAATACGTTCGTAATCGGGCTCGTCCAGAAGGAAGCATTGCGAAGGGTTACATCACAGAGGAGGTCATTGAATTTTGTGTTGACTATGTGGAAGAACTCTGCCCAATTGGGATTCCAGTATCACGTCATGAGGGGCGGCTGATTGGAAAGGGCACACTTGGAAGAAAATCAGTAAATGCCACATATCATGCCACGTTGAGCAAAGCACATCTCACAGTTCTGCAACAATCAGCCTTGGTGGCTCCATACATGGAGGAGCACATGCAAATTGTGCGAAGTATATACCCTTTGAAGTCTGAGACATGGATTACAAAACATCATAACGATACATTCGCCACCTGGTTGCAGAAGGAAGTCATGGCCAACGATCAAATTCATGAGCAGCTAGCTTGGCTGGCCAGGGGTCCGGCAAATTCAATCCTGATGTACCAAGGATATGAAATTAATGGTTACACATTTTATACAAGAGTCCAAGATAACAAGAGCACCAATCAAAATAGTGGTGTCCGTATAGATGCCACCGACTCTAGTGGCCAAACGAACTCATATTTTGGTTACATTGAAGAGATCTGGGAACTCGACTATGGGCCATTGAAGATACCTCTATTTCGTTGTCAATGGGTTAAACTCACAGGAAAAGGTGTCGATATCGACGAGTATGGAATGACAACGGTAGACCTCAAAGAGCTTGACTATCGAGACGAACCATTCGTCCTAGCTAAAGATGTCACTCAAGTTTTCTATGTGCAGGACATGTCTAGCAAAACGAGAAAGGACAAGTCTAGGAATAAATCAAGTTTTGTAGGTGCCGGAGATGAGGCAAAGCGCCATATTGTTCTGGCAGGAAAAAGAAAAATTGTGGGAGTCGACGATGTCACAGATGAAGAAGAATACAATAAGGTTGAAGATATGACTCCGTTCGCAGTGGAGGTTGACACAAGTATTCTTTTAGCCGAAGAGGAGGCTCCGTACGCACGTCATGATCATAATGAAGGGACGATTGTAAAGCGAACCATCGTTAATATTCCCTTAGTTGAATGATTATGTCTTGTAATATTTTCTGTGAACATTATTAGATTTCTTATGGAATTATTTGATTTATTATGCAATTAAAATAATTAGTTATGCACCTAAATTATCTGATTTTCTATGCAATTATCAGATTTATTATGCAAATATCAGATTTATTACGAATTATGAGGCAATTAATAGATTTACAAGAGAAAAAGAAAGGGGAAATGAAAAGATAACCTTTGGTACCGGTTGGAAAATCCAACCGGTACCTTAGGGTCCTATTTGGGTAAAAAAAAAGTGGGGCGTCGCGCGGGAGTCGAACCGTGGCCGCGAAGCCCAAATTTCCGCGAGTTACCATTGAGATACTGACGAATTCCGTTCAAAGGGGGGGTCAAAGAAGATTGAAAAGTGAACTTCAAAAGGCCTAAGGTACCGGTTTTGTTAATCCACCCTGGTACCATAGGGGCTTTTCATTTCCCGCCCGTTGGGCCCTAAGGCACCGGGCGTGCGGAGAACCGGTACCTAAGTCTCGCCTAAGGCACCGGTTGGAGATACAACCGGTACCTAAGGCCTACATAGGTACCGGCTGAATTTTTGACCCGGTACCTTTGGCCAGGGGTATAGACCCGTTGCCTTCTTTCTCCCAATTCTCCACTGCTCCTCCATTCCTCTGGTCGACCGTCGCCGCCCTCCATCTCCGCGCGCGCACCGCCGACCTCCCTGACCCCTCCATCGGCTTCGCAGCTCGATCCCGAAGTTCCCCGTGGAGTCCAGAGGCCCGGAGGACCCCTGCATCGACCCGTCCACGAGCACCGCACACGGGATTTTCCCCGAAACTCCGCGCCGATGAGTTCTATGCGCCGCCGCGATTACTCGCCGCTGGCGATCCCCCGGCCACGCTGACCCCTTGTACACTTCCGCAGCAACACATCGCATCGATTCGAGGAGACCGGAGGCCCGGTGCAAGCCTTGCAGCGCCCCTTCCCCGAGCTCCGCACCATCCTCGCCGCCGGAGCTCGCCGCCAACCCTGCTGCGTCACGCCCCCGACCGTTTCAAGCCTCGGTGAGCACCCTCTAGTCCCCGCCATGCTTTTACGCTAGATTGCTTTAGCCCGTAGCGCACCCCAAGCAGCCTGCACGCCACACGCCGGCGAACCCCCCCGCGCAGGGCCGTCGCCGTCGTAGCACACGCCGCCACGGACCTCCCCGAGGCCCGCAAAGGCCTCAAGTGGACTACGCATGTCGCGTAGTCCCTTCCCGACCCAAACCCTAGCTCGATTCACCCCGGAAACGCCGAGTTCGAACAACTCCGGCCGCGCTCCGCCGCGATTGAAGGCCGCCGGCGAGCCCCGCCGCCGCCCCGCGCGCCCAGTCGATCCCAGCCGCCCGATCCTCAGCCCACGGACGAGATTAGATCACATCCGGATCTAATCTGAGCCGCGGGATCGTGATCCAACGGATCAGATCCGCGCGTACCCCTTCGGCCTGGACATTTTGCTAAAGAGCCCCTGCACTTTCTGAGTATCAACCCGCGCTCCTGTCCTATTCAAAAGTATTTGCAGTTTAGCCCAAAATCTTGCACGGACCCCCCTGAACTTTCCAGTAATAGAACCCGCCTGTCCAGCCCTTGTAGTTTTGCGAGTTAGACCCTAGATCTATGCGTTATTTATGTTTAGGTCCTCGGTTTTTGCAGAAAACCCCCAGAAACTCTGTTTTTCTTACAGTTAAGCCCCTAGATCTTGTTTTAAGCCTAGTTTTCGCGTTATAGCTCCGTTTTAGGCGTTCTTTATGTCCACGCGATCGTTGTAACGCGTAGAATAGTTCTAGCATAGTTTCGGCTGCTATTTTCATGTAACTCGTACGTGTAACGACGACGAGTAACGACGACGAGTAATTTCGTATTCGCTCTCTAACTCGCAACCCCGTTCCTCGACCCAGTTCCTCGAACCCGTTCCACGACACACACACACTAACACACACAGACACACACACAAACACACTCAATAACTCTCTCTCTTTCTCTGTCCCTCTAACATACACACACACTCTCTCTCAAACACATATTTAAGGATCTCCTGCTTCATTTAAGGATGGATACATACTCTAACACATATTTACGGTTTCAGTTAAGGATGGACCCCTTCGGTGATGAGCAGGCTGCCGGGCAATACATGTTGGACGCAATAAACGAAGATACGAGGGCTAACACCACCCAGCCAATCGCTGAAGAAGATGCTCGGACAGCTGATTCGTTCCTGAATATGTCTGGAGATGCCGATGAAGATGATGACTTTGCGCCGCCGCCCAATCAACAGCAGCATGTTCCAGTACGAATCTAAAAACTATATGCATCATGACTTCGGTAGATTAGTTTTGCGATTAACATATCTTTTCTGTAATTTAGTCGACCTCCGCATCGACTTTGTTGAGCCAGTCAAAAGGGAGACGCCGGCCAACCAAGAAAATGGAGGGAAGACAGGTCGTCAGAGAAGTGGACGCAGAGGGCTGTCCAAGTGCTCCAGAGGATGCTAGCACAAAATTTGTCAACCAATGTGGGGTTATTGTTCGGGCAAGAATTCCGATCACCACAAGACTATGGAAAACGACCAAACCCGAAGAACAGCAACACGCCGTGCCTGCACATCAGAAGGAAATGCTATGGGCAGAACTCTAGGATATGTTCACTCTTTCTGAAGGAGTTGACCAAGAACTTGTGAAGAAATGTGCCTTGAGAAAGATGGCCCTTGCCTTTGCAACTTTCAAGAAGAAGTTGTACACCAATTACATCAAGAAGGATAAGGAGCCGAACTGGGACGATCTTCCTCAGGTTAAACCATACTGGGAGGAGTTCAAACAATACAAACTATCAGAGGAAGCCCAAAAAAAATCCGAACAAGCCAAGGTGAATGCTGCAAATAAGAAGTACAGCCACCACCTTGGGGCTGGCGGGTACAAGAAGTCAGTTAAAAAATGGCAGAAGATGGAGCAGGACCTTATAGATAGAGGCATCAGGCTGACGACTTGGGATTGGCCGGATAGATCCAAGTGGTGGTTATTTGCTAATGGCGTGACACTAAACCAGTTGGATGGAAGTTTGGTCGTGCCCGAGCATATGCAAGAAGTGTCCCGCGATCTAGTCGCTGCAATAGATGAGACTCAACAAGGAACATTCCATCCTCAAAAGGGAGAATGATGAGCTGACAAGGGCATTAAAGAATCCGGAACACCCTGGACGAGCCCGCGGCATCGGCATGGTCCCATGAAAAGTTGCTTGGGCCGGAGATCCCTCTTACAAGACTCACCGAAAGAGCAAAGCCGAACTGGAAGAGAAACTTCGTGCCATAGAAGAAAAGATGAACGAGAAGGTTGCGTCCTTGGAATCTCAGATGGACGCCAGGGTCAATGAGGCGGTGCAGCTAGCTCTGAGCCAAAGGGGCACTGCTGGGTCGCACCCGGATGTTGTGATAAGCCCGGCCTCTCAGCGACTGCAGCAGCTGTGCATCCTACGGCGGCGCCCGACGTACAAGCGGAACAGCAACCCCAGATTGAGCCAACGACGGTAGATGACCAGAGGTATCCAGTGGATGATGTCACTATGCCGACACCAGTGCGAGCTTCATGTGCGAGCAAGAAATATATCCATTCATGTCGCATACGGGTCAGCCCTGCCCCTGAATCCTTCTACTACAATTCATGGAAGGCCGATACCTCCTGGCTACACCTCCGTCACAGTCGAGCAGATAGTTGGAAATAATGAGGATCTTGAGCTCGACTTCAGTTGGAGGGGATGGAGAGAAGACATTGAGAGACGCACTGCACGGGGTTGTTCTATGGCGCAAGACCGACATCAAACTTATTGCAAGCACAACGGCTCCCGTGCAGACCGATCGCCCGTCTCCGCGGCCTACCTCACCGCCGTCCCCACTACCACATCCTTCACCACCGTCTCCGCCAGCGCAAAGGGCCACGAGTACTCCAACTCCTACACTAGAAAAGGGAAAGAAAAAGACAGCATCCCTCCCAGCGGCTGGACCCTCAAAGAAGAAGCAGAAAACGGTCGAAAGACAATTAACCTACGAGAAAACCGCTGAGGAGTTGGAAGAGGAGACTGCTCGATATATAAAAGAACAATTGAAGCCTAAAGTCCCCTCGCCGAGGGAAAAGGTACCTCTAGAACTAGGGAAAAAGCTTCTCGCAAACCTAGACAACCCACCAAAACCGAAAAGCTTACCCTCGGACTATGATCGTACTCTGACAAAGGCACACAAGGTGAGAAATCTGAAGAAAAAATGTGGCAAGACCATTCCTCAGCTTGGCACACAACAAAAAGAACTCGAGCCCCTCCGGGTGCCAGGGTTGCCACTCATACACCCGACGGACGTACAACTCCAGGCGGACCTACAGGCCGCAATATTTCTTTCTGAAACTGGATTAACGCTAGAGGAGGCAACGGGGCATGTGGAGGCAAAAATCCCTGTCGCTCGCACTATTACTCCATTCCAGCATGGAAAACCGTTTGTCACTGAGGAAGAGGAGAAAAGTCTAGGCACGCAGATGTTCAATTTGCATAGATGGTACCTGCGAATGGCGAAAGACGAAGGGAAAATATTTGGAGTCAAGTATCGTGACCATGATTTCTTCCGCGGAGAGGACGACTTCTGGGTGTACTTCCAAAATTTATATCACATTTACCATCGACGAGCCCTCGACGCCTCTATCATCACCATTTGGGTTTTGTAAGTATCACTTACCTCTACATTAATACTTTTTGTTAACAAGAACATAATTATATGTGTGCATTATAAAATTTGTATTGCATCGTTTAGACAGGAGATCCAAAGAAGCCGAAAACATGGATGGCACCATCAGATCGGCTTCATATCTCCTTTGCTAGTCAACCAGAAATTGATCAACGAAAGTTACAAGGAAACGTGCGAAAACATGTACGATTCGTTGACTAGGCAAAGTTACAAATCCTATATATTCATACCATACAACTTTGGGTAAGCCTTGATCGACTCAAACCTCTGTTATATTACTAAATAAATACTAAGTTGTCTAATACAGTTATGTATATATCATATCTATATCTGCAGTTATCATTGGATTTTACTCATACTTTCCGTAGAGACCAGCAATCTTATAGTCTTTGACTCAATGAGAAATCCATATTCCGTAATCCAACATATCATAGACCCCTTGAACAGGTAAGTTCAGTTTGCATAATCAAATCTTTTTTTCTGTTAATAACAATTCCTGAATATCAAACTTAACTTTGAGCGTAGGGTTTGGAAAAAATTTATGAAAAATAACAAAGGACGTGGTCAATGGAGGCCCGAACTGAACGTTAACATGGATTATCCGGTATGGTCATTCATAAAGATTTATCTAGTTAAGTATATAATCCCAAATTGTTCTAAATTGAGTAATTTATTTGTTTCTCCTTAAGTGTGCGAGACAACAACAAGGAACTGATTGGTGCGGGTACTACGTATGCGACTACTTGCACATCATGACTCCATGCGGGAAGGCTACTGATGAAGAAACGAGAGTACGTCCAAACCGTTCACTAGTATATTTTCATAATTGTACTAACGCACAGAATGTTAATGCTTTTTTCCTAAATGATAGATGTCTCAAATGGGGGATGAATGTTACTCTACTGATCGGATCAACGCCGTGTGCGAGCAGCTCGCCGGATTCATTTTGAACGAGATCTTGGATCCTAGAGTCGAGTTCTACCACGACGGTCACATCGATAGAGGACTTTCATCGACATCCTGAGGGGACTAGTAGTTGGATGGCTAACATGACTTGTACATTTGTAAATATTTTTAAACATTATGCCTTGATGTTTGTAAATTTGTAAATATATTAGTTCATGTAATTAGCTTAATTATATGCTCGTATTTCACTTTTAGTTAGTTTCAAATATTCTCTGAAAACGAACACGAACAACCAATGAACGTAGAGTACTGTAGAGCTTGAGTGTGTTTAGCAATTATAAAAGAATAAATAGTAATAAATAGAACAAACAAAACTGGATTTGGGAAAAAAAAGGGAAAATGTCATTAGCACCGGTTGGAAATACCAACCGGTACCAAAGGGGCTGCCACCTTACGTCAGCGTAGCAGCCTCTTTGGTACCGGCTGGTATTTCCAACCGGTACCAATGGAAGCCTAAGACACCAGTTGAAAAACCCGGTGTCTTAAGTAGAGGCCAATGGTCGCGGTTGCGGGGCACCGGTTGGGAAACCGGTGCCTTTGGACTTTCTCAGCCGGTGCCCAAGGCCGTTTTCTAGTAGTGGCAGGGCAGCTGAGAACACCGGCAATGCCACGGGCAAAAGTGTGCAACGCTGGTGGAGGATTGTAAGCGGAGGATTGGGACGGCAATGCCAATGCCGTCGTCGCCGTGCGGTGGCCACAGTTGATGACGCCAAAGCGCGGGCGCAGCGAAGGGGCGCCTCCGGTGATCGTCGCCACCGGCTGACGCCAGTTAGAGGCCAGCGACCGCTGCCGTCGCGATTTCCAAACCGTTGTCCACTCGTCCGGTTACAGTTTTTTTTTCTGATGAAACGTAAAATACTCCTCTAAAGCAAAAAGAAAAAAGAAAAAAAGAAAAAGAAAAGAAAAGGAAAGCTGTACAGCAGCCTATATGCGCAAATGATTAGCACTCCTCCAAATCTGTGATGGCCCCCCAAATCGTCCGGTTGCAGCCAACGACTTCTTTTCTGCTCTGCATTCCTCATCCCTCTTGTTCTCTCTTGCAGGTCGCATGATCCGACATTGGCATCAGGGAAACAACACGCTCCCTGCGATTCTGAAGGGCACTCACATAGAAAGTGAATGACTTACAGCAAAGGATGCATGATTTTACAAAGAAGCTAAGATGAATGAACAAATAAATGGGACAGGTACCAGTTATATATATAGTTTGATGTCGATGCAATTGCAGTAGTTTAAGAAACTTGCACTTCTCTAATAGATTTGTTTATAGGGAGAACTCTGAAACATGGGAGGAAACCAAAATACCATATTGGCCATTGCCTTGTCCTCCATTATTGTAGTGGTTGATGTGAAGAAAGCAAAGAAGAAACAAGGAGCCCGGTCTGCGACAACTCAGAGCAGTTCATATGCTGACCCAACCAAGATATTTGTGGTGGGTTTAGTGACAAGATCAACAAAGACGACCTGTCAGGTTACTTTGAGAAGTTTGGGATAATAACTGATGCTGTTGTCTGTTATTATAAACTAACAAGTAAGGCAAGGGGCTTTGGGTTTGTCACTTCGAATCAATGGAAGCTGTGGACAAGGTTTTGTTGAACCAGTTTCAAACAAAGTTGGAAACAACCAAGGCTAAACCAAGAAGTTCAATGGACAGTGTGGACTGGGGTCACAGGAGCCCTGCTAATGACTATGGTGGAAGGTACTCACCCCACAACGGACCATTTATCCCTTGGAATGGCCCTTATCTGGTTCGATATCCATATCCATACCTTTACACACCACCTGCAATCATGAATTCTGGGTACATGATGAACCAAACAGGTACCTCAAATGATACTGGTATGATGGCAGGCCCCCTTCAACGTTGTATACACAATATGCAAGTTCATATGAACATGATTCTGCCAGATTCAACTTCAAAGTGATAAAGGAGTTAAGGGAAATCAGGCTTCCACGGGCTTGAAATAAGATCCAGCAAAGTCAGATTCCAACTTATTTGTAATTGCTCCTTGATCAACTACTGATTAAGCCCTCCGTTTAATGCATAGCTTTTTCCATGCATATAGCTTGTGTGCTCTCACGTGGCACCAATTGTTGATTTTGCCCCTTGTGCAGTAAGGAGGATAACGTCACGACACCGGTGATGCTTCGCCGCCACATTTTGCCGGGGAGACTGGAGCTCTGACGTCTCACCATAGTTTGATGTCGATGTAATTATAGCAGTTTAAGAAACTTGCACTTATCTAATAGATCTGTTTATAAGGAGAACTCTGAAACATGGGAGGAAACCAAAATACCATATTGGTCATCGCCTTGTCTTCCATTATTGTAGTGATATGTCTAGGTCTGTCTATGCTATCTGTGGTTAAATACTTATGCACTCAATATAGAGCAATCAACTTGCAAATCTGCACTGAATGTAAAGTAGATTATTGCATAGGATGATGGGATGTTCTAAACTATTGGTAGTTGATACGCATATTCATCAAAGTCTCAACCAAATGATGTGCCAAAATTATTTAGAACAATACAATGAAGCCACATCACCCATGGATACAACGAAAGTGGTGCTAGATAAGCCGGTGATCTTGGAGGCCAATTGTCATTTCGGTCACGTTGAAACTCGAATCCATAACGCGAAAAAATATTTCGCTGTTGTGGCCGTGCATGGTCTTACGGAGATAGCCTCAGAGTCGTCGTGTATTTTTTTTTCTTGTTTTCCATAGTTAGTGTATGAGGTCGAGCACGTACTTCTTTGTACTGATACTCTTTGCATATCACGGTTGAAGATAAGTTGTGATTTTGAACTTGTTGTTTGATAGAGCTTTTGCTTGCACAGCAAGGTGCTTAAATCATGACATGTTCTTGTTTGCTGCTCTGACAGAGGTCACATAGTATGTCTGTCATACTGAACTCTGAAGGGTTCCGTTCCCTCACTGTCACTGATAACCAGAATTTATTCTCAAGTTTCTTTTTTTATGGGAATATTCTTAAGTTTCTGAATGAGCCTGGTATCATCGTAGAGTAAGGTTTTCCATCAGAGTTGATCCTCGTACTGGACAAGAACTGCAGAACACGATCACAAAACCAAAAATGAAAGAGGCCTTCTAGGATCACGCTTTGTCCGTGATATTCCGATCAGGCATGTGTTCCCGTGGTTCAACGTGCATCCGGACCGCCGGTGTTGGACGTCGAGGTTTGGTGCAGTTTCGGCCACGCCCACGCGGTGTAGCGCCGTCGTTTCCGAGCCCGGAGCTAGCGCACGAGCTACGAATGGAGAACTGCATCATGAGCCCTGAGCAGGGCCACCGGCCACCCAGGCCGTCCACCCCGTCGACCTCACCGTCGGTTGGTCCATTGAGGCGCGCGTCTTCCCTAGTTCCCTGCAACTGCAGGCAGCCTCATGACATCCTGTGACCTTTGTGACCTCAACAAGCAACGGGCGTCGATCAAGGACCCTCCCCGGCGGCTGCGCCGCCGCGCGTGCGCGCGCCGATGATGATGTGGCGGTGAAGCGGCGCCGCGCGGGCCGGAGAGGCCAAGGTCCAAGGCAGATGCTCTAGGACGGGGTGGTCACTTCATCTGTCGTCCACCCCGGACGGTATTTCATTTACCGTTCGAGCTCGGTTTCTCGCTGGCCGTTCGATGTAGACAGTACGGCCGGTATCGTCCTGACGGCCTCTCACTCAAATTTTCCAGGGCCACGGCCCAATTAGCGGAGCCCACCGTTCACTGGAGCCCGTGGGCTGCTGGGATTCTTTTTCTTTTTTTTTTTGCTTTTTTTGGATGATTGGCTGCTGGCCGTTCTCTGGTGGTCGTTGGCGCCGCCAGTTCGCCGACGACGACGTGGAAATCCATCCGCCAGACCGCCACCGCCGTCGATGGTCGCGATCCCTAGGCAAGGCGAAGGAAATGCATGAACACATTGATGGCAGTGCCACAGTCGGGCGTCACCCAGCGTACGGTATCTGGTCTTGATGCTGCGGTTGCCAATGGACTATGTAGTGCCGCAAGCGATGCTATATATAGTAAGCCATTTGTTGGTATGATGATGGTGAAAACTACTATGTCGGCCACGAAGCTCATGATAAATCTCTTCAGGGTTGCAAAAACAAGGGGAATCACTCATATACCGCCAATTCAGCTTTATCTCATAATAAAAATCACACGGTTGGCACGAAGCAAATAAAAAATGATGCATATGAAATGAACTCAAGATCCTAAATTGCACCCATGATAGATGAATGAATGAATGATACACAGACAGTTTTATGATGACTTTGTAGCAGCTTACAAACTAAATAAAAGGGCATCTACCCAAAACAGTTCGT
The DNA here is from genome assembly GCF_016808335.1 of Panicum virgatum. NCBI lineage: Eukaryota > Viridiplantae > Streptophyta > Magnoliopsida > Poales > Poaceae > Panicum > Panicum virgatum. Next base: position 68,288,582 of record NC_053147.1, read on the forward strand.
TCTAGATCAGTGTTTGGATCATGGGTGTTCTTAGTTGCTCGTGGACTCTGAGAGAGCTGATAGATGAGCAACAATTCGGGCCGAGCTAGCGTCCGTGCCGCTGCCAGACAAAAGAGATGTCGCGCACCGTACGGTCACCGTAGGCCGGCCGTCCCCAGCACGTGAGGCCGTGGAGGAGTTTGTGGCGCCGGAACGGTGCCCGTGAGGCCGCAAGCGGGGAGGAAATCGATCGACCGGCCGAGGCGCTTGCGAGCGCGGAGGTGGTTGTAGCGGCGGCGGAGAAGAACGCTGACGATGACGCGGCAACTGTGTGGTTTGTGGTCCACCGGTGGCGACGAACTGGGAGAGCGCGTCGGCTGGCAGCGCCAGGATTCGACCCGAGCCCAGGATGTCGTTCGAGCCGCGTGCTTTTGCGCGTACAGGCACGCATGGCTCTGCTGGTATCTCTCGATCGCCGGCCGGCCATGTCCAGGTGACTAACGGCTGTTCTCCGACGACATGGACAGCGGACGCCTGAAGCAGGTGGGTATAAATATTCGGTAAACTCCTATGCCACAGCAGCACCCAGCAACTCAGGTTTCAGTTTGCTGCTGATGGATTCCGATTCCTCTCCGATTTCTGCCCTCGCAGTAGCAGCTCAAGGTCCTCCTCTCCGTTTCCGACCACCGCACATTCTCGCAGCCACTGCCGGGCGCGATCACCATTGCCGAGTGAGTTCCCGGCGTTGACACGGCGAAAGCTAGTGGCATCGCTCGTGCGAAGGCTATGAAGCCGCGATTGGCGCCAGCGCGGAGGAGTCCGCCAACGGCACAGCGTTAAGTTGTTGCCGATGCCCGAAACAAGGCCGTCGCTCACGGCGGCGCGCCGCGAATAAGGTTGTCGCGGCCGCGGAGACGAGCGCCGGTAGACTTGAGGTAGCGCTTTGACATGGCGCCGACGGTGTTGTCGCGGCGCTGGCGAGGTGTCGCGCGACCGGCCGTGGCGAACGGGCAGGCGAGCGGCGCCAGCGGCAGGCATCCAGGCCGCCGGGTGGACGGCATCTGGTTCACCGTCCACCCCGACCCCGGACGGTGTTTCATTTACCGTCCTCTTCCGGGATCACCTGGCCCGTCGGATGTAAAGCGTGCGTGCAGGATCGATCCTACCGGTTGGGCTCCGGGAGGTCGGTACGCTGTGTGGGCCAAGCGGAGGCCCAATTACGGAGGACCCAACGGCCCAAGCGTGCGTGACCAGGGAGGCCTTCACCGTTTCGTCTTCCTCCGCGGGGCTCGTCGCCGGCGGCCGGCGCTCCTCGCCGATACCATCGGTCGCATGGCGTAGGTCAACGATGCGCACACACAATTCTGGTCAAATGGATTTCATTTTCATCCAGTACTTGCTTAGCATTTCACCAGCTGGGTTGAAGATAACTTGTGATTCTGGACTCGTTTGGCAGAGCTTGCTTGCACAGCAAGGTGCCTAAATGATGCAATGTTCTTGCTTGCTGCTCTGAAAGAGCTCACGAAGGATGCATACCTGGCACACTCAACTCTGAACTCTGAAGAGTCCAGTTCACTAGAGTTTATTCTCTAGATTCTGAGCTGGTATCGTAAGAGTGGCATGATGTCTTGCCGTGGTTCAACGTGCGTCCGTGCCGCTGGGGTCGGACGTCGAGGTAGTGCGGTGGAGGCCACGCCCGGACGCGGCGTCATTTCCGAGCCCGGAGCTACGACGACCCGCACCATGATGAGCCCCGAGCATGACCTCCAAGGCCATCCGACATCCTGTGACCGGTATGACCTCAATAACGAGACAGGCGGCAAGGACCCTCCCGGGCAAGTGTCAGCGCCGCTGCCGTGCGCGCGGGGAAGATGTGGCGCCGGTGAACGAAGCGTCGCGCGGGCCGGAGAGGCGAGGCTGGCTGGCGACGCCATAGGAAGATGCTTCGGCCACGGAGACGGACGCGGGGGTGAACGCGCGGTGCGCCTCTCACACGGTGGCGTTGCCTCCGGTGACAAACGGGGGAGCGCTGCGGCGAGCGGCGGCGCGGCGGCCAGGACGTCATTTCATTTACCGTCCGGGCTCGGGTTCTCGCTGGCCGTTGGATGTAGGTACTGCTGCTTGATGGTAATGCACTTACTGTTCCATCTTCCTAGGCGCCTTGATGCTTCCAGCTTCTTGAGAAAGGACGGGGTTTCGCCACTGACCCTGCAACAAATGATCAGGTCGGTTAGTATAATTTTGTGCCGACTCGTTTCGTTGAGAATCAAATAGTATAATCTATATACCACAGCAGTTCAATTGATCAAATTGACAAGTGTCAACATGCATGTTCGCTGCGGCTTAAACTACCCTTGATTGGAGGAAAGATGACATGTGCCCCAAATTTAGAAAAAATTGGTGTGATAAAACCCTACCCGTACCCCGTACCCTATTAGGAATCCCAGTTCCGCCCTAAATTTAGAAAAATCTGCTGAGACAGAACCCTACCATTACCTACGAATCTTAGATCAATCCGGCCTAAGGCTCTGTGTTTGGATGGACAAACATAGAAGGACTCAAGTTTAGGCCGATGTTTGCTAATAGGCTAAACATGGACTAATTGTTCTGAACTAATCAAGGATAATAGATTCTAACTACCAATTAGCCATTATCGATGCAACTAGATTAACCTGAACATACGAATCATGCATAGATCCAGAAAAACCCTAAATCGGCCGGAAGCACTTACAGTGTGCATCAGACGACCCATGCCCGCAGCCGGGTAGGCCTGTGGAAGCATGCCTTCCTGCGGCACGCAGCGGACGATCGCCGGGAGCAGACCGGAGGACACGCCGGAGCCAACATCGCCGCCATCACCTCCTCTCGTCAATCTTCTCGCGCTCGCTCTCTCTCTCTCTTCGGCCGCCCCCGCAATATATATATATATATATATATATATATATATATATATATATACACACGGGAGAAAGAGGGATTAATTAATCGCTCGCCGACTCCGAAAAGGCAGCAGCCAGGCAGGCCGTTCCCGTCTCGGCCTCTATTGGGCCGGCCCTCCTCAAGCCCACGTTACATATTCACTTCTTTTCCTCGCTTAGACCACCACCGACCCATCTTTTTTTTTATTTTTAACCCTTTTTCTAAGATTATATACAGTGACAGACTCACTGAAGCATGTACATACAGTGCTATCAGTTCAGCACCTACTTGTTTCCTTCAGGCTTCTTGTCACAACATCCGCACAAGGCAAATAAAACATTGATCACTGATGCGTTGTGAAACAACCCATGATTCCCTAGTGCACGATACATGGATGATGCATGAACAGTTTTTGGATGATCCGCAGCAAAAGATGCATGCTCGACAAGATACTATGAACAAGGGCTCTGACAGAGCTCATATAGGATACTTGGCAGGCAGAGCGAACTCTCCGTCGCTCGCTGAAAACCAGAATGTATTCCCAAGTTTTCGGAATAGAGTGGTAATAGCATGTATAGTGTACAGGCAAAGGCAGGTTTACGGTTTACCACGCTCGGATTACATGCACAGCAAATAAATGGACAGTAGGGACAGTGTTCGCAAGCAAGGATGAGGCACCTTTTATGTGATCTAGGAGTAGAGTTCAGTTTAATTCAGTTGGCTTCATGATTGAACGCCGGTACAAATGACAACCCGATTTGGTGGGTCCTGTTCAGCAGCTAGTAAGAACATTTTTGCATCGATGGCAATTTCTTGAGTTTTTTAGCATAATAAGGTGTGTGCTGGTCAACTCCGGCTTCATGCTTGAGCTACAAAGTAATTCTTTCTTTTTTTCCATTTCTTTTCTTTCTCTTATTGTAAAGAGACATGTTGAGACCTCAGCTCGGAGTTTGCATGTTCTGTGCATCTCTTTTAATGCTTTTTCTCTTTATCGCAGCACGTTCTTGCAGCCTGAGCTCATGGTGGGCTCGGAAGGAGCTCACAGAGGATCGATACTTGGGAGAGGTAGAACATGACTTTTTTGAAATCTGAAATCATTTGATGCGCTCGCATGATTCCACGGTTGGCCGCTCGTCCTCACGAGGGTGTTGGAGTGGCAGCCACTGCAGGACGCGATCACCATTGTTAAATTGTTCAGTTTTTGCTTGGGGTTAAACACTCATGCTTCAAACGCCAGCCAGGAGTCAGCAAGCTTCAAATCCATTGTATTTTCCTGATGTATACAACAAGCCCCAGCTTACAGCCAGGAGGTAATGGTGTCAGAAAATTGATGTCACAAATTAAATGGAGTAGTCATCCCAAAACTTGATGCGAGGATCAACATAGGTTTAACTGCTACAGAGTTCACCAGCTTACAGAAAGAAAACCATCAGGTGCAGCATTTGACTTTTGATGGGCCTTTACTGTCATCGCAACAATCTTTTTTTTTAAAAAAAAGCTGTCATTGCAACAATTGTGAACTATAGCAATAAGTTTTGAATTCGTTTGGCATATGAGATTTACTTGAAAAGTTCTGGAGTTTTCAAGAAATGCTGCAGATAACAGTTGATTTGTGATGTTGTAAACCATGGGTGTGTTTGGCAACTGATGGGAAAGTGCCACCTCTAAATATTGTAGCCATTTTTCACAGCACTGTCATCATAAACACGAGTGAACAGTATCTACAGGCATAAGCCTGCTCAGTCCAAACTAGTATCATATTAAAAGGTTCTATCCTCAGCAGTGTAAATAAGAAAAAAAATAGTCTGGAAGCTAAATATAAAAATGTAATAAACATTAGCTAGGGCAGCTCTTGATGTTAATGCCATGGAATTTTCAAATTTGAAGTTTGCAATGCCACGCATTGCTGGCAACAACAAGGAAGATTTATCCTTTCAGCACAAAAACATACAGGAGGAAACAAATATACACAGTTGCATGGAAAATGAAGAAAGTGCTACAGCAATTATGATTCTGGAAACAGGAAAAACAGAGCTTAGGAACTTTAAGTTCAAACATCATACATTCTGCATGCCTTCGATGCGATCAAAATGCTGTACGAATCGGGCCACCGTCTGTGATCCTCTTTCATAAGCTTGTCAAGCTTTGAAGCATTGGAGGAAACCAAAATACCATACCGAGGTTCGAATTGACTTAGTGCTATGGGAGTGCGTTTTTTCCACAGGTGCTGACAGGACGGACAACTTTCTTGTCGTTGATTTTGATTTAGAATTTGTGCAATTTGATGAGTGGGATTGAAGTTGGTGTCACCACTTTGCTAGTGAGGCGTACTTGTTTCACGGCTGAGGAGATGAAGCAGATGAGGCAGCATAGCTAGCCACCACTTCTCTCCAAATTCCAATTACCCCATTCTCTCCCACTTGTTAGTCTCTCTTCTTCAGGTTGCCGGCAATCGCTTCGAGCACCAGAAAGGTGCTGCCGGGATTTGGTCCTCCAATCTCACTGCCCAAACCATGGCAGCCGCTACCCACAACTCTAGCAATGAAATAAAATTCATAAGTCTAGTCATGACATGTCCGATCCCCTATGTACAGTAAATAAAATTGGTTCTTGCATAGATCTCTTTGCCAGCAAGTTGATTACTATGCTCGGATTTATTTAGCATGGCAACGCATTGAATCACTTTACCCAGCCTAGATTTGTGCATAAAATTTGGGTAAGAAAGATGTATGCATATGCACAACACAAATGTTTCTCCAATTTAATTGAAATTACTCGTGTAATGCTGAGGTATTGAAACAAGTTTCCCTTTTCTATCTTAAATATATGCTACTAGTTCTCATTGCATCTATGTTTACTTTACAAAACAACTAGTTCTCATTGCATCTATGTTTACTTTACAAAACAAAAACCTCCCAAATGCAATACGTTTTCTTAATTAGTCACTAGTCATCAAATGTGCCAAACTAAAAAGTGATCCTAACTTTGCGATGGTGCGGCCACAGAGAAGACCGCCAAGGTCAACACATAGCGTTGCGCCTTTCACACTGTGGCGTTGCCTATGGGTGTCAATTAGTGGCCCTCATGTGCACATACAACCCTCTTCAGTTCAAAATTTTATATTATTTCTCCAAAGTTAGATCTCATTTTGAATTAGTACAAAACTTTGAACTAAAGAGGGTTGGAGGTGTATCTAAGAGTCACTAATTTATACACCTAGCGTTGCCTTCGGTGACGAACGGGAGGATGCGGCGGCATGCGAGCGGCGATAGAGTGGGAAGGCCGACGGCCAGGTCGGGGTGGTCGGTATTTGAATTCAAGAATCATTTAGGGTGAGAGTCTTGTTTGAGATTGAAACTCTCAGTCCGGGGTATTTATTTAATCTTCAGGCTCGAGTTAATTAATTCGGTCTATTTCTTGGGAGACTGGTGTATTGGAAGGAGTTCATGATTATTATTAGACTTATCGTGTTCTAACCATCATCAACTCCTGATCCTTGTCTTCTTCAGTTCTTGGCCAGCATCCGAGAATTTTCGGCGTGCATGCCATGAATCTAGCGAGCAGGCCCGGTTTTGGCCTAGCGCAAGTAGCCCGACTGCACCGCCCCCCCCCCCTAAAATTTTGGGGGCCCATCTACAATTTTTCTTAGGTGGTTTAGGCCCAACAACAGAACAATTGAAGCCCATCGCTCATCGCTGGAACATGCCTGGCTGCCTCCGATCGACCGATCCGTTCGTGATTCCGTGAACGTGACTACCTGATTCGAGCCTCCGCGGAAGCGGACGCCAGACGCGCGACGCCCAGCTTGGCGGCGCCATGATGGAGTGACCGCATCTCCCGTGCCCTGTCTCCAGAGTCGCCTGTTGCCCTTGCCCCAAGACCGCGAGAAGCCGAGAAGCCGTCCAGCCGAAACGACGAGGCCAAGTTCGCCGACACCGATGCCGACTCAGGCACTTAGCCACCGGCAATTGAAATTGGAAATCTGGTGTTTGTTTACCCTAATTAGCTAATTCTCATGAAATGTTTTCCATATTCCCCCGATTCACAGGTAATTAGGTATCTTTTTAATGTAGCTTTGTTCTTTTGGTAATTTTTGAAATAGGATAATCTATCTATTTGTCATGTCTTCAAAAGTGAGAAAATATGATTCCGGTTGTGAAAAGTGCAAGAAGAAAAGACTTGAATTGCTTGCTCAAGAAAATACCGATAAGCAATGTTCACCCTTTTCTTTAGCGTTAATGATTATATTACATTCTAATAATGCAAAACAAATATAATTATACTATGGAATCCAAATACATTTTGGTTATTTAGCTTTTGTTCAACCTAGTTATGGGGCCCAATTTTTTGTTTTGCACCAGGGCCTCCAAAACATTGGAACGGCCCTGCTAGCGAGGGCTGCAAATTAGAACAGATGAGACAAAGCTAAAGTACAGTGCTAACACTGGAGCCCCTTCATCTCATGAAGTCACACAATTGGCATTGGCACTAGGGAGAGAAATGCGATGATGGTTCATGCAAAACGAGCCCATGATTCTGGAATACGGCATGATAACTGAATGATACACGAACACTTCCTAGATGTCTCTTGCAGCCAAAAATAATGGGTACTCAACTGAATAACCTTGAAACTTGAGTCAATTGTTCTTGCAATTTAAGAATGAAGATATTATCACTCATTCCTAAAGCATTTTTTGAATAAAAATTCCTAAAGCATTAAGGTAGGAAACTTAACTGATAAAATGTAGGTTTTCTTATCATTTTACTGTTGTATCCTCCATTTAGTGCCTATACATTGGACATTCAAAGCTATGATAAATTTTATGAATTAGGTTATGGGATACGCAATTATGTGTTAATAATCCTTAATTAAGGCTATAAAAAACTTACTTTTCAAATTTTGAATACCAATTCTCAAAATCCTGGGCCCACCCCTGCAAACAGTGCCAATGAACCATACAGATGTACTTAACTACTAATGAGAGTCAATATACATATTCAACAATAAGAAAAATATAGAGCCTGATCGGTTTGGTTCCAAAATTTGCCTGGCCAAAATTTTGACAACCATAAATTTTGGCACTCAATTGGTTGGAATCCAAAAAAGTAACCCACCTCACAAAGTACTTGCCAAGATTTTGGCCTGCCTAGTTTTGGCAAGAAAATTTTTGGAATCAAACCAATCAGGGCCATAATACCAATAAACAACATGCCTGAAACTTGTTCCTACCACCATAATCCATAACTGCCACTGTTGCTCATTGTTCAGTCGTGGGTGATAAATATCTATGTAATTGGCCATGAGATGTGCGAAAATAATAATAATTTTTTAGGCTGGTAGGGGGGAAATGAAATACGTTCAAAAGGGCGGCATAGCTTCAAGAATTCTAATATTGGTCTTGCACAACAATTACAACAATGGAGCAATCATGATGCATTATGTATTTGATTTTTAGCTTTTAATTAATTTAATTCACTTCCGCGTGTGACAATAGATGGCTCGATGGGTTTTCCTAAAAACAGGATGGTTAGATTGGTCCACATTTGACCCGACACTAAAAAAACGACACTAACTTGACACAATTCGATGTGCATAATGCCCTTGCCAGTCCAACCCAATCATCGTGTCATGTTTGGGCTGGAACCCCATCACGCAGTGCCAACCCACACATTTTTTTGGTTTGGCACAATTGGATCGGTTTACGGCCCAATATTTTCTCTCAACCCTAATCCTTCTCATCTTTCTCCCACCACTCGCAGTCTCTACCTCCCCTCTCTTCTCTGCGCCACCTCCCAGGCCCCTCGTGTCCCTGCAGCTTGCCAGTCCAACCCAATCATCGTGTCATGTCTAGGCCGAAACACCATCACACAGTGTCGGCCCACACATTTTTAGGTTTGGCACAATTGGATCTGTTTACGTCCCAATATTTTCTCTCAACCCTAATCCTTCTCATCTTTCTCCTACTAGTCACACCTTCTACCTCCTCTCTCTTCTATTGCCCCGCCCACATGCCCCTCGTGTCCCTGCAGTTGCCGCCATGGCCACCCCATCCGCCTCGCCATTCCCGCCGCCACCATCACGGCGTCCCCACGTGCCTCGCATCCTCGCCGCCGTGCTTCCCAGGTCCCTCTCCATCCACAACCACCGTCATGGCCTCCCCTCAGATTGGCACCTGCACACGTGGGTTGACCTACCAGTATGACAAGCGTCTTCGTGCCTGGGCCGAGGAGCTGGCACGCAGTGTGGAACAGCACGCACGACTAAACCGTAGTGTCTAACCGTGTCCTGCTGAAGCCGTGTTAGTGTCGTGTGGTACCATTCGGCCCATTTGGCCAACTATATGTGTGACTCTTGATGATCGGAGCCATGTTCAGCTAGTACGCAACAAAAAAAAGTATAAAAGTTTCTTTAGATAATGGGAAAAAAGGGTGCCCAGTCTTGACCTTAAAAGAGGCTACAGCCAAAAATAAAATTAGTATTCCTTTTTATGTAGTGTTGGCGGTTTCTGATGTTTGTGCAGAAGAAATCTACTTTGCTTCAACAACAGCTTATTATTTCTATTATTATCCCTATGTTAAAACTTCAGCTCAGAGTTGAATGTATATTGTTGCATATATTTTTTTTAATCAAAGTTTCTTCTTTTTTTTTTATCATGGGTAGTTCCAACAGGCAAGGCAGGCAGCCAATGTTGTAGAGTAGACGTCCCTGTCCGCCGAGATGCCGGAGGCGCGCGTCAGGGCCGGAGGATGCGGCACACGCCCCAGGAACGAAAGGCCACGGCCTGCGGTGCCGGGCGACGACACGGTGGCCGGCGGCGCGTGCAGGGCAGCTGAGAACACCGGCAATGCCACGGGCCACAAGTGTGCAACGCTGGTGGAGGATTGTAAGCGGAGGATTGGGACGGCAATGCCAATGCCAATGCCGTCGTCGCCGTGCGGTGGCCACAGCTGATGATGCCAATGCGCGGGCGCGGCGAAGGGGCGCCTCCGGTGATCGTCGCCACCGGCTGACGCCAGTTAGAGGCCAGCGGCCGCCTCCGTCGCGATTTCTAAACCGTTGTCCACTCGTCTGGTTACAGTTTTTTTTCTGATGAAACGTAAAATACTCCTCTAAAGCAAAAAGAAAAAAGAAAAAAAGAAAAAGAAAAGAAAAGGAAAACTGTACAGCAGCCTATATGCGCAAAGGATTAGCACTCCTTTAAAATTTGTGATGGCCCCCAAATCATCCGGTTGCAGCCAACGACTTCTTTTCTGCTCTGTTCTGTACTGCATTCCTCATTCCTCTTGTTCTCACTTGCAGGTCGCATGATCCGACATTGGCATCAGGGAAACAACACGCTATGCGTGATGTAAAATGAACCCTGCGATTCTGAAGGGCACTCACATACAGCAAAGGACGCATGCTTTTACAAAGAAGCTAAGATGAATGAACAAATAAAGGGGACAGGTACCAGTTTTATATATATATAGTTTGATGTCGATGCAATTGCAGCAGTTTAAGAAACTTGCACTTATCTGATACATCTGTTTATAGGGAGAACTCTGAAACATGGGCGGAAACCAAAATACCATATTGGTCATTGCCTTGTCTTCCATTATTGTAGTGGTTGATGTGAAGAAAGCAGAGAAGAAACAAGGAGCCCAGTCTGTAACACCCCAGGTATTAATCATCCGTAATTAAGACTAACTTCGGACATTAACTTTAAATCTTCATGATTAAATCACTAGAGGCAAATTTTTCTGTCAAATGTTGGTTGGCTCGGGATGGACCGGTCCGACCGGTCTGAGCAACCGGTCAGACCGGTTGGGCGTTGTTGGTGGAGAGTGTCTCCGGAACGGACGAACACAACAACAGTAATGGGCAACACGGAAATCAAGGGATAAGGTGCTCTTTTTTCATTTCCCTGAATCCCTTTCAATGAACATTACACAGGGTATTTATAGGTGGCGTTACACCTTCAATGTACAACTACTCTATTGCACCCCTACAACGGTAATATTCTCGGAATATTCCTAGATGCGAGCGTAATTTGCCTGTTACAATTTGAGTGCGCTACAGCTCAGCCGCGGGACCCACGCCGACCCCGGCATCTTCGCCGTACCCGACGAAGCTCCCGGACCCGCTGCTAAGTACTCTGCGAGACTCGTGTCACCAAGTCTTCGCTCCTCTCCGTCTTCTTGCTCGTGGAACAGCGAAGACGGAACACCTCCGCGATAGCTCCTGGCATCAGCTTCAGTGTTCCGGGTGCCTTGTCTTCGCTTCCTGACCCGAAGACGCGCGAAGATGGGTCACCTTATGCTGGTAGACCTTCGGCTCGCCCTTGACTCCTTGTCTTCGCGTACCTCCGGCGATCGGACCGAAGGTGGTGACCCCAACAGGCGTATTCCAACCCGTCCTTATCTTCCCCTGATATTTATTTTATTCCCACTCAACTCTCTTCTTCCCCATTGAGCCAGAGCTCGAGCAGAGCAGGCCGCCGCCACCCCCTCCCTTCGATCTCCTCCTTCCGGTCGCCTTGCTTCGATCCCATGCGCATATAAGTTCCCCACCACCTCCTCCACCTTCCCCAACCTCCATCCTAGCCTCTCCTCGGCCGAATCGGCGAGAATCGAAGCTCCAAGCCTCCATGGACAGTAGCTCCGCCCCTCACCGTCGATCCGCCTCTCCGGTCGTCCTCCGCCCAAACAAGTCCCTAAAATGGGTTCGTGGTGAGCTCCTCATCCTCCCCGACCCCTTCCTTTGTGGATTCCGGCGCCGAGCCGCCCGGGACGCCGCCGGCTATGGCCCTGCGCAATGGCTCGACTAGGACCGGTCTGACCGGTGGAGCCCTTTAATTCATTTGACGAAAACTTGCAGATCGCATAACAATTCAAGTAAAAATCCTAAAAATGCAAAACTAGTTTTGTTAGATTGGTTACGTCTGTATCTACAAGGGAAAAATGTTGTTCTTGCGAAATGTCCTTTTTACTCATATTAGAGCTTAAGTGGTGTTTAGACTCGTTTAACTAGTTTCGGCAAATCTAGTAGTCCAAAATTTTTGAAACCGAGACAGTGGGTTAGTTTAGGTATGAATAGCCCACTATAAAAGTTTCTGGCATAGAAAACATAGTTGGGGGTGTTAGTGAGTTCTTCAGGTGTTAGTATATTTAGAAGTTAAGGAGTAGTTTACGATCAAGAAAAATCATGTTAAATTAAATTAGGAAGTTGTACCAGTGTTCTGTAACTTGACTGGGGTTTAGTTCGGTAGGACCGGTCTGACTGGTAGTGTGGCCAGGACAGGTAGGACCGGTCTGACCGGTCGTAGATACCGGTCTGACCGGTCGGGGTTCGGACAGTCCGGCCATTTGTCCGGATACTCCGGGACTTTTTCCGGATACTCCGGGGTTAGTAGGTCCAGATACTCCGGGTATCTGTCCGGATACCCCGGATCTTTGGTCTCAAGTCTGAGCGGTGGTAAATGTAAAATTAGGTTTATTAGCTTTATTTCTCCATGCTAAATGTTTACTATGTACTTTTAGTTGTGCTAGATAAAGTGATTTTTGTAGTTTATAATGCATAGTTGGAGTTAGGGGAATGCTAAAAATATAAAATCAGTTGGGTTAACTTTGTGTAGACTCATGTAAGGTTTAATTAACCTCCGTCGATGTAGTGTTTATAGTTAGGCAATATCGACCTTGTGCTTGTATTGCTTTACTTTTTACTGTATTATTCATGCATTCATGCATATGCATCATTGCACCTCATTTAGGTACGCTAGGGACACACGTGTGGACGGGAAGCACACGGTGTGGAGTTGATCCATAAGACGGTGTTTGGCGGATATCTCCAGAAGATGGAAGGACTGCTGAAGCAACCGAAGAGCCGGCCCAATGGTCGGAAGGGCCCAAGGCCGGAAATAATATTAGCACTGACTTAGTGTTACCCTCGGGCAAGCCCCGGTGCACATCATATTATTTGAAATTATGACACCTATATATGTATTTATTACTTATGCATTACGTTTCAGGAGTTGATTGGAACCCTAGTTGCATGATCCCTAGGTTTCCCTGAGTTATACTAGCATGTATAGGACGATAGAAATGCTATGCTTAATAGTTCTCGATAGAAGTCGAGTGACTTCTTGCACTCGTGAGATATAGGATATTTAGAAGTCGAGTAATTTCCGGTTACTCGCGAGATATATACTTATCTACAGTACCTGAGTGTTGAAATTGAGATGGAAATATGAGACCGGGCGGGAGAGGTGTAGTTCCGCCTGTGTCGGTTAAGGACCGAGCCGTTGTTGGCCCTGCTGATCATGTTTGAATTGTACTAACCGCATGCCGGGAGTAGGAGGTAGTCGAAACCGGTAAGCCGAGTACTGCCTTGCTTCGAAAGTACAGGAACCCGCACCCAACTCCTGGGGCGAGTCGAGTAGTCGCGGAGAATTGGGATGCATATGTTTACTTTTGGTGGTCTCACGTTGAGCTCGGCTGATCATATGTCGTTGGGCTGGTTCCTGTAGTTCGAGGCGGGGAGGGGAATGGTTGGCATGTATAGTCCGACGGAGCAAATACGTGCTGTGTTGATTAGGTCCACCTTGCAAGGTTAAATCGGATCGATTCGCCGTCAGTCGCTCTCGAATATGAGCACCTTGATCACCGAGTCGCAGCGTAGTGCGAGTAGGGATGATAAGTGATTAATATAAGGTTTCTCTATATTGATTTTATACCTGTTGCTCCACCATGTTTGATATAGTTAGTTTATGCTAATGATAGATCATGGTTAGATTATATATACAATCTAGGCTAAAATCATGAAAGTAAGGACTTACTTTAGCCGCGGTTTCTGCAAAATAACCACCAGCCAAAAGCCTTGCATGTCTAGTTATGTGGGCTAAGTTATACCCACTGGTCGGGTAAGCCTTGCTGAGTATTAGTTGCTCAGGGTTTGTTGTTTGCCCTATTTCAGGTATAGGAGCTAACTAGGCTTCACATCAGTGGGCTCGATGTGGCGCCTTGTCTTCACGTCTCGGTAGTTCTCGAATTATTTAGTTTGTTTTATTTATTCTCTAGTAAAAATGCTCTGTAAGTTATATTCTTTTCCCTACTGTCATTTCTTTTTGCAAATTTTAAATTTAAAGTTGTTTTGAAAAATTCCGAATATAATTCGCTATTATTGTAAGATTGTATCATGCTGGTACCTTCTGCGCTCGCCTTCGTGCGAGACTTCTGGTGTGTTTCGATCGGCCTGTGGGTTGGAAACAGCCTGTCAAGTTACACTTAATTAAGCTAATGCGCCAGATGATGGCGGTTACGCTTAATTAAGCGTTTTAACTCGGCGGGTCTGTCACACAATCTGCGCCAACTCAGAGCAGTTCATATGCTGACCCAAACAAGATATTTGTGGGTGGGTTTAGTGACAAGATCACCAAAGATGACCTGTCAGGTTACTTTGAGAAGTTTGATGTTGTTGTGTGTTATGATAAACTAACAAGAAAGGCAAGGGGCTTTGAGTTTGTCACTTTTGAATCAAAGGAAGCTGGACAAGGTTTTGGAGAACCAGTTTCACTACTTAAAGGGAACAAAAATGGAAACAACCAAGGTTAAACCAAGAAGTTCAATGGATAGTGGGGACTGGGGTCCCAGGAGCCCTGCTAATGACTATGGTGAAATGTAATCACCCCACAACGGACCATTTATCCCTTGGAATGGCCCTTATCTGGTTCCATATCCATATCCATACCTTTACGCACCACCTGGAATCATGAATTATGGGTACATGATGAACCAAACAGGCACCTCAAATGATACTCGTATGATGGCAGTGTGGCCCCCTCCCACGTTGTATGCACAATATGCAAGTTCATATGAACATGATTTTGCCAGATTCAAACTTTCACTGGCTTGAAATCAGATCCAGCAAAGTTAGATTCCAAATTACTGGTAATTGCTCCTTGATCAACTACTGATTAAGCCTTCTATTTAATGCATAGATTTTTTTCATGCATATAGCTTGTGTGCTCTCACGTGGCAACAATCGTTGATTTTGTTCCTTGTGCAGTAAGGAGGATAATGTCACGACACTGGTGACGCTTCGCAGCCACATTTTGCTGGGGAACTCTAGGCAGTTTTGAAGACTGGAGCTCTGACGTCTCACCATGAATCGTTTTATCTGCCCATATTCTTTGTTCGCACTATATATATATATATATATAGTGTTTTGCTATAATGTACCTGGGTGTATTTTGTATAAAGAATGCACTCACCCTCACAGTTGCAACTACTGTGATAGTTCTAGTTGCAATTGGATTGTGTCCAGTTGCAACCTGGTTGGTTTGAGTTGCTACCGGTTCGCGTCCAGTTACAACCAGTTCACGTCCAGATGCTATATATATAGTCTGATGTCGATGCAATTGCAACAGTTTAAGAAACTTGCACTTCTCTAATAGATCTGTTTATAAGGACTCTGAAACATGTGAGGAAACCAAAATAGCATATTGGTCATTGCCTTGTCTTCCGTTATTGTAGTGATATGTCTAGGTCTGTCTATGCTATCTGCAGTTAAATACTTATGCACTCAATATAGAGCAATCAACTTGCAAATATGCACTGAATGTAAAGTAGATTATGGCATAGGATGATGAGATGTACTAAACTATTGGTAGTTGATACGCATATTCATCAAAGTCTCAACCAAATGATGTGCCAAAATTATTTAAAACAATACAGTGAAGCCCCATCGCCCATGGATACAGCGAAAGTGGTGCTAGACAAGCCGGTGATCTTGGAGGCCCATCGCCCATCAGTAACGTTGAAATGGTGTGGCCGTGCATGGGCTGTGCGTGGTCTTACGGAGATAGCCTCAGAGTCGTCATGTATTTTTTTTCTTGTTTTCCATAGTGCATGAGGGCGCGCACGTGCTTCTTTGTACTGATACTCTTTGCATATCACGGTTGAAGATAAGTTGTGATTTTGAACTTGTTGTTTGACAGAGCTTTTGCTTGCACAGCAAGATGCCTAGATCATGACATGTTCTTGTTTGCTACTCTGACAGAGCTCACGTAGTATGCCTGTTAGACTGAACTCTGAAGGGTTCCGTTCCCTCACTGTCACTGATAACCAGAATTGTACTGGACAAGAACTGCAGAACACGATCACAAAAATGAAAGAGGCCTTCTAGGATCACGCTTTGTCCGTGATATTCCGATCCGGCATGTGTTCCCGTGGTTGAACGTGCATCCGTGCCGCCGGTGTTGGACGTCGAGGTTTGGTGCGGTGTCTGCCACTCCCACGCGGTGTCGCGCCGTCGTTTCCGAGCCCGGAGCTAGCGCACGAGCTACGAATGAAGACCTGCATCATGAGCCCTGAGCAGGGCCACCCAGGCCGTCCGCCCCGGCGACCTCACCGTCGGTTGCTCCATTGAGGCGCGCGTCTTCCCTGCAACCGCAGGCAGCCTCGTGACATCCTGTGAACTTTATGACCTCGATGAGAAACGGGCGTCGATCAAGGACCCTCCCCGCCGAGTTCGGCGCTGCGCCGCCGCGCGTGCGCGCGCGGAGATGATGATGTGGCGGTGAAGCGCCGGAGAGGCCGAGAGGCCAAGGCAGATGCTTCGGCCACGGAGACGGACGCGGGGTGCGCCTCTCACTCAAACGGTGGCGTTGCCTCCGGTGACAAACGGGAGAGCTCGGCAGCGAGCGGCGAGCCAGCGACGCCGGCGGGCGGGACGGGGTGGTCGGCACTTCATCTGCCGTCCGCGTCGGACGGTATTTTATTTACCGTCCGGGCTCGGTTTGGTTTCTCGCTGGCCGTTCGATGTTGACAGTACGGCCAGGATTCGTCCTGACGACCTCACACTCAAATTTTCAGGGGCCACGGCCCAATTAGCGGAGCCCACCGTTCACTGGAGCCCGTGGGCTGCTGGGATTTTTTTTTATATAATTGGCTGCTGGGATTTGAAATCGTTGGAGCCGGCCGTTCTCTAGTTGTCGTTGGCGCCGCCAGTTCGCCGATGACGACGTGGAAATCCGTCCGCCACCGCCGTCGATCGTCGCGATCCCCAGGCGAGGCGAAGGAAATGCAAGAACACATTGATGCTAGCTGATGAAGGACCAAGACGATGAAATGCGTTGAAGCAGCTTCGCATGCAGCAACATACAAACACCCAAACTGAACTCTTGTTTGAGATTCAGACTTTTGGTGTGGGTATTTGATCTTCATGCACGCTCGAGTATCTTCGACCTATTTCTTGGTTTCTTACCATCGACAAATCCTATCCGAATGCAGAGTCTTCTTCAGTTCTCGTGCAGCTCTCGATGTCTCGTGCAGGTCACACAATCGACATTGGGGACTAGGGAAGAAATGCAACACGAGCCGTTTCATGCGAAACGAACCTACGATTCTGGAATACGACATGCTAACTGAATGATTGATGTACGAACACTTCATAGGGTACTTGCAGTTGGAGCAATTTATGCATGTCTTTACTATATGTGCTAGCTATATATGAACTCAACACATAAACGGGTCGGCTACCAAGTACTACTAGTACTATACATAGACCAGTGCCATGCCTTGAACTTAGGTTCAAAAATCAAACTGTTACGAGTTCAATCATCTTCTGACTTGTGTTAATCTTTCATCACATATATATGGGTAACCAGTGAAGTATTGGAGCAAACCAAAAGTCCAAAACAATATGGTGGGTGTTGACTTCTATACAATTGTGTGAATCCCAAGCTGGGTTGGATAGATAGGCTTGCTGCGTGTTGGATAGCTACTCTTAGTTTATACAAGAGAGATTGGAGAATGTACATGTCATTCTTGTCGCCACCATTTCTCCTCTACATCGTCCTCATGGTTCATGGTTGTTGCGGTGGCCTTCATGGACACAAGATTCCACCTTGGGCATCATGATTTTCCGCTATCATGGGAGTCAGGCTGTGGTATACATAACCAACGAACCTCTCTACCAGCACCACCAACACCAACGTTGCAGCCCTCTGTGAGTTGTCTATCACCAAAGGTTACGGTTGCAGCCGCTCCTATTGCCGAATCGACTACCCTTCCTCGTGATGGTGGCACCACAGCTGGGCGACACCCTATGTACGGATGCTGAGGTTGCCGATGCTATAGTAAGTCATTTGTTGGGATGATGATGGTGACAACTACTATGTCGGCCATGAAGCTCATGATAAATCTCTTCAGGGTGGCAAAACAAGGGGGAATCACTCATATACCACCAGTTCAGCTCTTTATCTCATAATAAAGATCACACTATTGGCACGAAGCAAACATGCACATGAAATGAACTCAAGATCCTAAATAGATGAATGAATGAATGAATGGTACACAAACAGTTTTATGATCGACTTTGCAGCAGCTTACGAGCTAAATAAAGGGGCATGTACCAAAACAGTTATAGTCTTTTAGATCGGTGTTTGGATCCTGGCATGTTCTTAGTTGCTAGTGAACTCTGAGATAGCTTATTATATGGGATGCATGTTGGCAGACTGGCCGTGCGCCCGTGCCATTGCCGGGCGAAAGAACCGGCGCGCGCCGCACGGTTACGTGCGCGTCGTGGAGGCTCAGTCGCCGGCAGAAAACATGGTGGCCTCAGCACCGCGGGCCGGGGAGGGCGCGGCGCTTGGAGAGGGGATCAACCGATCGAGGCACTGGCGAGAGAGGAGGTTGTTGTAGCGGTGGCAGAGATGAACGCTGACACGACGCGTCAACTGTGTGGTCTGCGGTCCACTGGCGGGCGGCCATGGCGAACTGGGAGAGCGCGCCGGCGACTAGTGGCAGCGCGCCAGGTCGGGGTGGACGGTAAATCAAATACCGTCCAGCTGGTCTGTATTTGGTTTGCCGTCCGGACCCGTGGTCCCCTGCTCCGTTAGCCAGTTTCGATCCATGCCCAGGATGTCGTTGGAGCCGCGTCATGTCCAGTGGTCATCCGCCGTCGCTGGCGCCGCCGGTGCCTCGCGACTGACGGCCGTCCACTGATGACAATGAAAGCCAGCGCCTGAAGCAGCTGGGTACGAGTATTCAGTAAACTCCTGCCACAACAGCAGGTGAGGTTTTGTTAGCGTAGCTCTCGTGTAAACTTGTGTTTCTCAGTTTCTGTTAGTTAGTTAGAAAGTTTGTTTCTTGCCTTAGCTGTCGCGGAGCTCAGCCTCCGGCTTCACCGGCCCGAGCGCGTCTTGTAACTGCGCCACGATCTCTTTGTGGCGAGTGGAGTCCGCGTCGCGCGGCATGACCCGGCGTGTGGGATGGCACACGCATTCCTCGGATCATGGCGCGCGCCTGCAGGTGGAGAACGTGCCCCTGTTTCCCTTAGTTTGTTTTAGCTTATATAAATAAAAGCTTATCAGAAAACGTCGCAGTGATGCGGCACAAAAACCTCTGTGTCTTCGTTCAATCCACAAGCCTGTGTTCTTGAGAGTTCTTGAGAGCTGAGTGCTCTTGGCCGGAGCAATTCCGGCTGACAGGTTTCAATTTGCTGCTGATGGATTCCTCTCAAGAACGGAAAAGAAATTTCTCTCCTCGCAGCTCAAGGTCCTCCTCTCTGTCTCCGACCAGGGCACACGTTCTCGTGGGCATGCGCAAGAATACAGGTTCGCGTTTGCCGGGTTACTCGAGATTTCCATGTGAGCTTCTTGGCGAAACCTGCTTGTTGGACGGGGAGGTGGTGGCAGCCACCGCCGGACGCAATCACCGTCGCCGATTTCCCCGGCGGTGCATTACGGCGAAGCTGCCAACCCT
This sequence comes from Panicum virgatum, assembly GCF_016808335.1. Lineage (NCBI taxonomy): Eukaryota > Viridiplantae > Streptophyta > Magnoliopsida > Poales > Poaceae > Panicum > Panicum virgatum. The sequence continues at coordinate 68,308,223 of NC_053147.1, forward strand.
CCGGGGCACCAGTTCGCCAACGCCGCAGCGTTGCTGCCGGTGCCGGTATACAGGGCGGTCTCCCGCGGCGAGGCGGTGGCGCGGATGGCGGCGCCGCCGAGGCCGGCCGGTTGTCGCGCCGCGGGGACGAGCGCCGGTAGACGTGGGGTAAGCACTTTGACATGGCGACGACGGTACGTATTGTCGCGGCGCTGGCGAGGTGTCGCGCGAGCGGCCGTGGCGAACGAGCCGGCGAGCGGTGCCAGCGGCAGGCATCCAGGCCGCCGGGTGGACGGCATCTGGTTCACCGTCCACCCCGACCCCGGACGGTGTTTCATTTACCGTCCGGATCCGGGATCACCTGGACCGTTGGATGTAAAGCGTGCGTGCAGGATCGATCCTACCAATTGGGCTGTTGGAGGTCGGAACACTGTGTGGGCCAAGCGGAGGCCCAATTACGGAGGACCCACCGGCCCAAGCGTGCGTGACCAGGAGGACTTCACCGTTCCGTTCTGTCTTCATTGGTGGCCGACTCAACTTTGAAACTCTGAAGAGTCCAGTTCCCTCACTGATAACCAGAGTTAATTCCGGCATGTCTTGCTGTCGTTCAACTTGCGTCCGTGCCGCCGGCCGGAGCATGACCTGCCAGACCGTCCGCGCAGGCGACCTCGTCCGGCTTACCATAGCCTACCACCGACCGAGATGAGAGCAGCGCGGACGACGACGAACGGTGCCTTCTAGGAATACAGCGGCGACCTCGCCGTCGGTTAGTTGGTCTCCACTGAGGTATGTCTCCTGCAACCGCTCAATGACGAGACAGCCGGGCGGCAAGGACCCTCCCCGGACGGCGAGTGTCGGTGCCGCCGCGCGCGCGGGGAAGAAGATGCGGCAGTGAACGAAGCGCCGCGCGGGCCGGAGAGGCGAGGCTGGCTGCCGACGCCAAGGAAGACGCTTCGGCCACGGAGACGGACGCGGGGTGAACGCGCGGTGCTCCTCTCACACAGCGTCGCCTCCGGTGACAAACGGGAGAGCGCGGCGGCGAGCGGCGACGCGGTGGGCAGGCCGGCGGCCAGGACGGGGTGGTCGGCACTTCACCTGCCGTCCACCCCGGACGTCATTTCATTTACCGTCCGGGGCTCGGGTTCTGTCTGGCCGTTGGATGTAGATAGTGCGGCCAGGATTCGTCCTGCTGTCCTCACCACTCAAACGCAGGAGCGTTCTCTGGGCCGCGGCCCATTACCTGAGCCCACCCTTCGCTGGAGCAGCCCACAGGCTGCTGCGATTTGAAATCGTCGGAGGCTGATCGGAGCCCGCCGTTCTCTGCTGCGGTGCTGCTCCTCGGCGCCGCCAGTTCGCCGCCGACATGGAAATCCATCCACCACCACCGTCGTCGCGATCCCCAGGTGTTGGCGAAGGAAGCGCAGGAACACAGAGATGCAAGCTGATGAATGTCCGAGACGATGAGATGCGTTGAAGCAGCAGACAAACAGCCAAACTGACCTCTTCTTGTTTGAGATTCAGACTTGGTGCGGGTACTTGATCTTCAGGCACCGCACGCTCGAGTATCTTCGCCTAATTCAGACTTGGTGAGGGCTCTGCTGGTGTCTCTCGATCGCCAGCCGGCCATGTCCAGTGCTCGTCCGCCATTGCCGGCGCCAGCTCCCGCAACTGACGGCTGTTCGCCGGCGACATGGGAAGCCGGCGCCCGAAGCAGCTGGGTACAAAGATTCAGTAAGCTCCTGCCACAGCAGCAGCTCAGGTTTCAGTTTGCTGCTGATGGATTCCGATTCCTCTCCGGTATGGAATGTGATTTCTCTCCTTGCAGTAGCAGCTCAAGGTCCTCCTCTCCGTTTCGACCACGGCACGTTCTCGCAGCTCGTGGGCTTTCGCCTGGTTACTCATGTGAGCTTCTTGGTGAAACCTGCAGTTTACTTACGACCAGCAATTACATGTTATTTTATGTTTTGTGCCTTGTTTGCGTACATCCTATATTATGGGCGCTTATGGCCAGTAATTACGTTCAGTTTCCCATGCATTAACTGAAGTAATAATATAACATCGCAACATACCTAAGCTGATCCGTATTATCACATTGCAGGATCAGATGACAGGGCACCAACAGTCTGAACATCCAAAACCGTTCTCAGATGAGGTATCATCATCACAAGACAAAGACACTGATCCTAGAGAAAGTTGATGAAACATAACACAGCAGACAACCACCATGTAGCAACGTTAGCAACAGCTACTATTGCAAGATGCGAACTCCAGGTACGATACAACAGTTTACAGCACATGATGCTCCAGGTTACATAACCATAATTTAACGGTAGTCACATTCACAAATAAACTAGTACATTAAGTGATAATAGATAAGCATTTCCTAAAGCATCGATCAGGCTGAAGCTGCTTGATGACTACTCGCCATCGGACACAGGGTCCCTGTGCTTGAAGAGGTCCTTGCATTGACTGTAGAGCATTGGGGCCATGTATATGGCAGAAATCACAGAAGCAACACTAGTAGCGGCAGCCATAGCAAAAGCCGGGTGGTACGGCTCCGAACACAGCAACCTCTTGCTGCAGAACCTGCAGGGGATTCCATTATTAATTACTTCCATCGGAAAAACCAGAACAATACACATCGGATAAACTGTGCGATTGCAATCTTATGGCAATGCACTTACTGTTCCATCTTCCTAGGCGCCTTGATGCTTCCAGCTCCTCGAGAAAGCATGGGGTTTCGCCACTGACCCTGCAACAAATGATCAGGTCGGTTAGTGTATCTTTTGACTGCCCATACGTACCAAGGAATCCTAGCAGGTTCACGCAAAGATTCTTCGTCAAGTGCATCACATCGATTGCGTTGCTGACCTCCAAGACATCCCAATATGGGAGCTCCCATAGTATGGACTTCTTCTTCCATATTGGGACATGGCCGTTTTCATCATTCGGAACTTGTTTGCTTCCACGGTCCTTTCCAAACACGACATAGACATCCTTCACCATCGAGAAAACATGCTTCCCGTTTCGGAATATAGGCTTAGCACGAGTTTCTGGTTCCCCTTTGAAATGTTTTCTTTTTCTTCTTAAGGGGTGGTTGAGGGGAAGAAATTGACGATGACCCATGTACACGACCTTCCTACAATTTTTTAGATACAAGCTATCGGTTTCTTCTAGACAATGAGTGCATGCCTGGTATCCCTTATTGGACTGTCCGGACAGATTGCTAAGTGCAGGCCAATCGTTGATGGTAACAAAAAGCAATGCTCGCAGGTCAAAATTCTCCTGTTTGTACTCGTCCCAAACACGTACACCTTCCTCCTTCCACAGCAGCAAAAGTTCATCAACCAACGGTCTTGGGTACACGTTAATATCATTGCCCGGTTGTTTTCGGCCTTGGATAAGCACCGGCATCATCATGTACTTCCGCTTCATGCATAGCCAAGAAGGAAGATTGAACATACAGAGGGTCACAGGCCATGTACTGTGACTGCTGCCCCACTCGCCGAATGGATTCATTCCGTCCGTACTTAAACCAAACCTTATGTTCCTTGGGTCGTTTTCAAAATCTGGGAAATCTCTATCCACGTTTCTCCACTGGGACCCATCCGTAGGGTGTCTCAGCATCTGATCTTGCTTACACTCTTCTTTGTGCCACCGCATCAATTTAGCATTGGATTTATTTCTGAAAAAGCGCTTCAAATGTGGTATTACTGGGAAATACCACATCACCTTAGCGGGAACTTTTTTCTTGACGAGCTCTCCGTCGACCTCACCAGGATCATTTTGCCCGATCTTGTACCGTTTTGCATCACAGACAGGACAAGCATCCAGTTTCTCATAGAATACAATCTTTAGGACATGCGTCAATTTTCTGTACCTCCAATCCAAGAGGGCAAACAACCTTCTTTGCTTTGTATGTTGTAGAGGGCAGTTCATTTCCCTCTGGAAGCATGTTCTTTACGATTCCAAGTAGCTCCTCAAATCCCTTATCGGTGACACCATTAGCTGTCTTCCACTGCAGCATTTCAAGTGTGGTACCCAACTTTTTAAGCCCCTGCTTGCAATATGGATACAATAATTTTTTTTGTGTCGTGGTGCTGCAAACCACGGCCGGGTGGCGGAAGGCACCCGCCCTAGCCCAGAGGGTGTGTACTCGGGGGTTAGCTAGTCCTAGTTCGATCTTGCTCAAGAACACGATGAACACAGCGGGATTAGAGTTGTTCGGGCCGCCGGAGCGTAATACCCTACGTCCACTGTGTGTTGTATTGCCTTCTCTCGAGAGGGTTCGCGAGAGCTTGTGTGTCTGGAGAGCCTAGAGTCTGTCTGAGAGATCTCCCTGCTAGAAGGAGGGCGTGCTCTCCCTTTTATATGTCCAAGGGGAGCACGTACACTGAGCGGGGCCCCGACATGTGGACCCGGCGATGTATTATAAACTACACTTTGGCATTCAATGCCTCAAATCCGGAGATCTTGTCGTCGGCTTCTGTGCGTAGCTTCTGACCAGGGATGGTCTTGAGCTGTCCTGTCAGAGTAGAGTCTAGCCTCTGCAGCCGCACGTCGAGGTCATGATGAAGCGCCGAACTTCTGACTCAGTCCACTGTAGCAGCGTGCACTGTTGCTCCAGTCAGTAGCTGGTCATCATGACTCGTCGCCCATGCGCACGGCGCTGAGTCTTTAATGCTTGTCTTGGTAACTGACGAGCAGCCTTGGTAACTGGCGATCCACAGTGTGGACTGACAAAAGCTGCCCCGTGCCCAGAGGCAGCAGAGCCTGCCTCGACCACTCGCACTTAATGCGGGTGGGTGAGGGAGCTTCCAGCGGAAGGCTTGCGCCCGCGCCCGCGTCTGCGTGACACGCGGCGGCTCCGGACCCCTCCCGATCAGCTAGCTGAGCCGAGAGCTCACGGGGGTCCGGATAGTCACGTGGAGGTCCCGGACCCATCTGCGGGAGTCCGGATGGCACGTGGAGGTCCCGAACCCACCTGCGGGGGTCTGGGTCCGCGGCCACAGGTACTGAGCATTTCCACCTCTAGGACACGTGGTGACACCGGACCCGTCCCCGAACGGGAAGCGGGTCCGGGACCGTTGGTCTGGTGAGATGGAATCTGACCCCAGAGGTCCGGCTACTCAGCTCCTTAGGGCGTAGTTACGGATAACTACGCGAGTCTTGGCTCAGTAGGAGTGGGTACCCCAGTTGCAGGGTACCGACATTGTGATCCTCCAACATCTTCTCAAACTTCTTTGACTCCATTAAAGTTTCACAGTCTCTTTGTGAATCCACTAGAACCTGACCTAATTCATTAGGTGGTTGGTCTTCTGCTGCATTTTCTCCAGCCTCGTCCATTTCTTCAGCATCGTCCATGGGTTCATCTTCAAAGGCTCCCGCTTCATATAGATGAGCCCAGTCTGCAATATTATGATCATCATCTTCTTCACCATCTTGCATCACAACTCCAGGTTCATCGTGCTTGGTCCAAAGGGTATAGTTATCCATGAAACCCTTTTCATAAATGTGGGCGTGTAGAGTTCTCCTCTTAGAGTATTCCTTTTTATTTTGGCAAACGCGGCACGGACAACACATAAAACCTTTCAATGACTTGTGGGCCTCCGCCGCATCAAGAAAAGACTTTAGACCATTAATCCACGCCATGATGCACCGGTCGCTGTACATCCATTGTCGGTCCATCGATCTACATTTTTGAATTAAGTAACAACATTATTTTACTTGTATTCATATCATTTAAATTGGCACATAACATAATGAAATACAAAAGCCATTTTTGCGAATTTAACATTGAAATACAAAATTAATAGAAGTCCAAATTAACAGATACATTACACTACATGCTTAAATTATAGAACATGATAAATAGAAGTCCAAATTAATATATACATTACACTACATGCTAGCTACCTAATACAAACTACTCATCATGAGATCTTTGGACCAATGCCTCGTGAACTGCCTCGCGAAGTCTTGACACGGAACGGTCATATTCCACCAGCCCCGACTCTTCACGTCTTGCATTATATAGAGCCATCAACTCACGATCATCATCAGTACCATGCAACTCGACATTAAATTCACGACAAAATTTACGGCTTTCTTTGCCAAGGGAGAATATATAAAAAGCTTTCTTAATCAAACGACGAATATGACCGCTAACAAGACCAACACGCTCTGCAGGGTGGAACTCAAGCTTTCTTAAAATGAAAACATAAATTGTAAACCATAATTATTTTGACACTCTTCAGTTCAATGCGAACATGTCGTTCCACGCCATAAGGGATGCGCAATCAATGTTCGCGGTTTTGTTTCAGGCTCACTTTCTCTAAAACCATCGAGAAGAAAAAATGTTTGTTTCGAAACATGTCTATGTCGTTAACCTTGACCCTGCGGTGATGACACTGACATTCGGGGCTAGTATTGACATCCACGACACAGTGCGGTACAATAGGACCCGATGAAGGATTTCATTATTGGGACCAAGACCGTACTCCTTCATCGCGTCCTCATATATACCGCACCGCATCGTGGATATCGATGCTAGCCCAAATAGCAGAGTTTTCACCGAAGGATCAAGGTTAATGACATATTCATGATCCGAAACATACATTTTTTAAACTTCTCGATGGTTTCAATATGAGCCCCAATAAATACATCATTAGAGTGACAAAATAATGCAACTAAATGCATAACAAATACCAAACTAATTAACCATGCCACTTGAAAAAAATTGAAAAAAATCTGAACAAATTATTAGAATTAAAATGAAAACATAAATTATAAACTATAATTATTTTGAAACTCTTCAATTCAACGCGAACACGTCGTTCCACGCCATAAGGGATGTGCAATCAATGTTCGCGGCTTTGTTTCAGGCTCACTTTCTCTAAAACCATTGAGAAGAAAAAATATTTGTTTCGAAACATGTTTATGTCTTCAACCTTGACCATGCAGTGATAACACTGACATTCGGGGATACTATTGACATCCACGACACAGTGCGGTACAATAGGACCAGATGAAGGAGTACGGCCTTGGTCCGGATAATTTCATTCTTAACTAGCTCAAAAGGTGTGGATTCCATAATTGAGACCAAGACCGTACTCCTTCATCGCGTCCTCATATATACCGCACCGTATCGTGGATATCGATGCTAGCCCCGAATTGCAGTGTTTTCACTGCAGGATCAAGGTTAACGACATATTCATGATCCGAAACATATATTTTTTAAACTTCTCGATGGTTTCCATATGAGCCCGAATAAATACATCATTAGAGTGCCAAAATAATGCAACTAAATACATAACAAATACCAAACTAATTAACCATGCCACTTGAATAATGCAAAATCACATTCATTCTCAATCAAAAAAACCTGAATAAATTAATTGAGAGAAATCTCTAATTAATTGAAATAAATCTCTATAACTCCTAATTATTTTGACACCCTTCAGTTCGAGGAGAACACTCTTTTCAATATCCAGAAACCATCTAGAAGAAAAAAAAAGTTTATTTCGGAAAATGTATATGTCGGTAACCTCGACCCTGCAGTGATGACAATGCCTTTCGGGGGGCACGGTGCGGTACAAGGATGTCACCAATCTGCCAGTCGCAGCACCAACATTTCCGGTTAATAGGAACATAGCACTAGGCACAGGCAGCGTGCTCGTTGATATGCTCTCAGTGCAACAACGGCCACGCTGATTGCGTCAAATGCTGTCTTTGTATCAAGGGAAAATTTGATTCATGCCACCACAACTCCGTGAAATTGGGTTTCATGTTCAAAATCATGCCACTCAATGGCATGGATTTCAACATGAAATCCAATTTCAAGAAGTTGTAGTGGCATGGATCCAACTGACCCTTGTATCAATCGGAAGTACTGGTGATGCGACCAACCGATTCGCGACGTCCATATAGCGCATAGTGTTTCTCCGAAAGGTAGTGTCATCACTATTGGATGGAGATTAACGACGTATACTTGTTTCCAAATAAAGATTTTTTTAGCTTATAGATAGTTTCAATGTGAGCCTGAATAAATACATCACTAGAGTGTCAAAATAATCAATTCATAATAAAAAAATCTATTATAATTCTTTCATTAGTTCATTATAAAAAAATTAACTATCCACATTATGGTTATATCTACTACAATCACATGTTTTGTCTACACTAATTCTAAAAATTTCTACTATCCACATGCTCATCTGAATCTAAAAATAAAAATGTGCTACGGTCATTTGTAATATATAGAAAATGATTGAAAAATATGTCTATAAATTTTTCATATTCAACCTAGCCAATAAACCTACTCCCACATTCAAGTCATCGGTTCTATATATCTCAAATCATTGCAGAAATCAAAGAAATCATACTCATCCTCACTATTTCTAAAAGTCACAAATTTCTCTAACTATAGAGCATAAAACGAAGAATAAAGACTATCAATGAAGAGAGGATGAAGTTGCAAACCTTTGGCGCACTTGAATGAGTCCAAATCACACAAAAATGGATCAAATAATGGCGGCGCAACTCTAATATGAGAGAAGAAACCGAGCTCGAGCTAGCTCTCTGGTGAAATAGGTGCTGGCTCGGCTCGGGGAAAAAGAAGCTCCAATTTATAGTGGGAGCATTAGTACCGGTTGGTGGCTACAACCGGTACTAAAGCTCCCCATTTAGTATGTGTGCTAGCTATATATGAACTCAACAGATAAACGGGTCGGCTACCAAGTACTACTAGTACTATATATAGACCAGTGCCATGCCTTGAATGAGGTTCAAAAATCAAACTGTTACGAGTTCAATCATCTTCTGACTTGTGTTAATTTCATCACATATATATGGGTAACCAGTGAAGTATTGGAGCAAACCAAAAGTCCAAAACAATATGGTGGGTGTTGACTTCTATACAATTGTGTGAATCCCAAGCTGGGTTGGATAGATAGGCTTGCTGCGTGTTGGATAGCTACTCTTAGTTTATATAAGAGAGATTGGAGAATGTACATATCATTCTTGTCGCCACCATTTCTCATCTACATCGTCCTTCATGGACACAAGATTCCACCTTGGGCATCATGCTTTTCCGCTATCATGGGAGTCAGGATGTGGTATACATAACCAACGACCCTCTCTACTAGCACCACCAACACCATCATTGCAGCACTATGTGAGTTGTCTATCACCAATGGTTACGGTTGCAACCGCTCCTATTGCCGAATCGACTACCCTTGCTCGTGATGGTGTCACCACAGCAGGGCGACACCCTATGTATGGTATCTGGTCTTGATGCTGAGGTTGCCGATGCTATAGTAAGTCATTTGTTGGGATGATGATGGTGACAACTGCTATGTCGGCCATGAAGCTCATGATTAATCTCTTCAGGGTGGCAAAACAAGGGGGAATTACTCATATACCACCAGTTCAGCTCTTTATCTCATAATAAAGAGCACACTATTGGCACGAAGCAAACATGCACATGAAATGAACTCAAGATCCTAAATAGATGAATGGTACACAAACAGTTTTATGATCGACTTTGCAGCAGCTTACGAGCTAAATAAAGGGGCATGTACCCAAAACAGTTATAGTCTTTTAGATCGGTGTTCTTAGTTGCTCGTGAACTCTGAGATAGCTTATTATATGGGATGCATGTTGGCAGACTGGCCGTGCGCCCGTGCCATTGCCGGGCGAAAGAACCGGTGCGCGCCGCACGGTTACGTGCGCGTCGTGGAGGCTTAGTCGCCGGCAGAAAACATGGTGGCCTCAGCACCGCGGGCCGGGGAGGGCGCGGCGCTTGGAGAGGGGATCAACCGATCGAGGCACTGGCGAGAGAGGAGGTGGTTGTAGCGGTGGCAGAGATGAACGCTGACACGACGCGTCAACTGTGTGGTCTGCGGTCCACTGGCGGGCGGCCATGGCGAACTGGGAGAGCGCGCCGGCGACTAGTGGCAGCGCGCCAGGTCGGGGTGGACGGTAAATCAAATACCGTCCAGCTGGTCCGTCCACCGGCCCAAGCGTGCGTGACCAGGAGGACTTCACCGTTCCGTTCTGTCTTCGTTGGTGGCCGACTCAACTTTGAAACTCTGAAGAGTCCAGTTCCCTCACTGATAACCAGAGTTAATTCCGGCATGTCTTGCTGTCGTTCAACTTGCGTCCGTGCCACTGGCCGGCGGCCGGCGTTGGACGTCGAGGTGGTGCTGTGGACGTCGTCGCGCCATCATTTCCGAGCCCGGAGCTAGCGCACTTGCTACTACGAGTCTACGACCCACACCATGATGAGCCCCGAGCATGACCTGCCAGACCGTCCGCGCAGGCGACCTCGTCCGGCTTACCATAGCCTACCACCGACCGAGATGAGAGCAGCGCGGACGACGACGAACGGTGCCTTCTAGGAATACAGCGGCGACCTCGCCGTCGGTTAGTTGGTCTCCACTGAGGTATGTCTCCTGCAACCGCTCAATGACGAGACAGCCGGGCGGCAAGGACCCTCCCCGGACGGCGAGTGTCGGTGCCGCCGCGCGCGCGGGGAAGAAGATGCGGCAGTGAACGAAGCGCCGCGCGGGCCGGAGAGGCGAGGCTGGCTGCCGACGCCAAGGAAGACGCTTCGGCCACGGAGACGGACGCGGGGGTGAACGCGCGGTGCTCCTCTCACACAGCGTCGCCTCCGGTGACAAACGGGAGAGCGCGGCGGCGAGCGGCGACGCGGTGGGCAGGCCGGCGGCCAGGACGGGGTGGTCGGCACTTCACCTGCCGTCCACCCCGGACGTCATTTCATTTACCGTCCGGGGCTCGGGTTCTGTCTGGCCGTTGGATGTAGATAGTGCGGCCAGGATTCGTCCTGCCGTCCTCACCACTCAAACGCAGGAGCGTTCTCTGGGCCGCGGCCCATTACCTGAGCCCACCCTTCGCTGGAGCAGCCCACAGGCTGCTGCGATTTGAAATCGTCGGAGGCTGATCGGAGCCCGCCGTTCTCTGCTGCGGTGCTGCTCCTCGGCGCCGCCAGTTCGCCGCCGACATGGAAATCCATCCACCACCACCGTCGTCGCGATCCCCAGGTGTTGGCGAAGGAAGCGCAGGAACACAGAGATGCAAGCTGATGAATGTCCGAGACGATGAGATGCGTTGAAGCAGCAGACAAACAGCCAAACTGACCTCTTCTTGTTTGAGATTCAGACTTGGTGCGGGTACTTGATCTTCAGGCACCGCACGCTCGAGTATCTTCGCCTAATTCAGACTTGGTGAGGGCTCTGCTGGTGTCTCTCGATCGCCGGCCGGCCATGTCCAGTGCTCGTCCGCCATTGCCGGCGCCAGCGCCCGCAACTGACGGCTGTTCGCCGGCGACATGGAAAGCCGGCGCCCGAAGCGGCTGGGTACAAAGATTCAGTAAGCTCCGGCCACAGCAGCAGCTCAGGTTTCAGTTTGCTGCTGATGGATTCCGATTCCTCTCCGGAATGGAATGTGATTTCTCTCCTTGCAGTAGCAGCTCAAGGTCCTCCTCTCCGTTTCGACCACGGCACGTTCTCGCAGCTCGTGGGCTTTCGCCTGGTTACTCATGTGAGCTTCTTGGCGAAACCTGCAGTTTACTTACGACCAGCAATTACATGTTATTTTCTGTTTTGTGCCTTGTTTGCGTACATCCTATATTATGGGCGCTTATGGCCAGTAATTACGTTCAGTTTCCTATGCATTAACTGAAGTAATAATATAACATCGCAACATACCTAAGCTGATCCGTATTATCACATTGCAGGATCAGATGACAGGGCACCAACAGTTTGAACATCCAAAACCGTTCTCAGATGAGGTATCATCATCACAAGACAAAGACACTGATCCTAGAGAAAGTTGATGAAACATAACACAGCAGACAACCACCATGTAGCAACGTTAGCAACAGCTACTATTGCAAGATGCGAACTCCAGGTACGATACAACAGTTTACAGCACATGATGCTCCATAATTTAACGGTAGTCACATTCACAAATAAACTAGTACATTAAGTGATAATAGATAAGCATTTCCTAAAGCATCGATCAGGCTGAAGCTGCTTGATGACTACTCGCCATCGGACACAGGGTCCCTGTGCTTGAAGAGGTCCTTGCATTGACTGTAGAGCATTGGGGCCATGCATATGGCAGAAATCACAGAAGCAACACTAGTAGCGGCAGCCATAGCAAAAGCCGGGTGGTACGGCTCCGAACACAGGAACCTCTTGCTGCAGAACCTGCAGGGGATTCCATTATTAATTACTTCCATCGGAAAAACCAGAACAATACACATCGGATAAACTGTGCGATTGCAATCTTATGGCAATGCACTTACTGTTCCATCTTCCTAGGCGCCTTGATGCTTCCAGCTCCTCGAGAAAGCATGGGTTTCGCCACTGACCCTGCAACAAATGATCAGGTCGGTTAGTGTATCTTTTGACTGTCCATACGTACCAAGGAATCCTAGCAGGTTCACGCAAAGATTCTTCGTCAAGTGCATCACATCGATTGCGTTGCTGACCTCCAGGAAATCCCAATATAGGAGCTCCCATAGTATGGACTTCTTCTTCCATATTGGGATATGGCCGTTTTCATCATTCGGAACTTGTTTGCTTCCACGGTCCTTTCCAAACACGACATAGACATCCTTCACCATCGAGAAAACATGCTTCCCGTTTCGGAATATAGGCTTAGCACGAGTTTTTGGTTCCCCTTTGAAATGTTTTCCTCCAGGACATCGATTGCGTTGCTGACCTCCAGGACATCCCAATATGGGAGCTCCCAAAAAGGGGGCCTGTCGCCCCCCACGGGCGACAGGGAGGGCCTGTCGCCCCCCCCCCCTCGGGCGACCCCTGGGCCCAGCCCACGGGCGCGGCAGGGGGGCCTGTCGCCCCCCCCCCCCCCCGCGGGCGATAGGGGGGCTTGTCGCCCCCCCCCTCGGGCGACCGGGGTAACCCCCCTTATATAAGATTCAACCCCCCATTTCCTCCTCATTTGAGCCCGAAAATTCTACCAAAAATCCAGAAAAAAAGAGAGAGGTGAGGAGAAGGGAAGCGGCGAAGCCCTGCCGGATTCAGCACTTGTGATCTGCAGGTTAGTACATTTAGTTTATATAATTCTTTATTTAAGTACTACGCATTTAAGTAGGAGTAATTTAAGTAGGGGTAAGTAATTTAATTTAATTAGTGCTGTAGTAGAACCATTTAAGTAGGAGTTTAATGATACTTTAGTTTGTAGTTACGTAGTAGTAAATTAGTTTAGAAAATTAGTACTACGCATTTATTATTACAATTGCAGTACTATTAGAGACGTGTTTATAAATTAATTATGATTTAGAATAGAATTTGGCATATGCAGTATAGAATTTGAGTGTCATCACGTAGTTATGAATACTTATACGTTGTAGTTGAATTTCATACTTAGTTTTTACGGATTATTGAATAAGGTAGTGAAGTAAAGAGTATAACTCGATAAGTATTATGTGATATACAGATATGTCGAGCAAGATGCAGTTTCAAGTATTTTATGGTGACTACAATGTTTTGTATGGGCCAAATGGAGTAGATCTTTCTGCCTTTAAGTGCACATCTAGCGCCATAGATAAACCTCTGGAAAGGAGTTTTGGTTCCATATGTAAGTGGCTGCAGCGTGGGTTCCGTGTTGATCCGTTGACACATGTGATCACCGTCCAGTCTCTTGTTAATTGGGAGGTAGAAAGTGAATTATGGGAATTGATGATGATACATAGCACTGATGACTAGCAGAAGTACATGCAAGCAGCTCTAGAGCGTGGGTGGCCTCTGGCCATTCTTGTTCAAATCCGGGAGAAGACACAAAATGAAATCCAACATTGTGCAGATCAAGGAACTCCGAGTATTCGAAGAGAGACCAATTATGTTGAGCAAGATGAGTCGGAAGAGACAGAGAACCAAAACATGGGACCACAGGGCCTTGCTGATGAGGGAGAGAGAATACATAGCATTGTGGATGAGATGGAGGCAGAAGACCAAACCACAATAGAGATGGAAGAATATGAGGGTTCATCTGATGACGAGCAGTACTCATTGCCAAAAGAGTGGAAGGAGCATAGTTTTGGCAGTCATGTCGCAGAAGATGTACGAAATCAGGAGTGGGAGTACAAAGGGAATGAGGTAGTGCAAGGTGCAATATATCCAAACATTGAAGCCGTAAAAGATGCTGTGAGACTATGGGCAATATCATTGAAACGAGAATTCAGAGTCGTAAAGTCTGGCAGTAAAGAATATGAGGTGAAGTGTGTGAATGATGGATGTCCATGGCGAGTACATGTATTCAAGGGAAAATGGAAGTCAAACTGGAAATGTTCCATTGTGACAGAGCACACTTGTTTGCTGTCAGAAGTTCTTCCCTCGCATAGCAATATATCTTGCGACTTTGTTGCAAAGCAAATGTATGGGTTTATTATGGACAACCTAAATTATGAGCCAAAAATAATTGTTCGACACATTGAGCAGACTTACCAGTACACCATCAGTTATTTGAAGACATGGCGGGCTAAACAAAGGATGTTCGAGATGCGGTTCGGCACATACGAGGCATCATATGATAACCTACCTCGTATGTTATCCGAGGTTGCTGCTAGAAATCCTGGAAGCTTTTATGACACATACCTCGTACCAGCCGTGACTAGGTGTGACACCCCGGCCCAGGGCTTAATAGGATTAACAGGATACTCATACCAACAAGTTGCAACTTCTTTTCTGGAAGCCGGTCTCCAAAGAACTCCGAGGTTAAGCGTGCTTGGCCCAGAGCAATTTGGGGATGGGTGACCGACCGGGAAGTTATTCTCGGGTGCGCACGAGTGAGGACAAAGTATGCAAAAAAGACATGTGTTGGTCTGTGAGGATAGTCTATGTCCTAGAAAACTGTCAGATGTAAACGGGCCCGGCCTCGGGGAGGCGGGACGTTACATAATGGTATCAGAGCTGACTCTCGCAGTTTCACGGGCACGTACGGGCGTAAGTGCGGAGGCATGAGCACGGGCGCGTGGGGGCACAGATGCCACCGGCATGTCCACAGGCGCGTGGCGGGTCAGTGCGCGGGCATCTAGGATGCGCCGTTGGCACTGGACGCACGGATGTGGCACATGGACCGTTGGCACTGGACGCATGGACGTGGCACATGGGCTGCTGGCACTGGACGTACGGAACGTGGCCAAGAGAGGACGTTCCTGGCTTGGGATTGACCGACGAGGACGTCGGTCTCTTAAGGGGGTGAGCATGTGACACCCCGGCCCAGGGCTTAATAAGATTAACATGATACTCATACCAACAAGTTGCAACTTCTTTTCCGGAAGCCGGTCTCCAAAGAACTCCGAGGTTAAGCGTGCTTGGCCCAGAGCAATTTGGGGATAGGTGACCGACCGGGAAGTTATTCCCGGGTGCTCACGAGTGAGGACAAAGTGTGCAGAAAAGACATGTGTTGGTCTGTGAGGATAGTCTATGTCCTAGAAAGCTGTCAGATGTAAGCGGGCCCGGCCTCGAGGAGGCGAGACGTTACACTAGGGGACAAAGAATTATGCAACGAGCCTTCTTTTGCATAGGTGCTTGTGTTAGAGCATTTCAATTTTGTCTTCCGGTGATCTGCATTGATGGCACATTTTTGACTGGAAGGTATAAAGGTCAGATACTCACCGCAATCGGTGTAGATTGCAACAACCAAATAGTTCCGCTCGCATTTGCATTTGTTGAGAATGAGAACATAGACAGTTGGTATTGGTTCCTTGAACGAGTGAAGATTCATGTTGTTATTGCACGTCCATATGTGTGCCTTATTAGTGATAGGCATGCAGGTCTGCTGCAATCAATACTGAAATTGCAACGTGGAACTGTGACAACGCCTCCATTGTGGACCGATG
Source organism: Panicum virgatum (assembly GCF_016808335.1). Classification (NCBI taxonomy): domain Eukaryota; kingdom Viridiplantae; phylum Streptophyta; class Magnoliopsida; order Poales; family Poaceae; genus Panicum; species Panicum virgatum. The sequence goes on from NC_053147.1 coordinate 68,324,094, forward strand.
TCCAAAATAGATGGTGCATTAGGCATATGGGTGCAAACTTCTATGACCACTTCAAGAACAAGGATCTTAAGAACCTGTTTAAGAGATTGTGCACCCAAAATCAACAGAGAAAATTCAATGCATTATGGCAGATGCTTGATCAGTTGACTGCAGAGCTAGTGAAGGTAAGGGCATCAGGAGCCGGCACGAGTCAGGCTGCAGAGGCTAGGGATTCAATTGAGAAGCCATTTTCACACTGGATTCGAGGTGCACCTAAGGAGAAATGGTCATTCCTTTATGATACCAACGGAATACGGTATGGTATTCAGACAACGAACCATGCAGAGTGTTTCAATATGGTTATGCGTTCTTGTCGTGCCTTTCCTCTTGTGGGAATTGTTGAGTTCATCATGTATGGGTGCATGAAGTATTTCAGAGAGCGTTACACGGCTGCAAGCATAAATATCAGCAACCCCCAAATTCAGTTTTGCAAAAGAGTGACACAATATATGCAAGAGAAGATTGAAAAGGCCAAATTGCACCGCGTCATATCGACAGGTACAATGGAGCATAGATTTGAGGTTCTATGCAAGGATATAAGTGGTCGTGGTATCCGTAGAGATAGGGTGGTACAGGAGAGTTTGATTACAGTAGATGGCAAAGCCTTCTGCTCCTGCATGAAGCCTAAGTTATTGCATTTGCCATGCTCCCATCTCATTGCGGCATGTGCAGAGTCTGCGTTGCAGCCAGGAGTATTTGTTTCACCTTACTTCAGCAAGGAAGCAGCTGTATCCACCTAGGGACATGAGGTATACGGGATTGGAATTGTGGGGCCTTTCACTTAGGATAATGAGGTATTTCGGTTTCTACATGTCATTACGAAATATACGAGCGTACGCTAACATCCACATTTTTTGCGTAGGATTCTACCCCGATGCGGGCGCCGGACCTTCTTCTTCCTCCTTTCGACCAGATAACGAGACCTTCACCTTAGACGACTTCGATAGCTTGACTCCAGAAGAGCCTGCCGCGCAAGGTGACCCCGATGTCTTGGGTATTCACAGCTAGGAGGAGCACCACTTGGGATCTCTCAGCAGCAGACACTGCAGCCCCTTGCACGTCCTGAGCGACAGGTGAGGTCTCTGGATGTTCTCACCTACTCCGAGGGCCATATCCGTGCCTAGCAAAGGGCTAAGAGGGTCCGACGCCCTAGGGGTGGTTAGATATATATGATGTTGTATCTCTGATGTTTATTTGTAATGAGATAGCTGTGGACCGCTTATTTGTATCTGATGTTTATGATTGTGCTAGTTTACTTGTCATTTATTTATATAGATACTATTGATGTGAACTTGTTATGTTTGTGGGTTCCATAATGCTCGTGAAATAAGGAAAGTTCTTGCGATTTTTTTGTGATTTAATGAAGGACAAGTTAGGTGCGGTAGGAGTTAGCGGCCGAGATCCTGCCGACGATGAAGACGACTACATGCTCGAATAGCTCAAAATAGGAACCATAGTGTATCTAGCTGCGAGTACGAGATCACAGGTTGCCATTGCTCAGCACGGCGATCACGGGTTTCCCAAATGTCATATTCTTTGCCCAGACATACGTGACATGTTTAGCAGTGCCCTTCCACCATTTCAAAAAGATGTGACAACACTGCAACCACTGCAGCTCACCTTCAAAGCAGTCTCTCTGCCGAGGACAACGAACCTGTCATTCTACAGCGCAGGTCTGTGGCGTGTAGTGGGGAAGGCGGCATCTTGGCGCGATCAACCGAGCTGCATCAATGCAGCGCTGTGAGTCTGCATGCACAGAGATGCATCGAGTAGTCATTTCGAGAATCGAATCTAGCCTTTTCAGTGTTAGGTCAGCTAGCCTCTTCACTGTGTTGTCATGTAGGCTTTTTAGGTGCATTTACACTCCACACTCCGGGTATCAGACCTTTGTGCGCCTATAAATACTCCGAAGTTTGTGAACTCCCAGCAGCACTTAAACACCAAAGCTCATTGTATGCCCAATGTCTGGAGGTGGGTCTAGCGGGAAGAATTACTACGGTTTTGGGAAAGGAAAAGGTGGAAGAAAGGGAGACCCCATAATATGGGAGGAGTCTTTTGGACCTGATTCCTTTCCAGAACCAGTGTTTGAGTTTCCGCCACAGCACAAGAGTGAATTTACCAATGAAACTCCTCTTCGACAATACGATAACCGTAGAGAACCGTGGCCAAAATGCAGACATGGTGAGGACTGCTTAGTGCAGATGTGCACCGACGGGATGGATGGCGGTCGGCGTTTCTTTAAATGTCCACACGCATGGGTAATACTCGGTTCTTTTATTTCTTTATCTTCAATGAGACACCTTACATGAAATTTATTTTGCAGTCTTCCGATGCTCCAGAAAACTGTGGTTTTACTAGATAGGTCGATCCTGCACCAATTGATTCTGTTCAGGAGTTCATCGAGTACCTCCAGATAAAGATCTTTGATCTGAAATGCAAGGTGAACCATTATGAGGAAGTGAGCGAGGGTAACAAAGACAACGAAGTTGATGATACCAGCAATGCTGCCGGTTCGCAGGATGAACCATGCACTATTCCTTACTGCAACTGCCCTTGTCACAAGAAGAAGGGCCCTGCGCCTCCGGCACCACCACCTGCACCACCTGCAATGGGTGGATACTGCGGAGAAGGCTCAACGCAGTTTGCTACGTGGGGGTACGGCTACTAGGACTACCCTAGTGGTAGTGACATGCTGCATCGTTGTGTTTGTTCTATTTTTTTTAATTTACCTAAGGCATGTTAGATTAGTCCGGAATCTGTTTACCGTAGTTTGCAACGGATTCTTCCATGCCACTGCATATGTGATGTGTGTTTCATTATCGTTGTATTATGATGTAAAATTTGATGGTCACATTATGTAATGCATTTCTTAATTCTGATTTCTTATCATTATATTAATTAAATATGTGCTTTTTAGTATTCTAGTGACATGTTTATACTTCGATGCTCCATTACGACTAAGTACGATTCAAACTCGACATTATGTACATGTCCAGTGAATGCAAGTTAGGTACGAGACATACATACAAGCATAATACAACATTAACAATACTAAATGCGAATACATCTTAAACCGATGAACATCATATGTTATAGATCATGGCATGAAATCATCTAGGTCGTCATCCCAGTTGACAGATGGTGGTGCTGCAGGTGGTGTAGTATGGCTCGACGAACCTCTTGGCTTTCCCTTTCTCTCTTTTCTGGATCTACGTTCATGTACAGGGGGAGGAACATCATGTGTTGGAGGCTATGGTTTGGGGGGCATGAAGTCATCCATGTCATCATCCCAGTTAACACATGTTTGTGCTGCAGGTGGTGCAACATGACTTGACGAACCTCTTGCCTTTCCCTCTGCCTCCTTTCTGATTCTAGGTTCATGTACAGGGGGAGGAACATCATGTGTTGGAGGCCATGGTTTGGGGGGTATGAAGTCATCCATGTCGTCATCCCAGTTAACACAAGTTGGTGGTTGAGGTGCTGAAGCATGACTCGACGAACCTCCGGGCATCTGTTCTTGCGCAGGCCAAGTACTATCACCCGAAGATCTTATCCGCCTCCTTCGTCTAGTTTGCGGCATAAGTCCACCGAAGATACATACCAATTTACGGAAATTTGGTATCGTTTTGTTAATCAACTCCGTGTCCTCGGGGTAATCCTAGCATATAATTAAAAAAACAATGTTACTGTTTTATAAATATGGATTCGAAATGACGGACGAGATTACAACTGAATGAGAGTTACCTTAATGTGCATCTCATACACCTCTGACCGCATCCATATCTTACAAGAACTTTATAAGAATCCAATGATATTAAGATGATTAGCTAGTTCACATACTCTCATGTATATCTTCCGACGTTCTAGCAGGTGTCCCTTTACATCTTGCGTCGTAATACCTCGAAATAATGTGAAATCTTTAAACTCTACTACTTTGGACAACACCATCTCTATCGTACCATCCGCTAACGGATCCAACTTCTTACTGATAACAAGATGGGTCATGATATCAAGTATTATACTAGATTTTTCTTCGGTCCATGAAAATCCTCCATAATTGGAGGCAGTCATTGCCTTATGCTGCAATATCAATAAGGTACTTTCATAATTCTATTCTAATTCATAATTAATTTAAAAACAAGTCTGTAATAGTACTGAAATTGTAATACTAAACGAGTGTTCTAAAGCACCAAATCTAATTCAGCTAATCCGCTAATTAAATTAAATTTTTATACAATATCAATGGATTCATACGGAAGTTACCGGTAGATCACAAGTACACAATTCGGCAGAGCTTCGCCGCTTTTCTTCTCCTCACCCCTCTCTTTTTTCCAGAATTTTTAGGCTCAAATGACAAAGGGGATGGCGGCATATGGCGGCCAGGGATTATATAGGGTAAAGGGGAACCTGTCGCCTCTGGGGTGGGCGACAGGCCCCTGTCGCCCGTGGGGGGGCGATAGGCCCCATTTTTTTTGCTAGGGACCTCGTTGCGAATTTGAAGAAAAAAATTACACTTAGAGCCTGTCGCCCTATGGGGGGCGACCGGGGGATATTTTTGAAATATTTCAAAACGGACATATATTTTTGAAATTTTTATTTTTTAAAATATAAAAAAGAAAAAAGCGTCGTTCCCGTCTCGGCCTCTATTGGGCCGGCCCTCCTCCAGCCCACGGTACATATTCACTTTTTTTCCTCGCTTAGACCACCACTGACCGATCTTTTTTTATTTTTAACCCTTTTTCTAAAATTATACAGACTCACTGAAGCATGTATATACAGTTCCATCAGTTCAGCACCTCCTTGTTTCCTTCAGGCTTCATGACACAACATCGGCACAAGGCAAATCAGTGGCGGAGCTCGCCAGGAATTTTAGCTGGGGCAGAACTCACCTTTGTCCCTGCATGCCAACCACAGCCGCCGCTTCCTAGCTCTCCTTCCCCCTCCATCCCTTGGTTTAGTGTCACCAACTTTGCCAAATTTATCCTAGTCATTATTATCAACCTGAAATTGCTTCCTCTTGCTCAATTCCATAGTTTCCCATTTGCTCAATTCCATAGTTTCCCATTTGCTTCCGAACTGAACGGAAGGCTTTGGCAAGGATTCCACCAAACACAGTGTGCACTTGTTTGCATTGGCATTTCAACGAACACTTGAGGGACACACTGTGTAGCACCTAGCAAGCGACTGCAGCAAAATGAGAGGTCGAGAGTTCATATCTTCTGAAATGTTTTTGGCTCGGTGAAGATGGAGGAGTAGATAGCCCGGCTGCATTACCCTTGCTGCCTGGTGCTGTTGCCGCCACTGACACTCCACGTCCTCGGCCGTGTCCAGCAGGAGCATCCACGCCGCCGTCGGCACCTTGCTCTACCGCCTCCCCATCCATAAATCAGACCGGGGCACGGCCAGCGCACAGTGCGGAGCGCGCGGGGCAGCAGATGGAGGGACCGAGGGAGGGGATGCAGGGAAGGGAGCATGGCCGCAAGGAGCCGGCAGGCGGCGGCCGGCGAGCTGTCGAGCGGCCGAGAGGATTAACTGAAAGGAGGAGAGGAGGTGTCGGGCCACGAGCTTCATTCAGCAGTCACTGGGCCAAAAATAAATGGGCCTACTAGCCACTAGCCAGGCACCGGCCCAATGCCGTATCGCCGTCATCTACCTCTAGCAGCAGATAGCGCCGCTGTTTCCTGGAACGCCATGGGAGGGACCGAGGGGAGGTTCTGCGCTTCTACTCCGCCAGTAGCTGGGGCAGCTGCCCCACCCTGCGTGATGGGGAGCTCCGCCTCTGAGGCAAATAGAACATTGATCACGGATGCGTTGTGAAACAACCCATGATTCCCTAGTGCACTCGGGATACATGGATGATGCATGAACAGTTTTTGGATGAGCCGCAGCAAAAAGATGCATGCTTGACAAGAATCCTATATGAACAAGGGCTCTGACAAAGCTCATATAGGATACTTGCAGGCAGAGCGAACTCTCCGTCGCTCGCAGAAAACCAGAATGTATTCCCAAGTTTTCGGAATAAAGTGGTAATAGCATGTGTAGTGTACAGGCAAAGGCAGGTTTACCATGCTCGGATTACATGCAGAGCAAATAAATGGACAGTAGGGACAGTGTTCGCAAGCAAGGATGAGGCATCTTTTATCTGATCTAGGATTAGAGTTCAGTTTAACTCAGTTGGCTTCATGATTGAACCCCGGTACAAATGACAACCCGATTTGGTGGGTCCTGTTCAGCAGCTAGTAAGAACATTTTTGCATTGATGGCAATTTCTTGAGTTTTTTAGCATAATAAGGTGTGTGCTGGTCAACTCCGGCTTCATGCTTGAGCTACAAAGTAATTCTTTCTCTCTTTTTTCCATTTCTTTTCTTTCTCTTATTGTAAAGAGACATGTTGAGACCTCAGCTCGGAGTTTGCATGTTCTGTGCATCTCTTTCAATGCTTTTTCTCTTTATCGCAGCACGTTCTTGCAGCCTGAGCTCATGGTGGGCTCGGAAGGAGCTCACAGAGGATCGATACTTGGGAGAGGTAGAACATGACTTTTTTGAAATCTGAAATCATTTGATGCGCTCGCATGATTCCACGGTTGGCCGCTCGTCCTCATGAGGGTGTTGGAGTGGCAGCCACTGCAGGACGCGATCACCATTGTTAAATTGTTCAGTTTTTGCTTGGGGTTAAACACTCATGCTTCAATCGCCAGCCAGGAGTCAGCAAGATTCAAATCCATTGTATTTTCCTGATGTTTACAACAAGCCCCAGCTTACAGCCAGGAGGTAATGGTGTCAGAAAATTGATGTCACAAATTAAATGGAGTAGTCATCCCAAAACTTGATGCGAGGATCAACATAGGTTTAACTGCTACAGAGTTCACCAGCTTACAGAAAGAAAACCATCAGGTGCAGTATTTGACTTTTGATGGGCCTTTACTGTCATCGCAACAATCTTTTTTTAAAATAAAAAAAAGCTGTCATTGCAACAATTGTGAACTATAGCAATAAGTTTTGAATTCGTTTGGCATATGAGATTTACTTGAAAAGTTCTGGAGTTTTCAAGAAATGCTGCAGATAACAGTTGATTTGTGATGTTGTAAACCATGGGTGTGTTTGGCAACTGATGGGAAAGTGCCACCTCTAAATATTGTAGCCATTTTTCACAGCACTGTCATCATAAACACGAGTGAACAGTATCTACAGGCATAAGCCTGCTTAGTCCAAACTAGTATCATATTAAAAGGTTCTATCCTCAGCAGTGTAAATAAGAAGAAAAAAATAGTCTGGAAGCTAAATATAAAAATGTAATAAACATTAGCTAGGGCAGCTCTTGATGTTAATGCCATGGAATTTTCAAATTTGAAGTTTGCAATGCCACGCATTGCTGGCAACAACAAGGAAGATTTATCCTTTCAGCACAAAAACATACAGGAGGAAACAAATATACACAGTTGCATGGAAAATGAAGAAAGTGCTACAGCAATTATGATTCTGGAAACAGGAAAAACAGAGCTTAGGAACTTTAAGTTCAAACATCATACATTCTGCAACTTAGGCAATTGCATACAAATGTAATGGAAACTTACACGTGTGCCTCGAGTATTTGTTTGCAGTATCTAGCACACAAAATGCATGAGCAGTAATACATCGAAGCACCATCAGAACACATTACCTAATTCTATATATATATATATATATATATATATATATATATATATATATATATATATATATATATGTTGCTCGATGCTCCTGTGCTGGAACACATTACTTGGAACATCAAATTTGACTAGTACCTCACAGGAGTACAGGACACAATTTCAGTGCTTACTAGCAAGTACCGATGACTCCGTGAAACAGGGAACATATGGTAAAATATTCTGATGGCTAACCTCTAGAGTGCAGAGAGTGTGCACTTCCTTGCTATCCATGTCATATGATTTCAGTTTCAGGTCCCAGTGCTGAACAAAGAAGATCATATTGCGGTCCGGGTGAATGGCAACCAAATTGTAGTCATTTTCAACATGGCAATACGCTCTTCCAAACAGCTGCAAAAAGGGCACACTGTGCTTCAGAACCCAAACTCCGCCTATGCTGACTGGAAGACTCTCTCCTGAGTCGTCTCAACATAGCCGGTCCCAAGCCCGGGTAAAGGAGGAGGGTTGCATTAGGTTTTGGCAAACCAGCATAAAAAAATGCCACTCTAATGGATATGAAACCTACAAGAAACTCGTTGGGGCGTAACCCTCTTAGCGACGCGCTACATCGGAACCCGGGTGTGGTGATAAATGGGCAAGGGCCGGGTCGCCATCCCCCAAGGGCGCGTCGTATCATGACCTGGGTACGATGATAAGTGAGCAAGGGTCGGGTCGTCACCTGAATGGCGCGCTACATCTACGCCCGGGTGTAGTGAAAAATGAGCAAGGGTCTTCGTACTTCCCTCGACGGGTGCGAAGGGTAAGGAAGCTAACCGAGCCAACTAGGTTTCGTATAGGTAGCTGGAACGTAGGGTCCCTAACGGGTAAGTTGCGAGAGCTAGTTGATGTAGCAATTAGGAGGCGTGTAAATATTCTATGCGTTCAAGAGACTAAATGGAAGGGCCAGAAGGCGAAGGAGGTTGAGGATACTGGCTTCAAGCTTTGGTACACGGGAGCAACTCCGGGTAGGAATGGTGTAGGCATCTTGATTGATAGGAGTCTTAAGGATGGAGTCGTAGAGGTTAGAAGGCAAGGCGACCGGATTATCCTAATCCGGTTGGTAGTTGGAGATTCGGTTTTGAATGTGATCAATGCATATGCCCCTCAGGTAGGCCTTAGTGAGAGCACCAAGATGCAGTTCTGGGAAGATCTAGATAGCATGGTTAGTACCGTGCCTACCAGCGAGAAACTCTTCATAGGAGGAGATCTCAACGGTCATGTGGGTGCGACTAATGTAGGGTTCGAGCAAGTGCACGGGGGTTTTGGGTATGGTAGCAGGAGTCAAGAGGGGGAGGATGTGTTGAACTTCGCGTTAGCCTACGACTTATTGATAGCGAATACCGTGTTTAAGAAGAGGGAATCCCATCTTGTGACGTTTCGTAGTGGACAACACTCGAGCCAGATCGACTTTATCCTTACTAGGAGGGAGGATAGACGTGATTGCTTAGATTGTAAGGTGATACCTGGGGAGTGTGTTGTCCCTCAACACAAGCTTGTGGTGGCGGACTTTCGTCTTCGGGTACGTGTCCACCGGGACAAATGTACCAAGATTGCGAGAACAAAGTGGTGGAAGCTTAGAGGGGAAGCGGCACAAGCGTTTAAGGAAAGGATGCTAGGTGAGGGGCCTTGGGAAGAAGGAGAAGACGCAGATGACATGTGGCTAAAGATGGCAACATGTGTTCGGAAGGTGGCCTCAGAGGTGTTTGGCGTGAGTAAGGGAGGCAAACAGGAGGGGAAAGACACCTGGTGGTGGAACGACGAGGTGCAAAGGGCTATTAAGGAGAAGAAGGAGTGTTTCAAGCGTCTCCATCTTGACAAGAGTGCAGCCAACATCGAGGGCTATAAATTAGCAAAGAGGGTTGCAAAGCGAGCTGTGAGTGTAGCAAAAGGTAAGACGTATGATGACCTGTATCAGCGGCTAGGCACGAAAGAAGGGGAAAAGGACATTTATAGGATGGCTAGGATCCGCGAGCGGAAGACAAGGGACATCAACCAAATCAAATGCATTAAGGATGGGACAGATCGACTGCTAGTGAAGGATGATGAGATCATGGATAGATGGAGAGAGTACTTCGACAAGTTGTTTAATGGGGAGAGTGAGAGCCCTACCCTTGAGTTAGATGACTCTTTTGACGATACCAACAGACGTTTTGTGAGGAGAATTCAGGAGGTAGAGATCGGGGAGGCTTTGAAGAGGATGAAGAGAGGTAAAGCGTTGGGTCCTGATGGTATTCCCATTGAGGTGTGGAGATGCCTAGGAGATAGAGCAATAGTTTGGTTAACTAAGCTTTTTAATCTCATTTTTCGGTCAAACAAGATGCCGGAAGAATGGAGGAGAAGTATATTAGTACCTATCTTCAAAAACAAGGGCGATGTTCAAAGTTGTACTAACTACCGTGGGATTAAGCTGATGAGCCATACGATGAAGTTTTGGGAGAGGGTCATCGAGCATCGCCTAAGAAGAGGGACAAGTGTGACCCAAAACCAATTTGGGTTCATGCCTGGAAGGTCAACTATGGAGGCGATTTTCTTAATACGACAATTGATGGAGAGATATAGGGAGCAGAAGAAGGACTTGCACATGGTCTTCATTGACCTTGATAAGGCATATGACAAAGTACCGAGAAATGTCATGTGGTGGGCTTTGGAGAAACACAAAGTTCCAACCAAGTACATTACTCTCATTAAGGATATGTACAAAGATGCGACGACGTTTGTCCGGACATGTGATGGCAACACCACTGACTTTCCTATTAACATAGGCCTACACCAGGGGTCAGCATTGAGCCCTTATTTATTTGCTTTAGTGATGGATGAGATCACAAGGGATATACAAGGTGAGATCCCTTGGTGTATGCTCTTTGCTGATGATGTGGTGCTAGTTGACGAGAGTAGTGCAGGGGTTAATAGGAAGTTAGAGCTGTGGAGATGCACGTTAGAGTCGAAAGGGTTCAGACTTAGTAGGACCAAGACCGAGTACATGATGTGCGATTTCAGCGCGACTAGGCATGAGGGGGGAGACGTTAGTCTAGATGGGCAAGTGGTGGTCCAGAAGGATACGTTTCGGTATTTAGGATCGGTGTTACAAAAGATGGCGACATTGATGAAGATGTTAGGTATAGAATTTCAGCTGGCTGGTTGAAATGGCGGCAAGCTTCTGGCATCCTTTGTGACAAGAGGGTGCCACAAAAGCTAAAAGGCAAATTCTATAGGACATCAATTCGTCCGGCGATATTATACGGTGCTGAATGTTGGCCTACAAAAAGACGACATGTGCAGCAACTGAGTGTAGCAGAGATGCGGATGTTGCGGTGGTTTTGCGGGCACACAAGGAGGGATAGAGTCCGGAACGAAGTTATTCGGGATAGGGTCGGGGTGGCACCAATTGAGGAGAAACTTACTCAGCATCGGCTGAGATGGTTTGGATATGTCCAACGAAGTCCTCCTGAGGCGCCGGTGCGTAATGGGATCCTTGAGCTAGTCGATAATGTAAAGAGGGGTAGAGGTAGACCTAAACTGACGTGGGATGAGTCGGTTAAGAGAGACCTTAAGGATTGGAACATCTCTAAAGAGATAGCTTTGGATAGGAGCGCTTGGAGACTAGCTATCAATGTGCCTGAACCTTGAACTTATTTCTTTCGGGTTTCATCTCTAGCCTACCCCAACTTACTTGGGAAAAAAGGCTATGTTGTTGTTGTTGTTGTTGTTGTTGTTGTTGTGCTTCAGAACCCAGTCTTCTGTATTGTAGTCCTGAAGAACCCAAATGGACAGTTGAGTCATGAAGCGAGGGTCATCTCTATGTTGACTCATGTAATGCAGCTGTCCTTGGGATTGACCAACAAAAACAACATCACTAGAATTGTCCAGCCCGCTGATGATCCTACGCTTGTTCCCTTCCCCATCAACTGCAACTATTAGCTCCTGGTCTATATCATCAAAGTGGGTGACATTGAAATGTAGCATGCCATTAACGAAGGCACCACTTGCGTAGACAGATAAGGCCTCATCTGAACTCCACTCGCTTGTCCTCTGAGACCAGACCCCAGTTTCAGACGAGTAGGTGTGCACCTCTTCCACGAATGCCCCTTCGTAAATCCCGAGCTGGACCAGCTGAAAGTGCGCGGACACAGCAGGATCGAAAATTAAATAGGTAGCACTATCACATTGGTGAAACAAATCAAGGTCCAAGCCGGAGTTGGGCACGGCCACCCATTGCTCGGTGGCGGGGTTGCACACGACAAAGCCCAGTGAATCGTAGGTGTCCTGTCACGACCCCAAATGTAAAAACATGCTTAACATGTTAACCACATCATTATGAGTATCATTAGTGCATAATAAAGCATCTTGTGCATGTGAGTTTTGTTTTAAATTTAATTTTGTGTACATTTGATTTTGTGCTTGTTAAGAAAATTCAAATTTTACTATGCAACTTGGCCTCCAAAAATTTTATTTAAATACTAGATTTCAAATGTTGATTTAAAAATATTTTTTGCAAGATTTTACGACTTTTGAACCGAGGCACAAAATTCAAGGAAATTTCAAAAACAGTCTCTTTGTTCTTTTTGTTTTGACCAAATTACAAAAGCTTTTTGAGTGATTCTTGTTCCATTGTGTTCTTTGTGATTTTATCTATCTCCAGTAAAAATTTGGTGAATTTTTGATCCCGGGAACACCTTTTTTTCGAATTTCAAACTTAATCTCTTTATTTTCCTCGCCCGGGCCCACCTGTCAGCCTCCTCCTCCTCTCCTCCTCTCTGTTTCGCTCGCCGTCGCCGCGGCACGCGTCGCCCGCCGCCGGCGTTCATCCTCGCGCCACGTGCCGGTCAATCTCGACTTCCGTGTCGCGCGCGACCTCCGCTCGCCCTTATCCTCCCACGCGTGACACCGCGGCCTCATCCTCCCCGCTTCCCCTCAAACCCTAGCCCGCCATCGCCGCGGTCCGAGCTCCTTGCCGCCGCTCCGAGCTCCGCCGGCCGCCGCGATTCGCCGCCGCCGGTGAAGCCCTCCACGATTTAGCGCGCGCGCCACCTAGCCCGCCCCCTCCTCGACTGATTTCGCCCCTCACCCGGCCTCATCCCCTCCCCAGCAGTGCCGCCGGCGAACGCCTCGGTCCGCCGCCGCCTAGCGTCGTCGCGCCGCCCGGCCGTCGCCGTTCCTCGCCCGCGCCGCCGCTGGTGAGCCGCGCCGCCCCCTCCGCATCCCCATGCGCGCGCCCTTTGCCCCGCTCCGGTCCCGCCTCTCTACGCCGCATCACGCCGCCGTCCGCCGGCGCCGCCGCGCGCGCGGTGTCCGCGCGCACCGCGCGGTGCGTGCGCGCCGTGGCCGCGCCCCGCCGCGGGTCAAGGCCCTTGGTTGGCTTTGACTCGGGCCGGTGGGCCGCTGGCTAGCGGGCCCCACCCGTCAGCGCCTGCGGGTGTGGGAACCCGGGTGCACCTAGCGATTTGGCTAGGGTTTCTTTAGGGTTTATTTGCCTGCCACCTTGTAAAATCTCTAAAAAATCATGTATAGCTCCAAAAATTGTGAAACTTGTTTTGTTGGAATCCTCTAGCTGAGATCTACTTAGGAAAAATATTGTTTTGCATGTTACTTTGCTGTAGATTTATCTATAGATTTAGTTTTCAAAAGTAAGTTTAATGCTTGGTTATTTGTGTACTGCTCGAAAAATGCCAAACCAAATTTTGTTAGACTCCTTGTAAGGAGTAGTTTTCAGTGGTGCAACTTGTTCATATGTTTCCTTGCTGTTTATCAAGGTTTTAGCTTGTTTTCATATGCTTTATCTGAAAATGGTTTAATATAAAACTTTTTACTGGAAAGTGAGAAAATAGTAAAACTAGTTTTGTTAATTTTGTGCTCCTGTCTAGTTTCTAGGATAATTTTATTAGATTTGTTTAGTTAAGTTTTCATGACTTTTCTCATTTATCTTGCTTAGAGTAAATGAAAACTAATATATTTATGATTACTTCTAGGAAAAAAGCTTTTGCTACAAAACCAATTTTCATGAGTCCCTTATAATGTTCTTTGCTTTCTCAATTTAATTTGTTATTTATGTTTGTTTTATAAGTTTATTTCCTAATTCTTGCTCTAGTTTCCTAGTTCGTGTTTGCATAGTGGTTGGTTGTTGTCGCGCGTATTACGTTTATGCATCATCGCATATGTGCCATTCATTATTCACGTCTTGTCGCCCTTGCATAAGCTAGGGTATCACACTAATGCATGCATCTCATTTCATGCATAGTATTTCTTGCACAATCATGACATCATGCTAATTCTGGCATTTCATTCATGCATTTTAGTGACCGAACCGTCGGAGAACGAACCCGTGAAGCCCGCCGAGCCCGTCGAGCCTGAACCCGGAGTTCCGTTCGCGGTCGAGTCCGAAGTTAACCAAGGCAAGCAGCTAAGCATATTCCTTGCACCTACTTAATCTGATTTAGTTTAGCTATCTCACCGGGTAATGTTGGGTTATATATATTATGTATGTATTGCATTTTTATACCTATCTTTATGCATAATCCATCCTTGATTTGTTATTCCTATCCTTGGCACTAGTTAGACAGTTAATAACTTAATCTGACTAGATGCTTAGCCCTGCTTAGAATACTCATATTGCTTGCTCGAAAGGAATGGTTTGGAGTATCACACTTACCTGATTATCCTTGAGTGCACTCGAGTATCTGGGACAAGTGGAGTGCAGTATCGAGATTCGAGCGGAATGTTAGGGCCTAGAGAATGAAGTCACATGGGCATAGTCCGCTTGGATCGATTAAGGACCGAGTGGACGACGTTGGTTTTGAGCACCTTTCCGTGCTACCACATATCCAATATAATGGAACGGATAAGCCAATTACCTTCTTTGACTTGATCATTGATGTACAGTCCTAGATACGTGGCTAAAGGCTGTGCAGAGAGGCTTAGAGGTGTCCCCCGGATGGACCTATGTGTAGGAAAGTTTAGAGATGTCCCCGGTGGAAACTAAGTCTCTACGCGTAAGCTAGGTGTGAAGATTTCAATGATCGAGCCATGTTGGGAACGGTTGTCGCGAGTGCCCCCTTATCCAACTTTGGCCGGTTGGGTGAGTCGCATGGTCCTCGCGTCGTGTGGGTAAAGTAGTACACCCTTGCAAGGTTATAACCAATTCGAATTGCCGCGCTCTCGGTTATGAGCAAGCTCATTATCCCATGAACTCCTCATAGATTATCGTTTATGATGGGAACGGTTCTTGTTACATCTATGATCAGTTATAGATGATGTTACTCTCTTAATCAACTAAAAGTGTTTGGGGGTTTGGGCAACTTTAATTAATTTTGTTAGAAGAGCTCATGCTTATGCAATAATTACTTAACCTTAAAGCTTTTATTTGAGCCTTTGCATGATCCTTGCTTATTTATTTGCGTAAGTCTTGCGGAGTACCTTTGTACTCAGGGTGCTTCTAACCCTAGTTGCAGGTGAACCCGAAGTGGTGTTTGGCCACTTCTACCCCGCCGATTTAGGCGCGGGGGAGGAGTAGGTCGTTGAGGCTGGGATGTTGTCCTTGAGCAAGACATCATCATCGTAGTAAGTTTCTTCGTAATCGAACTCCGTGAGAGCATGTAAATATAATAATCCTTAAGTTTCTGTTTAATATGGTTTCTGTGAGCCCAAGGTTTGTAATGAAGTTAGGTTGGACCCACCTATATCAAATTTGTAATAATAAATGAATAAAATTGCTCTTTATGGATCATCAGCAATGTATGCGTTTGTATAACGGTACGTGTGCTTAATCCTGGGCATGTGGCAAACACGTACCGGGACTACCGGGTTTGCTCTCGTTCTGGGTGAATTGTGTTGATTAAGTGCCTCTAAGGCGTGGATTAGCACGTGGCGTGTCGAGAGACGGACACGTGTTAGCCCTCGTCTTAAAGGATTAATCAATAATTTCACCTAAACCGAGGGTAAATTGGGCGGTTCTCACAACGGGTATCAGAGCTGAGGTTTCCATAAAGTGAACCTAAAATTGGCTTAGTGGGTTGAGAGTCAAATAAAATTTGACTACTTGCACTAAGATTTACTTTGGTTAAAAATTTGAACTTAAGGTAAAATGCTAACTTTCTTCCTTTGTCTTAGAGCTAATTCTTTCTTACTGCTTCACTTGTTTAATTAAGATGTGCTTGACCCCTCCTGTCAGCATGAGTAGCAGAAGCGTAGGAAAACCCCTTTTTACCTGCTGAAAACCTTTTGAGCCTTTTACCGGAGTTGAGAAGGTGGGAATCACCCATTGTCTTGAGCGCTAGTAGGAGGGTTGTAGCGATGCTGGACAATGCGGTTGTTTCGGGTCATGAGTGCTAGAGCGTTAAGGCGTGCTCACGAGGTGAGGAGACGTCATGTTGCATTCCTACTTCGCATGCATGCATCATATCATATATATTGTGTTGCTTTGGGTGTTTGCTAATATTTTCGTATAAGTCTCTTCACACCTTTGCACATCTCACTTTTGATAGACCTAATATGGTTAGAAACATAGGAAAATTGATGTGTGTTTTTGGAACGAAACCTAATTACTTGTTCAAACAATTGACATGCAGAGTTTTGAATCTAAGTTTCACTTTCTAAGGTTCTATAACCTTTCCTGACATTTATTGCCATCATAAATGTTAGCTTCAAAGATAATTTGGAGAAATCTACAGGTCATCCTTGTCTCTCGGTCATACATTCGAATGCTAGAAGATAATTCATCTCGACTATCCTTAATAATGAGAAACAACTTGTGGTTCTTCTAGCGTTCATATTTGTTTATTTCAAAACGCCTTGATTCCTATATCTGAATTGAATCCGCTTACATTCTTGCTCAAATAAATATGAGTACTAAAAAAAAAAAACTTGATCACATACATCATAGCCATCGTGCCTGAACAGGGTTGCAACATAGTTGCATTTCATAATCACATGTTGTTTGGGTGTGAGTCTAACATAGTGGAATCCGTGTGATAGACTAACTAACGTTATGTGTCATGTATGTCTACGTAAAGCTTTTGATGTTTTTGAAATTTGAAAAACCTCTCTCTCAATTTGTGCTATTTGGGTTGCTCCCTATGATTTTCTTGTGTAGTGGTGATTGTTCCACGAACTATAGTGTCGCGACGGAACCTAGGGCCTCATATGGACTGCAGCCATATGATTGTGCCACTGGGTGCGCGCTGGTGCTTAAGTACGTGTGGATATGAACTACTACAATCATCTTGTCATGCAACCTTTAAATTTTTTTTTTCTTCTCTACCTCGTCTTCTATAAGGGGTAGGCCCTAGACGAATAACGATGCGAATGGGTTGTCTTAGTTTTGAGTTTCTAGGGGTATTAGTACACTAACTGGCATGTCAACATGCGCATCTTGTATCATTCAATTCAATTAATAAACAATATCGAGCAAGAATGTTCTTGAGAAAAACTTGCCTTGATACTCTTTCTTTTCAGTTTCTCCGAGCTCCTTAAGAACTCACCTTGACGTCTTTTCTGTATAGGATCACCGCTAAATTGAGAATTTGATTCTTCCAGAACTTCGAACCTCTC
This sequence comes from Panicum virgatum, assembly GCF_016808335.1. Lineage (NCBI taxonomy): Eukaryota > Viridiplantae > Streptophyta > Magnoliopsida > Poales > Poaceae > Panicum > Panicum virgatum. The sequence continues at coordinate 68,341,360 of NC_053147.1, forward strand.
TTCTCTGCCAAATCTTACTATATGTTAGCATTAGAATGGTCAACCAGCCCTTTTCAGCCGACTTTGATGGTGCCTGTATTCCCTCTTTGGATTCTAAATCTGTACCAATCAATCTACTGTGTAGCTGTCCAAACATATCCTTTCTCTAAGAAATGTTTCCTGGTGTATCATTCTCTGTCATTCATCCTCAATCACTCTCCGCCTTATACAATGTTATTCTTATCTCTCAATTGAAGAAGTGTCATAGTGTCCCAACCGACCCCGTCGATTCGGAGGCACTCGATCTTCAATCAGGTCTTATCTTCGAAGAATACCCTGATTTCTTTTCCGAGGGGTGAGTTTTCACTCTGTCACCACACCCATGTTCTTGTACCTCAATTCTTGGATGTGTAATTTGTCTATGTGAATTTGGTCTCAATCTAATCCAAGTTTTATCCTTCCCCTCTTGTCTACCTAAATCTCGGGACGAGATTTTCTTAAGGGGGGGAGAATTGTCACGACCCCAAATGTAAAAACATGCTTAACATGTTAACCACATCATTATGAGTATCATTAGTGCATAATAAAGCATCTTGTGCATGTGAGTTTTGTTTTAAATTTAATTTTGTGTACATTTGATTTTGTGCTTGTTAAGAAAATTCAAATTTTACTATGCAACTTGGCCTCCAAAAATTTTATTTAAATACTAGATTTCAAATGTTGATTTAAAAATATTTTTTGCAAGATTTTACGACTTTTGAACCGAGGCACAAAATTCAAGGAAATTTCAAAAACAGTCTCTTTGTTCTTTTTGTTTTGACCAAATTACAAAAGCTTTTTGAGTGATTCTTGTTCCATTGTGTTCTTTGTGATTTTATCTATCTCCAGTAAAAATTTGGTGAATTTTTGATCCCGGGAACACCTTTTTTTCGAATTTCAAACTTAATCTCTTTATTTTCCTCGCCCGGGCCCACCTGTCAGCCTCCTCCTCCTCTCCTCCTCTCTGTTTCGCTCGCCGTCGCCGCGGCACGCGTCGCCCGCCGCCGGCGTTCATCCTCGCGCCACGTGCCGGTCAATCTCGACTTCCGTGTCGCGCGCGACCTCCGCTCGCCCTTATCCTCCCACGCGTGACACCGCGGCCTCATCCTCCCCGCTTTCCCTCAAACCCTAGCCCGCCATCGCCGCGGTCCGAGCTCCTTGCCGCCGCTCCGAGCTCCGCCGGCCGCCGCGATTCGCCGCCGCCGGTGAAGCCCTCCACGATTTAGCGCGCGCGCCACCTAGCCCGCCCCCTCCTCGACTGATTTCGCCCCTCACCCGGCCTCATCCCCTCCCCAGCAGTGCCGCCGGCGAACGCCTCGGTCCGCCGCCGCCTAGCGTCGTCGCGCCGCCCGGCCGTCGCCGTTCCTCGCCCGCGCCGCCGCTGGTGAGCCGCGCCGCCCCCTCCGCATCCCCATGCGCGCGCCCTTTGCCCCGCTCCGGTCCCGCCTCTCTACGCCGCATCACGCCGCCGTCCGCCGGCGCCGCCGCGCGCGCGGTGTCCGCGCGCACCGCGCGGTGCGTGCGCGCCGTGGCCGCGCCCCGCCGCGGGTCAAGGCCCTTGGTTGGCTTTGACTCGGGCCGGTGGGCCGCTGGCTAGCGGGCCCCACCCGTCAGCGCCTGCGGGTGTGGGAACCCGGGTGCACCTAGCGATTTGGCTAGGGTTTCTTTAGGGTTTATTTGCCTGCCACCTTGTAAAATCTCTAAAAAATCATGTATAGCTCCAAAAATTGTGAAACTTGTTTTGTTGGAATCCTCTAGCTGAGATCTACTTAGGAAAAATATTGTTTTGCATGTTACTTTGCTGTAGATTTATCTATAGATTTAGTTTTCAAAAGTAAGTTTAATGCTTGGTTATTTGTGTACTGCTCGAAAAATGCCAAACCAAATTTTGTTAGACTCCTTGTAAGGAGTAGTTTTCAGTGGTGCAACTTGTTCACATGTTTCCTTGCTGTTTATCAAGGTTTTAGCTTGTTTTCATATGCTTTATCTGAAAATGGTTTAATATAAAACTTTTTACTGGAAAGTGAGAAAATAGTAAAACTAGTTTTGTTAATTTTGTGCTCCTGTCTAGTTTCTAGGATAATTTTATTAGATTTGTTTAGTTAAGTTTTCATGACTTTTCTCATTTATCTTGCTTAGAGTAAATGAAAACTAATATATTTATGATTACTTCTAGGAAAAAAGCTTTTGCTACAAAACCAATTTTCATGAGTCCCTTATAATGTTCTTTGCTTTCTCAATTTAATTTGTTATTTATGTTTGTTTTATAAGTTTATTTCCTAATTCTTGCTCTAGTTTCCTAGTTCGTGTTTGCATAGTGGTTGGTTGTTGTCGCGCGTATTACGTTTATGCATCATCGCATATGTGCCATTCATTATTCACGTCTTGTCGCCCTTGCATAAGCTAGGGTATCACACTAATGCATGCATCTCATTTCATGCATAGTATTTCTTGCACAATCATGACATCATGCTAATTCTGGCATTTCATTCATGCATTTTAGTGACCGAACCGTCGGAGAACGAACCCGTGAAGCCCGCCGAGCCCGTCGAGCCTGAACCCGGAGTTCCGTTCGCGGTCGAGTCCGAAGTTAACCAAGGCAAGCAGCTAAGCATATTCCTTGCACCTACTTAATCTGATTTAGTTTAGCTATCTCACCGGGTAATGTTGGGTTATATATATTATGTATGTATTGCATTTTTATACCTATCTTTATGCATAATCCATCCTTGATTTGTTATTCCTATCCTTGGCACTAGTTAGACAGTTAATAACTTAATCTGACTAGATGCTTAGCCCTGCTTAGAATACTCATATTGCTTGCTCGAAAGGAATGGTTTGGAGTATCACACTTACCTGATTATCCTTGAGTGCACTCGAGTATCTGGGACAAGTGGAGTGCAGTATCGAGATTCGAGCGGAATGTTAGGGCCTAGAGAATGAAGTCACATGGGCATAGTCCGCTTGGATCGATTAAGGACCGAGTGGACGACGTTGGTTTTGAGCACCTTTCCGTGCTACCACATATCCAATATAATGGAACGGATAAGCCAATTACCTTCTTTGACTTGATCATTGATGTACAGTCCTAGATACGTGGCTAAAGGCTGTGCAGAGAGGCTTAGAGGTGTCCCCCGGATGGACCTATGTGTAGGAAAGTTTAGAGATGTCCCCGGTGGAAACTAAGTCTCTACGCGTAAGCTAGGTGTGAAGATTTCAATGATCGAGCCATGTTGGGAACGGTTGTCGCGAGTGCCCCCTTATCCAACTTTGGCCGGTTGGGTGAGTCGCATGGTCCTCGCGTCGTGTGGGTAAAGTAGTACACCCTTGCAAGGTTATAACCAATTCGAATTGCCGCGCTCTCGGTTATGAGCAAGCTCATTATCCCATGAACTCCTCATAGATTATCGTTTATGATGGGAACGGTTCTTGTTACATCTATGATCAGTTATAGATGATGTTACTCTCTTAATCAACTAAAAGTGTTTGGGGGTTTGGGCAACTTTAATTAATTTTGTTAGAAGAGCTCATGCTTATGCAATAATTACTTAACCTTAAAGCTTTTATTTGAGCCTTTGCATGATCCTTGCTTATTTATTTGCGTAAGTCTTGCGGAGTACCTTTGTACTCAGGGTGCTTCTAACCCTAGTTGCAGGTGAACCCGAAGTGGTGTTTGGCCACTTCTACCCCGCCGATTTAGGCGCGGGGGAGGAGTAGGTCGTTGAGGCTGGGATGTTGTCCTTGAGCAAGACATCATCATCGTAGTAAGTTTCTTCGTAATCGAACTCCGTGAGAGCATGTAAATATAATAATCCTTAAGTTTCTGTTTAATATGGTTTCTGTGAGCCCAAGGTTTGTAATGAAGTTAGGTTGGACCCACCTATATCAAATTTGTAATAATAAATGAATAAAATTGCTCTTTATGGATCATCAGCAATGTATGCGTTTGTATAACGGTACGTGTGCTTAATCCTGGGCATGTGGCAAACACGTACCGGGACTACCGGGTTTGCTCTCGTTCTGGGTGAATTGTGTTGATTAAGTGCCTCTAAGGCGTGGATTAGCACGTGGCGTGTCGAGAGACGGACACGTGTTAGCCCTCGTCTTAAAGGATTAATCAATAATTTCACCTAAACCGAGGGTAAATTGGGCGGTTCTCACATGTCCAAAGCCCTTCTGTGCCTGAAGAGGATTTGGCCGTTGCAGGAATGCACGAGATCGAGTTCCTCGATTCCCGGCTGCTCCCCCAGGAAGGAGAAAGACGGGAGGGGCACGGATCTACCCAGCGTGTCGATGAAGCGCCCGTGGACAACGCGACCCCCCTCGCCGCCGCCATCGCCGCGGTTGCCGCCGTGTATCTCGCCGTCGTAGGCGCAGAAGAAGCCCTCGAGGGTTTGGGGGAGCTTCTCGCGGTGGTGCCGGTCGGCGATGAGGTCGCGCCAGGCCTTGGACACGCACTTGAACAGGCAGAGGGATCTGGCGGGGACGCGGGAGAGGATCTCGATGATGGCGTCGTCGGGCAGCAAGGCCACCGCGGCCGCGCCGCTCCTAGGGCTGCCCATGCCGCTGCGAACAAAAAGGAGGAGCTTCAAGTGAGGAGATGAGCGCGGCAGATCGGAGTGCGGCGGTCGCCGAGATGGGGAATCTTACCCGCCGCCGGGGCGGCCCGACACCGCTGCTTTCTCTCGCTAGATTCAGTTCCGAGCGTCACGACGTGTCCTGCACAAGCAGATGCTACAATACAATCGTCATCGGCATCCCTTGGAAAGGAGATTTCTTTGTTGCAATTCCTAAACGATCTCGTGGACAATGACAAGATCTGGCAGCCTGCGGGGACATGGGCAAATAAATGGAGTTATCTGAAAAGGCCGCGTGAAAAAATCGTGGACGTACGTTTCAAAAAAAAAATCGTGGACCAGTAAATCGGATTGGATTTCGTCCCCGTGCATAGGGAAAACGGTTGTCGGAGTTCTTCAACATGCATTGTATCAATCTCGGTGCATAAATTTATAGCATAGCTACCAAGATTAAGAATTAGCTAACCGTGCTGCTAACTCGGTTCATAGAAATGAAATGAAACTCCTTGCTCATCCTATAAAACTCAATCATTCTCCCTGATCGATATTTCAGCAAAATTGATAATATAACATTCGTTTTAATCCTATGAAACTCTGTAAAATCCTCCATTGAGACTGGTGTTCGACTCACTAAATGCCTATGAGTTTATTTAACCATACGCCCCACGCGTGTCATAGAGGAATTGAATAATTATTTGGAAACGAGTAATTTCAGCAGCGCCATTCATCCATCCCCTCAAAAGAAAAAACAGATGAGCTGAAGAAATATAGCAGTTGACACCCACTCACCAACCACTTGCGTTGCAGATGCAGGTGGTGGCGTGGTAGGAGTAGGAGCACCTACCACTAGACTGCCCTTTTTTCCCCTGCCGTGGGGCCCGCAGTGACAAGGAAACAAAAGAAAAATCGATAGTACATAATCGATCCCACTTCCCTCTCCGCCGAGAACAGAGCTAATGACCTCCCTAATCCACTGACATGGTCTGGATGGGAGTTGCATTGCAATCAGCAGGGAGCCGGGGACTGTGAAATTGGCAACCTATGATATGATTCGCCTAATTCTGACCGACGAGATGGAATGGTATGAAGGTTGGTGAGGAAATTTTTAATTAGAGTAAATTGCACCATCATACAACAACTTGCTAGGTGGGTGCAAATTGGTCCAACAACTTGTAAATTGGTCCACACGCCTTGCATCCCCGCCGCCGCGCTTCCCATGTCCTTCTCCATCCACAACCGCCGTCATGGCCTCCCCTCGGATCGGCACGTGCACATGCGGGCTGACCATGCCCATCGTACCGGTATGACAAGCGTCTTTCATACCATGCCTGGGCCGAGGAGCTGGCACGCAGTGCGGCACAGCACGCACGACTAAACCATAGTGTCTAATCATGTCCTGCTTAAGCTGTGTTAGTGTCATGTCGTGCCATTCGGCTCATTTGGCCAACTATATGCGTGACTCATGACAATTAGAGCCATGTACAGCTAGTACGCAACCAAAAAAGTATAATTTTTTAGATAATGGGAAAAAAAGGGTGCTCAGTTTTGACCTCAAAAGAGGCTACAACCAAAAAAAAGTATAAAATTAGTATTCCTTTTTATGTAGTGTTGGTGATTTCTGATGTTTGTGCAGAAGAAATCTACTTTGCTTCAACAACGGCTTATTATTTCTATTATTATCCCTATGTTAAAACTTCAGCTCAGAGTTGAATGTATATTGTTGCATTTTTTTTTATCAAAGGTTCTTCCTTTTTTTTATCTTGGGTAGTTCCAACAGGGAAGGCAGGCAGCCAAGGTTGTAGTAGACGTCCCTGTCCGCCGAGATGCCGGAGGCGCGTCAGGGCCGGAGGATGCGGCACACGCCCCGGGAACGAAAGGCCACGGCCTGCGGTGCCGGGCGACGACACGGTGGCCGGCGGCGCGTGCAGGGCAGCTGAGAACACCGGCAATGCCACGGGCCACAAGTGTGCAACGCTGGTGGAGGATTGTAAGCGGAGGATTGGGACGGCAATGCCAATGCCAATGCCGTCGTCGCCGTGCGGTGGCCACAGCTGATGATGCCAAAGCGCGGGCGCGGCCAAGGGGCGCCTCCGGTGATCGTCGCCACCGGCTGACGCCAGTTAGAGGCCAGCGGCCGCCTCCGTCGCGATTTCCAAACCGTTGTCCACTCGTCTGGTTACAGTTTTTTTTTCTGATGAAACGTAAAATACTCCTCTAAAGCAAAAAGAAAAAAGAAAAAAGAAAAGGAAAGCTGTACAGCACCCTATATGCGCAAAGGATTAGCACTCCTTTAAAATTTGTGATGGCCCCCAAATCATCCGGTTGCAGCCAACGACTTCTTTTCTGCTCTGTTCTGTACTGCATTCCTCATTCCTCTTGTTCTCACTTGCAGGTCGCATGATCCGACATTGGCATCAGGGAAACAACACGCTATGCGTGATGTAAAATGAACCCTGCGATTCTGAAGGGCACTCACATACAGCAAAGGACGCATGCTTTTACAAAGAAGCTAAGATGAATGAACAAATAAAGGGGACAGGTACCAGTTATATATATATATATATATATATATATATATATATATATATATATATATATATATATATATATATATATATATATATATAGTTTGATGTCGATGCAATTGCAGCAGTTTAAGAAACTTGCACTTATCTGATACATCTGTTTATAGGGAGAACTCTGAAACATGGGAGGAAACCAAAATACCATATTGGTCATTGCCTTGTCTTCCATTATTGTAGTGGTTGATGTGAAGAAAGCAGAGAAGAAACAAGGAGCCCAGTCTGCGCCAACTCAGAGCAGTTCATATGCTGACCCAAACAAGATATTTGTGGGTGGGTTTGTTAGAGAGTCTATCTCGGAGTCTACTCCGTATATTCTATTCTATCTCTTAGCTATGTATAGAAACGTATCCTGTGTTGATACGAACATGTAACCATTGATGATTTGGACTTTATCTCTTGTACGTAATACCTGCATATAAATAGAAACCAGGCCACCCAATCTGGTTAAGGGCGTTCACCATATTTTACATGGTAATCAGAGCAACCTCTTCCGCAGAGTTCATCAATGGCGTTGTCCTCAACTTCGACTTCGTCAACAACGTCTTCACTCCTCGGTCAATCTGTCTCTGAGAAACTCACCAGAGATAATTTTCTTTTCTGGAAGGCGCAGATCCTTCCTCCTCTCCGAGGCGCACAGCTCGACGGGCTCCTTGATGGGTCGCGCGCAGCTCCGACCAAGACCATTGATGTCGAGGCGGCCGACAAATCGATCAAAAAGGTCGATAATCCTGAGTACGCCCTATGGGTGGCTCAAGATCAGCAAGTTCTTGGGTATCTCCTCAATTCTTTGTCCAAGGACATGTTGATCCAAGTGCTTGAAGCCAAGACGGCGGCACAGGCGTGGGCAGCCATCACGTCTCTCTTCTCCGCGCACTCCAAGGCGCGGGTCACGAACTTGAAGATGCTGCTGTCGACCACAAGGAAGGGCGGCATGACTGCAGCCGCATATTATGCCAAGATGAAGACTATTCGCGACGAACTCGTGGCGACCGGCAAGGGCCCTGACGATGAGGAGTTCATCTCGTTCGTCCTCAACGGGCTCAACTTCGACTACAACTCCCTCGTCTCCTCTGTTTTGGGACGTATTGGCACCATCACCATCAACGACTTCTATGCTGAATTACTTTCCTTTGAGATGCGTCTTGCAATGCTCAAGGAAACTCCTGATGGTGAGGGTCAGTTTCAGTCCTCCGTCAATGCTGCTTCGCGAGGGCGTGGCGGTGGCTATCGAGGGGGTCGTGGTCTTCCCAACCGTGGCCGCACAACAGGAGGTCGTGGTCCAGGAGGTCGTGGACCGGGAGGTCGCACTAGTGGTGGCAAGAAGAAGGAATCATGCCAGATTTGCGGCAAAGGCGGACATGAAGCGCTTCGTTGCTGGTACAGATGGGATGAAAGCTATCAGGCTGAAGATGAGAAGAGTGCCAACGCTGTGGCATCATATGGCGTTGATACAAATTGGTACACGGACAGCGGTGCGACGGATCATGTCACGTCCGAGCTCGAGAAGCTAACAACGCGTGACAAGTACCACGGGCAGGACAAGGTGCACACAGCCAGCGGATCAGGTATGATTATTAGTCATGTTGGTAATGCATCTATTCATACCCCTATGCATAATCGTGATCTGATTCTTAAAGATGTCCTTTGTGTTCCTAGCGCCCATAAAAACCTTGTTTCCGTGCATCGTTTAGCCAAAGATAACAAAGCTTTTCTTGAATTTCACCCATCCTTCTTTCTCATTAAGGATCAGGTGTCGAAGAGAGTCATCCTCCACGGCAGGTGTGAAGGGGGACTCTATCCCTTGCCAGCACCAAATATAAAAGCGCATGATAAGCTCATCCTTGGAGTCCAACGTCCATCCTCTGAAGTCTGGCATAGCAGATTAGGTCATCTAGCTTTTCCTATAGTTAGGCATATTGTTAAGAGTCGAAATCTTCCATGTTTAGCAGAGTCTAAGTCCCAGTCAGTTTGTGATTCATGTCAACGTGCAAAAAGCCATCAGCTTCCCTATGGAGTTTCCACTAGTGTGTCTACTGTTCCTTTTGAGCTTGTTTTCTCAGATGTTTGGGGACCAGCTCCCACGTCAGTTGGTAGACATGAATATTATGTAAGCTTCATTGATGATTTTAGCAAATATGTTTGGATATATCTCCTTAAGAAGAAGTCTGATGTTTATCAAGTCTTTCTTAATTTTCAAAATTTTGTTGAAAGACAATTCCAGTGCAAAATAAAAACTATGCAAACTGACTGGGGTGGTGAATATGAAAAATTGAACTCTTTTTTCCAGAAAGTTGGCATTGTTCACCATGTTTCTTGTCCTCATGCTCATCAACAAAACGGCTCTGCAGAAAGAAAACATCGCCACATAGTTGAAGTTGGTCTTGCCCTTCTTGCAAATGCATCTATGCCATTAAAATTCTGGGATGAAGCTTTTCTCACTGCCACCTATCTCATAAATATCTTGCCAAGCAAAGTTCTTGATTTTGATACCCCCACTAAAATCCTTCATGGTCATGATCCTGATTATTCCATGCTCCGCATTTTTGGTTGCGCTTGTTGGCCCAATTTGCGTCCGTACAACACAAGAAAACTTGCCTTTCGTTCTACTAGGTGTGTCTTTCTTGGCTATAGTCCTCTTCATAAAGGATACAAGTGTCTCGATCCTAGCACTGGCCGTGTTTATATTTCTCGTGATGTTATTTTTGATGAATCAATTTTCCCTTTTTCTAAGCTTCATGAGAATGCCGGTGCTCGTCTTCGAAAAGAAATTCTTTTGCTTCCTGAATTCTTACGCAATGGGGATCATGATATTTGCATTACTGATGTGACTAATGATCATAATCAGTGTGCTTCTAGCTGTCTTGATGGGTTGCAGGTTTCTCAGTTGAATCGGCCTGAACATTTGGACAACAATGGTGCAATTCCTGCTCAAAACGGTGCTGGTGACGTGCAATATGGTGTCCAGCAGCCTGGTGCGCCAATTGAGGATGAGATCCTCGTACCAGGGACACCTGCGCGCGCTGCCCTCTTTGATTCTGAGGATTCTGTCGGGCGATGCAGTGGCAGCCCCGACAATGGCCGATGTGGCGCGAACTCGGCTAGCCCTGACACGCGATGTGGTGCTGGTGTGGACTTGGCTGGCCTGGACGCGGGCAATGTTGGCGCAGCAATCGACACTGATGGCGAGACCTTTTTGCATGGTGACGCGTCCGCTGTTGTTGCACTTGTACCCGTGGCCCCTACTCCTGCTACGTCTTCAACACAAGGCCCTGCTGCGTCCTCAACACCAGCTGGCCCAGTCACCAGGCTTAAAAAGGGAATTAGTAAACCTAAAAAATATACTGATGGGACTGTTCGGTATGGCCTTTCATGTTCTGCGGAACCATCAAGTGTCCGCGACGCCTTGGCAAATAAACATTGGAAGTCCGCAATGGATGATGAATATTTTGCTCTTTTGAAGAATGGCACCTGGCATCTTGTGCCGCCATCTCAAGAAAAAAATGTTATAGACTGCAGATGGGTCTATAGGATCAAAACAAAGGCAGATGGCACATTAGACAGATACAAGGCACGTCTAGTAGCCAAAGGGTTCAAACAAAGGTATGGAATTGATTATGAAGATACCTTTAGTCCAGTTGTTAAAATTACTACAGTACGACTTGTTTTATCTGTTGCTGTGACTAAGGGGTGGAAATTGAGGCAACTTGATGTTCAGAACGCGTTTTTGCATGGTGTTCTGGAAGAGGAGGTTTATATGAAGCAACCACCTGGGTATGAAAGTTTGGAATTTCCAAATTATGTGTGCAAACTTGATAAAGCTATCTATGGATTAAAACAGGCCCCGAGAGCTTGGTATTCAAGGTTAAGTGCAAAACTTCTCAAGCTTGGTTTTGTTGCATCAAAGTCAGATACTTCATTGTTTATTTACAAACATTCTGGAGTTACCTTGTATATGCTAGTTTATGTTGATGACATTATTGTCACTGGATCCTGTGATAAAACTATCTCTACACTATTGAAGGAGTTGAGATCTGAATTTGCACTCAAAGAGTTAGGTGATCTGCATTTCTTTCTGGGAATAGAAGTGAATCAAACTTCAGATGGAATTTCCTTGTCTCAAGAAAAATATGCTTTGGATCTCCTGCAACGAGTTGGCATGAAGAATTGTAAGGCGGCGCCTACTCCACTGTCGTCATCTGAGAAACTTTCAGCATTCAAAGGTGAACCACTGACAGCAGAAGATTGTACAAGGTACAGGAGTATTGTTGGAGGATTGCAGTACTTAACTATTACTCGGCCTGATATATCTTTTTCAGTCAATAAGATTTGTCAGTATCTACATGCTCCAACGATGGCTCACTGGTCAGCAGCTAAAAGAATTTTGAGATTCGTGAAAGGAACATTGAAATTTCGGTTGCATTTGTCCAAATTTGCGTCAATACAACTACATGCATTCTCAGATGCCGACTGGGGGGGGGGGGGAGATTTGGACGATCGGCGCTCAACTGGAGGCTTTGCTATTTTTCTTGGTCAGAATTTGGTTTCATGGAGTGCTAGAAAGCAGGCAACGGTCTCACGGTCAAGTACAGAAGCAGAGTATAAAGCTGTTGCTAATGCAACTGCCGAATTGATATGGATGCAGTCATTGCTGGGTGAGCTTGGCATTCATCTCAAAGAACCACCATCAATGTGGTGTGATAATTTAGGAGCCACATATCTGTCAGCCAATCCAGTCTTTCATGCTAGAACAAAACATATAGAAATTGACTATCATTTTGTGCGAGAAAGAATAGCACGAAAGGAGCTTCTTATCAAGTTTATTTCTTCTAAGGATCAGGTGGCGGATGGCTTTACTAAAGCATTGTCAGTCCAAAGTCTCAAGGAGTTTCAACGCAATCTAAATCTTCGTGGCTAGTGGAAGTTTAGATTGAGGGAGGATGTTAGAGAGTCTATCTCGGAGTCTACTCCGTATATTCTATTCTATCTCTTAGCTATGTATAGAAACGTATCCTGTGTTGATACGAACATGTAACCATTGATGATTTGGACTTTATCTCTTGTACGTAATACCTGCATATAAATAGAAACCAGGCCACCCAATCTGGGTAAGGGCGTTCACCATATTTTACAGGGTTTAGTGACAAGATCACCAAAGATGACCTGTCAGGTTACTTTGAGAAGTTTGATGTTGTTGTGTGTTATGATAAACTAACAAGAAAGACAAGGGGCTTTGAGTTTGTCACTTTTGAATCAAAGGAAGCTGGACAAGGTTTTGGAGAACCAGTTTCACTACTTAAAGGGAACAAAAATGGAAACAACCAAGGTTAAACCAAGAAGTTCAATGGATAGTGGGGACTGGGGTCCCAGGAGCCCTGCTAATGACTATGGTGAAATGTAATAACCCCACAACGGACCATTTATCCCTTGGAATGGCCCTTATCTGGTTCCATATCCATATTCATACCTTTACGCACCACCTGGAATCATGAATTATGGGTACATGATGAACCAAACAGGCACCTCAAATGATACTCGGATGATGGCAGTGTGGCCCCCTCCCACGTTGTATGCACAATATGCAAGTTCATATGAACATGATTTTGCCAGATTCAAACTTTCACTGGCTTGAAATCAGATCCAGCAAAGTTAGATTCCAAATTACTGGTAATTGCTCCTTGATCAACTACAGATTAAGCCTTCTATTTAATGCGTAGATTTTTCCATGCATATAGCTTGTGTGCTCTCACGTGGCAACAATCGTTGATTTTGTTCCTTGTGCAGTAAGGAGGATAATGTCACGACACTGGTGACGCTTCGCAGCCACATTTTGCTAGGGAACTCTAGGCAGTTTTGAAGACTGGAGCTCTGACGTCTCACCATGAATCGTTTTACCTGCCCATATTCTTTGTTCGCACTATATATATATATATATATATATATATATATATATATATATATATATATATATATATATATATATATATATATAGTGTTTTGCTATAATGCACCTGGGTGTATTTTGTATAAAGAATGCACCCATCCTCACAGTTGCTCTACTGTGATAGTTCTAGTTGCAACTGGATTGTGTCCAGTTGCAACCTGGTTGGTTTGAGTTGCAACCGGTTCGCGTCCAGTTGCAACTGGGTCAATCCGAGTTGCAACCGGTTCGCGTCCAGTTGCAACTGGGTCAATCCGAGTTGCAACCAGTTCACGTCCAGTTGCAACTGGGTCTGTCCGAGTTGCAACCGATTCACGTCCAGTTGCAATCCGGGTCGGTTTGAGTTATAACTAGTTCGTGACCAGTTGCAACCAGATTGGTCTGAGTTGCAACCGATTTGTGACCAGCAATATGTTCGCATCCAGTTGCAATTAGTTCTGTCCAGTTGCAATTGGGTTATTCTTCCAGTTGCAATTGATGTAGTCTCTCAGTTGCAACTGTAGGGTATAAGTGCATTTTGTATAGAGAACGCACATTGTTGCATATATATATATATGCCGAGGCTAAAACTAAGATGCAATTATGTTATTGTTATTGTTGCAATTCAGAGTGCATATAGTTGCAATTACATATTTTTTAAAAATATTGTTGAAATATATTGTTCATGGATCTCATTTTGTTTGGTATATTTTTTCCAACAACATGCTTCAAACGGAACTGAAATCATATCTACAGTTCAGAAGACATCGCATTTTTTAGATTCAAATCAAGGAAAGATTTCGTCACATGCAGGCTTCTGATGGGTTGTTTGTTGGATGACGTGGCCTCACATAGTTGGTTGGTTTTATTGTTGTTTTGCTCGTAGGCGCGGATTGCTGGTCCGACAGGGTGCATCCATAATAGACAATGCACCTTGTTGCATTTTAGTCTTGCAGTATATATATATATATATATATATATATATATATATATATATATATATATATATATATATATATATATATATATATAGTCTGATGTCGATGCAATTGCAACAGTTTAAGAAACTTGCACTTCTCTAATAGATCTGTTTATAAGGAGAACTCTGAAACATGGGAGGAAACCAAAATAGCATATTGGTCATTGCCTTGTCTTCCGTTATTGTAGTGATATGTCTAGGTCTGTCTATACTATCTGCAGTTAAATACTTATGCACTCAATATAGAGCAATCAACTTGCAAATATGCACTGAATGTAAAGTAGATTATGGCATAGGATGATGAGATGTACTAAACTATTGGTAGTTGATACGCATATTCATCAAAGTCTCAACCAAATGATGTGCCAAAATTATTTAGAACAATACAGTGAAGCCCCATCGCCCATGGATACAGCGAAAGTGGTGCTAGACAAGCCGGTGATCTTGGAGGACAATTGTCATTCAGTAACGTTGAAATGGTGTGGCCGTGCATGGGCTGTGCGTGGTCTCACGGAGATAGCCTCAGAGGCGTCATGTATTTTTTTTTCTTGTTTTCCATAGTGCATGAGGGCGCGCACGTGCTTCTTTGTACTGATACTCTTTGCATATCACGGTTGAAGATAAGTTGTGATTTTGAACTTGTTGTTTGACAGAGCTTTTGCTTGCACAGCAAGATGCCTAAATCATGACATGTTCTTGTTTGCTACTCTGACAGAGCTCACGTAGTATGCCTGTTAGACTGAACTCTGAAGGGTTCCTGTGACAGAACCGCCAAATTAAACTCAAAATTAAGCTAAATGGTCATCATTTGAACACATCAGGCATATTTGGCTTAACGGCACTGTGACAGAACCGCCAAATTAAACTCAAAATTAAGCTAAATGGCCATCGTTTGAACACATCAGGCACATTTGGCTTAACGGCTTAATTTGACAGCTCTTTCGGAACGGACCTTCTGACCGAAACAAACACCAGTAGTCCCACGCGAAGGTGAGCGCATGCAGTACAAATATGACGAGTACATATAAATACGATTACAATAACGAGTAGAGTACGTTAAGTTCTACAAACCTGGTTTAATTACATAAATAATATACAAGAGCAACTTTATTTTAAAACAAAGTCCGATATAGAAACCTAACGTCTATAATACATGAAGCGCAGTATCGAATCACACACTTAGCCCACGGGTGTGTGATTTTGTAACTAGCAAGGACTAAGCATCTGGTCCGGCCGCCTCCCAACCATCCGCGCTAAGCTGGATGAATTTAGCACAACAAGGGCAGAAGTCTACCTCATCCTGACCTGAAATAGTTTGAGCCACAACACTGAGTATACTAATACTCCGCAAGACTTACCCGACTATGGGTATACATAGCCCATTATCTAGACATGCATGGCTTTCTGGCTGTGGGTTGTTTTGCGGAAAAGCAATTAAGAGTGAGTCCTTACTTTCAATATTTTAGCTCAAGATTAGGAATGGTGCCTATTTTCTACGGTTTGCATATCTATACCAATCAGTATGGAAAAACAATTGATTAGGTACCACTATACTGATCATTTCATTCCCATCCATATTCTTACTACGATGTGACTCGGGGATCAAGGTGCTCATATCCGAGAGCGACTGACGGCGAATCGATTCGATTTAACCTTGCAAGGTGGACCTAATCAACACGGCACGTATTTGCCCCGTCGGACAATACAAACCAACCATTCCCCTCCTCGCCTCGAACTACAGGACCGCCCCACCAGCATATAGTCAGCCGAGCTCAACGAGAGACCACCAAAAGTAAATACATGCATCCCAATTCTCCGCGACTACTCGACTCGCCCTAAGGGGTGGGAAGGAGTCCTGTACTTTCGAAGTAAGGCAGTACTCGGCTTACCGGTTTCGACTACCTCCTACTTCCGGTATGCGGTTAGTACAATTCAAACATGATCAGCAGGGCCGACAACGGTACGGTCCTTAACCGACACAGATGGGCTAGACAGTTCCCGCCCGGTCTCCAATTCATATCCTTTCCTCCATATTCCAATATTCCATAATCAAATCACAAAGACATCCTATATCTCGCGAGTAATAGGGAATTACTCGACTTCTACCGAATCCTATTTTTAGCATGGTAAGGATAACGACATACACGTACTAGTATTCCGACCAATGGAACCTAGGAACCATGCAATTAGGGTTTCATCCAATGCCTAGAAACTTAATGCATAACCAGGTAAATATATATAACATTTCATAAGTTAAAAATAATAGGTTATGCTCCGCGGCTTGCCTGCGGGCTACTGCTCAGAGCTAGTGTCCACTGGGCCTTGGGCCGGGTCGTCATGAAACTCCTGCGGGGCTGGCTCCGTCTGCTCCTGCGGCTCCGCGATCACCTCGTACACGACTTCCTCGGTCGCGGTTTCTATATGCATGCATATGAGACAATGAGTAAATGCCATGCATATGAGACAATGAGTAAATGCCATTATGAATTTGCCATTAGAAGATAAACATTAACAAATTAACAATTTACATACAATGATGCAGGTATGGTGATAATTAACTTAAACCCTAAGTGCTAAGAACAACTAATCTACCTAAGTATCAAACTAGAGGACCATTTAATATCAACAGAACATGCCTTGCAAAGGCATTTATTAAATGACTTCTCATGATTTCTAAAGAATATTATATATATATAAGGATATTGTTTACCCCTATGCAAATATACTAGCTAGGTACCTTTTATAAACATGTACTAAACTATGTATTATGATCATGAAAATTTTACAGTGAACCACTCATACTTAAAGTAAGCTACTGCAAAATTTTCACAATTTTTAGATTAACAGATCTATAGAAACTAATTAAGCAAGGCTAAACACACTTTAAATTTTTGCAGGATTAAAAAGGTCATTTTGCCAATATGGGTATTTTTCCTCCATAGATCTTACTCTAACAAATCCAACAAAATTTATTTCATATTTTTCACATTTTTCTTGATTTTATATGGAATTTACAAGCTACAGCTGAAATAAAATACAAAATAAAAGAAAAATATCCCCCCTTACCCCACTGACCAGCGGGCCCCACTGGTCAGTGGGAGGGGCTTCTTCCCCGCCCGGCAAAGCACGCCGCGGCGCGCGGCGGCGCCCAGGCACAGGGCCGAGCGGCCTGCGGCGGCGGCGACCGGCGGTGGCCCGCGCGGCGGCCTGCGGCAGCGGCTCGGTGGTGGGGCCTGCGCGCGCGCAACCCTAGGCAGCAGCGAGGGTCAACGGCGGCGGCGCGAAACAGGGGAGGAGAAGCTTGCGGTGGTGGCGGCGGCCGATAGCGACCAGCGCGGCGGCTGGGCCTCTGGCTCGCGTGCCCGGGCCCGCGGCGCTGGTGCGGTGCGGAGGTGGGGCAGGGCGGTGGTGGTGATGCGGCTGCACGACGGCGGCGGCGCCAGAGCAGGGGAGCGGCGGCGGCACGGCCGCGTTTCAGCGGTGGCGGGGCCAGGCGGCGGCGGCGCGAGGCGGTGCGAGCATCAGTGGGGTAGGGCGGCCCTGGTGCTCGCGCTAGCGTGGAGAGGGCGGCGCGAGCGGGGCGCTCAGCGTGCGGCGGCGGTGAGCAGCTCGGCCGGCGGCGGCGAGGCGTGGAACGAGCGCGGAAACTTGGTGAACATGGAAAAGCAAGGGAAGCATGAGCTTCAGTGCATCACCTAGGGACAATTTGAGCCGTCAAGCGAAGAAAACGATGACCGGACGAGGGAGTTCGACGTCGAGGTGGATCTTGAGCTCACTGGTGACCGGCGGCCGTGAAATCAAGGATTCCCGGTGCTCTGGTCGAGGGGGCTCGTGAAGGAGAGGTCGAGGAGGAAGCTAGAGAGGTGGAGGAACTTCGGGTACGGTGGATTTGGAAGCTATGGAGAGGAGCTCGCGAATCGGGCCGGCGAGCGCGAGCTGCTCAAACGCCGTCCATGGCGAACTGAGGAAGGAGAAGGAGAGGAGAGCGAGGCGTAAACGGGAGTGAGGCAGGTGGCGAGCTCGGAAGGCGTCGTGGACGACTTGGCGACGACACCGGCCGAAAAAACAGGATCGGCTTCCACGACGGCAACGTGCAGCGGGGAGCTTCGGGAGGCCTCGCCTCCATTAGTGCAGACCGTTGCGCACAGGGAGAAACAGGGAGAAGAGAGGGAGAGAGACTGACATGTGTGGGCCACGTGTAAGAAATTTTTTATTTGAATTCAATTTTTTTGGATTGTTACAATCCTTCCCCCTAAAAGAAATCTCGCCCCGAGATTTAGGAGAAAAATGCCGAATTGAAAGGAAGTCAGAAAATCATATACCTTGGTATAATTGGAGCAACTCAGGACATTTGGACTGAACAAATTCCTCCGTTTCCCAGATAGCTTCTCGCTCTGATTGATTACTCCATTGTACCTTATAGAAATTGCTGGTTTGATTTCGAGTGACCCGAGTCTTGTGATCAATAATTTTCACTGGATGCTCTGGATAGACAAGATCGGGCTCCACTTGTAACTTCTCTATGTCCATTATCTTGTTTGGAACACGGAGGCATTTCCTGAGCTGGGAGACATGGAATATATTATGAACTGCGGATAATTAGGCAGGAAGTTCCAGGCGATATGCTACCGGCCCACATCGCTCAATGATAGGAAAAGGCCCAACATAGCGAGGGGCGAGCTTTCCCTTCACACCGAACCATTGGACTCCTCTCATTGGAGATACCCATAAATAGACATGATCTCCCACTTGGAACGAGATTGCTTGACGTTTCTTGTCCGCATAGCTTTTCTGCCGGGATTGGGCTATTTTCAAGTTTTCCTGTATAACCTGGACTTGTTCTTCCGCCTCACTGACCATATCAGGGCCGAATACATTTCTTTCACCGGCTTCTGACCAATTCAATGGAGTTCTACACCTTCGCCCATATAATGCCTCAAAAGGAGCCATTTTGATACTTTCCTGATAGCTATTATTGTAAGAATATTCAGCGAGTGGTAGACACTCATCCCACTTTTTACTATAAGAAAGTACACAGGCCCACAACATATCTTCCAAAATTTGATTAATTCTCTCAGTTTGACCATCAGTCTGGGGATGATAAGCTGAACTGCGGATCAGTTGTGTACCAAGAGAGGTGTGGAAATGCTCCCAAAACCGAGCAATAAATTGTGCACCACGATCTGAAATGATAGTTTTTGGAATCCCATGAAGGCTCGCAATATGGTCCATATATAGTTGAGCATATTGCTTGGCCGTATAAATAGTTTTCACAGGAAGAAAGTGTGCAGACTTGGTGAGACGGTCAACAATAACCCAGATAGAGTCGTATCCTTTTGAAGTTTTAGGTAAGCCGACAATGAAATCCATACTGATGTCCTCCCACTTCCAAGATGGAATACTCAAAGGCTGAAGAGGACCTGCTGCTTTCAAATGGCTCGCTTTGACCCTTCTACAGGTGTCACATTCAGACACATATTTAGCAATCTCCCGCTTCATTCTTGTCCACCAAAATCGCTGCTTCAAATCTTGATACATTTTATTGCTGCCCGGGTGGATAGAATACCTAGAGAGATGAGCTTCATCAAAGATTTGTTTTCGGAGCTCTAAATCTTTAGGTAACACCAAACGATCCTTGAACCATAGAATTCCAGCCTCATCTTAATGAAAACAATTCACCTCCGGGTCATTTTCCGCAAGTCTTTGGCGAATCTTTTCCATCCCGACATTATGTTATTGAGCAGAAATAATCCAATCTCGAAGAGTAGATGAAATGACCAAATTATTAAGACTGCCGTGCATGATGATCCCCAAGTTTAATTTTTCCAGTTCATAACAAAGGGTTTCATTGTAAGGCACAATAGACAGGCAGTTGCATTGAGCCTTGCGGCTCAAAGCATCTGCAACCACATTGGCTTTACCCGGGTGATAATGAATTTCCAGATCATAATCCTTAATCAATTCCAACCATCGCCTTTGGCATAGATTTAGTTCATTCTGGGTGAAGATATACTTGAGACTTTTATGGTCCATATATATGTGAACAGGATTGCCCAGAAGATAATGACGCCAGATCTTCAAAGCATGAACCACTGCTGCTAGTTCTAAATCATGAGTGGCATAATTTTCCTCATGTCGCCGGAGTGCTCTGGAAGCATAAGCAATTACTCGACGGTCTTGCATGAGGACACAACCTAAACCCATACCTGATGCATCACAATATACATCAAAGGGTCGAGTAATATCAGGTTGGGCTAAAACAGGGGCAGATGTCAAAAGTTTCCTCAGGGTCAGAAAAGCCTGATCACATTTATCATTCCAATTAAATTTCACCCCTTTCTTGAGCAACTCAGTCATGGGCTTAGCAATTTTTGAAAAATCCGGAACAAACCGCCGGTAATATCCTGCTAGCCAAAGAAAACTCCGAATTTCCGGAATAGATGTAGGTGCTTCCCAATTCAAAACATCTTGGATTTTACTGTGGTCAACAGAAATTCCATCTTCTGATATGACATGACCCAGGAATGGAACCTCCTTTAGCCAAAACTCACACTTGGTGAATTTGGCATACAACTTGTGTTCCCGAAGACGCTGGAGAACAATGCGAAGATGCTCAGCATGTTCTTCTTCATTCTTGGAATATATAAGAATGTCGTCAATGAAAACCACGACGAACTTATCTAACTCGGGCATAAACACCGAGTTCATGAGATACATGAAATGAGCCGGGGCATTCGTCAATCCAAATGACATAACGAGATATTCATAAAGCCCATATCGTGTGGAGAAAGCCGTCTTTGGAATATCTTCGAGCCTAATTTTTATTTGATGATAGCCCGATCGAAGATCAATTTTGGAGAATACCTTGGCCCCGACTAACTGATCAAACAAAATATCAATTCGGGAAAGTGGATATTTGTTTTTGATAGTAACAGCACTCAAAGGCCGATAGTCCACGCACAACCTGAGGCTTTGATCTTTCTTCTTAACAAAGAGCGCTGGACAGCCCCAAGGTGAAGTGCTAGGATGGATATAACCCTTATCAAGTAACTCCTGCAATTGCTTCTTTAGTTCTGCTAACTCATTGGGTGGCATACGATAAGGTCTTCTAGAAATTGGTGCCGTTCCCGGTTACAATTCAATGGCAAACTCTATCTTACGGTCAGGTGGCATGCCTGGTAAGTCATCCGGAAAAACATCCGGGTATTCACACACCACTGGTATTTCAGCCAGATTTTTGGCCTCAACCTGATTCACTGTGGATGTCGAAGGTATATGGTCTACCAGATTCAAAGTCATAGAACCATACAGAGGAGAATCAATATGCACATATTGTGAAGTAGTGTCTAAAAGAACCCCGTGATCTCTCATCCAGTTCATACCCAATATAATATCAACTTTTTGGGTTGGGAGAACTATAAGAGACGTGGTAAAATATTTTCCTTGCAGCTGTTGAGGCACTCGTCTGGCAACTTGATTGGTAATTATTTGCCCCCCAGGTGATTGGATATTGCACGATCTTGGCATATATTCTATTTCTATCTCAAGTTTGATCACACACTCCTTGCTAATAAATGTGTGAGATGCACCCGAATCAAATAATACGGTAACAGGTTGATTATGAACTGAAAACGTACCTGCCATCACTTGAGCTCCCTCAGGAACATCCTCTTGCGTGGTATAATGCACGCGTCCTGGCTTGAAATGAGCCACTTTCGGCTTCTAATTGTGCTGATTAGAACCCTGAACTTGTTTAGGTGGCATACGGCATTCACGTGCAAAATGACCAACCTGACCACAGTTGAAACAGGGAGGGAAATTAGGGCGTACACCCTGTGGCTGCACCCACGTCTTCTGCACATTCTGCTGAGGCACCAAAGATCTGGCTACCCCTTGAGGTTGTGGGTACTAAGGTGGTCTATATCCTGACTGGTACTGTGTTGGCCTAAATCTTGACTGCTGTTGCGGAGGCCGATATGTGGTCTAATACTATACTGGTCGGTACACCAGCCGATGCTGATAAGGTGCACGAGGGGGTCCGGCTTGAATTAGACGAAACCTCTGATTAGCCTGACTAGAAGATCCACCCATTGGTGCCTTCCTCTTTTTCTCTGCTTGGTGAGCTATACGGGCGTCCTCTTGAGTGATAGCCCCATTGACCAGCTCACTAAAAGTGTTGAATTTGAACATAACCAAGCGTTCCTGGAGCTTGCTGCTAAGCCCCTGCCTGAAGCATGCTTGTTTCTTTTCATCTGTTTCCACATGATATCCAGCATATTAAGACAAGGTGTTGAAAGCTTGAGCGTATTGCGTCACAGTATTATTGCCCTGTTTCAGAGCTAAGAACTCATTGAGCTTCCTTCGAATAACCCCTTCAGGGATATGATGTGCCCTGAAAGCTTCCTTGAACTCATTCCAAGAAAACCGAGTGCCAGCAGGGAACATAGCTACGTGATTATCCCACCACGTACGTGCAGGACCTCTGAGTTGCTGCGCTGCAAATGACACCTTGTCATTGTCATTATACTGGTACAAAGTGAACATGGACTCAATGGTCCGGAGCCAACTGTCAGCCTCCAGTGGCTCATCCGTCTTATGGAAAAGCGGTGGCTGAGTACCCAAGAACTCCTGATACTCAGGGACAGGCGGCTGGTGATTGTTATGATTTCCATGCCACGGTGCAGCACCCTGATGAACGAGCTGACGGAGCAGTTCCGTCTGTTCATCGCGCCCAGTCAACATGGCCGCGATTGCCTCAACCAAATTGGGAGGCGGTGGCAGCGCATTAGCACCATTGGGCGCAAAGGGATCATTATCGGTGTTCGGCATTCTGCAATTAATCATGAATCGATTAGTCCCAATATCTGATTAAATTAAATAATCATGATAGTAACTAATATTCAATTCATGAAAAATGCTGAATTTAGAACACTGATTAAATAACTCAGTAATTGTATCACCGCTTTTATGCCCCACAATTGCAACAAGAATAACTGGATCATGCATGAGGGAGGCGCAATCATTTTTGCATCATCTAGTGAATACAAAATAGGCCCTAACTAAATCTCAATATCACAAATCTTCGCGGTATAGATTTGACAATATCTCCCAAACTATACGTGCAAAAATTCATAACTTTCGCAAGTGAGTGGCTATCAAAATTCTCTACAACTTTTGTATAACTTGCGTTTACCGCATGGATCGTCTTCAGGAATTTTTACGTACTAAACTTCGATGCTACGAAAATTTTTACCGCATAAATCATACTTCACGAATTCTTACGTACTAAACCTCGGAATTACCATAAGTCGAACACCAAGATGATATTTTACAATGGGGTTACACACCTACAAGCTCAGTTCAGACATATACAAACCACATTCCTATCTTACATCAGAGTTATTCTAGCCATACTACAGGATCTAGTTGTCCACAAGACATTTACCAAACTACAATACTATGTTAGCCCTTCCTACATCCAAAGTCTAGCTCCTCAACGCAGCGGCTGGTACTCGAAGACGCGCTCAACCTCGATCCCACGCGCGCGTAACTCCTCCTGCAGGCGTCCCACGTTCTGCTCGTTCACTAAAATGGCCGTGGACCCAGCCTGAGATGGGACGTCATTCTGACCGACTGAACTCTCCGCATTAGACATCTCCTGAGGCCCAACTCCTGACTCAACACCTGACACCTGAGGTGGTGGCTCAGGTGGGGCTGTGGCCTGCTGCTGCTGAAGCTGCAACTGGTGCACGTTCCCTAGTGCAACCTGAAGTGCGTCCTGTAAGTGGTCAGCTAGAGCCTCCTGGTCGTCCACCTGCTCAGTCAACTCCTCAATCTGCTGAGCCTGCTCCGCTAGCTGCTGTATCTGCTCCGCTAGCTGCTGTGACTGCTCCTCTAGCTACTGTGACTGCTCCGCAATCTGCTGAGCCTGCTCAACTATCCTCTGCTCCTGCTCCAAGAACTGCTGTGCCAGCCACACTACCTGCTGACTCTGCTCTGCGAGCTGCTGGCTCTGTCCTAAGATCTGCTGAGTCTGCTCCTGTGCTGTGGCGTGAGCTGTCCGAAGTCCCTGCCGGTAGAGTGTGTTCTCGTTCCTAAACTGGTCGCACACACCCAACATACCGGCGGTGTAGCGGGCAATCCTGGCCAAAGCTGGGATGTGGCCTGGAAGAGTAGGGTCCAACAGAAGAGAAAACCGCTGCCTCGAGTACTCAGAAGTCACTCTGACAGGAAAACCAACTGTCGAAGCAGAGTAACTCGCAAAGATGGGCTCCTGCTCACAGAACTAGGTAATGGCCATCGCAGCTGCACGATCCCAAATGCTCAACATCTCAGTACCCTCAGTGTGCACCTCCCAAGGGTCTGACAGAAAGAGACCGAGGCGTGCCGGAACTCGCAGGCGGGCCTCCCAACCAGCGATGCCCCCCTCAGAGGACACGCGACCGTAGTACTGGGGAAGGCCCTCACGGTGAAGACAAGTGGAACGCACCCACCCGTCCTCGTCAAAGTGGAAGTCCGACAAGGCCGCCATTTGCGAAAAAAGCCGACAGCGGTAAGAAACATTCCCAAAAGAAAATACGAACTCATAACTAATAAAACGGTAAACACTTACAGCACTCTAGAAAAACAAAATTCTTTTAATTTCAAACTTCCAACAAAAATTCACAACACAAATAACTCGCTAACCCACTCTTATAATGCAATGAATGGTATTATGCATGATCGTCCTACGTCACCCTTCCAACAAAAAAAATTGCCGACAAATATAGGGCAATATACGTGGTCTTTCGGTGGCAACATACGCTCTCAATTATATAATCGATTTCTACACGCCTTAACTTACGCATTCGTTTGTTAGTGTACCTGCAAAAATCACATGATATACAGATATATGCTTATATCCACGACTGGACCCTTTGTGCCAGCACACACGAACGGCCCCCATGTGTCCTACGCCACATGGGTAACGCATATGCAGTTGCCCACATATTCACACATACATCACCATCCACTATAGAGATGGCGCCCATACGTTTAACGCTGCATGGACAGCGCTGCATACGTTACCGAGGCAACGTATTCACTTCCCGTACAAATCGCCTTACAGGACACCCAAGGGTAAACGTGTCCCAAGGTACACGGTCATGACCAATCGCATGACAGATTTACTTCTCGTAACATTGCCTTACGAAATGGCCGTGCTCACAATCACACGGTGGGAAGTCCGTGCTCCATATCAGGCGGCAGATAGCGACAGGCTCATTTGAATGGAGCCTTATCACCTCCTCGTATGCTCATCATACGGGACCCGCACACGTATGAAACACGTGGGCCATTCTAAGAACTACCAAGAATGCTCACCTTGCTTACCTTAGCATAGCTGCGTCGTTACAATATTAAGTAAGGGTTATGCAAGAAATTAAGGTTTAACAGAAAGAATGTGCTGGAAGTCAGTGAATATAAATATTGCCACCAATTTATAAATAATCATGTACTATGTAGGGCTTAATACGGATTTAATCGTAAAGCGCGACTGAAACGATTTTCTTTATACCCCAGAAATTCGTTTTTAATTTTGAAAATCTAGAAAATAATCACATTCATACCACCTCTGGTGTATTTCGGCTCTGATACCAGCTGTGACAGAACCGCCAAATTAAACTCAAAATTAAGCTAAATGGCCATCATTTGAACACATCAGCCACATTTGGCTTAACGGCGCTGTGACAGAACCGCCAAATTAAACTCAAAATTAAGCTAAATGACCATCATTTGAACACATCAGGCACATTTGGCTTAATGGCTTAATTTGACAGCTCTTTCGGAACGGACCTTCTGACCGAAACAAACACCAGTAGTCCCACGCGAAGGTGAGCGCAGGCGGTACAAACATGACGAGTACATATAAATACGAGTACATATAAATACGATTACAATAACGAGTAGAGTATGTTAAGTTCTACAAACCTGGTTTAATTACATAAATAATATACAAGAGCAACTTTATTTTAAAACAAAGTCCGATATAGAAACCTGACGTCTATAATACATGAAGCGCAGTATCGAATCACACACTTAGCCCACGGGTGTGTGATTTTGTAACTAGCAAGGACTAAGCATCTGGTCCGGCCGCCTCCCAACCATCCGCGCTAAGCTGGATGAATTTAGCACAACAAGGGCAGAAGTCTATCTCATCCTGACCTGAAATAGTTTGAGCCACAACCCTAAGTATACTAATACTCCGCAAGACTTATCCGACTATGGGTATACATAGCCCATTATCTAGACATGCACGGCTTTCTGGCTGTGGGTTGTTTCGCGGAAAAGCAATTAAGAGTGAGTCCTTACTTTCAATATTTTAGCTCAAGATTAGGAATGGTACCTATTTTCTACGGTTTGCATATCTATACCAATCAGTATGGAAAAACAATTGATTAGGTACCACTATACTGATCATTTCATTACCATCCATATTCTTACTACGATGTGACTCGGGGATCAAGGTGCTCATATCCGAGAGCGACTGACGGCGAATCGATTCGATTTAACCTTGCAAGGTGGACCTAACCAACACGGCACGTATTTGCCCCGTCGGACAATACAAACCAACCATTCCCCTCCTCGCCTCGAACTACAAGACCGCCCCACCAGCGTATAGTCAGCCGAGCTCAACGAGAGACCACCAAAAGTAAATACATGCATCCCAATTCTACGCGACTACTCGACTAGCCCTAAGGGGTGGGAAGGAGTCTTGTACTTTCGAAGTAAGGCAGTACTCGGCTTACCGGTTTTGACTACCTTCTACTTCTGGTATGCGGTTAGTACAATTCAAACATGATCAGCAGAGCCGACAACGGTACGGTCCTTAACCGACACAGACGGGCTAGACAGTTCCCGCCCGGTCTCCAATTCACATCCTTTCCTCCATATTCCAATATTCCATAATCAAATCACAAAGACATCCTATATCTCGCGAGTAACAGGGAATTACTCGACTTCTACCGAATCCTATTTTTAGCATGGCAAGGATAACGACATACACGTACTAGTATTCCGACCAATGGAACCTAGGAACCATGCAATTAGGGTTTCATCCAATGCCTAGAAACTTAATGCATAACCAGGTAAATATATATAACATTTTATAAGTTAAAAATAATAGGTTATGCTCCGGGGCTTGCCTGCGGGCTGCTGCTCAGAGCTAGTGTCCACTGGGCCTTGGGCCGGGTCGTCACGAAACTCCTGCGGGGCTGGCTCCGTCTGCTCCTGCGTCTCCGCGATCACCTCGTACACGACTTCCTCGGTCGCGGTTTCTATATGCATGCATATGAGACAATGAGTAAATGCCATGCATATGAGACAATGAGTAAATGCCATTATGAATTTGCCATTAGAAGATAAACATTAACAAATTAACAATTTACATACAATGACGCAGGTATGGTGATAATTAACTTAAACCCTAAGTGCTAAGAACAACTAATCTACCTAAGTATCAAACTAGAGCACCATTTAATATCAACAGAACATGCCTTGCAAAGGCATTTATTAAATGACTTCTCATGATTTCTAAAGAATCTTATATTTATATATATATTTATATATATATATAAGGATATTGTTTACCCCTATGCAAATATACTAGCTAGGTACCTTTTATAAACATGTACTAAACTATGTATTATGATCATGAAAATTTTACAGTGAACCACTCATACTTAAAGTAAGCTATTGCAAAAATTTCACAATTTTTAGATTAACAGATCTATAGAAACTAATTAAGCAAGGCTAAACACACTTTAAATTTTTGCAGGGGTAAAAAGGTCATTTTGCCACTGTGGATATTTTTCCTTCATAGATCTTACTCTAACAAATCCAACAAAATTTATTTCATATTTTTCACATTTTTTCTTGATTTTATATGAAATTTACAAGCTACAACCGAAATAAAATACAAAATAAAAGAAAAATATCCCCCCCTACCCCACTGACCAGCGGGCCCCATTGGTCAGTGGGAGGGGCTTCTTCCCCGCCCGGCAAAGCACGCCGCGACGCTCGGCGGCGCCCAGGCACAGGGCCGAGCGGCCTGCGGCGGCGGCGACCGGCGGCGGCGCGCGGCAGCGGCTCGGTGGTGGGGCCCACGCGCACGCAGCCCTAAACAGCAGCGAAGGTCAGCGGCGGTGGCGCGGAACAAGGGAGGAGAAGCTCGCGGCGGTGGCGGCGGCCGATAGCGAGCAGCGCGGCGGCGGGGCCTCTGGCTCGCGTGCCCGGGCCCGCGGCGCTGGTGCGGTGCGGAGGTGGGGCAGGGCGGTGGTGGCGACGCGGCTGCACGACGGCGGCGGCGCCAGAGCAGGGGAGTGGCGGCGGCACGGCCGCGTTCCGGCGGCTGTGGGGCCAGGCGGCGGCGGCGCGAGGCGGTGTGAGCATCAGTGGGGTAGGGCGGCCCTGGTGCTCGCGCTAGCGTGGAGGGGGGCGGCGCGAGCGGGGCGCTCAGCGTGCGGCGGCGGCGAGCAGCTCGGCCGGCGGCGGCGAGGCATAGAACGAGCGCGGAAACTTGGTGAACATGGAAAAGCAACGGAAGCATGAGCTTTAGTGCATCACCTAGGGACGATTTGAGCCGTCAAGCGAAGAAAACGATGACCGGACGAGGGAGTTCGACGTCGAGGTGGATCTTGAGCTCACTGGTGACCGGCGGCCGCGAAATCAAGGATTCCCGGTGCTCTGGTCGAGGGGGCTCGTGAAGGAGAGGTCGAGGAGGAAGCTAGAGATGTGGAGGAACTTCGGGTATGGTGGATTTGGAAGCTATGGAGAGGAGCTCGCGAATCGGGCCGGCGAGCGCGAGCTGCTCAAACGCCGTCCATGGCGAACTGAGGAAGGAGGAGAGGAGAGCGAGGCGTAAACGGGAGTGAGGCAGGTGGCGAGCTCGGAAGGCGTCGTGGACGACTTGGCAACAACACCGGCCGGAAAAACAGGATCGGCTTCCACGACGGCAACGCGCAGCAGGGAGCTTCGGGAGGCCTCGCCTCCATTACTGCGGACCGTTGCGCACAGGGAGAAACAGGGAGAAGAGAGGGAGAGAGACTGACATGTGGGGCCACGTGTAAGAAATTTTTTTATTTGAATTCAATTTTTTTGGATTGTTACAGTTCCGTTCCCTCACTGTCACTGATAACCAGAATTGTACTAGACAAGAACTGCAGAACACGATCACAAAAATGAAAGAGGCCTTCTAGGATCACGCTTTGTCCGTGATATTCCGATCCGGCATGTGGTCCCGTGGTTGAACGTGCATCCGTGCCGCCGGTGTTGGACGTCGAGGTTTGGTGCGGTGTCTGCCACTCCCACGCGGTGTCGCGCCGTCGTTTCCGAGCCCGGAGCTAGCGCACGAGCTACGAATGAAGACCTGCATCATGAGCCCTGAGCAGGGCCACCCAGGCCGTCCGCCCCGGCGACCTCACCGTCGGTTGGTCCATTGAGGCGCGCGTCTTCCCTGCAACCGCAGGCAGCCTCGTGACATCCTGTGAACTTTATGACCTCGACGAGAAACGGGCGTCGAACAAGGACCCTCCCCGCCGAGTTCGGCGCTGCGCCGCCGCCGCGCGCGCGCGGAGATGATGATGTGGCGGTGAAGCGCCGGAGAGGCCGAGAGGCCAAGGCAGATGCTTCGGCCACGGAGACGGACGCGGGGTGCGCCTCTCACTCAAACGGTGGCGTTGCCTCCGGTGACAAACGGGAGAGCTCGGCAGCGAAAGGCGAGCCAGCGACGCCAGCGGGCGGGACGGGGTGGTCGGCACTTCATCTGCCGTTCACGTCGGACGGTATTTTATTTACCGTCCGGGCTCGGTTTGGTTTCTCGCTGGCCGTTCGATGTTGACAGTACGGCCAGGATTCGTCCTGACGACCTCACACTCAAATTTTCAGGGGCCACGGCCCAATTAGCGGAGCCCACCGTTCACTGGAGCCCGTGGGCTGCTGGGATTTTTTTTTATATAATTGGCTGCTGGGATTTGAAATCGTTGGAGCCGGCCGTTCTCTAGTTGTCGTTGGCGCCGCCAGTTCGCCGATGACGACGTGGAAATCCGTCCGCCACCGCCGTCGATCGTCGCGATCCCCAGGCGAGGCGAAGGAAATGCAAGAACACATTGATGCTAGCTGATGAAGGACCAAGACGATGAAATGCGTTGAAGCAGCTTCGCATGCAGCAACATACAAACACCCAAACTGAACTCTTGTTTGAGATTCAGACTTTTGGTGTGGGTATTTGATCTTCATGCACGCTCGAGTATCTTCGACCTATTTCTTGGTTTCTTACCATCGACAAATCCTATCCGAATGCAGAGTCTTCTTCAGTTCTCGTGCAGCTCTCGATGTCTCGTGCAGGTCACACAATCGACATTGGGGACTAGGGAAGAAATGCAACACGAGCCGTTTCATGCGAAACGAACCTACGATTCTGGAATACGACATGCTAACTGAATGATTGATGTACGAACACTTCATAGGGTACTTGCAGTTGGAGCAATTTATGCATGTCTTTACTATATGTGCTAGCTATATATGAACTCAACACATAAACGGGTCGGCTACCAAGTACTACTAGTACTATATATAGACCAGTGCCATGCCTTGAACTTAGGTTCAAAAATCAAACTGTTACGAGTTCAATCATCTTCTGACTTGTGTTAATCTTTCATCACATATATATGGGTAACCACTGAAGTATTGGAGCAAACCAAAAGTCCAAAACAATATGGTGGGTGTTGACTTCTATACAATTGTGTGAATCCCAAGCTGGGTTCGATAGATAGGCTTGCTGCGTGTTGGATAGCTACTCTTTGTTGGGATTCTGATCTGTAAAGCTTAAACAGTGAACTCATTAAATGATCTACAGTAAAATAATTAATGAAAAGCTAAAGAAGATAAGGGAACGGGATGGAAACATCCCGTGCCGCCTTGATCAGGGGCGGCAACCGACGTAGGCATGTCGGTTCCCCCAGTGTGCAACTGGCCTATATAAAGGGGCAGAAACCCCGTTAAAAAGGTGTTGATCACCTTCGCATTGCCAACACCGGGGTTTTGTGACCGGCTCAAACACACACACATACACAGATGAAAGAAGAACAGAGCAAGAAGAGGAAAGACGGAAGCTCAAGAGCAAAGGTACTAAACCTAATTGAGCTCCCTGTTTGTGGTTCAAATCTTAGCCTAGTGATCCTATAAGACCTAACAATGGCACCAGAGCCATCTAGAGCTAAGTTTGAACCCTCTGAGTTTTCGGTTTCATGTCAAAAGCCCATATTCACGTCGTTTTGCCTCTGTTAAGTTGAAATAATGCCCGAAATGATGTCAATTCGAGCTAGAGCTTCGAATTAAGCATGAGAAAGGAGGGGAATTGAAGCAATTAAGTACTAATCCTAAGAAATTCCCAAAATTCCCAAATCAGGAACCCTAGCTACAGTGTTATCCCCAAATTTTTCCCCAAATCCTTGAACCCTAACCCTAAGATCTAAGAGAAGGGCGAGGAGACATACCTAAGGGCCGTCCTGGCCATTGCTGGCCTCGGTGTTGCCGCGGCCGGCGCCTCAGTGCGGGCGCACGCCCGGGACTTGGCCCCGTGCGGTTCCCCTATCCCCGCCGCAACGGCTCGCCGCCGGCCTCCTCGGGCCAGCGCGATGCCGGTAGACCGGCCAGCGGCCGGATTCTGGCCCCCTCGCCGTCGCCACCGCGGATCTGGGGGATCTCACGCGCGCGGTCGGCAGGTGCCTTAGGGCACCGACGAGCGCTGCTCGACGGAGCTGCGCGCACGCGTTCGCTGCGCGCACCTCCGGCGAGCGGAGCTCGGCGGTGCCGTGGCCTCCCTCCGCGCCGGCGAGGTGCTCCGCATCGCTCGCCGCCTCCGCTCTCGTCCGCTCGCTCGGTCGCCCGTGGAGTGAAGAGAGAGAAAGGGGGCAGAGAAATGATTAGGGTTTGCGGGCGGGGCGCGGCCGAACGGCTTTTTAAGGCGGCCCGGGCGCGGCGTCGAGCGTCGGATTTCATCCGACGGCGCACGCGTCTCGCGGCCGAAGCGGGCCGGCGGGAGGCCGGCGGGGGTGGCACATTCCCGGCCCAGGCCCAAGTTTTTGGGCCTGAGGCCCGGGTGGAGAGGCGGTTCGGCCAAATGGGCCGGGGCGAAATATTGCTGGGCCGAAAAATGAGTGATGGGCCGAATTTAATTGTTATTTTTCTGGAAAATTATGATATGGGTATTGGGCTGTATAGTGTTGGGCCTAAAAATACTTATGGGCTGAAATAATGTTGGTTTAGGTTATAAATATTGTTTTATCTTTAAGTATTACGATTATGGTTATTATCTCATGTTTAAAGTTTAAAGATATATCTTTTGGCAAACAATAACAAGGATTATGATTAGACTTGTTAAGTAATGAAATTTTCTCATGTTTATTTAAATTTTATGACATTTACATTATGACTATTACTTGAAGTTATTGTTTTATATGTTATAAGCGATATCTTTATATAGTAAGGCCAAAATTAAGTAAAATTATGATAAATTTATGTAATTAAGAATGATTGAGTTTTTGCCTAAATAATATTGTTTTGGTCCAAACCTTATGGAAATTTTCTCCATTAATGATTAAGTATTTTTTTTCTTATGTTTATGATTAAGTATTCTCATTATGTTTTAATGCTTCACTTTATTTCTAAGGCATTTTATGTTTATGTTTTGCCTTAGCACAATTTATGTCACAATTGAAAAATTATGAAATACTCTCCAATTAAATTGGGATTATTTTCTGTGAAATTTTTGATTTAGTTTTAAGTCTATTTGAAGTATTATTTGAAATATTTATGATCCAATTATGATGATGAATTATTTTCATTATGAAATTAAGTTATCTGCTACATACTTACGTGCCACTTACTTGAATTGAGGCTTAATAATGAAGCATCTTATGACCCATAAGTATTATCAATTATGTGAGCATGTTATACTCACAAAATTGATATGCTCATAAGTGAATCATAAAGTTGACCCATTTTGGGAAAACTCAGATAATGACATCTTTTAATGGCCAATTTTCTAAGAAATTAAATAATGGGCCATATTTGTTTGATGCCATTAACACTTTTGTTTACGTTTGGAAAATGTGCATTCCATTAATAACACCACTAAGGAATTATTTATTATAATGATTGGAATGCACAAATTCCAATAATTAAGTGGCTTTAACTTATAATTGTCTCAGATTCGAATCAATCCAACGGGATATTTTGATTCAAGATCAGAATTTTAATGGTGATTCGTGGTTGTATTCTAACCAAAGTTGTTTACAATAATGGATTATCATGATTTAATTCATTAATAAAGTATATTATTCATAAGCCATGCGTACTAAGTGAGTCCAATTTTGGACATAAATCTTAAAGCTGGCTTTTGAATATTTTCTTAGTTGGGCCACAAATAACGTTGATAAGAATGTCAAATATTTTCTTAGTTGAGCCACAAATAACATTGATAAGAATGTCAGGGAAATACTAAGTTTTCTCTGATAAGTGAGAATTTGCTAAAAAGAATATTGGCATAACGTAACCGATTATATGACTTGTGACTACACATGTCATTCTTATCCTGAAGATTATGATTAACTTTGTGACTCATGACTATATTCTGACCAAAGTTGTTTATGGTCATGTGTCGCTAAGATTAATTGAGTTACTAAGTTGCGAGCTCTTAAGCAATTGTGGGCATAATCATAAACTAAGTTTTATCAAATTAAGCTAATACTGACTGATATGAATAATGAGAAATTATGTCAAGTCATATGGGTCATTTTCAATAAAGTTTCCGCTGCAAAAAGAAATAACACTCTGATTAAGTGTGGCATACGTTCATCATTCTGGCCAAAGCTGATTGATGAACGTGTGACTGCAAAATTTTGTTATTTCGGTTCATCTTCTGGCCAAAGCTGATTTTGAACTGGAATAATGAAAGGAGTTTATATCTAAAACTAAGTGTGGCTTGTGCTCATCATTCTGACAAAAGCTGATTGATAAATACCTGTCCATAATATTTTTGTTGGTCTTAATCCACTTCTGGCCAAAGCTGATTTGGGTTATGATTAAACAAAAGAAGTTTTATGCACATAATATTAAAGTGTGGCTTGTACTTATTCTTCTGGCCAAAGCTGATGAATAAGTGCTAGTTCACAAAATTCTGTTGTTCTTTTCTATTTCTGGCCAAAGCTGACTTGGATTGGTTCAATAGAAGAATTTTGTGCTGATGCTTGCTAAAATATTCTATAAAGCATCACATGCCTCTAAAGATCAAAACTAATGAGTGGCACTAAGCAATTAGATGAAAGTATCTATGCCTCATGAAAAGAACATCTGTTTATGGATGTAAAATCAAACTTATTAATTATCCCTATTGATGATAAGTATTAATTAAGTCATAAGTTCCTAAGATTATTTGAGATACCACTATCAAATGTGAAGTGGTTTTATCTGCACCTCATTAGTTCTTAAGATCATAACTAAGATGGCACATACAAGTGTCATAAGAGGTGTAGTTCCCATTAGAAAAGTTCAATATTAAAGATATTGATGAGAAACTAATAATTTTATTAGTGTCTAATGGGAATATATATTAAGATAAGTCACTTATGGATAAATATAAGAATCAGGGGGAGTAATCCCCAAAATAAGTTATGTTAAAGAGCATATTTGACATTAATGGTGAGTTGTTTCCCTTATTATGTATCAATGAGGATAAGATAATATGATGTGCATCAAGTCATGATTAAGCTCAAAGAAAATGAGACTAGAATAAGGGAATAAGGTGAGTCTCCAAGTAAGAAAAATTCTAAGTTTTAAAGAATTGTATTTATGAAAAAGAAGATAATATCATTAGATTCTATTAGTATAAAAATATGTTTATTTTCAATGTATACATTCATGTTACTTTTATATGTTGTAATAAAGATAAACAAACAAATAAATAAAGGTTCTTTGAAATATGGTACTATTGTATAGACCACATTTCGAGGGGGAGAGTGGAACCTTCATTAGAAAAATAGAAAGGCATTTCATTATTTTCCACCTCTTTATGTCAGGTAAGAATTAAATATTGAGAAAATATTAAGATAAGTTTATCATGTGTTAGTTTCTTATGTATCATTTAATTAACAATGTTATTCTTACCATGAGTTATATGTAAGCCTTAGAACTGGATACTATTTCAGTATCATATCTCACCACTAATGTCACTAAGTTGAAAATTAGAAGGGAGCTCTAAAGCAAGGAAGAATAATATTAAAAAACAATTAGCTAAGCTCACTTATGAATACTTGCTTTAGCTCCTTGTGGTGCTTTTAAGCCCACATGAAGATCTTTGATCAATCCCACTTAAAATGAAAGGGATTGATTATGTTATATAAGATATAAAGAATTGATGATATTTGTTGCTCATCATTTGAAAAACTATTGACTCCGTAAGTGATACATATGTACAATAAGAAATAAGTTATTTAATTAAGTTTTAAACAATAGGGATATTGTGTACATAAAATCTAGATTTTCTTTTTATTTGGATACTAAGATTGTCTTGGTGATACTCTTAAGTTTTGAACAATAATGTTCACCAAGATAAAGGTCCAGGAAATGGGTTGATTCCCATTAAGGGCAATAAATTTGCTTATGTTATGGCAGACGTAAGCATTATATGTTTAATTAAGTTATAAGTTGCCCTAAGTATCCTTAAAAGGACCGGAATATCTGGGAAATAAGTCCAGGACTGGACCCCTAGAAAATCATTTAGAACACTTCGCCTGATTGGCATAAGTGTAAAAGGTGTTATGTTACATGCCCACAAATAACGAGTCCAATATTTTGGACAATTATGTTACAAGAAGTGTTGATACTAAGAAATTCCACATAAAGTATTATCAACACTCTTGTGGGAGAAGTCATATGTGGAAGGCTTCAACCAATACTTTACCTAAAGGCATCGTTAAAGATGCAAGTTAAGTTGTGGCATGTCTTAAATTATACACCATCAAATATGGATTTGTGTCCCTGATCCATATCATTTTAAAGATAAGAAATTGCTTTAAGCAATTTATCTCGGAAATTATTAAATGAAAGAGTGCAATTTTGGATAGAGTAACATGTCGAGAGGTATTCCCAGACCTAAGACATTGTGAAAGATTGAATTCAGAATCAAATATGAATATTCAAGGCCTACATAAACTCTGTTTAAGACTAAGTGGTGCTTGACAAATTAAGTATGTCATAAGTGTTGAGCATCAAATAAGTTCTAAGATTATGGTGCTCAATATATATAAGTATTGAGTACTAAGTGATGTGACATAAGTTTTAAAGATTGAGTATCATGTTCAGAGACTTGCCTAATACATTGCCGGCATAAGAGATAAATGGCAGCCTATTAACTAAGGGACAAGATATGATTCTGGAAATACATTGGTTTTCTTCCTCCTTTAAAAGTGCATGCACATAAGAATAAATATATGAGGATAAACATATATGTTTAATGCATATAAAGAAAAACCAACTACACTCAGGGACTATTATAACCCTATATCTCCCCATAAGCCTAAGAGGAATCACTTTGATTTTGAATGGGAATCATGGTCACTTAGTCCTGTGGTACTTAATTGACTGCAGGGATTGATTGATCTGGTGTACCATCTTTTGAGAAGTGAGTCCGTAAGTTTTACATAAGCATAAGGAATAAGTTTTGGAGCTCCTAAGAAGTTCATTTGATAAGAGGTGGCGTACTATAGCAACTGGGTTCAATGGTATTTATGATTCACCATTGTAATCCTTTTGTCTTGGTGCGTCATTTTGTTGAAAAGTGGACTTATAAGTTTAAGCCTTACGATCAAGGGGGAGAATGTTGGGATTATGATCTGTAAAGCTTAAACAGTGAACTCATTAAATGATCTACAGTAAAATAATTAATGAAAAGCTAAAGAAGATAAGGGAACGGGATGGAAACATCTCGTGCCGCCTTGATCAGGGGCGGCAACCGACGTAGGCATGTTGGTTTCCCCGGTGTGCAACTGGCCTATATAAAGGGGCAGAAACCCCGTTAAAAAGGTGCTGATCACCTTCGCGTTGCCAACACCGGAGTTTTGTGACCGGCTCAAACACACACACATACACAGAGGAAAGAAGAACAGAGCAAGAAGAGGAAAGACGGAAGCTCAAGAGCAAAGGTACTAAACCTAATTGAGCTCCCTGTTTGTGGTTCAAATCTTAGCCTAGTGATCCTATAAACACTCTTAGTTTATATAAGAGAGATTGGAGAATGTACATGTCATTCTTGTCGCCACCATTTCTCCTCTACATCGTCCTCATGGTTCATGGTTGCGGCGGTGGCCTTCATGGACACAAGATTCCACCTTGGGCATCATGCTTTTCCGCTATCATGGGAGTCAGGCTGTGGTATACATAACCAACGACCCTCTCTACCAGCACCACCAACACCATCGTTGCAGCCCTCTGTGAGTTGTCTATCACCAAAGGTTATGGTTGCAACTGCTCCTATTGCCGAATGACTACCCTTCCTCGTGATGGTGGCACCACAGCTGGGCGACACCCTATGTACGGATGCTGAGGTTGCCAATGCTATAGCAAGTCATTTGTTGGGATGATGATGGTGACAACTACTATGTCGGCCATGAAGCGCATGATAAATCTCTTCAGGGTGGCAAAGCAAGGGGGAATCACTCATATATCACCAGTTCAGCTCTTTATCTCATAATAAAGATCACACTATTGGCTCGAAGCAAACATGCACATGAAATGAACTCAAGATCCTAAATAGATGAATGAATGAATGAATGGTACACAAACAGTTTTATGATCAACTTTGCAGCAGCTTACGAGCTAAATAAAGGGGCATGTACCCAAAACAGTTATAGTCTTTTAGATCGGTGTTTGGATCCTGGCATGTTCTTAGTTGCTCGTGAACTCTGAGATAGCTTATTATATGGGATGCATGTTGGCAGACTGGCCGTGCGCCCGTGCCATTGCCGGGCGAAAGAACCGGCGCGCGCCGCATGGTTACGTGCGCGTCGTGGAGGCTCAGTCGCCGGCAGAAAACATGGTGGCCTCAGCACCGCGGGCCGGGGAGGGCGCGGCGCTTGGAGAGGGGATCAACCGATCGAGGCACTGGCAAGAGAGGAGGTGGTTGTAGCGGTGGCAGAGATGAATGCTGACGACGACGCGTCAACTGTGTGGTCTGCGGTCCACCGGCGGGCGGCCACGGCGAACTGGGAGAGCGCGCCGGCGACTAGTGGCAGCGCGCCAGGTCGGGGTCGACGGTAAATCAAATACCGTCCACCTGGTCTGTATTTGGTTTGCCGTCCGGACCCGTGGTCCCCTGCTCCGTTAGCCGGTTTCGATCCATGCCCAGGATGTCGTTGGAGCCGCGTCATGTCCAGTGGTCATCCGCCGTCGCTGGCGCCGCCGGTGCCTCGCGACTGACGGCCGTCCGCTGATGACAATGAAAGCCAGCGCCTGAAGCAGCTGGGTACGAGTATTCAGTAAACTCCTGCCACAACAGCAGGTGAGGTTTTGTTAGCGTAGCTCTCGTGTAAACTTGTGTTTCTCAGTTTCTGTTAGTTAGAAAGTTTGTTTCTTGCCTTAGCTGTCGCGGAGCTCAGCCTCCGGCTTCACCGGCCCGAGCGCGTCTTGTAACTGCGCCACGATCTCTTTGTGGCGAGTGGAGTCCGCGTCGCGCGGCATGACCCGGCGTGTGGGATGGCACACGCATTCCTCGGATCATGGCGCGCGCCTGCAGGTGGAGAACGTGCCCCTGTTTCCCTTAGTTTGTTTTAGCTTATATAAATAAAAGCTTATCAGAAAACGTCGCAGTGATGCGGCACAAAAACCTCTGTGTCTTTGTTCAATCCACAAGCCTGTGTTCTTGAGAGTTCTTGAGAGCTGAGTGCTCTTGGCCGGAGCAATTCCGGCTGACAGGTTTCAATTTGCTGCTGATGGATTCCTCTCAAGAACGGAAAAGAAATTTCTCTCCTCGCAGCTCAAGGTCCTCTCTGTCTCCGACCAGGGCACACGTTCTCGTGGGCTTGCGCAAGAATACAGGTTCGCGTTTGCCGGGTTACTCGAGATTTCCATGTGAGCTTCTTGGCGAAACCTGCTTGTGGGACGGGGAGGTGGTGGCAGCCACCGCCGGACGCGATCACCGTCGCCGATTTCCCCGGCGGTGCATGACGGCGAAACTGCCATCCCTCCGGGGCACCAGTTCGCCAACGCCGCAGCGTTGCTGCCGGTGCCGGTATACAGGGCGGTCTCCCGCGGCGAGGCGGTGGCGCGGATGGCGGCGCCGCCGAGGCCGGCCGGTTGTCGCGGCGCTGGCGAGGTGTCGCGCGACCGGCCGTGGCGAACGGGCAAGCGAGCGGCGCCAGCGGCAGGCATCCAGGCCGCCGGGCGGACGGCATCTGGTTCACCGTCCACCCCGACCCCGGACGGTGTTTCATTTACCTGTCCGGATCCGGGATCACCTGGACCGTCGGATGTAAAGCGTGCGTGCAGGATCGATCCTACCGATTGGGCTGCTGGAGGTCGGAACACTGTGTGGGCCAAGCGGAGGCCCAATTACGGAGGACCCACCGGCCCAAGCGTGCGTGACCAGGAGGACTTCACCGTTCCGTTCTGTCTTCGTTGGTGGCCGACTCAACTTTGAAACTCTGAAGAGTCCAGTTCCCTCACTGATAACCAGAGTTAATTCCGGCATGTCTTGCTGTCGTTCAACTTGCGTCCGTGCCACTGGCCGGCGGCCGGCGTTGGACGTCGAGGTGGTGCGGTGGACGTCGTCGCGCCATCATTTCCGAGCCCGGAGCTAGCGCACTTGCTACTACGAGTCTACGACCCACACCATGATGGCCGAGCATGACCTGCCAGACCGTCCGCGCAGGCGACCTCGTCCGGCTTACCATAGCCTACCACCGACCGAGATGAGAGCAGCGCGGACGACGACGAACGGTGCCTTCTAGGACTACAGCGCCGACCTCGCCGTCGGTTGGTCTCCACTGAGGTATTTCTCCTGCAACCGCTCAATGACGATTGACGAGACAGCCGGGCGGCAAGGACCCTCCCCGGACGGCGAGTGTCGGTGCCGCCGCGCGCGCGGGGAAGAAGATGCGGCAGTGAACGAAGCGCCGCGCGGGCCGGAGAGGCGAGGCTGGCTGCCGACGCCAAGGAAGACGCTTCGGCCACGGAGACGGACGCGGGGGTGAACGCGCGGTGCTCCTCTCACACAGCGTCGCCTCCGGTGACAAACGGGAGAGCGCGGCGGCGAGCGGCGACGCGGTGGGCAGGCCGGCGGCCAGGACGGGGTGGTCGGCACTTCACCTGCCGTCCACCCCGGACGTCATCTCATTTACCGTCCGGGGCTCGGGTTCTGTCTGGCCGTTGGATGTAGATAGTGCGGCCAGGATTCGTCCTGCCGTCCTCACCACTCAAACGCAGGAGCGTTCTCTGGGCCGCGGCCCATTACCTGAGCCCACCCTTCGCTGGACCAGCCCACAGGCTGCTGCGATTTGAAATCGTCGGAGGCTGATCGGAGCCCGCCGTTCTCTGCTGCGGTGCTGCTCCTCGGCGCCGCCAGTTCGCCGCCGACATGGAAATCCATCCACCACCACCGTCGTCGCGATCCCCAGGTGTTGGCGAAGGAAGCGCAGGAACACAGAGATGCAAGCTGATGAATGTCCGAGACGATGAGATGCGTTGAAGCAGCAGACAAACAGCCAAACTGACCTCTTCTTGTTTGAGATTCAGACTTGGTGCGGGTACTTGATCTTCAGGCACCGCACGCTCGAGTATCTTCGCCTAATTCAGACTTGGTGAGGGCTCTGCTGGTGTCTCTCGATCGCCGGCCGGCCATGTCCGGTGCTCGTCCGCCATTGCCGGCGCCAGCGCCCGCAACTGACGGCTGTTCGCCGGCGCCCGAAGCAGCTGGGTACAAAGATTCAGTAAGCTACTGCCACAGCAGCAGCTCAGGTTTCAGTTTGCTGCTGATGGATTCCGATTCCTCTCCGGAATGGAATGTGATTTCTCTCCTTGCAGTAGCAGCTCAAGGTCCTCCTCTCCGTTTCGACCACGGCACGTTCTCGCAGCTCGTGGGCTTTCGCCTGGTTACTCATGTGAGCTTCTTGGCGAAACCTGCAGTTTACTTACGACCAGCAATTACATGTTATTTTCAGTTTTGTGCCTTGTTTGCGTACATCCTATATTATGGGCGCTTATGGCCAGTAATTACGTTCAGTTTCCTATGCATTAACTGAAGTAATAATATAACATCGCAACATACCTAAGCTGATCCGTATTATCACATTGCAGGATCAGATGACAGGGCACCAACAGTCTGAACATCCAAAACCGTTCTCAGATGAGGTATCATCATCACAAGACAAAGACACTGATCCTAGAGAAAGTTGATGAAACATAACACAGCAGACAACCACCATGTAGCAACGTTAGCAACAGCTACTATTGCAAGATGCGAACTCCAGGTACGATACAACAGTTTACAGCACATGATGCTCCATAATTTAACGGTAGGTCACATTCACAAATAAACTAGTACATTAAGTGATAATAGATAAGCATTTCCTAAAGCATCGATCAGGCTGAAGCTGCTTGATGACTACTCGCCATCGGACACAGGGTCCCTGTGCTTGAAGAGGTCCTTGCATTGACTGTAGAGCATTGGGGCCATGCATATGGCAGAAATCACAGAAGCAACACTAGTAGCGGCAGCCATAGCAAAAGCCGGGTGGTACGGCTCCGAACACAGGAACCTCTTGCTGCAGAACCTGCAGGGGATTCCATTATTAATTACTTCCATCGGAAAAACCAGAACAATACACATCGGATAAACTGTGCGATTGCAATCTTATGGCAATGCACTTACTGTTCCATCTTCCTAGGCGCCTTGATGCTTCCAGCTCCTCGAGAAAGCATGGGGTTTCGCCACTGACCCTGCAACAAATGATCAGGTCGGTTAGTGTATCTTTTGACTGCCCATACGTACCAAGAAATCCTAGCAGGTTCACGCAAAGATTCTTCGTCAAGTGCATCACATCGATTGCGTTGCTGACCTCCAAGACATCCCAATATGGGAGCTCCCATAGTATGGACTTCTTCTTCCATATTGGGACATGGCCGTTTTCATTATTCGAAACTTGTTTGCTTCCACGGTCCTTTCCAAACACAACATAGACATCCTTCACCATCGAGAAAACATGCTTCCCGTTTCGGAATATAGGCTTAGCACGAGTTTCTGGTTCCCCTTTGAAATGTTTTCTTTTTCTTCTTAAGGGGTGGTTGAGGTGAAGGAATCGACGATGACCCATGTACACGACCTTCCTACAATTTTTTAGATACAAGCTGTCGGTTTCTTCTAGACAATGAGTGCATGCCTGGTATCCCTTATTGGACTGTCTGGACAGATTGCTAAGTGCAGGCCAATCGTTGATGGTAACAAAAAGCAATGCTCGCAGGTCAAAATTCTCCTGTTTGTACTCGTCCCAAACACGTACACCTTCCTCCTTCCACAACAGCAAAAGTTCATCAACCAACGGTCTTGGGTACACGTTAATATCATTGCCCGGTTGTTTTGGGCCTTGGATAAGCACCGGCATCATCATGTACTTCCGCTTCATGCATAGCCAAGAAGGAAGATTGAACATACAGAGGGTCACAGGCCATGTACTGTGACTGCTGCCCCACTCGCCGAATGGATTCATTCCGTCCGTACTTAAACCAAACCTTATGTTCCTTGGGTCGTTTTCAAAATCTGGGAAATCTCTATCCACGTTTCTCCACTGGGACCCATCCGTAGGGTGTCTCAGCATCTGATCTTGCTTACGCTCTTCTTTGTGCCACCGCATCAATTTAGCATTGGATTTATTTCTGAAAAAGCGATTCAAATGTGGTATTACTGGGAAATACCACATCACCTTAGCGGGAACTTTTTTCTTGACGGGCTCTCCGTCGACCTCACCAGGATCATTTTGCCCGATCTTGTACCGTTTTGCATCACAGACAGGACAAGCATCCAGTTTCTCATAGAATACAATCGTTAGGACATGCGTCAATTTTCTGTACCTCCAATCCAAGAGGGCAAACAACCTTCTTTGCTTTGTATGTTGTAGAGGGCAGTTCATTTCCCTCTGGAAGCATGTTCTTTACGATTCCAAGTAGCTCCTCAAATCCCTTATCGGTGACACCATTAGCTGTCTTCCACTGCAGCATTTCAAGTGTGGTACCCAACTTTTTAAGCCCCTGCTTGCAATCTGGATACAATTCTGGAATACGAAATGCAACACGAGCCGTTTCATGCGAAACGAACCTACGATTCTGGAATACGACATGCTAACTGAATGATTGATGTACGAACACTTCATAGGGTACTTGCAGTTGGAGCAATTTATGCATGTCTTTACTATATGTGCTAGCTATATATAAACTCAACACATAAACGGGTCGGCTACCAAGTACTACTAGTACTATATATAGACCAGTGCCATGCCTTGAATGAGGTTCAAAAATCAAACTGTTACAAGTTCAATCATCTTCTGACTTGTGTTAATCTTTCATCACATATATATGGGTAACCAGTGAAGTATTGGAGCAAACCAAAAGTCCAAAACAATATGGTGGGTGTTGACTTCTATACAATTGTGTGAATCCCAAGCTGGGTTGGATAGATAGGCTTGCTGCGTGTTGGATAGCTACTCTTTGTTGGGATTCTGATCTGTAAAGCTTAAACAGTGAACTCATTAAATGATCTACAGTAAAATAATTAATGAAAAGCTAAAGAAGATAAGGGAACGGGATGGAAACATCCCGCGCCGCCTTGATCAGGGGCGGCAACCGACGTAGGCATGTCGGTTTCCCCGGTGTGCAACTTGCCTATATAAAGGGGCAGAAACCCCGTTAAAAAGGTGTTGATCACCTTCGCGTTGCCAACACCGGGGTTTTGTGACCGGCTCAAACACACACACATACACAGATGAAAGAAGAACAGA
Organism: Panicum virgatum; assembly: GCF_016808335.1. Classification (NCBI taxonomy): domain Eukaryota; kingdom Viridiplantae; phylum Streptophyta; class Magnoliopsida; order Poales; family Poaceae; genus Panicum; species Panicum virgatum. Next base: position 68,385,513 of record NC_053147.1, read on the forward strand.
GCAAGAAGAGGAAAGACGGAAGCTCAAGAGCAAAGGTACTAAACCTAATTGAGCTCCCTGTTTGTGGTTCAAATCTTAGCCTAGTGATCCTATAAGACCTAACAATGGCACCAGAGCCATCTAGAGCTAAGTTTGAACCCTCTGAGTTTTCGGTTTCATGTCAAAAGCCCATATTCACGTCGTTTTGCCTCTGTTAAGTTGAAATAATGCCCGAAATGATGTCAATTCGAGCTAGAGCTTCGAATTAAGCATGAGAAAGGAGGGGAATTGAAGCAATTAAGTACTAATCCTAAGAAATTCCCCAAATTCCCAAATCAGGAACCCTAGCTACAGTGTTATCCCCAAAATTTTCCCCAAATCCTTGAACCCTAACCCTAAGATCTAAGAGAAGGGCGAGGAGACATACCTAAGGGCCGTCCTGGCCATTGCTGGCCTCGGTGTTGCCGCGGCCGGCGCCTCAGTGCGGGCACACGCCCGGGACTTGGCCCCGTGCGGTTCCCTTATCCCCGCCGCAACGGCTCGCCGCCGGCCTCCTCTAGGGGCCAGCGCGATGCCGGTAGACCGGCCAGCGGCCGGATCCTGGCCCCCTCGCCGTCGCCACCGCGGATCTGGGGGATCTCACGCGCGCGGTCGGCGGGTGCCTTAGGGCACCGACGAGCGCTGCTCGACGGAGCTGCGCGCACGCGTTCGCGGCGCGCACCTCCGGCGAGCGGAGCTCGGCGGCGCCGTGGCCTCCCTCCGCGCCGGCGTGGCGCTTCGCATCGCTCGCCGCCGTCGCTCTCGTCGGCTCGCTCGGTCGCTCGTGGAGTGAAGAGAGAGAAAGGGGGCAAAGAAATGATTAGGGTTTGCGGGCGGGGCGCGGCCGAACGGCTTTTTAAGGCGGCCCGGGCGTGGCGTCGAGCGTCGGATTTCATCCGACGGCGCACGCATCTCGCGGCCGAAGCGGGCCGGCGGGAGGCCGGCGGGGGTGGCACATTCCCGGCCCAGGCCCAAGTTTTTGGGCCTGAGGCCCGGGTGGAGAGGCGGTTCGGCCAAATGGGCCGGGCCGAAATAGTGCTGGGCCGAAAAATGAGTGATGGGCCGAATTTAATTGTTATTTTTCTGGAAAATTATGATATGGGTATTGGGCTGTATAGTGTTGGGCCTAAAAATACTTATGGGCTGAAATAATGTTGGTTTAGGTTATAAATATTGTTTTATCTTTAAGTATTACGATTATGGTTATTATCTCATGTTTAAAGTTTAAAGATATATCTTTTGGCAAACAATAACAAGGATTATGATTAGACTTGTTAAGTAATGAAATTTTCTCATGTTTATTTAAATTTTATGACATTTACATTATGACTATTACTTGAAGTTATTGTTTTATATGTTATAAGCGATATCTTTATATAGTAAGGCCAAAATTAAGTAAAATTATGATAAATTTATGTAATTATGAATGATTGAGTTTTTGCCTAAATAATATTGTTTTGGTCCAAACCTTATGGAAATTTTCTCCATTAATGATTAAGTATTTTTTCTTATGTTTATGATTAAGTATTCTCATTATGTTTTAATGCTTCACTTTATTTCTAAGGCATTTTATGTTTATGTTTTGCCTTAGCACAATTTATGTCACAATTGAAAAATTATGAAATACTCTCCAATTAAATTGGGATTATTTTCTGTGAAATTTTAGATTTAGTTTTAAGTCTATTTGAAGTATTATTTGAAATATTTATGATCCAATTATGATGATGAATTATTTTCATTATGAAATTAAGTTATCTGCCACATACTTACGTGCCACTTACTTGAATTGAGGCTTAATAATGAAGCATCTTATGACCCATAAGTATTATCAATTATGTGAGCATATTATACTCACAAAATTGATATGCCCATAAGTGAATCATAAAGTTGACCCATTTTGGGAAAACTCAGATAATGACATCTTTTAATGGCCAATTTTCTAAGAAATTAAATAATGGGCCATATTTGTTTGATGCCATTAACACTTTTGTTTACGTTTGGAAAATGTGCATTCCATTAATAACACCACTAAGGAATTATTTATTATAATGATTGGAATGCACAAATTCCAATAATTAAGTGGCTTTAACTTATAATTGTCTCAGATTGGAATCAATCCAACGGGATATTTTGATTCAAGATCAGAATTTTAATGGTGATTCGTGGTTGTATTCTAACCAAAGTTGTTTACAATCATGGATTATCATGATTTAATTCATTAATGAAGTATATTATTCATAAGCCATGCGTACTAAGTGAGTCCAATTTTGGACATAAATCTTAAAGCTGGCTTTTGAATATTTTCTTAGTTGAGCCACAAATAACGTTGATAAGAATGTCAAATATTTTCTTAGTTGAGCCACAAATAACATTGATAAGAATGTCAGGGAAATACTAAGTTTTCTCTGATAAGTGAGAATTTGCTCAAAAGAATATTGGCATAACGTAACCGATTATATGACTTGTGACTACACATGTCATTCTTATCCTGAAGATTATGATTAACTTTGTGACTCATGACTATATTCTGACCAAAGTTGTTTATGGTCATGTGTCGCTAAGATTAATTGAGTTACTAAGTTGCGAGCTCTTAAGCAATTGTGGGCATAATCATAAACTAAGTTTTATCAAATTAAGCTAATACTGACTGATATGAATAATGAGAAATTATGTCAAGTCATATGGGTCATTTTCAATAAAGTTTCCGCTGCAAAAAGAAATAACACTCTGATTAAGTGTGGCATACGTTCATCATTCTGGCCAAAGCTGATTGATGAACGTGTGACTGCAAAATTTTGTTATTTCGGTTCATCTTCTGGCCAAAGCTGATTTTGAACTGGAATAATGAAAGGAGTTTATATCTAAAACTAAGTGTGGCTTGTGTTTATCATTCTGACAAAAGCTGATTGATAAATACATGTCCATAATATTTTTGTTGGTCTTAATCCACTTCTGGCCAAAGCTGATTTGGGTTATGATTCAACAAAAGAAGTTTTATGCACATAATATTAAAGTGTGGCTTGTACTTATTCTTCTGGCCAAAGCTGATGAATAAGTGCTAGTTCACAAAATTCTGTTATTCTTTTCTATTTCTGGCCAAAGCTGACTTGGATTGGTTCAATAGAAGAATTTTGTGCTGATGCTTGCTAAAATATTCTATAAAGCATCACATGCCTCTAAAGATCAAAACTAATGAGTGGCACTAAGCAATTAGATGAAAGTATCTATGCCTCATGAAAAGAACATCCGTTTATGGATGCAAAATCAAACTTATTAATTATCCCTATTGATGATAAGTATTAATTAAGTCATAAGTTCCTAAGATTATTTGAGATACCACTATCAAATGTGAAGTGGTTTTATCTGCACCTCATTAGTTCTTAAGATCATAACTAAGATGACACATACAAGTGTCATAAGAGGTGTAGTTCCCATTAGAAAAGTTCAATATTAAAGATATTGATGAGAAACTAATAATTTTATTAGTGTCTAATGGGAATATATATTAAGATAAGTCACTTATGGATAAATATAAGAATCAGGGGGAGTAATCCCCAAAATAAGTTATGTTAAAGAGCATATTTGACATTAATGGTGAGTTGTTTCCCTTATTATGTATCAATGAGGATAAGATAATATGATGTGCATCAAGTCATGATTAAGCTCAAAGAAAATGAGACTAGAATAAGGGAATAAGGTGAGTCTCCAAGTAAGAAAAATTCTAAGTTTTAAAGAATTGTATTTATGAAAAAGAAGATAATATCATTAGATTCTATTAGTATAAAAATATGTTTATTTTCAATGTATACATTCATGTTACTTTTATATGTTGTAATAAAGATAAACAAACAAATAAATAAAGGTTCTTTGAAATATGGTACAATTGTATAGACCACATTTCGAGGGGGAGAGTGGAACCTTCATTAGAAAAATAGAAAGGCATTTCATTATTTTCCACCTCTTTATGTCAGGTAAGAATTAAATATTGAGAAAAATATTAAGATAAGTTTATCATGTGTTAGTTTCTTATGTATCATTTAATTAACAATGTTATTCTTACCATGAGTTATATGTTAGCCTTAGAACTGGATACTATTTCAGTATCATATCTCACCACTAATGTCACTAAGTTGAAAATTAGAAGGGAGCTCTAAAGCATGGAAGAATAATATTAAAAAACAATTAGCTAAGCTCACTTATGAATACTTGCTTTAGCTCCTTGTGGTGCTTTTAAGCCCACATGAAGATCTTTGATCAATCCCACTTAAAATGAAAGGGATTGATTATGTTATATAAGATATAAAGAATTGATGATATTTGTTGCTCATCATTTGAAAAACTATTGACTCCATAAGTGATACATATGTACAATAAGAAATAAGTTATTTAATTAAGTTTTAAACAATAGGGATACTGTGTACATAAAATCTAGATTTTCTTTTTATCTGGATACTAAGATTGTCTTGGTGATACTCTTAAGTTTTGAACAATAATGTTCACCAAGATAAAGATCCAGGAAATGGGTTGATTCCCATTAAGGGCAATAAATTTGCTTATGTTATGGCGGACGTAAGCATTATATGTTTAATTAAGTTATAAGTTGCCCTAAGTATCCTTAAAAGGACCGGGATATCTGGGAAATAAGTCCAGGACTGGTCCCCTGGAAAATCATTTAGAACACTTCGCCTGATTGGCATAAGTGTAAAAGGTGTTATGTTACATGCCCACAAATAACGAGTCCAATATTTTGGACAATTATGTTACAAGAAGTGTTGATACTAAGAAATTCCACATAAAGTATTATCAACACTCTTGTGGGAGAAGTCATATGTGGAAGGCTTCAACCAATACTTTACCTAAAGGCATCGTTAAAGATGCAAGTTAAGTTGTTGCATGTCTTAAATTATACACCATCAAATATGGATTTGTGTCCCTGATCCATATCATTTTAAAGATAAGAAATTGCTTTAAGCAATTTATCCAAGAAATTATTAAATGAAAGAGTGCAATTTTGGATCGAGTAACATGTCGAGAGGTATTCCCAGACCTAAGACATTGTGAAAGATTGAATTCAGAATCAAATATGAATATTCAAGGCCTACATAAACTCTATTTAAGACTAAGTGGTGCTTGACAAATTAAGTATGTCATAAGTGTTGAGCATCAAATAAGTTCTAAGATTATGATGCTCAATATATATAAGTATTGAGTACTAAGTGATGTGACATAAGTTTTAAAGATTGAGCATCATGTTCAGAGACTTGCCTAATACATTGCCGGCATAAGAGATAAATGGCAGCCTATTAACTAAGGGACAAGATATGATTCTGGAAATACATTGGTTTTCTTCCTCCTTTAAAAGTGCATGCACATAAGAATAAATATGAGGATAAACATATATGTTTAATGCATATAAAGGAAAACCAACTGCACTCAGGGACTATTATAACCCTATATCTCCCCATAAGCCTAAGAGGAATCACTTTGATTTTGAATGGGAACCATGGTCACTTAGTCCTGTGGTACTTAATTAACTGCAGTGATTGATTGATCTGGTGTACCATCTTTTGAGAAGTGAGTCCGTAAGTTTTACATAAGCATAAGGAATAAGTTTTGGAGCTCCTAAGAAGTTCATTTGATATGAGGTGGCGTACTATAGCAACTGGGTTCAATGGTATTTATGATTCACCATTGTAATCCTTTTGTCTTGGTGCGTCATTTTGTTGAAAAGTGGACTTATAAGTTTAAGCCTTACGATCAAGGGGGAGAATGTTGGGATTATGATCTGTAAAGCTTAAACAGTGAACTCATTAAATGATCTACAGTAAAATAATTAATGAAAAGCTAAAGAAGATAAGGGAACGGGATGGAAACATCTCGTGCTGCCTTGATCAGGGGCGGCAACCGACGTAGGCATGTCGGTTTCCCCGGTGTGCAACTGGCCTATATAAAGGGGCAGAAACCCCGTTAAAAAGGTGTTGATCACCTTCGCGTTGCCAACACCGGGGTTTTGTGACCAGCTCAAACACACACACATACACAGAGGAAAGAAGAACAGAGCAAGAAGAGGAAAGACGGAAGCTCAAGAGTAAAGGTACTAAACCTAATTGAGCTCCCTGTTTGTGGTTCAAATCTTAGCCTAGTGATCCTATAAGACCTAACACTCTTAGTTTATATAAGAGAGATTGGAGAATGTACATGTCATTCTTGTCGCCACCATTTCTCCTCTACATCGTCCTCATGGTTCATGGTTGCTGCGGTGGCCTTCATGGACACAAGATTCCACCTTGGGCATCATGCTTTTCCGCTATCATGGGAGTCAGGCTGTGGTATACATAACCAACGACCCTCTCTACCAGCACCACCAACACCATCGTTGCAGCCCTCTGTGAGTTGTCTATCACCAAAGATTACGGTTGCAACCGCTCCTATTGCCGAATCGACTACCCTTCCTCGTGATGGTGGCACCACAGCTGGGCGACACCCTATGTACGGATGCTGAGGTTGCCGATGCTATAGTAAGTCATTTGTTGGGATGATGATGGTGACAACTACTATGTCGGCCATGAAGCTCATGATAAATCTCTTCAGGGTGGCAAAACAAGGGGGAATCACTCATATACCACCAGTTCAGCTCTTTATCTCATAATAAAGATCACACTATTGGCACGAAGCAAACATGCACATGAAATGAACTCAAGATCCTAAATAGATGAATGAATGAATGGTACACAAACAGTTTTATGATCGACTTTGCAGCAGCTTGCGAGCTAAATAAAGGGGCATGTACCCAAAACAGTTATAGTCTTTTAGATCGGTGTTTGGATCCTGGCATGTTCTTAGTTGCTCGTGAACTCTGAGATAGCTTATTATATGGGATGCATGTTGGCAAACTGGCCGTGCGCCCGTGCCATTGCCGGGCAAAAGAACCGGCGCGCGCCGCACGGTTACGTGCGCGTCGTGGAGGCTCAGTCGCCGGCAGAAAACATGGTGGCCTCAGCACCGCGGGCCGGGGAGGGCGCGGCGCTTGGAGAGGGGATCAACCGATCGAGGCACTGGCGAGAGAGGAGGTGGTTGTAGCGGTGGCAGAGATGAACGCTGACGACGACGTGTCAACTTTGTGGTTTGCGGTCCACCGGCGGGCGGCCACGGCGAACTGGGAGAGCGCGCCGGCGACTAGTGGCAGCGCGCCAGGTCGGGGTGGACGGTAAATCAAATACCATCCACCTGGTCTGTATTTGGTTTGCCGTCCGGACCCGTGGTCCCCTGCTCCGTTAGCCAGTTTCGATCCATGCCCAGGATGTCGTTGGAGCCGCGTCATGTCCAGTGGTCATCCGCCGTCGCTGGCGCCGCCGGTGCCTCGCGACTGACGGCCGTCCGCTGATGACAATGAAAGCCAGCGCCTGAAGCAGCTGGGTACGAGTATTCAGTAAACTCCTGCCACAACAGCAGGTGAGGTTTTGTTAGCGTAGCTCTCGTGTAAACTTGTGTTTCTCAGTTTCTGTTAGTTAGAAAGTTTGTTTCTTGCCTTAGCTGTCGCGGAGCTCAGCCTCCGGCTTCACCGGCCCGAGCGCGTCTTGTAACTGCGCCACGATCTCTTTGTGGCGAGTGGAGTCCGCGTCGCGCGGCATGACCCGGCGTGTGGGATGGCACACGCATTCCTCGGATCATGGCGCGCGCCTGCAGGTGGAGAACGTGCCCCTGTTTCCCTTAGTTTGTTTTAGCTTATATAAATAAAAGCTTATCAGAAAACGTCGCAGTGATGCGGCACAAAAACCTCTGTGTCTTCGTTCAATCCACAAGCCTGTGTTCTTGAGAGTTCTTGAGAGCTGAGTGCTCTTGGCCGGAGCAATTCCGGCTGACAGGTTTCAATTTGCTGCTGATGGATTCCTCTCAAGAACGGAAAAGAAATTTCTCTCCTCGCAGCTCAAGGTCCTCCTCTCTGTCTCCGACCAGGGCACACGTTCTCGTGGGCTTGCGCAAGAATACAGGTTCGCGTTTGCCGGGTTACTCGAGATTTCCATGTGAGCTTCTTGGCGAAACCTGCTTGTTGGACGGGGAGGTGGTGGCAGCCACCGCCGGACGCGATCACCGTGGCCGATTTCCCCGGCGGTGCATGACGGCGAAGCTGCCATCCCTCCGGGGCACCAGTTCGCCAACGCCGCAGCGTTGCTGCCGGTGCCGGTATATAGGGCGGTCTCCCGTGGCGAGGCGGTGGCGCGGATGGCGGCGCCGCCGAGGCCGGCCGGTTGTCGCGCCGCTGGGACGAGCGCCGGTAGACGTGGGGTAAGCGCTTTGACATGGCGCCGTTGGTACGTATTGTCGCGGCGCTGGCGAGGTGTCGCGCGACCGGCCGTGGCGAACGGGCCGGCGAGCGGTGCCAGCGGCAGGCATCTAGGCCGCCGGGTGGACGGCATCTGGTTCACCGTCCACCCCGACCCCGGACGGTGTTTCATTTACCGTCCGGATCCGGGATCACCTGGACCGTCGGATGTAAAGCGTGCGTGCAGGATCGATCCTACCGATTAGGCTGCTGGAGGTCGGAACACTGTGTGGGCCAAGCGGAGGCCCAATTACGGAGGACCCACCGGCCCAAGCGTGCGTGACCAGGAGGACTTCACCGTTCCGTTCTGTCTTCGTTGGTGGCCGACTCAACTTTGAAACTCTGAAGAGTCCAGTTCCCTCACTGATAACCAGAGTTAATTCCGGCATGTCTTGCTGTCGTTCAACTTGCGTCCGTGCCGCCGGCCGGCGGCCGGCGTTGGACGTCGAGGTGGTGCGGTGGACGTCGCGCCATCATTTCCGAGCCCGGAGCTAGCGCACTTGCTACTACGAGTCTACGACCCACACCATGATGAGCCCCGAGCATGACCTGCCAGACCGTCCGCGCAGGCGACCTCGTCCGGCTTACCATAGCCTACCAGTCTACCACCGACCCAGATGAGAGCAGCGCGGACGACGACGAACGGTGCCTTCTAGGACTACAGCGCCGACCTCGCCGTCGGTTAGTTGGTCTCCACTGAGGTATGTCTCCTGCAACCGCTCAATGACGAGACAGCCGGGCGGCAAGGACCCTCCCCGGACGGCGAGTGTCGGTGCCGCCGCGCGCGCGGGGAAGAAGATGCGGCAGTGAACGAAGCGCCGCGCGGGCCGGAGAGGCGAGGCTGGCTGCCGACGCCAAGGAAGACGCTTCGGCCACGGAGACGGACGCGGGGGTGAACGCGCGGTGCTCCTCTCACACAGCGTCGCCTCCGGTGACAAACGGGAGAGCGCGGCGGCGAGCGGCGACGCGGTGGGCAGGCCGGCGGCCAGGACGGGGTGGTCGGCACTTCACCTGCCGTCCACCCCGGACGTCATTTCATTTACCGTCCGGGGCTCGGGTTCTGTCTGGCCGTTGGATGTAGATAGTGCGGCCAGGATTCGTCCTGCCGTCCTCACCACTCAAACGCAGGAGCGTTCTCTGGGCCGCGGCCCATTACCTGAGCCCACCCTTCGCTGGAGCAGCCCACAGGCTGCTGCGATTTGAAATCGTCGGAGGCTGATCGGAGCCCGCCGTTCTCTGCTGCGGTGCTGCTCCTCGGCGCCGCCAGTTCGCCGCCGACATGGAAATCCATCCACCACCACCGTCGTCGCGATCCCCAGGTGTTCGTCCGCCATGTCCAGTGCTCGTCCGCCATTGCCGGCGCCAGCGCCCGCAACTGACGGCTGTTCGCCGGCGACATGGAAAGCCGGCGCCCGAAGCAGCTGGGTACAAAGATTCAGTAAGCTCCTGCCACAGCAGCAGCTCAGGTTTCAGTTTGCTGCTGATGGATTCCGATTCCTCTCCGGAATGGAATGTGATTTCTCTCCTTGCAGTAGCAGCTCAAGGTCCTCCTCTCCGTTTCGACCACGGCACGTTCTCGCAGCTCGTGGGCTTTCGCCTGGTTACTCATGTGAGCTTCTTGGCGAAACCTGCAGTTTACTTACGACCAGCACTTACATGTTATTTTCTGTTTTGTGCCTTGTTTGCGTACATCCTATATTATGGGCGCTTATGGCCAGTAATTACGTTCAGTTTCCTATGCATTAACTGAAGTAATAATGTAACATCGCAACATACCTAAGCTGATCCGTATTATCACATTGCAGGATCAGATGACAGGGCACCAACAGTCTGAACATCCAAAACCGTTCTCAGATGAGGTATCATCATCACAAGATAAAGACACTGATCCTAGAGAAAGTTGATGAAACATAACACAGCAGACAACCACCATGTAGCAACGTTAGCAACAGCTACTATTGCAAGATGCGAACTCCAGGTACGATACAACAGTTTACAACACATGATGCTCCATAATTTAACGGTAGTCACATTCACAAATAAACTAGTACATTAAGTGATAATAGATAAGCATTTCCTAAAGCATCGATCAGGCTGAAGCTGCTTGATGACTACTCGCCATCGGACACAGGGTCCCTGTGCTTGAAGAGGTCCTTGCATTGACTGTAGAGCATTGGGGCCATGCATATGGCAGAAATCACAGAAGCAACACTAGTAGCGGCAGCCATAGCAAAAGCCGGGTGGTACGGCTCCGAACACAGGAACCTCTTGCTGCAGAACCTGCAGGGGATTCCATTATTAATTACTTCCATCGGAAAAACCAGAACAATACACATCGGATAAACTGTGCGATTGCAATCTTATGGCAATGCACTTACTGTTCCATCTTCCTAGGCGCCTTGATGCTTCCAGCTCCTCGAGAAAGCATGGGGTTTCGCCACTGACCCTGCAACAAATGATCAGGTCGGTTAGTGTATCTTTTGACTGCCCATACGTACCAAGAAATCCTAGCAGGTTCACGCAAAGATTCTTCGTCAAGTGCATCACATCGATTGCGTTGCTGACCTCCAAGACATCCCAATATGGGAGCTCCCATAGTATGGACTTCTTCTTCCATATTGGGACATGGCCGTTTTCATTATTCGAAACTTGTTTGCTTCCACGGTCCTTTCCAAACACGACATAGACATCCTTCACCATCGAGAAAACATGCTTCCCGTTTCGGAATATAGGCTTAGCACGAGTTTCTGGTTCCCCTTTGAAATGTTTTCTTTTTCTTCTTAAGGGGTGGTTGAGGGGAAGGAATCGACGATGACCCATGTACACGACCTTCCTACAATTTTTTAGATACAAGCTGTCGGTTTCTTCTAGACAATGAGTGCATGCCTGGTATCCCTTATTGGACTGTCTGGACAGATTGCTAAGTGCAGGCCAATCGTTGATGGTAACAAAAAGCAATGCTCGCAGGTCAAAATTCTCCTGTTTGTACTCGTCCCAAACACGTACACCTTCCTCCTTCCACAACAGCAAAAGTTCATCAACCAACGGTCTTGGGTACACGTTAATATCATTGCCCGGTTGTTTTGGGCCTTGGATAAGCACCGGCATCATCATGTACTTCCGCTTCATGCATAGCCAAGAAGGAAGATTGAACATACAGAGGGTCACAGGCCATGTACTGTGACTGCTGCCCCACTCGCCGAATGGATTCATTCCGTCCGTACTTAAACCAAACCTTATGTTCCTTGGGTCGTTTTCAAAATCTGGGAAATCTCTATCCACGTTTCTCCACTGGGACCCATCCGTAGGGTGTCTCAGCATCTGATCTTGCTTACGCTCTTCTTTGTGCCACCGCATCAATTTAGCATTGGATTTATTTCTGAAAAAGCGATTCAAATGTGGTATTACTGGGAAATACCACATCACCTTAGCGGGAACTTTTTTCTTGACGGGCTCTCCGTCGACCTCACCAGGATCATTTTGCCCGATCTTGTACCGTTTTGCATCACAGACAGGACAAGCATCCAGTTTCTCATAGAATACAATCGTTAGGACATGCGTCAATTTTCTGTACCTCCAATCCAAGAGGGCAAACAACCTTCTTTGCTTTGTATGTTGTAGAGGGCAGTTCATTTCCCTCTGGAAGCATGTTCTTTACGATTCCAAGTAGCTCCTCAAATCCCTTATCGGTGACACCATTAGCTGTCTTCCACTGCAGCATTTCAAGTGTGGGACCCAACTTTTTAAGCCCCTGCTTGCAATCTGGATACAATAATTTTTTGTGTGTCGTGGTGCTGCAAACCACGGCCGGGTGGCGGAAGGCACCCGCCCTAGCCCAGAGGGTGTGTACTCGGGGGTTAGCTAGTCCTAGTTCGATCTTGCTCAAGAACACGATGAACACAGCGGGATTAGAGTGGTTCGGGCCGCCGGAGCGTAATACCCTACGTCCACTGTGTGTTGTATTGCCTTCTCTCGAGAGGGTTCGCGAGAGCTTGTGTGTCTGGAGAGCCTAGAGTCTGTCTGAGAGATCTCCCTGCTAGAAGGAGGCCGTGCTCTCCCTTTTATATGTCCAAGGGGAGCACGTACACTGAGCGGGGCCCCGACATGTGGACCCGGCGATGTATTATAAACTACACTTTGGCATTCAATGCCTCAAATCCGGAGATCTTGTCGTCGGCTTCTGTGCGTAGCTTCTGACCAGGGATGGTCTTGAGCTGTCCTGTCAGAGTAGAGTCTAGCCTCTGCAGCCGCACGTCGAGGTCATGATGAAGCGCCGAACTTCTGACTCAGTCCACTGTAGCAGCGTGCACTGTTGCTCCAGTCAGTAGCTGGTCATCATGACTCGTCGCCCATGCGCACGGCGCTGAGTCTTTAATGCTTGTCTTGGTAACTGACGAGCCGCTTTAGTAACTGGCGATCCACAGTGTGGACTGACAAAAGCTGCCACGTGCCCAGAGGCAGCAGAGCCTGCCTCGACCACTCGCACTTAATGCGGGTGGGTGAGGGAGCTTCCAGCGGAAGGCTTGCGCCCGCGCCCGCGTCTGCGTGACACGCGGCGGCTCCGGACCCCTCCCGATCAGCTAGCTGAGCCGAGAGCTCACGGGGGTCCGGATAGTCACGTGGAGGTCCCGGACCCATCTGCGGGAGTCCGGATGGCACGTGGAGGTCCCGAACCCACCTGCGGGGGTCTGGGTCCGCGGCCACAGGTACTGAGCATTTCCACCTCTAGGACACGTGGTGACACCGGACCCGTCCCCGAACGGGAAGCGGGTCCGGGACCGTTGGTCTGGTGAGATGGAGTCGGACCCCAGAGGTCCGGCTACTCAGCTCCTTAGGGCGTAGTTACGGATAACTACGCGAGTCTTGGCTCAGTAGGAGTGGGTACCCCAGTTGCAGGGTACCGACATTGTGATCCTCCAACATCTTCTCAAACTTCTTTGACTCCATTAAAGTTTCACAGTCTCTTTGTGAATCCACTAGAACCTGACCTAATTCATTAGGTGGCTGGTCTTCTGCTGCATTTTCTCCAGCCTCGTCCATTTCTTCAGCATCGTCCATGGGTTCATCTTCAAAGGCTCCCGCTTCATATAGATGAGCCCAGTCTGCAATATTATGATCATCATCTTCTTCACCATCTTGCATCACAACTCCAGGTTCACCGTGCTTGGTCCAAAGGGTATAGTTATCCATGAAACCCTTTTCATAAATGTGGGCGTGTAGAGTTCTCCTCTTAGAGTATTCCTTTTTATTTTGGCAAACGCGGCACGGACAACACATAAAACCTTTCAATGACTTGTGGGCCTCCGCCACATCAAGAAAAGACTTTAGACCATTAATCCACGCCATGATGCACCGGTCGCTGTACATCCATTGTCGGTCCATCGATCTACATTTTTGAATTAAGTAACAACATTATTTTACTTGTATTCATATCATTTAAATTGGCACATAACATAATGAAATACAAAAGCCATTTTTGCGAATTTAACATTGAAATACAAAATTAATAGAAGTCCAAATTAACAGATACATTACACTACATGCTTAAATTATAGAACATGATAAATAGAAGTCCAAATTAATATATACATTACACTACATGCTAGCTACCTAATACAAACTACTCATCATGAGATCTTTGGACCAATGCCTCGTGAACTGCCTCGCGAAGTCTTGACACGGAACGGTCATATTCCACCAGCCCCGACTCTTCACGTCTTGCATTATATAGAGCCATCAACTCACGATCATCATCAGTACCATGCAACTCGACATTAAATTCACGACAAAATTTACGGCTTTCTTTGCCAAGGGAGAATATATAAAAAGCTTTCTTAATCAAACGACGAATATGACCGCTAACAAGACCAACACGCTCTGCAGGGTGGAACTCAAGCTTTCTTAAAATGAAAACATAAATTGTAAACCATAATTATTTTGACACTCTTCAGTTCAATGCGAACATGTCGTTCCACGCCATAAGAGATGCGCAATCAATGTTCGCGGTTTTGTTTCAGGCTCACTTTCTCTAAAACCATCGAGAAGAAAAAATGTTTGTTTCGAAACATGTCTATGTCGTTAACCTTGACCCTGCGGTGATGACACTGACATTCGGGGCTAGTATTGACATCCACGACACAGTGCGGTACAATAGGACCCGATGAAGGATTTCATTATTGGGACCAAGACCGTACTCCTTCATCGCGTCCTCATATATACCGCACCGCATCGTGGATATCGATGCTAGCCCAAATAGCAGAGTTTTCACCGAAGGATCAAGGTTAATGACATATTCATGATCCGAAACATACATTTTTTAAACTTCTCGATGGTTTCAATATGAGCCCCAATAAATACATCATTAAAGTGACAAAATAATGCAACTAAATGCATAACAAATACCAAACTAATTAACCATGCCACTTGAAAAAAATTGAAAAAAATCTGAACAAATTATTAGAATTAAAATGAAAACATAAATTATAAACTATAATTATTTTGAAACTCTTCAATTCAACGCGAACACGTCGTTCCACGCCATAAGGGATGTGCAATCAATGTTCGCGGCTTTGTTTCAGGCTCACTTTCTCTAAAACCATTGAGAAGAAAAAATATTTGTTTCGAAACATGTTTATGTCTTCAACCTTGACCATGCAGTGATAACACTGACATTCGGGGCTACTATTGACATCCACGACACAGTGCGGTACAATAGGACCAGATGAAGGAGTACGGCCTTGGTCCGGATAATTTCATTCTTAACTAGCTCAAAAGGTGTGGATTTCATAATTGAGACCAAGACCGTACTCCTTCATCGCGTCCTCATATATACCGCACCGTATCGTGGATATCGATGCTAGCCCCGAATTGCAGTGTTTTCACTGCAGGATCAAGGTTAACGACATATTCATGATCCGAAACATATATTTTTTAAACTTCTCGATGGTTTCCATATGAGCCCGAATAAATACATCATTAGAGTGCCAAAATAATGCAACTAAATACATAACAAATACCAAACTAATTAACCATGCCACTTGAATAATGCAAAATCACATTAATTCTCAATCAAAAAAACCTGAATAAATTAATTGAGAGAAATCTCTAATTAATTGAAATAAATCTCTATAACTCCTAATTATTTTGACACCCTTCAGTTCGAGGAGAACACTCTTTTCAATATCCAGAAACCATCTAGAAGAAAAAAAAGTTTATTTCGGAAAATGTATATGTCGGTAACCTCGACCCTGCAGGGATGACAATGCCTTTCGGGGGGCACGGTGCGGTACAAGGATGTCACCAATCTGCCAGTCGCAGCACCAACATTTCCGGTTAATAGGAACACAGCACTAGGCACAGGCAGCGTGCTCGTTGATATGCTCTCAGTGCAATAACGGCCACGCTGACTGCGTCAAATGCTGTCTTTGTATCAATCGGAAGTACTGGTGATGCGACCAACCGATTCGCGACGTCCATATAGCGCATAGTGTTTCTCCGAAAGGTAGTGTCATCACTATTGGATGGAGATTAACGACGTATACTTGTTTCGAAATAAAGATTTTTTTAGCTTATAGATAGTTTCAATGTGAGCCTGAATAAATACATCACTAGAGTGTCAAAATAATCAATTCATAATAAAAAAATCTATTATAATTCTTTCATTAGTTCATTATAAAAAAATTAATTATCCACATTATGGTTATATCTACTACAATCACATGTTTTGTCTACACTAATTCTAAAAATTTCTACTATCCACATGCTCATCTGAATCTAAAAATAAAAAATGTGCTACGGTCATTTGTAATATATAGAAAATGATTGAAAAATATGTCTATAAATTTTTCATATTCAACCTAGCCAATAAACCTACTCCCACATTCAAGTCATCGGTTCTATATATCTCAAATCATTGCAGAAATCAAAGAAATCATACTCATCCTCAATATTTCTAAAAGTCACAAATTTCTCTAACTATAGAGCATAAAACGAAGAATAAAGACTATCAATGAAGAGAGGATGAAGTTGCAAACCTTTGGTGCACTTGAATGAGTCCAAATCACACAAAAATGGATCAAATAATGGCGGCGCAACTCTAATATGAGAGAAGAAACCGAGCTCGAGCTAGCTCTCTGGTGAAATGGGCGCTGGCTCGGCTCGGGGAAAAAGAAGCTCCAATTTATAGTGGGAGCATTAGTACCGGTTGGTGGCTACAACCGGTACTAAAGCTCCCCATTTAGTATGTGTGCTAGCTATATATGAACTCAACAGATAAACGGGTCGGCTACCAAGTACTACTAGTACTATATATAGACCAGTGCCATGCCTTGAATGAGGTTCAAAAATCAAACTGTTACGAGTTCAATCATCTTCTGACTTGTGTTAATTTCATCACATATATATGGGTAACCAGTGAAGTATTGGAGCAAACCAAAAGTCCAAAACAATATGGTGGGTGTTGACTTCTATACAATTGTGTGAATCCCAAGCTGGGTTGGATAGATAGGCTTGCTGCGTGTTGGATAGCTACTCTTAGTTTATATAAGAGAGATTGGAGAATGTACATGTCATTCTTGTCGCCACCATTTCTCATCTACATCATCCTTCATGGACACAAGATTCCACCTTGGGCATCATGCTTTTCCGCTATCATGGGAGTCAGGATGTGGTATACATAACCAACGACCCTCTCTACCAGCACCACCAACACCATCGTTGCAGCACTATGTGAGTTGTCTATCACCAATGGTTACGGTTGCAACTGCTCCTATTGCCGAATCGACTACCCTTCCTCGTGATGGTGTCACCACAGCAGGGCGACACCCTATGTACGGTATCTGGTCTTGATGCTGAGGTTGCCGATGCTATAGTAAGTCATTTGTTGGGATGATGATGGTGACAACTGCTATGTCGGCCATGAAGCTCATGATTAATCTCTTCAGGGTGGCAAAACAAGGGGGAATCACTTATATACCACCAGTTCAGCTCTTTATCTCATAATAAAGAGCACACTATTGGCACGAAGCAAACATGCACATGAAATGAACTCAAGATCCTAAATAGATGAATGGTACACAAACAGTTTTATGATCGACTTTGCCGCAGCTTACGAGCTAAATAAAGGGGCATGTACCCAAAACAGTTATAGTCTTTTAGATCGGTGTTTGGATCCTGGCATGTTCTTAGTTGCTCGTGAACTCTGAGATAGCTTATTATATGGGATGCATGTTGCAGACTGGCCGTGCGCCCGTGCCATTGCCGGGCGAAAGAACCGGCGCGCGCCGCACGGTTACGTGCGCGTCGTGGAGGCTCAGTCGCCGGCAGAAAACATGGTGGCCTCAGCACCGCGGGCCGGGGAGGGCGCGGCGCTTGGAGAGGGGATCAACCGATCGAGGCACTGGCGAGAGAGGAGGTGGTTGTAGCGGTGGCAGAGATGAACGCTGACGACGACGCGTCAACTTTGTGGTTTGCGGTCCACCGGCGGGCGGCCACGGCGAACTGGGAGAGCGCGCCGGCGACTAGTGGCAGCGCGCCAGGTCGGGGTGGACGGTAAATCAAATACCGTCCACCTGGTCTGTATTTGGTTTGCCGTCCGGACCCGTGGTCCCCTGCTCCGTTAGCCAGTTTCGATCCATGCCCAGGATGTCGTTGGAGCCGCGTCATGTCCAGTGGTCATCCGCCGTCGCTGGCGCCGCCGGTGCCTCGCGACTGACGGCCGTCCGCTGATGACAATGAAAGCCAGCGCCTGAAGCAGCTGGGTACGAGTATTCAGTAAACTCCTGCCACAACAGCAGGTGAGGTTTTGTTAGCGTAGCTCTCGTGTAAACTTGTGTTTCTCAGTTTCTGTTAGTTAGAAAGTTTGTTTCTTGCCTTAGCTGTCGCGGAGCTCAGCCTCCGGCTTCACCGGCCCGAGCGCGTCTTGTAACTGCGCCACGATCTCTTTGTGGCGAGTGGAGTCCGCGTCGCGCGGCATGACCCGGCGTGTGGGATGGCACACGCATTCCTCGGATCATGGCGCGCGCCTGCAGGTGGAGAACGTGCCCCTGTTTCCCTTAGTTTGTTTTAGCTTATATAAATAAAAGCTTATCAGAAAACGTCGCAGTGATGCGGCACAAAAACCTCTGTGTCTTCGTTCAATCCACAAGCCTGTGTTCTTGAGAGTTCTTGAGAGCTGAGTGCTCTTGGCCGGAGCAATTCCGGCTGACAGGTTTCAATTTGCTGCTGATGGATTCCTCTCAAGAACGGAAAAGAAATTTCTCTCCTCGCAGCTCAAGGTCCTCCTCTCTGTCTCCGACCAGGGCACACGTTCTCGTGGGCTTGCGCAAGAATACAGGTTCGCGTTTGCCGGGTTACTCGAGATTTCCATGTGAGCTTCTTGGCGAAACCTGCTTGTTGGACGGGGAGGTGGTGGCAGCCACCGCCGGACGCGATCACCGTGGCCGATTTCCCCGGCGGTGCATGACGGCGAAGCTGCCATCCCTCCGGGGCACCAGTTCGCCAACGCCGCAGCGTTGCTGCCGGTGCCGGTATACAGGGCGGTCTCCCGTGGCGAGGCGGTGGCGCGGATGGCGGCGCCGCCGAGGCCGGCCGGTTGTCGCGCCGCTGGGACGAGCGCCGGTAGACGTGGGGTAAGCGCTTTGACATGGCGCCGTTGGTACGTATTGTCGCGGCGCTGGCGAGGTGTCGCGCGACCGGCCGTGGCGAACGGGCCGGCGAGCGGTGCCAGCGGCAGGCATCCAGGCCGCCGGGTGGACGGCATCTGGTTCACCGTCCACCCCGACCCCGGACGGTGTTTCATTTACCGTCCGGATCCGGGATCACCTGGACCGTCGGATGTAAAGCGTGCGTGCAGGATCGATCCTACCGATTGGGCTGCTGGAGGTCGGAACACTGTGTGGGCCAAGCGGAGGCCCAATTACGGAGGACCCACCGGCCCAAGCGTGCGTGACCAGGAGGACTTCACCGTTCCGTTCTGTCTTCGTTGGTGGCCGACTCAACTTTGAAACTCTGAAGAGTCCAGTTCCCTCACTGATAACCAGAGTTAATTCCGGCATGTCTTGCTGTCGTTCAACTTGCGTCCGTGCCGCCGGCCGGCGGCCGGCGTTGGACGTCGAGGTGGTGCGGTGGACGTCGCGCCATCATTTCCGAGCCCGGAGCTAGCGCACTTGCTACTACGAGTCTACGACCCACACCATGATGAGCCCCGAGCATGACCTGCCAGACCGTCCGCGCAGGCGACCTCGTCCGGCTTACCATAGCCTACCAGTCTACCACCGACCCAGATGAGAGCAGCGCGGACGACGACGAACGGTGCCTTCTAGGACTACAGCGCCGACCTCGCCGTCGGTTAGTTGGTCTCCACTGAGGTATGTCTCCTGCAACCGCTCAATGACGAGACAGCCGGGCGGCAAGGACCCTCCCCGGACGGCGAGTGTCGGTGCCGCCGCGCGCGCGGGGAAGAAGATGCGGCAGTGAACGAAGCGCCGCGCGGGCCGGAGAGGCGAGGCTGGCTGCCGACGCCAAGGAAGACGCTTCGGCCACGGAGACGGACGCGGGGGTGAACGCGCGGTGCTCCTCTCACACAGCGTCGCCTCCGGTGACAAACGGGAGAGCGCGGCGGCGAGCGGCGACGCGGTGGGCAGGCCGGCGGCCAGGACGGGGTGGTCGGCACTTCACCTGCCGTCCACCCCGGACGTCATTTCATTTACCGTCCGGGGCTCGGGTTCTGTCTGGCCGTTGGATGTAGATAGTGCGGCCAGGATTCGTCCTGCCGTCCTCACCACTCAAACGCAGGAGCGTTCTCTGGGCCGCGGCCCATTACCTGAGCCCACCCTTCGCTGGAGCAGCCCACAGGCTGCTGCGATTTGAAATCGTCGGAGGCTGATCGGAGCCCGCCGTTCTCTGCTGCGGTGCTGCTCCTCGGCGCCGCCAGTTCGCCGCCGACATGGAAATCCATCCACCACCACCGTCGTCGCGATCCCCAGGTGTTCGTCCGCCATGTCCAGTGCTCGTCCGCCATTGCCGGCGCCAGCGCCCGCAACTGACGGCTGTTCGCCGGCGACATGGAAAGCCGGCGCCCGAAGCAGCTGGGTACAAAGATTCAGTAAGCTCCTGCCACAGCAGCAGCTCAGGTTTCAGTTTGCTGCTGATGGATTCCGATTCCTCTCCGGAATGGAATGTGATTTCTCTCCTTGCAGTAGCAGCTCAAGGTCCTCCTCTCCGTTTCGACCACGGCACGTTCTCGCAGCTCGTGGGCTTTCGCCTGGTTACTCATGTGAGCTTCTTGGCGAAACCTGCAGTTTACTTACGACCAGCACTTACATGTTATTTTCTGTTTTGTGCCTTGTTTGCGTACATCCTATATTATGGGCGCTTATGGCCAGTAATTACGTTCAGTTTCCTATGCATTAACTGAAGTAATAATGTAACATCGCAACATACCTAAGCTGATCCGTATTATCACATTGCAGGATCAGATGACAGGGCACCAACAGTCTGAACATCCAAAACCGTTCTCAGATGAGGTATCATCATCACAAGATAAAGACACTGATCCTAGAGAAAGTTGATGAAACATAACACAGCAGACAACCACCATGTAGCAACGTTAGCAACAGCTACTATTGCAAGATGCGAACTCCAGGTACGATACAACAGTTTACAACACATGATGCTCCATAATTTAACGGTAGTCACATTCACAAATAAACTAGTACATTAAGTGATAATAGATAAGCATTTCCTAAAGCATCGATCAGGCTGAAGCTGCTTGATGACTACTCGCCATCGGACACAGGGTCCCTGTGCTTGAAGAGGTCCTTGCATTGACTGTAGAGCATTGGGGCCATGCATATGGCAGAAATCACAGAAGCAACACTAGTAGCGGCAGCCATAGCAAAAGCCGGGTGGTACGGCTCCGAACACAGGAACCTCTTGCTGCAGAACCTGCAGGGGATTCCATTATTAATTACTTCCATCGGAAAAACCAGAACAATACACATCGGATAAACTGTGCGATTGCAATCTTATGGCAATGCACTTACTGTTCCATCTTCCTAGGCGCCTTGATGCTTCCAGCTCCTCGAGAAAGCATGGGGTTTCGCCACTGACCCTGCAACAAATGATCAGGTCGGTTAGTGTATCTTTTGACTGCCCATACGTACCAAGAAATCCTAGCAGGTTCACGCAAAGATTCTTCGTCAAGTGCATCACATCGATTGCGTTGCTGACCTCCAAGACATCCCAATATGGGAGCTCCCATAGTATAGACTTCTTCTTCCATATTGGGACATGGCCGTTTTCATTATTCGAAACTTGTTTGCTTCCACGGTCCTTTCCAAACACGACATAGACATCCTTCACCATCGAGAAAACATGCTTCCCGTTTCGGAATATAGGCTTAGCACGAGTTTCTGGTTCCCCTTTGAAATGTTTTCTTTTTCTTCTTAAGGGGTGGTTGAGGGGAAGGAATCGACGATGACCCATGTACACGACCTTCCTACAATTTTTTAGATACAAGCTGTCGGTTTCTTCTAGACAATGAGTGCATGCCTGGTATCCCTTATTGGACTGTCTGGACAGATTGCTAAGTGCAGGCCAATCGTTGATGGTAACAAAAAGCAATGCTCGCAGGTCAAAATTCTCCTGTTTGTACTCGTCCCAAACACGTACACCTTCCTCCTTCCACAACAGCAAAAGTTCATCAACCAACGGTCTTGGGTACACGTTAATATCATTGCCCGGTTGTTTTGGGCCTTGGATAAGCACCGGCATCATCATGTACTTCCGCTTCATGCATAGCCAAGAAGGAAGATTGAACATACAGAGGGTCACAGGCCATGTACTGTGACTGCTGCCCCACTCGCCGAATGGATTCATTCCGTCCGTACTTAAACCAAACCTTATGTTCCTTGGGTCGTTTTCAAAATCTGGGAAATCTCTATCCACGTTTCTCCACTGGGACCCATCCGTAGGGTGTCTCAGCATCTGATCTTGCTTACACTCTTCTTTGTGCCACCGCATCAATTTAGCATTGGATTTATTTCTGAAAAAGCGATTCAAATGTGGTATTACTGGGAAATACCACATCACCTTAGCGGGAACTTTTTTCTTGACGGGCTCTCCGTCGACCTCACCAGGATCATTTTGCCCGATCTTGTACCGTTTTGCATCACAGACAGGACAAGCATCCAGTTTCTCATAGAATACAATCGTTAGGACATGCGTCAATTTTCTGTACCTCCAATCCAAGAGGGCAAACAACCTTCTTTGCTTTGTATGTTGTAGAGGGCAGTTCATTTCCCTCTGGAAGCATGTTCTTTACGATTCCAAGTAGCTCCTCAAATCCCTTATCGGTGACACCATTAGCTGTCTTCCACTGCAGCATTTCAAGTGTGGTACCCAACTTTTTAAGCCCCTGCTTGCAATCTGGATACAATAATTTTTTGTGTGTCGTGGTGCTGCAAACCACGGCCGGGTGGCGGAAGGCACCCGCCCTAGCCCAGAGGGTGTGTACTCGGGGGTTAGCTAGTCCTAGTTCGATCTTGCTCAAGAACACGATGAACACAGCGGGATTAGAGTGGTTCGGGCCGCCGGAGCGTAATACCCTACGTCCACTGTGTGTTGTATTGCCTTCTCTCGAGAGGGTTCGCGAGAGCTTGTGTGTCTGGAGAGCCTAGAGTCTGTCTGAGAGATCTCCCTGCTAGAAGGAGGCCGTGCTCTCCCTTTTATATGTCCAAGGGGAGCACGTACACTGAGCGGGGCCCCGACATGTGGACCCGGCGATGTATTATAAACTACACTTTGGCATTCAATGCCTCAAATCCGGAGATCTTGTCGTCGGCTTCTGTGCGTAGCTTCTGACCAGGGATGGTCTTGAGCTGTCCTGTCAGAGTAGAGTCTAGCCTCTGCAGCCGCACGTCGAGGTCATGATGAAGCGCCGAACTTCTGACTCAGTCCACTGTAGCAGCGTGCACTGTTGCTCCAGTCAGTAGCTGGTCATCATGACTCGTCGCCCATGCGCACGGCGCTGAGTCTTTAATGCTTGTCTTGGTAACTGACGAGCCGCCTTAGTAACTGGCGATCCACAGTGTGGACTGACAAAAGCTGCCACGTGCCCAGAGGCAGCAGAGCCTGCCTCGACCACTCGCACTTAATGCGGGTGGGTGAGGGAGCTTCCAGCGGAAGGCTTGCGCCCGCGCCCGCGTCTGCGTGACACGCGGCGGCTCCGGACCCCTCCCGATCAGCTAGCTGAGCCGAGAGCTCACGGGGGTCCGGATAGTCACGTGGAGGTCCCGGACCCATCTGCGGGAGTCCGGATGGCACGTGGAGGTCCCGAACCCACCTGCGGGGGTCTGGGTCCGCGGCCACAGGTACTGAGCATTTCCACCTCTAGGACACGTGGTGACACCAGACCCGTCCCCGAACGGGAAGCGGGTCCGGGACCGTTGGTCTGGTGAGATGGAGTCGGACCCCAGAGGTCCGGCTACTCAGCTCCTTAGGGCGTAGTTACGGATAACTACGCGAGTCTTGGCTCAGTAGGAGTGGGTACCCCAGTTGCAGGGTACCGACATTGTGATCCTCCATCTTCTTCTCAAACTTCTTTGACTCCATTAAAGTTTCACAGTCTCTTTGTGAATCCACTAGAACCTGACCTAATTCATTAGGTGGCTGGTCTTCTGCTGCATTTTCTCCAGCCTCGTCCATTTCTTCAGCATCGTCCATGGGTTCATCTTCAAAGGCTCCCGCTTCATATAGATGAGCCCAGTCTGCAATATTATGATCATCATCTTCTTCACCATCTTGCATCACAACTCCAGGTTCACCGTGCTTGGTCCAAAGGGTATAGTTATCCATGAAACCCTTTTCATAAATATGGGCGTGTAGAGTTCTCCTCTTAGAGTATTCCTTTTTATTTTGGCAAACGCGGCACGGACAACACATAAAACCTTTCAATGACTTGTGGGCCTCCGCCACATCAAGAAAAGACTTTAGACCATTAATCCACGCCATGATGCACCGGTCGCTGTACATCCATTGTCGGTCCATCGATCTACATTTTTGAATTAAGTAACAACATTATTTTACTTGTATTCATATCATTTAAATTGGCACATAACATAATGAAATACAAAAGCCATTTTTGCGAATTTAACATTGAAATACAAAATTAATAGAAGTCCAAATTAACAGATACATTACACTACATGCTTAAATTATAGAACATGATAAATAGAAGTCCAAATTAATATATACATTACACTACATGCTAGCTACCTAATACAAACTACTCATCATGAGATCTTTGGACCAATGCCTCGTGAACTGCCTCGCGAAGTCTTGACACGGAACGGTCATATTCCACCAGCCCCAACTCTTCACGTCTTGCATTATATAGAGCCATCAACTCACGATCATCATCAGTACCATGCAACTCGACATTAAATTCACGACAAAATTTACGGCTTTCTTTGCCAAGGGAGAATATATAAAAAGCTTTCTTAATCAAACGACGAATATGACCGCTAACAAGACCAACACGCTCTGCAGGGTGGAACTCAATCTTTCTTAAAATGAAAACATAAATTGTAAACCATAATTATTTTGACACTCTTCAGTTCAATGCGAACATGTCGTTCCACGCCATAAGGGATGCGCAATCAATGTTCGCGGTTTTGTTTCAGGCTCACTTTCTCTAAAACCATCGAGAAGAAAAAATGTTTGTTTCGAAACATGTCTATGTCGTTAATCTTGACCCTGCGGTGATGACACTGACATTCGGGGCTAGTATTGACATCCACGACACAGTGCGGTACAATAGGACCCGATGAAGGATTTCATTATTGGGACCAAGACCGTACTCCTTCATCGCGTCCTCATATATACCGCACCGCATCGTGGATATCGATGCTAGCCCAAATAGCAGAGTTTTCACCGAAGGATCAAGGTTAATGACATATTCATGATCCGAAACATACATTTTTTAAACTTCTCGATGGTTTCAATATGAGCCCCAATAAATACATCATTAAAGTGACAAAATAATGCAACTAAATGCATAACAAATACCAAACTAATTAACCATGCCACTTGAAAAAAATTGAAAAAAATCTGAACAAATTATTAGAATTAAAATGAAAACATAAATTATAAACTATAATTATTTTGAAACTCTTCAATTCAACGCGAACACGTCGTTCCACGCCATAAGGGATGTGCAATCAATGTTCGCGGCTTTGTTTCAGGCTCACTTTCTCTAAAACCATTGAGAAGAAAAAATATTTGTTTCGAAACATGTTTATGTCTTCAACCTTGACCATGCAGTGATAACACTGACATTCGGGGCTACTATTGACATCCACGACACAGTGCGGTACAATAGGACCAGATGAAGGAGTACGGCCTTGGTCCGGATAATTTCATTCTTAACTAGCTCAAAAGGTGTGGATTTCATAATTGAGACCAAGACCGTACTCCTTCATCGCGTCCTCATATATACCGCATCGTATCGTGGATATCGATGCTAGCCCCGAATTGCAGTGTTTTCACTGCAGGATCAAGGTTAACGACATATTCATGATCCGAAACATATATTTTTTAAACTTCTCGATGGTTTCCATATGAGCCCGAATAAATACATCATTAGAGTGCCAAAATAATGCAACTAAATACATAACAAATACCAAACTAATTAACCATGCCACTTGAATAATGCAAAATCACATTAATTCTCAATCAAAAAAACCTGAATAAATTAATTGAGAGAAATCTCTAATTAATTGAAATAAATCTCTATAACTCCTAATTATTTTGACACCCTTCAGTTCGAGGAGAACACTCTTTTCAATATCCAGAAACCATCTAGAAGAAAAAAAAAGTTTATTTCGGAAAATGTATATGTCGGTAACCTCGACCCTGCAGGGATGACAATGCCTTTCGGGGGGCACGGTGCGGTACAAGGATGTCACCAATCTGCCAGTCGCAGCACCAACATTTCCGGTTAATAGGAACACAGCACTAGGCACAGGCAGCGTGCTCGTTGATATGCTCTTAGTGCAATAACGGCCACGCTGACTGCGTCAAATGCTGTCTTTGTATCAATCGGAAGTACTGGTGATGCGACCAACCGATTCGCGACGTCCATATAGCGCATAGTGTTTCTCCGAAAGGTAGTGTCATCACTATTGGATGGAGATTAACGACGTATACTTGTTTCGAAATAAAGATTTTTTTAGCTTATAGATAGTTTCAATGTGAGCCTGAATAAATACATCACTAGAGTGTCAAAATAATCAATTCATAATAAAAAAAATCTATTATAATTCTTTCATTAGTTCATTATAAAAAAATTAACTATCCACATTATGGTTATATCTACTACAATCACATGTTTTGTCTACACTAATTCTAAAAATTTCTACTATCCACATGCTCATCTGAATCTAAAAATAAAAAATGTGCTACGGTCATTTGTAATATATAGAAAATGATTGAAAAATATGTCTATAAATTTTTCATATTCAACCTAGCCAATAAACCTACTCCCACATTCAAGTCATCGGTTCTATATATCTCAAATCATTGCAGAAATCAAAGAAATCATACTCATCCTCAATATTTCTAAAAGTCACAAATTTCTCTAACTATAGAGCATAAAACGAAGAATAAAGACTATCAATGAAGAGAGGATGAAGTTGCAAACCTTTGGTGCACTTGAATGAGTCCAAATCACACAAAAATGGATCAAATAATGGCGGCGCAACTCTAATATGAGAGAAGAAACCGAGCTCGAGCTAGCTCTCTGGTGAAATGGGCGCTGGCTCGGCTCGGGGAAAAAGAAGCTCCAATTTATAGTGGGAGCATTAGTACCGGTTGGTGGCTACAACCGGTACTAAAGCTCCCCATTTAGTATGTGTGCTAGCTATATATGAACTCAACAGATAAACGGGTCGGCTACCAAGTACTACTAGTACTATATATAGACCAGTGCCATGCCTTGAATGAGGTTCAAAAATCAAACTGTTACGAGTTCAATCATCTTCTGACTTGTGTTAATTTCATCACATATATATGGGTAACCAGTGAAGTATTGGAGCAAACCAAAAGTCCAAAACAATATGGTGGGTGTTGACTTCTATACAATTGTGTGAATCCCAAGCTGGGTTGGATAGATAGGCTTGCTGCGTGTTGGATAGCTACTCTTAGTTTATATAAGAGAGATTGGAGAATGTACATGTCATTCTTGTCGCCACCATTTCTCATCTACATCATCCTTCATGGACACAAGATTCCACCTTGGGCATCATGCTTTTCCGCTATCATGGGAGTCAGGATGTGGTATACATAACCAACGACCCTCTCTACCAGCACCACCAACACCATCGTTGCAGCACTATGTGAGTTGTCTATCACCAATGGTTACGGTTGCAACTGCTCCTATTGCCGAATCGACTACCCTTCCTCGTGATGGTGTCACCACAGCAGGGCGACACCCTATGTACGGTATCTGGTCTTGATGCTGAGGTTGCCGATGCTATAGTAAGTCATTTGTTGGGATGATGATGGTGACAACTGCTATGTCGGCCATGAAGCTCATGATTAATCTCTTCAGGGTGGCAAAACAAGGGGGAATCACTTATATACCACCAGTTCAGCTCTTTATCTCATAATAAAGAGCACACTATTGGCACGAAGCAAACATGCACATGAAATGAACTCAAGATCCTAAATAGATGAATGGTACACAAACAGTTTTATGATCGACTTTGCAGCAGCTTACGAGCTAAATAAAGGGGCATGTACCCAAAACAGTTATAGTCTTTTAGATCGGTGTTTGGATCCTGGCATGTTCTTAGTTGCTCGTGAACTCTGAGATAGCTTATTATATGGGATGCATGTTGCAGACTGGCTGTGCGCCCGTGCCATTGCCGGGCGAAAGAACCGGCGCGCGCCGCACGGTTACGTGCGCGTCGTGGAGGCTCAGTCGCCGGCAGAAAACATGGTGGCCTCAGCACCGCGGGCCGGGGAGGGCGCGGCGCTTGGAGAGGGGATCAACCGATCGAGGCACTGGCGAGAGAGGAGGTGGTTGTAGCGGTGGCAGAGATGAACGCTGACGACGACGCGTCAACTTTGTGGTTTGCGGTCCACCGGCGGGCGGCCACGGCGAACTGGGAGAGCGCGCCGGCGACTAGTGGCAGCGCGCCAGGTCGGGGTGGACGGTAAATCAAATACCGTCCACCTGGTCTGTATTTGGTTTGCCGTCCGGACCCGTGGTCCCCTGCTCCGTTAGCCAGTTTCGATCCATGCCCAGGATGTCGTTGGAGCCGCGTCATGTCCAGTGGTCATCCGCCGTCGCTGGCGCCGCCGGTGCCTCGCGACTGACGGCCGTCCGCTGATGACAATGAAAGCCAGCGCCTGAAGCAGCTGGGTACGAGTATTCAGTAAACTCCTGCCACAACAGCAGGTGAGGTTTTGTTAGCGTAGCTCTCGTGTAAACTTGTGTTTCTCAGTTTCTGTTAGTTAGAAAGTTTGTTTCTTGCCTTAGCTGTCGCGGAGCTCAGCCTCCGGCTTCACCGGCCCGAGCGCGTCTTGTAACTGCGCCACGATCTCTTTGTGGCGAGTGGAGTCCGCGTCGCGCGGCATGACCCGGCGTGTGGGATGGCACACGCATTCCTCGGATCATGGCGCGCGCCTGCAGGTGGAGAACGTGCCCCTGTTTCCCTTAGTTTGTTTTAGCTTATATAAATAAAAGCTTATCAGAAAACGTCGCAGTGATGCGGCACAAAAACCTCTGTGTCTTCGTTCAATCCACAAGCCTGTGTTCTTGAGAGTTCTTGAGAGCTGAGTGCTCTTGGCCGGAGCAATTCCGGCTGACAGGTTTCAATTTGCTGCTGATGGATTCCTCTCAAGAACGGAAAAGAAATTTCTCTCCTCGCAGCTCAAGGTCCTCCTCTCTGTCTCCGACCAGGGCACACGTTCTCGTGGGCTTGCGCAAGAATACAGGTTCGCGTTTGCCGGGTTACTCGAGATTTCCATGTGAGCTTCTTGGCGAAACCTGCTTGTTGGACGGGGAGGTGGTGGCAGCCACCGCCGGACGCGATCACCGTGGCCGATTTCCCCGGCGGTGCATGACGGCGAAGCTGCCATCCCTCCGGGGCACCAGTTCGCCAACGCCGCAGCGTTGCTGCCGGTGCCGGTATACAGGGCGGTCTCCCGTGGCGAGGCGGTGGCGCGGATGGCGGCGCCGCCGAGGCCGGCCGGTTGTCGCGCCGCTGGGACGAGCGCCGGTAGACGTGGGGTAAGCGCTTTGACATGGCGCCGTTGGTACGTATTGTCGCGGCGCTGGCGAGGTGTCGCGCGACCGGCCGTGGCGAACGGGCCGGCGAGCGGTGCCAGCGGCAGGCATCCAGGCCGCCGGGTGGACGGCATCTGGTTCACCGTCCACCCCGACCCGGACGGTGTTTCATTTACCGTCCGGATCCGGGATCACCTGGACCGTCGGATGTAAAGCGTGCGTGCAGGATCGATCCTACCGATTGGGCTGCTGGAGGTCGGAACACTGTGTGGGCCAAGCGGAGGCCCAATTACGGAGGACCCACCGGCCCAAGCGTGCGTGACCAGGAGGACTTCACCGTTCCGTTCTGTCTTCGTTGGTGGCCGACTCAACTTTGAAACTCTGAAGAGTCCAGTTCCCTCACTGATAACCAGAGTTAATTCCGGCATGTCTTGCTGTCGTTCAACTTGCGTCCGTGCCGCCGGCCGGCGGCCGGCGTTGGACGTCGAGGTGGTGCGGTGGACGTCGCGCCATCATTTCCGAGCCCGGAGCTAGCGCACTTGCTACTACGAGTCTACGACCCACACCATGATGAGCCCCGAGCATGACCTGCCAGACCGTCCGCGCAGGCGACCTCGTCCGGCTTACCATAGCCTACCAGTCTACCACCGACCCAGATGAGAGCAGCGCGGACGACGACGAACGGTGCCTTCTAGGACTACAGCGCCGACCTCGCCGTCGGTTAGTTGGTCTCCACTGAGGTATGTCTCCTGCAACCGCTCAATGACGAGACAGCCGGGCGGCAAGGACCCTCCCCGGACGGCGAGTGTCGGTGCCGCCGCGCGCGCGGGGAAGAAGATGCGGCAGTGAACGAAGCGCCGCGCGGGCCGGAGAGGCGAGGCTGGCTGCCGACGCCAAGGAAGACGCTTCGGCCACGGAGACGGACGCGGGGGTGAACGCGCGGTGCTCCTCTCACACAGCGTCGCCTCCGGTGACAAACGGGAGAGCGCGGCGGCGAGCGGCGACGCGGTGGGCAGGCCGGCGGCCAGGACGGGGTGGTCGGCACTTCACCTGCCGTCCACCCCGGACGTCATTTCATTTACCGTCCGGGGCTCGGGTTCTGTCTGGCCGTTGGATGTAGATAGTGCGGCCAGGATTCGTCCTGCCGTCCTCACCACTCAAACGCAGGAGCGTTCTCTGGGCCGCGGCCCATTACCTGAGCCCACCCTTCGCTGGAGCAGCCCACAGGCTGCTGCGATTTGAAATCGTCGGAGGCTGATCGGAGCCCGCCGTTCTCTGCTGCGGTGCTGCTCCTCGGCGCCGCCAGTTCGCCGCCGACATGGAAATCCATCCACCACCACCGTCGTCGCGATCCCCAGGTGTTCGTCCGCCATGTCCAGTGCTCGTCCGCCATTGCCGGCGCCAGCGCCCGCAACTGACGGCTGTTCGCCGGCGACATGGAAAGCCGGCGCCCGAAGCAGCTGGGTACAAAGATTCAGTAAGCTCCTGCCACAGCAGCAGCTCAGGTTTCAGTTTGCTGCTGATGGATTCCGATTCCTCTCCGGAATGGAATGTGATTTCTCTCCTTGCAGTAGCAGCTCAAGGTCCTCCTCTCCGTTTCGACCACGGCACGTTCTCGCAGCTCGTGGGCTTTCGCCTGGTTACTCATGTGAGCTTCTTGGCGAAACCTGCAGTTTACTTACGACCAGCACTTACATGTTATTTTCTGTTTTGTGCCTTGTTTGCGTACATCCTATATTATGGGCGCTTATGGCCAGTAATTACGTTCAGTTTCCTATGCATTAACTGAAGTAATAATGTAACATCGCAACATACCTAAGCTGATCCGTATTATCACATTGCAGGATCAGATGACAGGGCACCAACAGTCTGAACATCCAAAACCGTTCTCAGATGAGGTATCATCATCACAAGATAAAGACACTGATCCTAGAGAAAGTTGATGAAACATAACACAGCAGACAACCACCATGTAGCAACGTTAGCAACAGCTACTATTGCAAGATGCGAACTCCAGGTACGATACAACAGTTTACAACACATGATGCTCCATAATTTAACGGTAGTCACATTCACAAATAAACTAGTACATTAAGTGATAATAGATAAGCATTTCCTAAAGCATCGATCAGGCTGAAGCTGCTTGATGACTACTCGCCATCGGACACAGGGTCCCTGTGCTTGAAGAGGTCCTTGCATTGACTGTAGAGCATTGGGGCCATGCATATGGCAGAAATCACAGAAGCAACACTAGTAGCGGCAGCCATAGCAAAAGCCGGGTGGTACGGCTCCGAACACAGGAACCTCTTGCTGCAGAACCTGCAGGGGATTCCATTATTAATTACTTCCATCGGAAAAACCAGAACAATACACATCGGATAAACTGTGCGATTGCAATCTTATGGCAATGCACTTACTGTTCCATCTTCCTAGGCGCCTTGATGCTTCCAGCTCCTCGAGAAAGCATGGGGTTTCGCCACTGACCCTGCAACAAATGATCAGATCGGTTAGTGTATCTTTTGACTGCCCATACGTACCAAGAAATCCTAGCAGGTTCACGCAAAGATTCTTCGTCAAGTGCATCACATCGATTGCGTTGCTGACCTCCAAGACATCCCAATATGGGAGCTCCCATAGTATAGACTTCTTCTTCCATATTGGGACATGGCCGTTTTCATTATTCGAAACTTGTTTGCTTCCACGGTCCTTTCCAAACACGACATAGACATCCTTCACCATCGAGAAAACATGCTTCCCGTTTCGGAATATAGGCTTAGCACGAGTTTCTGGTTCCCCTTTGAAATGTTTTCTTTTTCTTCTTAAGGGGTGGTTGAGGGGAAGGAATCGACGATGACCCATGTACACGACCTTCCTACAATTTTTTAGATACAAGCTGTCGGTTTCTTCTAGACAATGAGTGCATGCCTGGTATCCCTTATTGGACTGTCTGGACAGATTGCTAAGTGCAGGCCAATCGTTGATGGTAACAAAAAGCAATGCTCGCAGGTCAAAATTCTCCTGTTTGTACTCGTCCCAAACACGTACACCTTCCTCCTTCCACAACAGCAAAAGTTCATCAACCAACGGTCTTGGGTACACGTTAATATCATTGCCCGGTTGTTTTGGGCCTTGGATAAGCACCGGCATCATCATGTACTTCCGCTTCATGCATAGCCAAGAAGGAAGATTGAACATACAGAGGGTCACAGGCCATGTACTGTGACTGCTGCCCCACTCGCCGAATGGATTCATTCCGTCCGTACTTAAACCAAACCTTATGTTCCTTGGGTCGTTTTCAAAATCTGGGAAATCTCTATCCACGTTTCTCCACTGGGACCCATCCGTAGGGTGTCTCAGCATCTGATCTTGCTTACGCTCTTCTTTGTGCCACCGCATCAATTTAGCATTGGATTTATTTCTGAAAAAGCGCTTCAAATGTGGTATTACTGGGAAATACCACATCACCTTAGCGGGAACTTTTTTCTTGACGGGCTCTCCGTCGACCTCACCAGGATCATTTTGCCCGATCTTGTACCGTTTTGCATCACAGACAGGACAAGCATCCAGTTTCTCATAGAATACAATCGTTAGGACATGCGTCAATTTTCTGTACCTCCAATCCAAGAGGGCAAACAACCTTCTTTGCTTTGTATGTTGTAGAGGGCAGTTCATTTCCCTCTGGAAGCATGTTCTTTACGATTCCAAGTAGCTCCTCAAATCCCTTATCGGTGACACCATTAGCTGTCTTCCACTGCAGCATTTCAAGTGTGGTACCCAACTTTTTAAGCCCCTGCTTGCAATCTGGATACAATAATTTTTTGTGTGTCGTGGTGCTGCAAACCACGGCCGGGTGGCGGAAGGCACCCGCCCTAGCCCAGAGGGTGTGTACTCGGGGGTTAGCTAGTCCTAGTTCGATCTTGCTCAAGAACACGATGAACACAGCGGGATTAGAGTGGTTCGGGCCGCCGGAGCGTAATACCCTACGTCCACTGTGTGTTGTATTGCCTTCTCTCGAGAGGGTTCGCGAGAGCTTGTGTGTCTGGAGAGCCTAGAGTCTGTCTGAGAGATCTCCCTGCTAGAAGGAGGCCGTGCTCTCCCTTTTATATGTCCAAGGGGAGCACGTACACTGAGCGGGGCCCCGACATGTGGACCCGGCGATGTATTATAAACTACACTTTGGCATTCAATGCCTCAAATCCGGAGATCTTGTCGTCGGCTTCTGTGCGTAGCTTCTGACCAGGGATGGTCTTGAGCTGTCCTGTCAGAGTAGAGTCTAGCCTCTGCAGCCGCACGTCGAGGTCATGATGAAGCGCCGAACTTCTGACTCAGTCCACTGTAGCAGCGTGCACTGTTGCTCCAGTCAGTAGCTGGTCATCATGACTCGTCGCCCATGCGCACGGCGCTGAGTCTTTAATGCTTGTCTTGGTAACTGACGAGCCGCCTTAGTAACTGGCGATCCACAGTGTGGACTGACAAAAGCTGCCACGTGCCCAGAGGCAGCAGAGCCTGCCTCGACCACTCGCACTTAATGCGGGTGGGTGAGGGAGCTTCCAGCGGAAGGCTTGCGCCCGCGCCCGCGTCTGCGTGACACGCGGCGGCTCCGGACCCCTCCCGATCAGCTAGCTGAGCCGAGAGCTCACGGGGGTCCGGATAGTCACGTGGAGGTCCCGGACCCATCTGCGGGAGTCCGGATGGCACGTGGAGGTCCCGAACCCACCTGCGGGGGTCTGGGTCCGCGGCCACAGGTACTGAGCATTTCCACCTCTAGGACACGTGGTGACACCGGACCCGTCCCCGAACGGGAAGCGGGTCCGGGACCGTTGGTCTGGTGAGATGGAGTCGGACCCCAGAGGTCCGGCTACTCAGCTCCTTAGGGCGTAGTTACGGATAACTACGCGAGTCTTGGCTCAGTAGGAGTGGGTACCCCAGTTGCAGGGTACGGACATTGTGATCCTCCAACATCTTCTCAAACTTCTTTGACTCCATTAAAGTTTCACAGTCTCTTTGTGAATCCACTAGAACCTGACCTAATTCATTAGGTGGCTGGTCTTCTGCTGCATTTTCTCCAGCCTCGTCCATTTCTTCAGCATCGTCCATGGGTTCATCTTCAAAGGCTCTCGCTTCATATAGATGAGCCCAGTCTGCAATATTATGATCATCATCTTCTTCACCATCTTGCATCACAACTCCAGGTTCACCGTGCTTGGTCCAAAGGGTATAGTTATCCATGAAACCCTTTTCATAAATGTGGGCGTGTAGAGTTCTCCTCTTAGAGTATTCCTTTTTATTTTGGCAAACGCGGCACGGACAACACATAAAACCTTTCAATGACTTGTGGGCCTCCGCCACATCAAGAAAAGACTTTAGACCATTAATCCACGCCATGATGCACCGGTCGCTGTACATCCATTGTCGGTCCATCAATCTACATTTTTGAATTAAGTAACAACATTATTTTACTTGTATTCATATCATTTAAATTGGCACATAACATAATGAAATACAAAAGCCATTTTTGCGAATTTAACATTGAAATACAAAATTAATAGAAGTCCAAATTAACAGATACATTACACTACATGCTTAAATTATAGAACATGATAAATAGAAGTCCAAATTAATATATACATTACACTACATGCTAGCTACCTAATACAAACTACTCATCATGAGATCTTTGGACC
Organism: Panicum virgatum; assembly: GCF_016808335.1. Lineage (NCBI taxonomy): Eukaryota > Viridiplantae > Streptophyta > Magnoliopsida > Poales > Poaceae > Panicum > Panicum virgatum. Next base: position 68,420,830 of record NC_053147.1, read on the forward strand.
AATGCCTCGTGAACTGCCTCGCGAAGTCTTGACACGGAACGGTCATATTCCACCAGCCCCGACTCTTCACGTCTTGCATTATATAGAGCCATCAACTCACGATCATCATCAGTACCATGCAACTCGACATTAAATTCACGACAAAATTTACGGCTTTCTTTGCCAAGGGAGAATATATAAAAAGCTTTCTTAATCAAACGACGAATATGACCGCTAACAAGACCAACACGCTCTGCAGGGTGGAACTCAAGCTTTCTTAAAATGAAAACATAAATTGTAAACCATAATTATTTTGACACTCTTCAGTTCAATGCGAACATGTCGTTCCACGCCATAAGGGATGCGCAATCAATGTTCGCGGTTTTGTTTCAGGCTCACTTTCTCTAAAACCATCGAGAAGAAAAAATGTTTGTTTCGAAACATGTCTATGTCGTTAACCTTGACCCTGCGGTGATGACACTGACATTCGGGGCTAGTATTGACATCCACGACACAGTGCGGTACAATAGGACCCGATGAAGGATTTCATTATTGGGACCAAGACCGTACTCCTTCATCGCGTCCTCATATATACCGCACCGCATCGTGGATATCGATGCTAGCCCAAATAGCAGAGTTTTCACCAAAGGATCAAGGTTAATGACATATTCATGATCCGAAACATACATTTTTTAAACTTCTCGATGGTTTCAATATGAGCCCCAATAAATACATCATTAAAGTGACAAAATAATGCAACTAAATGCATAACAAATACCAAACTAATTAACCATGCCACTTGAAAAAAATTGAAAAAAATCTTAACAAATTATTAGAATTAAAATGAAAACATAAATTATAAACTATAATTATTTTGAAACTCTTCAATTCAACGCGAACACGTCGTTCCACGCCATAAGGGATGTGCAATCAATGTTCGCGGCTTTGTTTCAGGCTCACTTTCTCTAAAACCATTGAGAAGAAAAAATATTTGTTTCGAAACATGTTTATGTCTTCAACCTTGACCATGCAGTGATAACACTGACATTCGGGGCTACTATTGACATCCACGACATAGTGCGGTACAATAGGACCAGATGAAGGAGTACGGCCTTGGTCCGGATAATTTCATTCTTAACTAGCTCAAAAGGTGTGGATTTCATAATTGAGACCAAGACCGTACTCCTTCATCGCGTCCTCATATATACCGCACCGTATCGTGGATATCGATGCTAGCCCCGAATTGCAGTGTTTTCACTGCAGGATCAAGGTTAACGACATATTCATGATCCGAAACATATATTTTTTAAACTTCTCGATGGTTTCCATATGAGCCCGAATAAATACATCATTAGAGTGCCAAAATAATGCAACTAAATACATAACAAATACCAAACTAATTAACCATGCCACTTGAATAATGCAAAATCACATTAATTCTCAATCAAAAAAACCTGAATAAATTAATTGAGAGAAATCTCTAATTAATTGAAATAAATCTCTATAACTCCTAATTATTTTGACACCCTTCAGTTCGAGGAGAACACTCTTTTCAATATCCAGAAACCATCTAGAAGAAAAAAAAAGTTTATTTCGGAAAATGTATATGTCGGTAACCTCGACCCTGCAGGGATGACAATGCCTTTCGGGGGGCACGGTGCGGTACAAGGATGTCACCAATCTGCCAGTCGCAGCACCAACATTTCCGGTTAATAGGAACACAGCACTAGGCACAGGCAGCGTGCTCGTTGATATGCTCTCAGTGCAATAACGGCCACGCTGACTGCGTCAAATGCTGTCTTTGTATCAATCGGAAGTACTGGTGATGCGACCAACCGATTCGCGACGTCCATATAGCGCATAGTGTTTCTCCGAAAGGTAGTGTCATCACTATTGGATGGAGATTAACGACGTATACTTGTTTCGAAATAAAGATTTTTTTAGCTTATAGATAGTTTCAATGTGAGCCTGAATAAATACATCACTAGAGTGTCAAAATAATCAATTCATAATAAAAAAAATCTATTATAATTCTTTCATTAGTTCATTATAAAAAAATTAACTATCCACATTATGGTTATATCTACTACAATCACATGTTTTGTCTACACTAATTCTAAAAATTTCTACTATCCACATGCTCATCTGAATCTAAAAATAAAAAATGTGCTACGGTCATTTGTAATATATAGAAAATGATTGAAAAATATGTCTATAAATTTTTCATATTCAACCTAGCCAATAAACCTACTCCCACATTCAAGTCATCGGTTCTATATATCTCAAATCATTGCAGAAATCAAAGAAATCATACTCATCCTCAATATTTCTAAAAGTCACAAATTTCTCTAACTATAGAGCATAAAACGAAGAATAAAGACTATCAATGAAGAGAGGATGAAGTTGCAAACCTTTGGTGCACTTGAATGAGTCCAAATCACACAAAAATGGATCAAATAATGGCGGCGCAACTCTAATATGAGAGAAGAAACCGAGCTCGAGCTAGCTCTCTGGTGAAATGGGCGCTGGCTCGGCTCGGGGAAAAAGAAGCTCCAATTTATAGTGGGAGCATTAGTACCGGTTGGTGGCTACAACCGGTACTAAAGCTCCCCATTTAGTATGTGTGCTAGCTATATATGAACTCAACAGATAAACGGGTCGGCTACCAAGTACTACTAGTACTATATATAGACCAGTGCCATGCCTTGAATGAGGTTCAAAAATCAAACTGTTACGAGTTCAATCATCTTCTGACTTGTGTTAATTTCATCACATATATATGGGTAACCAGTGAAGTATTGGAGCAAACCAAAAGTCCAAAACAATATGGTGGGTGTTGACTTCTATACAATTGTGTGAATCCCAAGCTGGGTTGGATAGATAGGCTTGCTGCGTGTTGGATAGCTACTCTTAGTTTATATAAGAGAGATTGGAGAATGTACATGTCATTCTTGTCGCCACCATTTCTCATCTACATCATCCTTCATGGACACAAGATTCCACCTTGGGCATCATGCTTTTCCGCTATCATGGGAGTCAGGATGTGGTATACATAACCAACGACCCTCTCTACCAGCACCACCAACACCATCGTTGCAGCACTATGTGAGTTGTCTATCACCAATGGTTACGGTTGCAACTGCTCCTATTGCCGAATCGACTACCCTTCCTCGTGATGGTGTCACCACAGCAGGGCGACACCCTATGTACGGTATCTGGTCTTGATGCTGAGGTTGCCGATGCTATAGTAAGTCATTTGTTGGGATGATGATGGTGACAACTGCTATGTCGGCCATGAAGCTCATGATTAATCTCTTCAGGGTGGCAAAACAAGGGGGAATCACTTATATACCACCAGTTCAGCTCTTTATCTCATAATAAAGAGCACACTATTGGCACGAAGCAAACATGCACATGAAATGAACTCAAGATCCTAAATAGATGAATGGTACACAAACAGTTTTATGATCGACTTTGCAGCAGCTTACGAGCTAAATAAAGGGGCATGTACCCAAAACAGTTATAGTCTTTTAGATCGGTGTTTGGATCCTGGCATGTTCTTAGTTGCTCGTGAACTCTGAGATAGCTTATTATATGGGATGCATGTTGCAGACTGGCCGTGCGCCCGTGCCATTGCCGGGCGAAAGAACCGGCGCGCGCCGCACGGTTACGTGCGCGTCGTGGAGGCTCAGTCGCCGGCAGAAAACATGGTGGCCTCAGCACCGCGGGCCGGGGAGGGCGCGGCGCTTGGAGAGGGGATCAACCGATCGAGGCACTGGCGAGAGAGGAGGTGGTTGTAGCGGTGGCAGAGATGAACGCTGACGACGACGCGTCAACTTTGTGGTTTGCGGTCCACCGGCGGGCGGCCACGGCGAACTGGGAGAGCGCGCCGGCGACTAGTGGCAGCGCGCCAGGTCGGGGTGGACGGTAAATCAAATACCGTCCACCTGGTCTGTATTTGGTTTGCCGTCCGGACCCGTGGTCCCCTGCTCCGTTAGCCAGTTTCGATCCATGCCCAGGATGTCGTTGGAGCCGCGTCATGTCCAGTGGTCATCCGCCGTCGCTGGCGCCGCCGGTGCCTCGCGACTGACGGCCGTCCGCTGATGACAATGAAAGCCAGCGCCTGAAGCAGCTGGGTACGAGTATTCAGTAAACTCCTGCCACAACAGCAGGTGAGGTTTTGTTAGCGTAGCTCTCGTGTAAACTTGTGTTTCTCAGTTTCTGTTAGTTAGAAAGTTTGTTTCTTGCCTTAGCTGTCGCGGAGCTCAGCCTCCGGCTTCACCGGCCCGAGCGCGTCTTGTAACTGCGCCACGATCTCTTTGTGGCGAGTGGAGTCCGCGTCGCGCGGCATGACCCGGCGTGTGGGATGGCACACGCATTCCTCGGATCATGGCGCGCGCCTGCAGGTGGAGAACGTGCCCCTGTTTCCCTTAGTTTGTTTTAGCTTATATAAATAAAAGCTTATCAGAAAACGTCGCAGTGATGCGGCACAAAAACCTCTGTGTCTTCGTTCAATCCACAAGCCTGTGTTCTTGAGAGTTCTTGAGAGCTGAGTGCTCTTGGCCGGAGCAATTCCGGCTGACAGGTTTCAATTTGCTGCTGATGGATTCCTCTCAAGAACGGAAAAGAAATTTCTCTCCTCGCAGCTCAAGGTCCTCCTCTCTGTCTCCGACCAGGGCACACGTTCTCGTGGGCTTGCGCAAGAATACAGGTTCGCGTTTGCCGGGTTACTCGAGATTTCCATGTGAGCTTCTTGGCGAAACCTGCTTGTTGGACGGGGAGGTGGTGGCAGCCACCGCCGGACGCGATCACCGTGGCCGATTTCCCCGGCGGTGCATGACGGCGAAGCTGCCATCCCTCCGGGGCACCAGTTCGCCAACGCCGCAGCGTTGCTGCCGGTGCCGGTATACAGGGCGGTCTCCCGTGGCGAGGCGGTGGCGCGGATGGCGGCGCCGCCGAGGCCGGCCGGTTGTCGCGCCGCTGGGACGAGCGCCGGTAGACGTGGGGTAAGCGCTTTGACATGGCGCCGTTGGTACGTATTGTCGCGGCGCTGGCGAGGTGTCGCGCGACCGGCCGTGGCGAACGGGCCGGCGAGCGGTGCCAGCGGCAGGCATCCAGGCTGCCGGGTGGACGGCATCTGGTTCACCGTCCACCCCGACCCCGGACGGTGTTTCATTTACCGTCCGGATCCGGGATCACCTGGACCGTCGGATGTAAAGCGTGCGTGCAGGATCGATCCTACCGATTGGGCTGCTGGAGGTCGGAACACTGTGTGGGCCAAGCGGAGGCCCAATTACGGAGGACCCACCGGCCCAAGCGTGCGTGACCAGGAGGACTTCACCGTTCCGTTCTGTCTTCGTTGGTGGCCGACTCAACTTTGAAACTCTGAAGAGTCCAGTTCCCTCACTGATAACCAGAGTTAATTCCGGCATGTCTTGCTGTCGTTCAACTTGCGTCCGTGCCGCCGGCCGGCGGCCGGCGTTGGACGTCGAGGTGGTGCGGTGGACGTCGCGCCATCATTTCCGAGCCCGGAGCTAGCGCACTTGCTACTACGAGTCTACGACCCACACCATGATGAGCCCCGAGCATGACCTGCCAGACCGTCCGCGCAGGCGACCTCGTCCGGCTTACCATAGCCTACCAGTCTACCACCGACCCAGATGAGAGCAGCGCGGACGACGACGAACGGTGCCTTCTAGGACTACAGCGCCGACCTCGCCGTCGGTTAGTTGGTCTCCACTGAGGTATGTCTCCTGCAACCGCTCAATGACGAGACAGCCGGGCGGCAAGGACCCTCCCCGGACGGCGAGTGTCGGTGCCGCCGCGCGCGCGGGGAAGAAGATGCGGCAGTGAACGAAGCGCCGCGCGGGCCGGAGAGGCGAGGCTGGCTGCCGACGCCAAGGAAGACGCTTCGGCCACGGAGACGGACGCGGGGGTGAACGCGCGGTGCTCCTCTCACACAGCGTCGCCTCCGGTGACAAACGGGAGAGCGCGGCGGCGAGCGGCGACGCGGTGGGCAGGCCGGCGGCCAGGACGGGGTGGTCGGCACTTCACCTGCCGTCCACCCCGGACGTCATTTCATTTACCGTCCGGGGCTCGGGTTCTGTCTGGCCGTTGGATGTAGATAGTGCGGCCAGGATTCGTCCTGCCGTCCTCACCACTCAAACGCAGGAGCGTTCTCTGGGCCGCGGCCCATTACCTGAGCCCACCCTTCGCTGGAGCAGCCCACAGGCTGCTGCGATTTGAAATCGTCGGAGGCTGATCGGAGCCCGCCGTTCTCTGCTGCGGTGCTGCTCCTCGGCGCCGCCAGTTCGCCGCCGACATGGAAATCCATCCACCACCACCGTCGTCGCGATCCCCAGGTGTTCGTCCGCCATGTCCAGTGCTCGTCCGCCATTGCCGGCGCCAGCGCCCGCAACTGACGGCTGTTCGCCGGCGACATGGAAAGCCGGCGCCCGAAGCAGCTGGGTACAAAGATTCAGTAAGCTACTGCCACAGCAGCAGCTCAGGTTTCAGTTTGCTGCTGATGGATTCCGATTCCTCTCCGGAATGGAATGTGATTTCTCTCCTTGCAGTAGCAGCTCAAGGTCCTCCTCTCCGTTTCGACCACGGCACGTTCTCGCAGCTCGTGGGCTTTCGCCTGGTTACTCATGTGAGCTTCTTGGCGAAACCTGCAGTTTACTTACGACCAGCAATTACATGTTATTTTCAGTTTTGTGCCTTGTTTGCGTACATCCTATATTATGGGCGCTTATGGCCAGTAATTACGTTCAGTTTCCTATGCATTAACTGAAGTAATAATATAACATCGCAACATACCTAAGCTGATCCGTATTATCACATTGCAGGATCAGATGACAGGGCACCAACAGTCTGAACATCCAAAACCGTTCTCAGATGAGGTATCATCATCACAAGACAAAGACACTGATCCTAGAGAAAGTTGATGAAACATAACACAGCAGACAACCACCATGTAGCAACGTTAGCAACAGCTACTATTGCAAGATGCGAACTCCAGGTACGATACAACAGTTTACAGCACATGATGCTCCATAATTTAACGGTAGTCACATTCACAAATAAACTAGTACATTAAGTGATAATAGATAAGCATTTCCTAAAGCATCGATCAGGCTGAAGCTGCTTGATGACTACTCGCCATCGGACACAGGGTCCCTGTGCTTGAAGAGGTCCTTGCATTGACTGTAGAGCATTGGGGCCATGCATATGGCAGAAATCACAGAAGCAACACTAGTAGCGGCAGCCATAGCAAAAGCCGGCTGGTACGGCTCCGAACACAGGAACCTCTTGCTGCAGAACCTGCAGGGGATTCCATTATTAATTACTTCCATCGGAAAAACCAGAACAATACACATCGGATAAACTGTGCGATTGCAATCCTATGGCAATGCACTTACTGTTCCATCTTCCTAGGCGCCTTGATGCTTCCAGCTCCTCGAGAAAGCATGGGGTTTCGCCACTGACCCTGCAACAAATGATCAGGTCGGTTAGTGTATCTTTTGACTGCGCATACGTACCAAGGAATTCTAGCAGGTTTACGCAAAGATTCTTCATCAAGTGCATCACATCGATTGCGTTGCGGACCTCCAGGACATCCCAATATGGGAGCTCCCATAGTATGGACTTCTTCTTCCACATTGGGGCATGGCCGTTTTCATCATTCGGAACTTGTTTGCTTCCACGGCCCTTTCCAAACACGACATAGACATCCTTCACCATCGAGAAAACATGCTTCCCGTTTCGGAATATAGGCTTAGCACGAGTTTCTGGTTCCCCTTTGAAATGTTTTACTTTTCTTCTTAAGGGGTGGTTGAGGGGAAGGAATCGACGATGACCCATGTACACAACCTTCCTACAATTTTTTAGATATAAGCTGTCGGTTTCTTCTAGACAATGAGTGCATGTTTAGTATCCCTTATTGGACTGTCCGGACAGATTGCTAAGTGCATGACAATCGTTGATGGTAACAAAAAGCAATGCTCGCAGGTCAAAATTCTCCTGTTTGTACTCGTCCCAAACACGTACACCTTCCTCCTTCCACAGCAGCAAAAGTTCATCAACCAACGGTCTTGGGTACATGTCAATATCATTGCCTGGTTGTTTTCGGCCTTGGATAAGCACCGGCATCATCATGTACTTCCGCTTCATGCATAGCCAAGAAGGAAGATTGAACATACAGAGGGTCACAGGCCATGTACTGTGACTATTGCCCCACTCGCCGAATGGATTCATTCCGTCCGTACTTAAACCAAACCTTATGTTCCTTGGGTCGTTTTCAAAATCTGGGAAATCTCTATCCACGTTTCTCCACTGGGACCCATCCGCAGGGTGTCTCAGCATCTGATCTTGCTTACGCTCTTCTTTGTGCCACCGCATCAATTTAGCATTAGATTTATTTCTGAAAAAGCGCTTCAAATGTGGTATTACTGGGAAATACCACATCACCTTAGCGGGAACTTTTTTCTTGACGGGCTCCCCGTCGACCTCATCAGGATCATTTTGCCCGATCTTGTACCGTTTTGCATCACACACAGGACAAGCATCCAGTTTCTCATATTCTTCGCCTCGATAGAGAATACAATCGTTAGGACATGCGTGAATTTTCTGTACCTCCAATCCAAGAGGGCAAACAACCTTCTTTGCTTCGTATGTTGTAGAGGGCAGTTCATTTCCCTCTGGAAGCATGTTCTTTACGATTCCAAGTAGCTCCTCAAATCCCTTATCGGTGACACCATTAGCTGTCTTCCACTGCAGCATTTCAAGTGTGGTACCCAACTTTTTAAGCCCCTGCTTGCAATCTGGATACAATAATTTTTTGTGATCCTCCAACATCTTCTCAAACTTCTTTGACTCCATTAAAGTTTCACAGTCTCTTTGTGAATCCACTAGAACCTGACCTAATTCATCAGGTGGTTGGTCTTCTGCTGCATTTTCTCCAGCCTCGTCCATTTCTTCAGCATCGTCCATGGGTTCATCTTCAAAGGCTCCCGCTTTATATAGATGAGCTCAGTCTGTAATATTATGATCATCATCTTCTTCACCATCTTGCATCACAACTCCAGGTTCACCGTGCTTGGTCCAAAGGGTATAGTTATCCATGAAACCCTTTTCATAAATGTGGGTGTGTAGAGTTCTCCTCTTAGAGTATTCCTTTTTATTTTGGCAAACGCGGCACGGACAACACATAAAACCTTTCGATGACTTGTGGGCCTCCGCCGCATCAAGAAAAGACTTTAGACCATTAATCCACGCCATGATGCACCGGTCGCCGTACATCCATTGTCGGTCCATCGATCTACATTTTTGAATTAAGTAACAATATTATTTTACTTGTATTCATATCATTTAAATTGGCACATAACATAATGAAATACAAAATCCATTTTTGCGAATTTAACATTGAAATACAAAATTAATAGAAGTCCAAATTAACAGATACATTACACTACATGCTTAAATTATAGAACATGATAAATAGAAGTCCAAATTAATATATACATTACACTACATGCTAGCTACCTAATACAAACTACTCATCATGAGATCTTTGGACCAATGCCTCGTGAACTGCCTCGCGAAGTCTTGACACGGAACTGTCATATTCCGCCAGCCCCGACTCTTCACGTCTTGCATTATATAGAGCCATCAACTCACGATCATCATCAGTACCATGCAACTCGACATTAAATTCACGACAAAATTTACGGCTTTCTTTGCCAAGGGAGAATATATAAAAAGCTTTCTTAATCAAACGACGAATACAACCGCTAACAAGACCAACACGCTCTGCAGGGTGGAACTCAAGCTTTCTTAAAATGAAAACATAAATTGTAAACCATAATTATTTTGACACTCTTCAGTTCAATGCGAACATGTCGTTCCACGCCATAAGGGATGCGCAATCAATGTTCGCGGCTTTGTTTCAGGCTCACTTTCTCTAAAACCATCGAGAAGAAAAAATGTTTGTTTCGAAACATGTCTATGTCGTTAACCTTGACCCTGCGGTGATGACACTGACATTCGGGGCTAGTATTGACATCCACGACACAGTGCGGTACAATAGGACCCGATGAAGGATTTCATTATTGGGACCAAGACCGTACTCCTTCATCGCGTCCTCATATATATCGCACCGCATCGTGGATATCGATGCTAGCCCAAATAGCAGAGTTTTCACCGAAGGATCAAGGTTAACGACATATTCATGATCCGAAACATACATTTTTTAAACTTCTCGATGGTTTCAAAATGAGCCCCAATAAATACATCATTAGAGTGACAAAATAATGCAACTAAATGCATAACAAATACCAAACTAATTAACCATGCCACTTGAAAAAAAATTGAAAAAAATCTGAACAAATTATTAGAATTAAAATGAAAACATAAATTATAAACTATAATTATTTTGACACTCTTCAGTTCAACGCAAACACGTCGTTCCACGCCATAAGGGATGTGCAATCAATGTTCGCGGCTTTGTTTCAGGCTCACTTTCTCTAAAACCATCGAGAAGAAAAAATATTTGTTTCGAAACATGTTTATGTCGTCAACCTTGACCATGCAGTGATAACACTGACATTCGGGGCTACTATTGACATCCACGACACAGTGCGGTACAATAGGACCAGATGAAGGAGTACGGCCTTGGTCCGGATAATTTCATTCTTAACTGGCTCAAAAGGTGTGGATTTCATAATTGAGACCAAGACCGTACTCCTTCATCGCGTCCTCATATATACCGCACCGTATCGTGGATATCGATGCTAGCCCCGAATTGCAGTGTTTTCACTGCAGGATCAAGGTTAACGACATATTCATGATCCGAAACATATATTTTTTAAACTTCTCGATGGTTTCCATATGAGCCCGAATAAATACATCATTAGAGTGCCAAAATAATGCAACTAAATATATAACAAATACCAAACTAATTAACCATGCCACTTGAATAATGCAAAATCACATTAATTCTCAATAAAAAAACCTGAATAAATTAATTGAGAGAAATCTCTAATTAATTGAAATAAATCTCTATAACTCCTAATTATTTTGACACCCTTCAGTTCGAGGGGAACACTCTTTTCAATATCCAGAAACCATCTAGAAGAAAAAAAAAGTTTATTTCGGAAAATGTATATGTCGGTAACCTCGACCCTGCGGTGATGACAATGCCTTTCGGGGGGCACGGTGCGGTACAAGGATGTCACCAATCTGCCAGTCGCAGCACCAACATTTCCGGTTAATAGGAACACAGCACTAGTCACAGGCAGCGTGCTCGTTGATATGCTCTCAGTGCAACAACGGCCACGCTGACTGCGTCAAATGCTGTCTTTGTATCAATCGGAAGTACTGGTGATGCGACCAATCGATTCGCGATGTCCATATAGCGCATAGTATTTCCCCGAAAGGTAGTGTCATCACTATTGGATGGAGATTAACGACGTATACTTGTTTCGAAATAAAGATTTTTTTAGCTTATAGATAGTTTCAATGTGAGCCTGAATAAATACATCACTAGAGTGTCAAAATAATCAATTCATAATAAAAAAATCTATTATAATTCTTTCATTAGTTGATTATAAAAAAATTAACTATCCACATTATGGTTATATCTACTACAATCACATGTTTTGTCTACACTAATTCTAAAAATTTCTACTATCCACATGCTCATCTGAATCTAAAAATAAAAAATGTGCTATGGTCATTTGTAATATATAGAAAATGATTGAAAAATATGTCTATAAATTTTTCATATTCAACCTAGCCAATAAGCCTACTCCCACATTCAAGTCATCGGTTCTATATATCTCAAATCATTGCAGAAATCAAAGAAATCATACTCATCCTCACTATTTCTAAAAGTCACAAATTTCTCTAACTATAGAGCATAAAACGAAGAATAAAGACTATCAATGAAGAGAGGATGAAGTTGCAAACCTTTGGCGCACTTGAATGAGTCCAAGTCACACAAAAAATGGATCAAATAATGGCGGCGCAACTCTAATATGAGAGAAGAAACCGAGCTCGAGCTAGCTCTCTGGTGAAATGGGCGCTGGCTCGGCTCGGGGAAAAAGAAGCTCCAATTTATAGTGGGAGCATTAGTACCGGTTGGTGGCTACAACCGGTACTAAAGCTCCCCATTTAGCATGTGTGCTAGCTATATATGAACTCATCAGATAAACGGGTCGGCTACCAAGTACTACTAGTACTATATATAGACCAGTGCCATGCCTTGAATGAGGTTCAAAAATCAAACTGTTACGAGTTCAATCATCTTCTGACTTGTGTTAATCTTTCATCACATATATATGGGTAACCAGTGAAGTATTGGAGCAAACCAAAAGTCCAAAACAATATGGTGGGTGTTGACTTCTATACAATTGTGTGAATCCCAAGCTGGGTTCGATAGATAGGCTTGCTGCGTGTTGGATAGCTACTCTTAGTTTATATAAGAGAGATTGGAGAATGTACATGTCATTCTTGTCGCCACCATTTCTCATCTACATCGTCCTTCATGGACACAAGATTCCACCTTGGGCATCATGCTTTTCCGCTATCATGGGAGTCAGGCTCTAGGCTCTGGTATACATAACCAACGACCCTCTCTACCAGCACCACCAACACCATCATTGCAGCACTATGCGAGTTGTCTATCACCAATGGTTACGGTTGCAACCGCTCCTATTGCCAAATCGACTACCCTTCCTCGTGATGGTGTCACCACAGCTGGGCGACACCCTATGTACGGTATCTGGTCTTGATGCTGAGGTTGCCGATGCTATAGTAAGTCATTTGTTGGGATGATGATGGTGACAACTACTATGTCGGCCATGAAGCTCATGATAAATCTCTTCAGGGTGGCAAAACAAGGGGGAATCACTCATATACCACCAGTTCAGCTCTTTATCTCATAATAAAGATCACACTATTGGCACGAAGCAAACATGCACATGAAATGAACTCAAGATCCTAAATAGATGAATGAATGAATGGTACACAAACAGTTTTATGATCGACTTTGCAGCAGCTTACGAGCTAAATAAAGGGGCATGTACCCAAAACAGTTATAGTCTTTTATATCGGTGTTTGGATCCTGGCATGTTCTTAGTTGCTCGTGAACTCTGAGATAGCTTATTATATGGGATGCATGTTGGCAGACTGGCCGTGCGCCCGTGCCATTGCCTGGCGAAAGAACCGGCGCGCGCCGCACGGTTACGTGCGCGTGGTGGAGGCTCAGTCGCCGGCAGAAAACATGGTGGCCTCAGCACCGCGGGCCGGGGAGGGCGCGGCGCTTGGAGAGGGGATCAACCGATCGAGGCACTGGCGAGAGAGGAGGTGGTTGTAGCGGTGGCAGAGATGAACGCTGACGACGCCGCGTCAACTTTGTGGTTTGCGGTCCACCGGCGGGCGGCCACGGCGAACTGGGAGAGCGCGCCGGCGACTAGTGGCAGCGCGCCAGGTCGGGGTGGACGGTAAATCAAATACCGTCCACCTGGTCTGTATTTGGTTTGCCGTCCGGACCCGTGGTCCCCTGCTCCGTTAGCCAGTTTCGATCCATGCCCAGGATGTCGTTGGAGCCGCGTCATGTCCAGTGGTCATCCGCCGTCGCTGGCGCCGCCGGTGCCTCGCGACGGACGGCCGTTCACTGATGACAATGAAAGCCAGCGCCTGAAGCAGCTGGGTACGAGTATTCAGTAAACTCCTGCCACAACAGCAGGTGAGGTTTTGTTAGCGTAGCTCTCGTGTAAACTTGTGTTTCTCAGTTTCTGTTAGTTAGTTAGAAAGTTTGTTTCTTGCCTTAGCAGTCGCGGAGCTCAGCCTCCGGCTTCACCGGCCCGAGCGCGTCTTGTAACTGCGCCACGATCTCTTTGTGGCGAGTGGAGTCCGCGTCGCGCGGCATGACCCGGCGTGTGGGATGGCACACGCATTCCTCGGATCATGGCGCGCGCCTGCAGGTGGAGAACGTGCCCCTGTTTCCCTTAGTTTGTTTTAGCTTATATAAATAAAAGCTTATCAGAAAACGTCGCAGTGATGCGGCACAAAAACCTCTGTGTCTTTGTTCAATCCACAAGCCTGTGTTCTTGAGAGTTCTTGAGAGCTGAGTGCTCTTGGCCGGAGCAATTCCGGCTGACAGGTTCTCGTGGGCTTGCGCAAGAATACAGGTTCGCGTTTGCCGGGTTACTCGAGATTTCCATGTGAGCTTCTTGGCGAAACCTGCTTGTTGGACGGGGAGGTGGTGGCAGCCACCGCCGGACGCGATCACCGTCGCCGATTTCCCCGGCGGTGCATGACGGCGAAGCTGCCATCCCTCCGGGGCACCAGTTCGCCAACGCCGCAGCGTTGCTGCCGGTGCCGGTATACAGGGCGGTCTCCCGCGGCGAGGCGGTGGCGCGGATGGCGGCGCCGCCGAGGCCGGCCGGTTGTCGCGGCGCTGGCGAGGTGTCGCGCGACCGGCCGTGGCGAACGGGCAGGCGAGCGGCGCCAGCGGCAGGCATCCAGGCCGCCGGGCGGACGGCATCTGGTTCACCGTCCACCCTGACCCCGGACGGTGTTTCATTTACCGTCCGGATCCGGGATCACCTGGACCGTCGGATGTAAAGCGTGCGTGCAGGATCGATCCTACCGATTGGGCTGCTGGAGGTCGGAACACTGTGTGGGCCAAGCGGAGGCCCAATTACGGAGGACCCACCGGCCCAAGCGTGCGTGACCAGGAGGACTTCACCGTTCCGTTCTGTCTTCGTTGGTGGCCGACTCAACTTTGAAACTCTGAAGAGTCCAGTTCCCTCACTGATAACCAGAGTTAATTCCGGCATGTCTTGCTGTCGTTCAACTTGCGTCCGTGCCACTGGCCGGCGGCCGGCGTTGGACGTCGAGGTGGTGCGGTGGACGTCGTCGCGCCATCATTTCCGAGCCCGGAGCTAGCGCACTTGCTACTACGAGTCTACGACCCACACCATGATGAGCCCCGAGCATGACCTGCCAGACCGTCCGCGCAGGCGACCTCGTCCGGCTTACCATAGCCTACCACCGACCGAGATGAGAGCAGCGCGGGCGACGACGAACGGTGCCTTCTAGGACTACAGCGCCGACCTCGCCGTCGGTTGGTCTCCACTGAGGTATTTCTCCTGCAACCGCTCAATGACGATTGACGAGACAGCCGGGCGGCAAGGACCCTCCCCGGACGGCGAGTGTCGGTGCCGCCGCGCGCGCGGGGAAGAAGATGCGGCAGTGAACGAAGCGCCGCGCGGGCCGGAGAGGCGAGGCTGGCTGCCGACGCCAAGGAAGACGCTTCGGCCACGGAGACGGACGCGGGGGTGAACGCGCGGTGCTCCTCTCACACAGCGTCGCCTCCGGTGACAAACGGGAGAGCGCGGCGGCGAGCGGCGACGCGGTGGGCAGGCCGGCGGCCAGGACGGGGTGGTCGGCACTTCACCTGCCGTCCACCCCGGACGTCATCTCATTTACCGTCCGGGGCTCGGGTTCTGTCTGGCCGTTGGATGTAGATAGTGCGGCCAGGATTCGTCCTGCCGTCCTCACCACTCAAACGCAGGAGCGTTCTCTGGGCCGCGGCCCATTACCTGAGCCCACCCTTCGCTGGACCAGCCCACAGGCTGCTGCAATTTGAAATCGTCGGAGGCTGATCGGAGCCCGCCGTTCTCTGCTGCGGTGCTGCTCCTCGGCGCCGCCAGTTCGCCGCCGACATGGAAATCCATCCACCACCACCGTCGTCGCGATCCCCAGGTGTTGGCGAAGGAAGCGCAGGAACACAGAGATGCAAGCTGATGAATGTCCGAGACGATGAGATGCGTTGAAGCAGCAGACAAACAGCCAAACTGACCTCTTCTTGTTTGAGATTCAGACTTGGTGCGGGTACTTGATCTTCAGGCACCGCACGCTCGAGTATCTTCGCCTAATTCAGACTTGGTGAGGGCTCTGCTGGTGTCTCTCGATCGCCGGCCGGCCATGTCCGGTGCTCGTCCGCCATTGCCGGCGCCAGCGCCCGCAACTGACGGCTGTTCGTCGGCGACATGGAAAGCCGGCGCCCGAAGCAGCTGGGTACAAAGATTCAGTAAGCTACTGCCACAGCAGCAGCTCAGGTTTCAGTTTGCTGCTGATGGATTCCGATTCCTCTCCGGAATGGAATGTGATTTCTCTCCTTGCAGTAGCAGCTCAAGGTCCTCCTCTCCGTTTCGACCACGGCACGTTCTCGTAGCTCGTGGGCTTTCGCCTGGTTACTCATGTGAGCTTCTTGGCGAAACCTGCAGTTTACTTACGACCAGCAATTACATGTTATTTTCAGTTTTGTGCCTTGTTTGCGTACATCCTATATTATGGGCGCTTATGGCCAGTAATTACGTTCAGTTTCCTATGCATTAACTGAAGTAATAATATAACATCGCAACATACCTAAGCTGATCCGTATTATCACATTGCAGGATCAGATGACAGGGCACCAACAGTCTGAACATCCAAAACCGTTCTCAGATGAGGTATCATCATCACAAGACAAAGACACTGATCCTAGAGAAAGTTGATGAAACATAACACAGCAGACAACCACCATGTAGCAACGTTAGCAACAGCTACTATTGCAAGATGCGAACTCCAGGTACGATACAACAGTTTACAGCACATGATGCTCCATAATTTAACGGTGGTCACATTCACAAATAAACTAGTACATTAAGTGATAATAGATAAGCATTTCCTAAAGCATCGATCAGGCTGAAGCTGCTTGATGACTACTCGCCATCGGACACAGGGTCCCTGTGCTTGAAGAGGTCCTTGCATTGACTGTAGAGCATTGGGGTCATGCATATGGCAGAAATCACAGAAGCAACACTAGTAGCGGCAGCCATAGCAAAAGCCGGGTGGTACGGCTCCGAACACAGGAACCTCTTGCTGCAGAACCTGCAGGGGATTCCATTATTAATTACTTCCATCGGAAAAACCAGAACAATACACATCGGATAAAACTGTGCGATTGCAATCTTATGGCAATGCACTTACTGTTCCATCTTCCTAGGCGCCTTGATGCTTCCAGCTCCTCGAGAAAGCATGGGGTTTCGCCACTGACCCTGCAACAAATGATCAGGTCGGTTAGTATAATTTTGTGCCGACTCGTTTCGTAGAGAATCAAATAGTATAATCTGTATCTTAGAAGCCATGTTCCCGGAACCGTTCCCGGAACGAGGAACAACGCTTATGAATGATTTTTATACTAAATTGTTCCCGGAAGGTTCCCGTTCCGGAACGAGGAACATGGAACGTGGCCATATTCCACGTTCCCGGCTTCTATGAGCTGTATACCACAGCAGTTCAATTGATCAAATTACCCCCAAATTTAGAAAAATTTGGTGTGATAAAACCCTACCGGTAACCGTACCCTATTAGCAATCCCAGTTCCGCCCTAAATTTAGAAAAATCTGCTGAGACGGAACCCTACCATGCATTACCTACGAATCTTAGATCAATCCGGCCTAAGGCTCTGTTTGGATGGACAAACAAAGGAGGACTAAAGTTTAGGCCGATGTTTGCTAATAGGCTAAACATGGACTAATTCGATCCAGAAAACCTTAAATCGACCAGAAGCAGCACTTACCGTGTGCATCAGACGACCCATGCCCACAGCCGGGTAGGCCTGTGGAAGCATGCCTTTCCTACAGCACGTGGCGGACGATCGTCGGGAGCAGACCGGAGGACACGCCGGAGCGCCCGCCGCGGAGCGCCTTCGCCAACGTCGCCGCCATCACCTCCTCTAGTCGGTCTTCTCGCGCTCGCGCTCTCTCTCTGGCCGCCCCCGCAACACACACACATATATATATATATATATCGGGAGAAAGAGGGGTTAATTAATCGCTCGCCGACTCCGAAAAGCCAGCAGCCAGGCAGGGTGGTTTTTTTATTTTTTATTTTTTATTTTCATTTTTTATAAAAATATATTTTCGTTTTCGAAATTTACAAAAATATACCCCAGCTGTCGGGCGGCCGGCACCTGGTCGCCCCGCTGCCGGGCGGCAGGGACTTATCTGTAAAAATTTTCGTAAAAAATTGTGTTCCGGTCCCTGAAGGACTGGCCGCTCGGCAGCGGGGCGGCCGGCCCCCAGGCCGCCCGGCAGCTGGGCGGCCGGTCCAGGCTAGTTGCTTCTTCATTATTTTCAGTGGACCGGCAGCAGAGCAGAGCTATCAGATGCATGCACACTCACGCAAGTCTGGAAATTGATTGCTCTGCATGCATGTACGTGTTACCAGATGCGTGGTAGACTGGACTGGCAACAGAGCAGAGCTGGCACCGGCACCGGCACACTCATGCTCTGCTCTGCTCTGCTCTGCTCACGCATGCATGCACACTCACGCAAGCAGAGTAGAGCAAGAAGCAGCTACCGGCCGCCCGGCTGCCAGGCGACCGGTCCTTCAGGGACCGAAACGTAATTTTTTTATAAATTTTTTTACAAATAAGTCCCTGCCGCCCGACAGCAGGGCGATCAGGTGCCAGCCGCCCGGCAGCTGGGCGGCCGGGGTATATTTCTGTAAATTTCGAAAATGAAAATATATTTTTGTAAAAAACAAAAATATAAAAACAAAAATAAAAAAACCGCCCAGGCAGGCCGTTCCGTCTCAGCCTTTATTGGGCCGGCCCTCCTCAAGCCCAAGGTACATATTCACTTTTTTTCCTCGCTTAGACCACCACTGACCGATCTTTTTTTATTTTTAACTCTTTTTCTAAAATTATACAGACTCACTGAAGCATGTATATACAGTTCCATCAGTTCAGCACCTCCTTGTTTCCTTCAGGCTTCATGACACAACATCGGCACAAGGCAAATAGAACATTGATCACGGATGCGTTGTGAAACAACCCATGATTCCCTAGTGCACTCAGGATACATGGATGATGCATGAACAGTTTTTGGATGAGCCGCAGCAAAAAGATGCATGCTTGACAAGAATCCTATATGAACAAGGGCTCTGACAGAGCTCATATAGGATACTTGCAGGCAGAGCGAACTCTCCGTCGCTCGCTGAAAACCAGAATGTATTCCCAAGTTTTCGGAATAAAGTGGTAATAGCATGTGTAGTGTACAGGCAAAGGTAGGTTTACCATGCTCGGATTACATGCAGAGCAAATAAATGGACAGTAGGGACAGTGTTTGCAAGCAAGGATGAGGCATCTTTTATCTGATCTAGGATTAGAGTTCAGTTTAACTCAGTTGGCTTCATGATTGAACGCCGGTACAAATGACAACCCGATTTGGTGGGTCCTGTTCAGCAGCTAGTAAGAATTTTTTTTTGCATCGATGGCAATTTCTTGAGATTTTTAGCATAAGGTGTGTGCTGTTCAACTCCGGCTTCATGCTTGAGCTACAAAGTAATTCTATCTTTTTTTTCCATTTCTTTTCTTTCTTTTGTTGTTTTTTTTAAAGCACCCAGGAGCACTGGGGAATCATGTAAGAACTCAGTTGGGCACCCACGCTGACCGCGCGCTCAACGCAGATGGGCTGCCGGGAAGTCCGAGGACGCGCCTGCCGGTGCTTACACACGCACACACACCACACACCTATACCCACGCACGCACACACGCACCCTGGTACCCCTCTGGGGAAAATCCCCGGTGCCACACCCGAGCGATCTCAGACCGGGAATCGAACCCGGGCGGGTGGCCTCCACGACGGGAGGGCTCACCACTGCGCCACAGGAGCGTTGGCTCTTTCTCTTGTTGTAAAGAGACATGTTGAGACCTCAGCTCGGAGTTGCATGTTGTGTGCATCTCTTTCAATGCTTTTTCTCTTTATCGCAGCACGTTCTTGCAGCCTGATCTCATGGTGGGCTCGGATGGAGCTCATAGAAGATCGATACTTGGGAGAGGTAGAACATGATTTTTGTGAAATCTGAAATCATTTGATGCGCTCGCCGGATTCCACGGTCGGCCGCTCGTCCGCGCGCGGGTGTTGGAGTGGCAGCCACTGCCGAACGCGATCACCATTGTTAAATTGTTCAGTTTTTGCTTGGGGTTAAACACTCATGCTTCAAACGCCAGCCAGGAGTCAGTAAGCTTCAAAACATTTTATTTTCCTGATGTTTACAACAAGCCCCAGCTTACAGCCAGGAGATAATGGTGTCAGAAAATTGATGTCACAAATTAAATGGAGTAGTCATCCCAAAACTTGATGCGAGGATCAACATAGGTCTAACTGCTACAGAGTTCGCCAGTTTACAGAAAGAAAACCATCAGGTGCATCATTTGACTTATGATGGACTCAATGATGAGCCTTTACTGTCATCGCAACAATCTTTTTTTTTTAAAAAAAAAGCTGTCATTGCAACAATTGCGAACTATAGCAATAAGTTATGAATTTGTTTGACATGTGATTTACTTGAAAAGTTCTAGAATTTTCAAGAAATGCTGCAGATAACAGTTGATTTGTGATGTCGTGTGTTTGGCAACTGATGGGAAAGTGCCACCTCTAAATATTGTAGCCATTTTTCACAGCACTGTCATCATAAACACGAGTGAACAGTATCTACAGGCATAAGCCTGCTCAGTCCAAACTAGTATCATATTAAAAGGTTCTATCCTCAGCAGTGTAAATAAGAAAAAAATAGTCTGGAAGCTAAATATAAAAATGTAATAAACATTAGCTAGGGCAGCTCTTGATGTTAATGCCATGGAATTTTCAAATTTGAAGTTTGCAATGCCACGCATTGCTGGCAACAACAAGGAAGATTTATCCTTTCAGCACAAAAACATACAGGAGGAAACAAATATACACAGTTGCATGGAAAATGAAGAAAGTGCTACAGCAATTATGATTCTGGAAACAGGAAAAACATAGCTTAGGAACTTTAAGTTCAAACACCATACATTCTGCAACTTAGGCAATTGCATACAAATGTAATGGAAACTTACACGTGTGCCTCGAGTATTTGTTTGCAGTATCTAGCACACAAAATGCATGAGCAGTAATACATCGAAGCACCATCAGAACACATTACCTAATTCTACATATATATATATATATATATATATATATATATATATATATATATATATATATATATATATATATGTTGCTCGATGCTCCTGTGCTGGAACACATTACTTGGAACATCAAATTTGACTAGTACCTCACAGGACACAATTTCAGTGCTTACTAGCAAGCACCGATGACTCCGTGAAACAGGGAACATATGGTAAAATATTCTGATGGCTAACCTCTAGAGTGCAGAGAGTGTGCACTTCCTTGCTATCCATGTCATATGATTTCAGTTTCAGGTCCCAGTGCTGAACAAAGAAGATCATATTGCGGTCGGGGTGAATGGCAACCAAATTGTAGTCATTTTCAACATGGCAATACGCTCTTCCAAACAGCTGCAAAAAGGGCACACTGTGCTTCAGAACCCAGTCTTCTGTATTGTAGTCCTGAAGAACCCAAATGGACAGTTGAGTCATCAAGCGAGGGTCATCTCTATGTTGACTCATGTAATGCAGCTGTCCTTGGGATTGACCAACAAAAACAACATCACTAGAATTGTCCAGCCCGCTGATGATCCTACGCTTGTTCCCTTCCCCATCAACTGCAACTATTAGCTCCTGGTCTATATCATCAAAGTGGGTGACATTGAAATGTAGCATGCCATTAACGAAGGCACCACTTGCGTAGACAGATAAGGCCTCATCTGAACTCCACTCGCTTGTCCTCTGAGACCACACCCCAGTTTCAGACGAGTAGGTGTGCACCTCTTCCACGAATGCCCCTTCGTAAATCCCGAGCTGGACCAACTGAAAGTGCGCGGACACAGCAGGATCGAAAATTAAATAGGCAGCACAATCACAATGGTGAAACAAATCAAGGTCCAAGCCGGAGTTGGGCACGGCCACCCATTGCTCGGTGGCGGGGTTGCACACGACAAAGCCCAGTGAATCGTAGGTGTCCAAAGCCCTTCTGTGCCTGAAGAGGATTTGGCCGTTGCAGGAATGCACGAGATCGAGTTCCTCGATTCCCGGCTGCTCCCCCGGGAAGGAGAAAGACGGGAGGGGCACGGATCTACCCAGCGTGTTGATGAAGCGCCCGTGGACAACGCGACCCCCCTCGCCGCCGCCATCGCCGCGGTTGCTGCCGTGTATTTCGCCGTCGTAGGCGCAGAAGAAGCCCTCGAGGGTTTGGGGGAGCTTCTCGCGGTGGTGCCGGTCGGCGATGAGGTCGCGCCAGGCCTTGGACACGCACTTGAACCGGCAGAGGGATCTGGCGGGGACGCGGGAGAGGATCTCGAGGATGGCGTCGTCGGGCAGCAAGGCCACCGCGGCCGCGCTGCTCCTAGGGCTGTCCATGCCGCTGCGAACAAAAAGGAGGAGCTTCAAGTGAGGAGATGAGCGCGGCAGATCGGAGTGCGGCGGTCGCCGAGATGGGGAATCTTACCCGCCGCCGGGGCGGCCCGACACCGCTGCTTTCTCTCGCTACATTCAGTTCCGAGCGTCACGACGTGTCCTGCACAAGCAGATGCTACAATACAATCGGCATCGGCATCCCTTGGAAAGGAGATTTCTTTGTTGCAATTCCTAAACGATCTCGTGGACAATGACAAGATCTGGCAGCCTGCGGGGACATGGGCAAATAAATGGAGTTATCTGAAAAGGCCGCGTGAAAAAATCGTGGACGTACGTTTCAAAAAAAAATCGTGGACCAGTAAATCGGATTGGATTTCGTCCCCGTGCATAGGCAAAACGGTTGTTGGAGTTCGTCGACATGCATTGTATCAATCTCGGTGCATAAATTTATAGCATAGTTACCAAGATTAAGAATTAGCTAACCGTGCTGCTAGCTCGGTTCATAGAAATGAAATGAAACTCCTTGCTCATCCTATAAAACTCACTCATTCTCCCTTATCGACATTTCAGCAAAATTGATAATATAACATTTGTTTTAATCCTATGAAACTCTCTGTAAAATCCTCCATTGAGACTGGTGTTCGACTCACTAAATGCCTATGAGTTTATTTAACCATACGCCCCACGCGTGTCATAGAGGAATTGAATAATTATTTGGAAACGAATAATTTCAGCAGCGCCATTCATCCATCCCCTCAAAAGAAAAAACAGATGAGCTGAAGAAATATCAGCAGAGCAGTTGACACCCACTCACCAACCACTTGCGTTGCAGATGCAGGTGGTGGCGTGGTAGGAGTAGGAGCACCTACCACTAGACTGCCCTTTTTTCCCCTGCCGTGGGGCCCGCAGATAGTACATAATCGATCCCACTTCCCTCTCCGCCGAGAACAGAGATAATGACCTCCCTAATCCACTGACAAGGCCTGGATGGGAGTTGCATTGCAATCAGCAGGGAGCCGGGGACTGTGAAATTGGCAACCTATGATATGATTCGCCTAATTCTGACCGACGAGATGGAATGGTACGAAGGTTGGTGAGGAAATTTTTAATTAGAGTAAATTGCACCATCATACAACAACTTGTTAGGTGGGTGCAAATTGGTCCAACATCTTGTAAAGTGCTCAATTTAGTATAATAACTTGATAGCTGGGTGCAGATTCATCCAAAAACTTAAAAAATACTTAATTTAGTGCAATAACTTGGTAAATTGGTGCATTCACAGTCCAAACGTTACACGACAATATATTTGCTAACGTCAAGTCACAATAAAAAGTATATTCACGTCGGAATGTATTATTTGACCGTAGATTTTTGTGTCGCAATGGACATCAATAATTTTATTTTATTTTCAAAATAAATTAATTATTGGTTTATCAAAATAATATATTATTTAACTACCATTACAACATCAACATATTAAGCAAAGTAGATAAACATCAATAATTCTTAAATTTTATATTTGGAAATTATTGATGGTGATACGGTTGTTGCTTTTCAACTATGTACAATTCTTTATTAGTTCAAATGCAAACAAGTTTTAGAATTATTACACCATTAGCATAACTCAAACACTGAAGTCGATAAGAGAGACCCTGAAACCTTAGGTTTCTTCTGCGCTTCTGCTCATGTATTCAACAATGCTCATGTTTGTTTCTGTTTATTTGGCTCATTTATTCTTTCTAACGAATATATGAGGCTTTAAAAATATATATACCAAGCTCCTAAAAGGTATCAATAGTTTGTATCAACGTATTGCTTTTTTAGTTTAATAGTGCATATAATCAAACATATCGGAAAACAGTGAGGGTGAATTTCTTAATATTGAATATCAAATTAAATAGTTTTAATTAAAATTAAATCACTATACACAAATAATTAATATAAAGATATAACATTAATTTCTAAACAGTGAGGGTTTTTTTATCCTGACTGAATACATGCCACGCAGGCGCAACATAAAAATCAATGGTCAAATAATATTTAATAATTTATCCTAACATGAATATACTCTTTATTGAGACTTTGCGTTAGCTACATTGACGTATAATATTTGGACTGTGAATGCACCTATTTGACAAGTTATTGTATTAAATTGTGCATTTTACAAGTTATTGGATCGATTTGCACCCAGCTATCAAGTTATTGTACTAAATTGAGAATTTTATAATTTGTTGAACCAATTTGCACCCACCTGACAAGTTGGTATACGGTGGGTATAATTTACTCTTTTAATTAAGCAGCTTTTCTGCTAATGAATCTCCACTGCTGCTACTGGCCCGCCGCCCTCTGGTCGCCGTCACGGTTGTTGAGATGCCCTGATCAGCAGGAGTGCAGGACCACAATCCGGATTCGTCCCTGAAAGAGTACGCCTCCTGTCGTGCTGAACTGATTGGGTGGTAGTCTGCGGCTGGTCCGCTGGTCAGCACTGATTCTCTGGTCTATTGAACTGAATCACCGCTTCATGCATGTGTACCCAAAAAAGAATCACCGCTTCATGCTGCCCTGTTTAGTTCCAAATTTTTTTGCACAGTATATATCACATCAATCTTCGGACACATGAAGTATTAAATGCAGTTGAAAAAATAACTAATTACATAGTCTAACTGATTAGCACGAGCTGAATTTTTTAAACCTAATTAGTTCATATTGGACACTATTTGTCAAGTAACAATGAAATGTGCTACAGTACCAAAATCCAAACTTTTTCACCAACTAAACACATACTCTCCTTTTAGCTACTTTTAACTTCAAAGATTCCAAATAGATGGGTATTTGGAGCTAAAATAAATTAGGTGGTGTTTGGTTGCTAAAAGTCTCTAGACTAATTTTAGTTCATAAACTAAAAGCTTTAGACCCTACGTGTTTGGTTCCAAAGACTAAAAGGGACTGGAGGCCATTAAATAAGTGCACAAAGTACCATATTACCTCTAATATGCATGCATCCAAGAGGTGGGGACCGAGAGTAGGAGTGGAATAGTAGGCCTCATATAGACTAAAAGTACCAAAAAGCTCATCAAGTGGGCCTTCTCATTCTTTAGCCCCCAAAAGTCCCTACTGTTTGGTTCTTTAGCCTCTAAAGTCTCAGAGACTTAGGGGGTGTTTAGTTCCCAAAAAAATTTCTACAGTACCCATCACATAGAATCTTCGGACACATGCATGAAGTATTAAATGCACTTGAAAAATAACTAATTGCATAATTTAACTGATTAGAACGAGATGAATCTTTTAATCCTAATTAATTCATAATTAGACATTAATTATCAAATAACAACGAAATGTGCTACAGTACCCAAATCCAAACTTTTTCACCAACTAAATACCCCATCATACAAAAGTCCTATGAACCAAACAGGATCTTAGTCTCCTTAAAAATTTAGCTCCTCCAAAAGGTGCTTATTATGGCTATTTCTGCATGTACTCCATCAAAAGTTACTATTCTTTTCACCTCCCATGCATGGAAAGTAGAGTCAATAATTGGTATGTGTGCTTTAGTTCTCGAATTAGTCTACGGATCTTACAACTCTAGAAACTAACCTTTATAGTGCTAATTCAAAGGCTAAACTTTAATCCTCAAATTAGTCCAAGGCTAAAGAACCAGACAAAACCAAGGTTCTATTGGGTTAGGACTAGGAATAGCACGAAAAATCTGTTCATCTTGATCGCCCTCCCTCTGGAGGGCCTGATTACATTTAGGTTCTTCTTTGTTGACTTTCATTAATACAATGGGTCTTATTTTATAAAGACACTGATTTGACCCTTAAAAAAATATTCTATCCAAATCCATTTAACTTTATCTCTTTTCTAACAAACCAACTATTTGCAGCCCTGTTCACAAATCACGAGCTTAAGTGCTCGTGGGCCTAGGCCTGTGGCCGGCTCACTTGCCATAACAGGTTCATTGCACCTGGACGTGCGCTTGCAGATCCATATCCCTAGAGTATGTTCACTCTGGTCTGAAAAACACACGCCACTTTCAGCTGTGCAGTGCAAACCATGGTGGTTTTAACCACGGGATCCATCCATCCCCTCACGAATGCAGGGATTCCACTCTTAATCAATCTCTGACTGCCCCATCCCAAGAGATGCTGCTTGCTGGGGTAAGGTAATTTTACAGAGACCAATGCTACTCTACAGTGGATTTGCATTGCTTGCTTTTAAACAAAAACACACAGTGACATAGTAAAAGTAAAAAAAAATGATGAGATATTTAATATTCTACGGGGGGAGAATGTTGGCGGCTTGCGGCGGGCTGTCGACGCGCCTGCCACTCCCATTCGCCGCGTAGTGTCATTTTTGTGGGTCTCGTGACGGACAAGGGCCACGGGAGGCCCTGCCATTGGCCCGGGCCACTGCCAGCCTGGCCACTTCTCACTCTATCGAGCGGTTTTTATGTATTTTCTCTTTCTTTTTCGGGCTGAGCAAAGCTGGACGCAACACAAGGACGGAGCTTGCAATTGCAATGCTGTTGAGCACAGTACTAGTAGTGTTGATCGTTGGAGCACAGCAGATTGCGGCCGCACCGTCAGCACTCACACTCCCTGCCTGCTTTGTCACCTGTCCCTGTCCAACACGGCTACACTCGGTTAATATAATTGTTGGCGACGATTTCTTTTCAATAGAAAGATTCGAAACTCGACTAAGAATGGGACCCGCAGCAATGGCAGCCACTCACATAGCACCCTTTCTCGACCTCTAAAATCGCCTAGTTGCATATTTTCCATAGGGAAGTCTTTGCATTTGAATGTGGGCCTGGTGTATGCTGACACTTCACACGGAGAGCGCATCTATATATCCGTCTCTACGTGCTACAATGGTATCAGCCCTAGTGTCCATTTCGCAATGTAATAAAGGTCTGTTTGGATGAACTAAAGTTGAATAGCATCTATTAGCATTCATATCTTTACCAAAGTTTTTGAATTTTAACTAAACTTTAGCTCACCCTATTAACACTATTGTTTATGTGCACTAGTGCTAAAGTTTAGCACTTTCACCTATTAACACTTGGATCCAAATGGAACTGCTTTACTTGGGAGTACGAAACTGTAAATGCAAATATGGCTTTTTGGAGAGGGAGGACCATACATCATGGTCCATTTGGATTTGTGTGCTCTGGTAGGCGGGCGCACTTGTTGTTAATAGGTTGGTTGGTTTTTATTGTTATTCCCTAAAAGCTAAAGTAGTGCATGAAGGGTGGTAGAATATTGAGAAATAAATAATCACGATGTTTTTTTTAAAAGAAAAGTATACACCGAATAATAAAGCACAGTAGTGCAAGTAGCATGCCACTATCTCACCAACCCCAACTTTTTTTTTGGCGTCACCTACTCCGGCCCACCCCCCATGTGTTTGCTACATCAACCGCTACCAGTTCTCATGAGGCCTCGTTCTGATTGGCAAGTTCTAGGAGAACATTTATTTCTTTTTTTTAAATAAAAGAAAAAAGACAAACGGCCCATGCCCCTTTCTGCGCCAAACATACTAAATAATAATGGTAGACTAGTAGTACTGAAATACAAATACTAGTATTTAGTAATGGCCATCAGGCCATGCTGCATCGATCGATCACGCATAATGATGATGAACCACTGAAAGAGAGACAAGCTTTCCAGAAAGCGTCTTTAATTTGTTCGGTGGAAGCACAATTGGCATGCCCTGGATGCACACACTACCATCGTGCCCGGCAAATAATTTCTTCTTTTATGAAAGAGTGCGATTTGAATATCTTAACTAATTAACATTGAACAATAAGATAACATATTGGGCCGCTGGTGGTAATACATTTCCAATAAAAAAGTGGTATTTTAAAATATGCAACCTATGGTAGCTAAGCAGAGGTTAGAGGATTGGACAAATTAAAAATGTGGATCACTTTTGTTTCTGGTACATGAATAAAGGTATTTTTTTTTAAAAAAAAAGTGGTGCATGAATGAGCGCTAGCTTTACTAGGGAGCCACGTAACTTGTTGATAAAGTCAATGTGACAGCCAAGGTGGCCAGTCAACGTGGTTAGTTCAAAGTAGGCAATGATATAATTTCTAAAAAAAGAAGAGTAGGCAATGATGGTGAGTTTACTGAAGCAAGCCTAATATACGGTGAGCTGCCACTTAGCATTGACGATCTCCCAAACCCACACTAACAAGCAACACATATTGGGGTAAAAGAGGGGGGCTGGAAATCGAATTTAAGAGCATCTCCAAGTGCTTCTCCAAATCACACTAGCTAAATTCTATTTAACTAGCTATTTAGCTATCTAAAGGGTAAGAATACAACACTTCCCCATACATCCCCTCCTCCACTTCATCTTGGATGCCACTAGCCTTCGACCGCGACATGGCTCCTGGACGCATGGGCGCGAGGGCCCTGCAAGAGCCGCCGTGCGCTAGACGCCGCCGGCCGCCACAACCTCCCTGCGCCGCCGCCTCCTCCTCGCCTCGCTGTGGTTCACGCCGCCCGCCTTCTGTCTGTCTCTATTCCCTCTCAAATCGGCTCCGTGCGTGCTGCTGCCGGCCAAGAAGCACGTGCTCCTGCCGTCGCTATTGCCATCTCCGTGTACAAGAAGGAGCACATCCGAGGTGCTGCTCGGCGTGAGGTTTCTGGACGCCGCCAGGACCCCACTCCTCGCAGCCTAGGCCGAGCGCTTCGCCTCGCTTGGCGTGGTCAGGGCGGCCCTGCCGGACTTGGGCAGGGTGCTCGAGCACGCTATGATGCGGCGGGGCACCGCTAGCACCGAAGAAGTGAGCGTCCGAGCTAGTCGCGCTCGACGCCGCCATCTGCCGCGCGAGCTTCGAGTGAGGGGCGTGGTGAGGGAGTGTGCGGATGGGCAAATCGTAGGTGAGGGCGCGAGGCTAGATGGTGAGGAAGGTCCGCTCAGCAAAGATGCTGAGCGCGGGGCCTAGGATGGCGAGCGGGATAGCGAGGGGAGCATTATGGAGAAGCTGTTGGATACGAATTTTAGGGGAGTTTATCTATTTTTATCTATCTAACTATTTTTTACAAAAGCTCTTGGAGATGCTCTAAGATGGTGTACAGTACGTAGGCGTCGTCCATCTTCAGCATATGCAAGGAAATGGCATGTATCGGAATTCTTTCATTTCCTTTAAAATTGGCATCTACTGCTTCATTTATCAACTTCAAGCCATGGACTGCTATAGACTTGGAGTATTTCGGTAACACACACACAAAGTTATGATAAACTGATGATACTGATAGCCATGAACTGTGCTACATAAAAGACGAGATGGTCCATCATACTCACCGCTTCCTTCGTCCACGTGTCATGGCCAACCAACAGCTTTGTTTGGTTCCATTCTAGGAACCCTAGAATACGTATTCTAGGATCCACATGAAGAACTAAATAAAATCTATTTGCAAAATCTCTTTAAAAATAGATGTATTTTTTTGTGACGACTCTAATGATGATAATTAATCCATAATTAGCTACAGTGATGCTACAGTAATCATCCTCTAATCACGCGATCAAAGGTCTCATTAGATTCGTCAGGGTTCCTAGCGCAATGTTTTGAAGTTGGTTTTGTAAACTATCTTTATTTAATACAGTAATTAGCGGTCAAAGTGTTACTATTTCTAGAATTCTAGAAAACCAAACAAGACCGTGGGTCCATCCATGTCACTGTTCCCTCGTTGTATTTCTTCTCCTAGGCCACAATAAAATAAATCAGTAAAATTGCCGTCGGTGCCTTTCGGGAGGCTGGAAAAGAAAATAAGTAGGATTAAAGCTGAGGGGTGAGAGGTGAAAATTTTACTATCTATCGAAAAAAATAGTAAAACCTCCGCCACCAATCATCCCTGGGGCTGGGTACCTCTCTTCAGATCTCACCAACCCCCATCCCAAAACCACACGAAGCGAGGCCTGCTGCCTTATAAATAAGGCTCTCCCAAACGGCCTTCCCTTTCCCGTGCACCTCCCTCCTTCCTCTGCTTCCCTCCCCCAACCGCCGCGCCTCCCTCCGCCGCTCCCGTCCCTCCGGGTAAGCAATCACGCGCCGGCCTCCTCCTCGCCGTCTCCTTGCCTTCGCGCACGATCGCCAGTTCCGTTTCCTCGGGTGATGGGACGTGCGGGTGTCATGGGATCGATCCATTCCTCTGCTTCGATCTGCTGCTCCCGCGCGCGCCTCCAGTGGGTGGAAGCCGCCCGCCCGATCCATCGCTCCGGCGGCGGCGAGATCGGGGGTGCCGATCCGCTTGCCCTCCCTGTTCGGTTCGCTCGGGTTTGGCTCGCTGGTGCGGGCAGAGGATGATGGATCGATCCGATGCGGGTCGAGTAGTGGTTTGTTGGGGTCGAAGCTGAGCGGCTCCGGCGAGTAGATCTGAGCGCTTGTAGGTCGAATGGAGTCAGAATTCGATCTGCCTGCTTATTTTTTTTCTGTTTGCCTGCTTATTAGATCCGCTCTTCTTCGTCCGAGAGCTTAGCCTGCCTCGAAGCAGTTGGATCGGCCAGTGGTTTGGTTCTTCAGGGGGTTTTGGATCTGAGAGGTTTATCGTCCATGTCGGCTGCTGCAATCTGGATTATCTATTCATTTAGTTAGATGTTCTATATGAGTCCCTGTCGAGATCTATCTAGGACATTTTGTTATTATACATGATCCCGGCACGTACATGCATCGAGTGCCTGTCGTTTGACTGCCCTTGCCTTTCCGTATGGTCGGACTTTATCTTTCGGATTGGGGGGATTATGCCATAAGCAAGGCTGATGAGTGAACGAGAGTGGACGAGTGGACTGGTAGTCTGGTACTGCCATGTGCCGTGCGGCCGTCCTAGATCCACCACCCACGGGTTCTGTGAGAGGGACAGTGTCCTCCACCAATTATAGTTAGGTCAAGTGTATCAGTAGGCCAGCACCCACCCCTGGGGACTCGGCCCTACTTTCTGGTGGAGGTTGGTGCTATACCTTACCTACCGACCTACCTCCCACACTAGCCTAAACATGTTTTTGTGCCTTGAAAGTTGAAATTTATTAATTTAGTTTTTAATTCTTGGGAACCAGTCGATCTGATGGTAGAATCCCAGGCATAGGAATCAGAGGGGTTTTGTACCATATAAGATTCATCATGTAGTGGTATGATGAGCATAATGTTTTTTAAATAGTTGGATCATCAGCAGTACAAATTACAAGCATGTAGTCATGAATAGATCATGTACTATGCATATATGTTCACTCTGTTACAGTATCATTGCTTTCTTGTCGCCCCAGCATTTCTGATTGCAATTCTATTTGTGGCACAGAAAGATGGCGTCCCACATTGTTGGATACCCTCGCATGGGCCCCAAGAGGGAGCTCAAGTTCGCCCTCGAATCTTTCTGGGATGGGAAGAGCACCGCTGAGGATCTGGAGAAGGTCGCCACCGACCTCAGGGCTAGCATCTGGAAGCAGATGGCTGATGCTGGGATCAAGTACATCCCCAGCAACACCTTCTCGTACTATGACCAGGTCCTTGACACCACCGCCATGCTTGGCGCTGTCCCGGAACGCTACTCATGGACTGGTGGGGAGATTGGGTTCGATACCTACTTCTCGATGGCCAGGGGCAATGCCACTGTCCCTGCTATGGAAATGACCAAGTGGTTTGACACGAACTAGTAAGTCCTTTGGCTTCCACCAACGGTAATTTCCAGTTCAGGTTTTCTATTCAAATTTTCCTAACAAACTTTTTGCTACTTTCGCAGCCACTTTATTGTCCCTGAATTGGGCCCTAACACCAAGTTCTCCTACTCTTCTCACAAGGCTGTTAATGAATACAAGGAGGCTAAAGCGGTATGATACTAGTATCATTTTTATTTTTGTTGTCAACATCTATTGACTTATCTATTCCAATAGTAATTCCCTGCTTATGTACTTGATTGTGTAAGAGTCGCTAACACATGCATACTGTTGTTGTCATCATAATTAGCCCCTAATGTCATTCAATAGTTTATCATGCTGTCTTCTGATACTAGAACCTCAACTCAGTAGTGATAGAGTATTTTTCTAATACTGTACTTAATTACTGATTTCGGGTTAGCACAGAAACTGGGACGAAGAATATTATTGTTAGATCAAATTGGATTTCGACGAACTAGGTGTTTTTGAGCTTTGTAGTTCATGTTTGAACTTGAGCATTGGCAAAAAAGATGGCTTCTTCATGACACTATTAATATCAGAATGCAATTAAGAATGCTTTCAACATATTGATACAATGCTAATTTGTTATATTGTGCTCTGCAACAAGTTAGTCTCATCTGTTGCATGTTATGTTTTTCTGCTTGCTTGTATGGCTTATATGTTGTTGCTTTTCATACAGCTTGGCGTTGATACCGTGCCAGTTCTTATTGGACCAGTCTCATACTTGTTGCTCTCGAAGCCTGCCAAGGGAGTGGAAAAGAAGGGTTTCCCTCTTCTTTCCCTTCTTAGCAGCATCCTTCCTGTCTACAAGTAAGATTATAAGCAAGTTACAAACTGCTGGTGGCCTCAAGTCTTCAGTTGATAATCTGATGCATAATGATTGTAGGGAGGTCATTGCTGAGTTGAAGGCAGCTGGGGCTTCATGGATTCAGTTCGATGAGCCCACCCTTGTCCTCGACCTTGATGCTCACAAATTGGCTGCATTCTCTGCTGCATACACAGAGCTTGAATCTGCACTTTCTGGACTGAATGTGCTCGTTGAGACTTACTTTGCTGATGTTCCTGCAGAATCATTCAAGTATGTTATCAAATCGCTGGTGCATCTTGTTCACAACTATTGTTCCTTCCATAGTCACCTTTGTTATGACATATCGCTAACTGTTCCTTTCCGTGCAGGACCCTAACATCTTTGAGCAGTGCGACTGCTTATGGTTTTGACCTTGTTCGTGGAACCCAGACTGTTGAGCTTATCAAGAGTGGTTTCCCTGCTGGAAAGTACCTTTTTGCTGGTGTTGTGGATGGACGCAACATCTGGGCTGACGATCTTGCTGCTTCCCTCAGCACTCTCCAGGCTCTTGAGGCTGTAGTTGGAAAGGGTAAGGATGCTTCCATTGCTTATTATAAGGTTGGGTTTAGCTACAACTGGCAATATCTGATAATGACTACATTTTGTCCAGACAAGCTTGTTGTGTCAACTTCCTGCTCACTCATGCACACCGCTGTGGATCTTGTAAACGAGACTAAGCTTGACAGTGAGATTAAGTCTTGGCTTGCTTTTGCTGCCCAGAAGGTTGTTGAGGTTGATGCTCTTGCTAAAGCATTGGCTGGTCAAAAGGATGAGGTATGGCTGTTTTTTTCCTTATTATCTGGTCAAAAGTATGATGCTCTCTCTCCTGAGTCGGCTATGAGCATAGCCGGTCCCAAGCCCGGGTAAAAGAGGAGGGTTGCGTTAGGTTTTGGCAAACCAGCATAAAAATAGCCACTCTAATGGATTTGAAACCCACAAGAAACTCGTTGGGGCGTAACCCTCTTAGCGACGCGCTACATCGGAACCCGGGTGTGGTGATAAATGGGCAAGGGCCGGGTCGCCATCCCCCCAAGGGCGCGTCGTATCGTGACCTGGGTACGATGATAAGTGAGCAAGGGTCGGGTCGTCACCTGAATGGCGCGCTACATCTGCGCCCGGGTGTAGTGAAAAATGAGCAAGGGTCTTCGCACTTCCCTCGACGGGTGCGAAGGGTAAGGAAGCTAGCCGAGCCAACTAGGATTCGTATAGGTAGCTGGAACGTAGGGTCCCTAACGGGTAAGTTGCGAGAGCTAGTTGATGCAGCAATTAGGAGGCGTGTAAATATTCTATGCGTTCAGGAGACTAAATGGAAGGGCCAGAAGGCGAAGGAGGTTGAGGATACTGGCTTCAAGCTTTGGTACACGGGAGCAACTCCGGGTAGGAATGGTGTAGGCATCTTGATTGATAGGAGCCTTAAGGATGGAGTCGTAGAGGTTAGAAGGAAAGGCGACCGGATTATCCTAATCCGGTTGGTAGTTAGAGATTTGGTTTTGAATGTGATCAGTGCCTATGCCCCTCAGTTAGACCTTAGTGAGAGCCCCAAAATGCAGTTCTGGGAAGATCTAGATAGCATGGTTAGTACCGTGCCTACCAGCGAGAAACTCTTCATAGGAGGAGATCTCAACGGCCATGTGGGTGCGACTAATGTAGGGTTCGAGCGAGTGCACGGGGGTTTTGGGTATGGTAGCAGGAGTCAAGAGGGGGAGGATGTGTTGAACTTCGCGTTAGCCTACGACTTGTTGATAGCGAATACCGTGTTTAAGAAGAGAGAATCCCATCTTGTGACGTTTCGTAGTGGACAACACTCGAGCCAGATCGATTTTATCCTTGCTAGGAGGGAGGATATACGTGATTGCTTAGATTGTAAGGTGATACCTGGGGAGTGTGTTGTCCCTCAACACAAGCTTGTGGTGGCGGACTTTCGTCTTCGGGTACGTGTCCACCGGGACAAACGTGCCAAGATTGCGAGAACAAAGTGGTGGAAGCTTAGAGGGGAAGCGGCACAAGCGTTTAAGGAAAGGATGCTAGGTGAGGGGCTTTGGGAAGAAGGAGAAGACGCAGATGACATGTGGCTAAAGATGGCAACATGTGTTCGGAAGGTGGCCTCAGAGGTGTTTGGCGTGAGTAGGGGAGGCAAACAGGAGGGGAAAGACACCTGGTGGTGGAACGACGAGGTGCAAAGGGCTATTAAGGAGGAGGAGTGTTTCAAGCGCCTCCACCTTGACAAGAGTGCAGCCAACATCGAGGGCTATAAATTAGCGAAGAGGGTTGCAAAGCGAGCTGTGAGTGTAGTAAAGGGTAAGGCGTATGATGACCTGTACCAGCGGCTAGGCACGAAAGAAGGAGAGAAGGACATTTATAGGATGGCTAGGATCCGCGAGCGGAAGACAAGGGACATCAACCAAATCAAATGCATTAAGGATGTGACAGATCGACTGTTAGTGAAGGATGAGGAGATCATGGATAGATGGAGAGTACTTCGACAAGTTGTTTAATGGGGAGAGTGAGAGCCCTACCCTTGAGTTAGATGACTCTTTTGACGATACCAACAGACGTTTTGTGAGAATTCAGGAGATAGAGATCGGGGAGGCTTTGAAGAGGATGAAGGGAGGTAAAGCGATGGGCCCTGATGGTATCCCCATTGAGGTGTGGAGATGCCTAGGAGATAGAGCAATAGTATGGTTAACTAAGTTTTTTAATCTCATTTTTCGGTCAAACAAGATGCCGGAAGAATGGAGAAGTATATTAGTACCTATCTTCAAAAACAAGGGCGATGTTCAAAGTTGTACTAACTACCGTGGGATTAAACTGATGAGCCATACGATGAAGCTTTGGGAGAGGGTTATCGAGCATCGCCTAAGAAAAGTGACAAGTGTGACCCAAAAACAATTTGGGTTCATGCCTGGAAGGTCAACCATGGAGGCGATTTTCTTAATACGACAATTGATGGAGAGATATAGGGAGCAGAAGAAGGACTTGCACATGGTCTTCATTGACCTTGAGAAGGCATATGACAGTACCGAGAAATGTCGTGGTGGGACTTGGAGAAGCACAAAGTCCCAACTAAGTACATTACCCTCATTAAGGATATGTACAATGATGCGACGATGTTTGTCCGGACATGTGATGGCAACACCACTGACTTTCCTATTAACATAGGCCTACATCAGGGGTCAGCATTGAGCCCTTATTTATTTGCTTTAGTAATGGATGAGGTCACAAGGGATATACAAGGTGAGATCTCTTGGTGTATGCTCTTTGCTGATGATGTGGTGTTAGTTGACGAGAGTAGAGTAGGGGTTAATAGAAAGTTAGAGCTGTGGAGACGCACGTTAGAATCGAAAGGGTTCAGACTTAGTAGGACTAAGACTGAGTACATGATGTGCGATTTCAGCGCGACTAGGCATGAGGGGGGAGACATTAGTCTAGATGGGCAAGTGGTGGTCCAGAAAGATACTTTTCGGTATTTAGGATCGGTGCTACAAAAGGATGGCGATATTGATGAAGATATTAGGCATAGAATTTCAGCTGGCTGGTTGAAATGGCGGCAAGCTTCTGGCATTCTTTGTGAAAAGAGGGTACCACAAAAGCTAAAAGACAAATTCTATAGGACAGCAATTCGGCCGGCGATGTTATACGGTGCTGAATGTTGGCCTACAAAAAGGCGACATGTTCAGCAACTGAGTGTAGCAGAGATGCGGATGTTGCGGTGGTTTTGCGGGCACACAAGGAGGGATAGAGTCCGGAACGAAGTTATTCGGGATAGGGTCGGGGTGGCACCAATTGAGGAGAAACTTACCCAGCATCGGCTGAGATGGTTTGGACATGTCCAACGAATGCCTCCTGAGGCGCCGGTGCGAAATGGGGTTCTTGAGCGGGTCGATAATGTAAAGAGGGGTAGAGGTAGACCTAAACTGACGTGGGATGAGTCAGTTAAGAGAGACCTTAAGGATTGGAATATTTCTAAAGAGATAGATTTGGATAGGAACGCTTGGAGACTAGCTATCAATGTGCCTGAACCTTGAACTTATTTCTTTCGGGTTTCATCTCTAGCCTACCCCAACTTGCTTGGGAAAAAAACTATGTTGTTGTTGTTGTATCTGTTCTCTTCACTGTACCTGTGTTTCTTTTTGCCACATACAAAATTATGTGACTTATATACATCTCTGTAAATGTCATCTACAGGCTTATTTTGCAGCAAATGCTGCTGCTCAGGCCTCAAGGAAATCATCACCCCGTGTGACAAATGAAGAAGTCCAGAAGGCTGTAAGTATCTGGTTCTAAAAGACCTTCACATTCTAATCCAACGTTGACATGTACCAACCTCTTTCTGTATACTGTTACAGGCTGCTGCTCTCAAGGGCTCTGACCACCGCCGTGCTACCAACGTTAGTGCTAGATTGGATGCTCAGCAGAAGAAGCTAAACCTTCCAGTCCTTCCCACGACCACAATTGGTTCGTTCCCGCAGACCGTGGAGCTCAGGAGGGTCCGCCGTGAGTACAAGGCGAAGAAGTGAGTAACAGTTAATTCTATTGCTTCACTTGTCTCTATGTTGGCTGTATTGCTTATGGGAAATTCACATTGCAGGATCTCTGAGGAGGAGTACGTCAGTGCCATCAAGGAGGAAATCAACAAGGTTGTTAAGCTCCAAGAAGAGCTTGACATCGATGTGCTTGTGCATGGCGAGCCTGAGGTCAGTTCTCCTGAAGCTATTCTGCTAGCTTCTGCTGCGTCTTTGCGAGAATAAATATGATCTCATGTATTGAAAAATTCAGTTATTCTGCGCTAATGTTCTGTGCTCGTATCTAAGTAATTATGTTGGTGTACGTTTTACAGAGAAACGATATGGTTGAGTACTTTGGTGAGCAACTCTCTGGTTTTGCATTCACCGCAAATGGTTGGGTGCAATCTTATGGATCAAGGTGTGTCAAGCCACCGATCATCTATGGTGATGTGAGCCGCCCCAACCCCATGACCGTTTTCTGGTCGAAGACCGCCCAGAGCATGACATCTCGCCCAATGAAGGGAATGTTGACTGGTCCAGTCACAATCCTTAACTGGTCCTTTGTGAGGAATGACCAGCCAAGGTCAGTAACTTTTGACAGGAGTTAATGCTGTTCAGAACATCATTTTCCTCTTCCATTTAGAAGCTGGCTTATGGCTCATATCTTCCAGGTTTGAGACCTGCTACCAGATTGCTCTTGCAATCAAGAAGGAGGTTGAGGATCTTGAGGCTGCTGGTATTCAGGTTGGCACTTTTACATTTCCGGTTTCTCATTTAATCAAGATGCTTATGCACACCTATGGTGAATCATATTTCTCATATTATTTCATCGCTATTCTTTCAGGTCATCCAAATTGATGAGGCTGCTTTAAGAGAAGGCCTGCCACTCCGCAAGGCTGAGCACGCATTCTACTTGGACTGGGCTGTCCACTCTTTCAGAATTACCAACTGCGAGATCAAGGACACCACCCAGGTAAACATTTGAACAGTGCTGTGGAGCATTGTCAGTATCATATTTTCATACCCATGTCCTTTGACATTCGAACCGACTTCATTCTCTTGACAGATCCACACCCACATGTGCTACTCCAACTTCAACGACATCATCCACTCCATCATCAACATGGATGCTGATGTGATCACCATTGAGAACTCACGGTCCGACGAGAAGCTCCTTTCCGTCTTCCGCGAGGGTGTGAAGTATGGTGCAGGCATTGGCCCTGGTGTCTACGACATCCACTCCCCTAGGATCCCGTCCACCGAGGAGATTGCCGACCGCATCAACAAGATGCTTGCGGTGCTCGACACCAACATCCTTTGGGTGAACCCTGACTGCGGTCTCAAGACCCGCAAGTACACCGAGGTCAAGCCTGCCCTGACCAACATGGTCTCCGCCGCCAAGCTCATCCGCACCCAGCTCGCCAGCACCAAGTGAGAACTCTCCCTGCAGCGGCTTTTTCATTCAATTACAAGGAGGGTGTTCATCAAAGCCATTTGTCTTGAATAATCTGGGTCTCGTGAATCCGCTCCATCTGTGGTTAGCTTAGTTCTTTTTTTTTCTTGGCACGATGATCACACCCTGCTTATACCTCTGCTACTCTTACGAATTTGGTGGTTTTGAGGCAAGTTGCCCGTGTACTTGTATTGTAAAACCGGTTGGATATCTGCAGTGTTTCATCTGCAACTCTGAGGTGTGTTATGGCTCGTATTAATGATCTTTGTCCCTGGAAGGAAATTGTCTGGTGCCATGATAAATAGCCAGTCGTTGCTCGGTTGCTGTTGCTCTTAGATGAACGATCCATTTCCGTTATTCTGTAACTTCAAGTTTTGCGTTGCCATTGTGATGTCTAAAATCTGCCTTGCTTGGAGTCTTGGACACCACGGTTGTTATGTTATTGGCATTTGGAACATGCAGGCTTTTGAGCTGATTCTTCGCATGTGTTATTCTGAAGGAAATCCTGGCCTTTTCTGGTGACTCTGTTTTCCTTTTTTTCCCCCATACTACTAGGGATTTTGCTTTGACAAAGGCAATTATGTGTGGTGAACGTGCCGTTGCACAGACCTATATGGCACTCTTTTCTTTTATTTTCATACAGTTGATTTTGCTAGACACACAAGGAGTGAGGGAGCTTACATGTCATGCTGAAGGAAACTTGATGTTTCAGGGCACTCTGTTTTGCTTGTTTTCATACAGGAGAGGTTTTGCTTTGACACAGAATGATTGGGAACTCGTAAAATGCTGCTTCCACATTATGCGTCGCGAGCTTGCAATTGCACGCACCCATAAGGCACTATTTTTGTTTCGATACAATAATATTTTTTTGCTTTTGACACAGGCGTGTGTGAGCTACATGTTTATACACTGATAATCTGTTTGGTAGATACACTGACTTGTGCAATTGCAAGTTCAGAGACAACACATAATTACAAGCAGCACTTCTAAAAGTTTCGGTCCATTTCAAATGGGCAGCTCTCTATCGGCCGCTCAGCTGCTGAGGTTGCGTTGCGCCACGCCCACCAGATGATCCCCACGAGCACGACCGCCGCCGCAACAGCGTTCACCAGCAGCTGCCTTGTAGGCTCCGGCGGCGGCACCGGAGCATCTCCCACCGCCTGCGCTTGGCTCTTCCCCGACGGACCACCCGTCCCCTTCTGTTTCTTGCTCTTGTTCTTCTCCTCCGGTAGACGAGGAGGCAGGGCTGCCGGAGAAGTAGCATCTTGCAGTTGCTTCTTCCACGCTTCCTCTTCGTGACGGATAGGCAGCCAAGGCAGGGGTGCCGGAGAAGGGGGTGACACAGCGATTTTTCTCTCCTGCAAGGCAGGTTCCATTTGCCCCGGACCAGCAGCTGCCGTCCCAAGTGGCAACGGCGACGTCTCAGTCTCCGGAGGAGACGGCGTCGGGGACGCCACCGCTCCGGCCGCGGCGACGATGGGGAGCGTGATGATGAGCTTCTCGCCCTCGAACCTGGCGCGGACGCCGTTGGCGTCGCAGTTGTCGGGGAGGCGGAGGTCCTTCTTGAACCGCGCCCACCGGCCACCCCTCGCCGGGCGCTCCCCGGTGGCGCGGAGCACGCCGTGGTTGTCCACCTGCACCCTCACCTGGTCCTTGCGGAACCCCGGCAGCGAGATCTCCACCACGTCCTGGTCCTCGCCGGGCAGCTTCCACTCCACGACAGGGTCGAAGTCCTCGTACTCCCGCGCGGCGCCCCGCCGACGGTCCATGGCCGGCCGACGCCCGCCCTCCGGTGATCGCCGGAGACGTACGTTACGGCGACCAAGGTGCTCGCTTTCGCCGCGAGCGTACACGGACAGTGACCCCTCCTCTCGTGTTTATATATTCTCGGGGAGGAGGGGTTCCATGGCGTGCCGTCGGCCGGAGCTGCTGCTGTATTTGAGAGGAATTCCATGGATGGATGCATGGTGTGGTCCTGGGACTGGGAAGGAAGGGGATTGCTTGAGGAGGAGGATGCTCAGCAGCGGCAGCAGCAGCGGCTGACATGGAGTGAGATGAGTGTGTTGGGTCACCTCCTTGCTTGGCAAGGACACGGTTCCTTTCTTTTTCTTGCCTCCATTGATCTGCAGTGCTACTAGGATAGCTGCTACTGTAGTGGAGTGGTAGCTGAAAAATCAAATGAAGGCAATCCCAGCCAAAGTATGTGGCTGCAATTGGTCTATTCTTCCAAAAATTTTCCGAACTAAATAAGACCTCAGTGTTGGTCCGAAAAGATCCATGGCATGTTTTAGACAGAACATTAATCTTGCGAATGGGATACGACCGGAAATGCTGTACATTTGTACTAATAGATGTAAAATAAGGGATTCTTTTATAAGATGCAAAATAAGGATTAAATGGCCGGCCAGAAACATTCTATCCATTATGATTCTTAGTCTGGAAATTGAGTGACAGAAAAACTCGTTCTCAGGAAAATATAAGACTAGTATTATTGATGCACAATACACCGTAAAAAAAAAATCTATTGATTGGTAATGCAAAGTTGGAAGAGGAAAACACATGATTGATTTTTACATCAATGAAAAATAGTTGTCCGATGCCTTGGAAAAAAATATGTCCATTAACCAGGAATTGTGGTAACTCTACCCATTCAAATGTTTAAAACGTTAATCCTTGATAGGACGGAAACCGGAAGAAATTGAGAGGCTACTACATGACATATTCGCTTAGCTCATATAGCAAATGACCTAAGCTAGAAAAAAAAAACTCAGGTTTCTTTGATCGCTAGCTATTTGAGTGCCTACATATTCACAATTTTACACTCATGTGGTTGCGCCTCTCTTTCATCCTCCTTTAGTCTTGTACATTGATGATCCCTTGTATTGATTACTGCCAATTTCTAGCACTTCCTATTACTTGTCCGAGATCTTTGTAGAGCTTCTCCTGTAGAGAAACATTGAAAATCAAATGAGTAGAAATTTTCAAACGAATGGATTTCACCGAAAGGGTATACCAGCCCCGGCGCGCCCGCGGCGGTGGCCAAGGCCGAGCTTGATCGCAGCACCGGTCGTCGGATCCCACGTGACCGCGCTCGGGCTCGGCACAAGAAACGGAGTCGGTAGGGCCCGCTGGTGTAGAACTGCTTGCTATTGCGAGTCCCTAGGTTTACCGACGTTTCTTTCTCGCTCCTCTTCTCTCTCCGATGTGGACATGCTTTCCTATCGACCTGTTGCGGGTGCCCTTAAGTCCGCTCCACACGCAGTATGCGTTGAACCCCACAAGCAGTACAACACAAGCACAATGATCATGAGCGCCGTTATAATGGTAACTCGCAGGGCCACGTAATCTATACAAAGTAATTAATAATAAGCCTATTACTATAATGGTAACTCGGAGGCCCACGTAATCTATACAAAGTAATTAAGAGCAATTCTAGCAGGCTGCTAAATTTGAGTGAGCAACTATCCATTTAAAAATCAACTTTTAAATTTTACTCATCTAAATATAGAGTAAATTGGATTTCCATTTTTTCAACTGACATCTGAGCCCCACTTGTCATTCTCTCACCACGCCACGCACCTCTCACCCTCGTCCGTACCCTACCCCGCGCCGCCGGCGCCCGCCACCCCACCGCCGCCGGCTCGTCGTTCGGTCGCCGCCGCCCTCTCGGCGTCTGCCCGACGCCTTCCCCGCCTCCCTTCGTCGCCTGGCACCACCTCCGACGCCCTCTTGTCCCTCGCGGAGACGGCGGCGCCAGCCTTGGTGGCGCCGCCCTTGGTCCTGACCGCCGCCGCCGCCTTGGCCTGCAGCTCGAGTTCCACGGCGGCCCTCAGCTACTGGAGCTGCCTCTCGTGCTCCGCCACCTCCCGCAGCCCCATCGCCGACATGTCCCTCGCCACCGGCCGCCGGATCCTGCCCACCGTCGGCGCCTCCCGCGCGACGCCGAGGAACCTGTGCCGGACCGCGGCACCGTCGGGCCGGAACGCGACGGCGCACACGTCCCCAGCGAACTCCGCCGCCACGCCGCGGGCCTCCGCCAGCAACTCCGCCAGCCACACCGAACCACGCCACGGACGTGAGGAGCCCGTCGCAGCCTCTGCCCCCTTGCAAATCCTGAGGTGGAAAAAAAATCGAAGCCTTTTGCATCGTGTTCGTGTCTCAATTTTTGAGATCTCGCCTCCTGTCTCTGATGTGCAATGATAGAACATCCAGTTTTTAAAGCAGTAGTTTTGTGAGCTTTCAGTCTAAGCATTGAACAAGAAAACCCCAGTTTTCTTCATGACACATTATTCAGGTAAGCTAACAAAAATGCAATGTCTACAATAGCAGGTTTGCTCTCATGATTGTAGACAGTGCCACAGCTCTGTACAGAACTGATTTCTCAAGAAGATGGGAGCTATCAGCAAGGCAAATGCTAAATAGTTTGCTCTGTACCTCATTCAGAGCAACATTCAGAGACCTTTAAGTTTGTAGACAATGCTATCAGCTCTGTACCTCATTGCTTGTAATGTGGCATCGGCTACAGATCGCAATCAATTATACTTTGCTCTGCTAAATGAGCTGTTCACCCAGTTTGTCTGGCATTGTAATTCACAGCCTCTGAATGTTGTAATAAATCCTTGTAGAAATATTCTCCTGTTTGCAGATTATTTAAGATTTAATTTACAGCATGTGTGCTGTCCTGAGCATCACCTATTCTGAACTTTGTGTTGCAGGCTTGAAAAAACTGAAAAAACTGGAAAAACAGTGGATGCTTATCAGGTAGCACCTCCCCTTTGCTGATTGTTGTGAAGATCAGTATATGGTAACTTACAATGATCTCCATGTTCCTCGGGCAGATCTCCACAAATTTGAGAGAACTACAAATATCATCCTGCAAGGCCATGTTCAGCATGCCTGACACAGAGTATGCTTTGAGCAAGGCCATGTTCAGGCCATGTTGCTTTGAACAAGGAAATCTGTCAGATTATATGTGGAAGCATTTCCAACAAGCAGAAAATTGTATCTGTCAAAAATGGCATGAGAACTGAACATTCACACAGAATTAATTCAGAACTGAACATTCACACAGAATTCACTAAGAACCGAACATTCATGCAATTCAGCAAACCACTCATCAGAACAGAAATTCAGGCTCCACATGTAACATCTGATTCTCAAAAGTGAACATTCACACAGAATTACATTAGCTTGGGTAACTGGTGCATGGTACTGGCAACATATGACCAGAGTCTTGATGAGCTAAAAAATAAACTAGACAATCATGCATCTACAGCGAAGCACATCAGGGTGACAATCCCAACAAGCCTACACCACAATGCAGCCGACGATTCCTTTCCTCCTCCAGGGCGCCTACTTGGATCTCTGCCTTCCACTGCACACCAAAACAAACCAAGCTGCATCAGTTTCGATCAGATAATATCCAAGAAACAGATACCAAACAAGGAGGAATATTTTGTGAATCACA
This sequence comes from Panicum virgatum, assembly GCF_016808335.1. Lineage (NCBI taxonomy): Eukaryota > Viridiplantae > Streptophyta > Magnoliopsida > Poales > Poaceae > Panicum > Panicum virgatum. The sequence continues at coordinate 68,465,116 of NC_053147.1, forward strand.
TTCAGTCAGAAACATTATCACTCCACAATCACGAGATTGAACAGAACTGAAATTAGCAAGACCAATAATGTACGGGTCATATTTGGCTTGCTCTCATGTCAATTAAACTGCATCTCACCAAGATCAATTAAACATGACAAAATACAAGTAGTTTACTAGCACATCAGTCTCAAGTCTGAACGAAAATCTAAAGCACGTAAGCACATAAGCATACCTCGGTACAATTGTCTGACCGACTGAATTGGGAGCGTAATTCTGTGGGCTAAGGCTCTTCAGCTGAAGCAAGGTGGTGTGCCGGTGGTCGCAATTGGATCAGCTCATGAACTGACCAACAAAGGAGCAAAATCATGTACCCCCTTTGAGCAGGGTTTTGCGCTGTGCTAAAGAATCAAAGCCCTGCCCAGCTACTCCATACCGGCAAGAACTCGCCCATGCCCCATGGGCAGCGCTAAACCAAGAGGCGTGAGCTATGTGACCACCAAGCTCTCGAATCGAGTGGTTCTTGCGCGTCCTACTCAGAAAGTCAGATGAACACGCACCCCCACCAGCAGCAGCTTGACAAGAACAAACAAAGGAGAACCGCACGAGGAGCAACAACTCACCTTGGGGATGCTGACGACTACCCGCCACCAAATCGCGGAGCTGCGGCGTCGGCCTGGAGGACGCGCACCACGGCCGCCTCCCCACGCCCGCGGCCGGCAAGAAGCAGGCGCCGGCGGCTCCGGCGGCGGATCCGGGGAGGATGCGGACCGGAAGAGGGCGGGCCGGCGGCGGCGGCTAGGGAGGCCGGCGGCGTGGCGGCTGCGGGGGTGGCCGGCGGCGTGGCGTCGGCGGGGCGGGACGGGGGCGGCAGCGGCGCTCGCCCTGGCGCGGATCGGGCACAGCTCTGTGAAAATGAAAAAAAAGTGGGGGCAGAAATTCGGAAGGTCTACTAAAATAACAGCCTATTTATTTCCTCTGTTGGAGATCAGATTTTTATATTTATCAAGCAAATATAGAGATGAAAACCCGTTTAATCACCCTGCTGGAGCTGGTGTTAGAAAGGGCATGCATGGCTAGGTGCGCGGGGGTGGGGTCTCGAGCCCCTCCCCATCCACGCGGCAGCATCTGAGCTCCGCCCCACGGCCCACGCGGCTGGCCCTTGGTGGTGACTGAGCTCCGACGGGCTACGCTCCGGCCCGCACAGCTCTCCCCCGACGGACAAGAGCGGGTCCCGCAGCAGCCATGATTCCGTGAGGTTTTGCTGATAATGGTGAGCTTCTGCTCTCGGACATTCACGCAGCAACAGCATATTGTATCCCATGGTGAGCTTCTGCTCTCGGACATTCACGCAGCAACAACCTGGAAGTTCTACAATTTGGCCCAACAGCCCACAATGCCAAGGCTCACTATCTTAACCCTACCTCATCAATTCCTGCTGCTCCTCCCTCAGCTCACCCCCCCCCACACTCGCAATGACGCCGCCGCCTCCTCATCTCTCTATCTGTCCCACTCGCACAGACCGCCGCCGCTTCCTCCATCTCTCCCATGCCCCGTGGGTTGCCGCCGCCCCCTCCCTCTCTCCTGCAAGCCAACTCCAAGTGGGACGCTCCGGCTCCCGCCCCCTGCTCGCAGGCCAGCGCCGGCGGCGCATTGATCCGAGGAGCGGGTGAGCAGCGAGCCGGCACCAGCAGCGCACCGATCTGAGAAGGAACTGCTCCCCACCGTGCTGCAACCCTTCCTTGATGCCGTGTCCATGGAGTATCGGCGATTAAATATGTTTATTTTTACAGTTTAATCTACCGATACTCTGTCGATACGTATCGGCGACGTGTCCCGGCGTGTCGGTGTCGGACACGGTATCGTACACCGACACGCCAATTTGCTGCCGTGTCTGCCGTGTCGGTGCTACACAGTACATAAGTATAGATCGACACAAGTCAAAGCTTAGCATGGTATTTTGGTTTGCTCCAATGCTTCAGGGCGAGCTCCCTGCTTGTATAGATAGGATCAAAAGTTTCTCCGACTAGTACAACATTTTGAGCACATTGTACTGCTAACTGGTGTGACGGAACCGCCAAATTAAAACTCTAATTAAGCGTAATGGCCGTCATTTGAACACATCGGGCGCATTAGCTTAACGGCTTAATTTGGCAATCATTTCTCAACCCACGGCCCGATCGAAACAACACCGGTAGTCCCACATGATGATGGGCGCAGATGGTACAAGCACGACAAAATACTTGAAAATATACAAGGATGAATGAACCGATAAACAAGAGTTTTACAAACTGAGTTCAAATTTACACATGATAGTATAATTTACAAAACTTACAATATAAGTAACCGAAATCCGAAAAGAAAAGAAATCTAATACTACATTAGTCTTCACCAGATCTGAATTTTCATGACCGGTCAGACCGGCTTATCCAACCGGTCGGACCGGTCTCCTCTCCTCTGAAGCCTCCACCGGTCAGACCGGTCCCACGGACCGGTCAGACCGGTTTGTGCAAAACAGAAAGGCTGAACACTCTGCCCTCAATTGTTCAACCCGAAAATCCCCTAACCTACGGGTCTCGCTCCACCACATCCCACCCCTCTGCATCCCGGCGGATGAACTTGACACAGCAGGGGCAGAAATCCACGTCTGGGTGTCCTGTAATAATAATGGTGGCAACAAACCCTGAATATTCTAATACTCAGCAAGGCTTACCCGACCAGCGGGTATAACTTAGCCCACATATCTAGACATGCAAGACTTTCTGGCTGGTGGTTATTTTGCATAAAAAGCTTCTAAAATGAGTCCTTATTTTTCCACTTTTAGCTCCCAATTCTATATACTATCATTCTCAACTAGTATTTGCACCTGCTAAGAAATCATAACAGACATGGAGTAGTAATTCATGGTAGTCATTTTCAATCATCACATAAGTTCCATAAGACATTACTACGACGCGGTGCTGCGATCAAGGTGCTCATATCCGAGAGCGACTGACGGCGAATCGATCCGTTTTAACCTTGCAAGGTGGACCTAACCAACACGGCACGCAAAAGCCCCGTCGGACCCCACGCACCAACCTTTCCCCTCCCCACCTCGAACTACAGGAACCAGCCCAACGACATATGGTCAGTCGAGCTCAATGTGAGACCACCAAAAGTAAACATATACATCCCAATTCTCCGCGACTACTCGACTCGCCCCAGGAGTTGGGTGCAGGTTCTTGTACTTTCGAAGCAAAGCAGTACTCGGCTTACCGGTTTCGACTACCTCCTACTCCCGGTATGCGGTTAGTACTGTTCAAACTTAATCACAGGGCCAGACAACGAACGGTCCTTAACCGACACAGACAGGGCTAACCTCTCCCCGCCCGATCTCCAATTTCTTTTCCTTTCTTACCTAATTCAACATTTCATATATTTAACTTAACTAAATGCCCTATATCTCGCGAGTGACCCAAAATCACTCGACTTCTACCGAGTTCTATTAAGCATAGCATTTCTATCATCTTCTACATACTAGTACAACTTGAGGGAACCTAGGGATCATGCAACTAGGGTTCCAAACAATTCCTAAACCTAATGCACAAGTAATAGCAACATAAATATAGGTGTCATAGTTTGAAATAAAAGGATATGCACCGGGGCTTGCCTTGCGTCTGCTGCTCATCACTGGGGTGAGTTGGGCCTTGGGCCAACTCCCCGCGAACCTCCTGCTGCGGGGCTTGCCCCTGGGGCTCCTGTGGCTCCGCAACCACCTCGTATACGACCTCCTCCGCCGCGGTTGCTACACGTATGCATATGCATATGCATATGACATGAGAAATGCATGCATGATTTATAAAAATTACAATCAACAATTAAGCCCACTAATTTCCAACTAATCTCACCAACAAACCCCAATTTAACCCTCTCAGCCACTGCTATACCGGTCAGACCGGTCCACCCGACCGGTCAGACCGGTCTCCCTTAACCTATCGTTATACCGGTCAGACCGGTCCTACCCAGACCAGAGCCTAGAATCCTTGTTGCGGCAAAAATCGTCTACCAACTCCAAACACCTTCTAGGATCTAGTTCAGGAGTTCATGTGGATGCTTTTGACCAGAGGATATCACCTAAAAGCTTCTAGAAAAGGAGATCGACCATCCCAAGCAAAAATACCTTGAATGGGCTCCTCCCCACGAAGAACTTGAATCTCCAACTCCCCAAGGATGGAATCGAGGAGAAGATGATCCCCGCACCGATTTAGTCCTCCCCCGGCCTTGGAATCCCATGGAGAGTAAGGATTTGGGGTTTAGGGTTTGAGGGAGGAAATGAGAGGGAGAGAGCCTGAGCTCGAGCTGAGCACGGTGAGGGTGAGGGAGAGCGTGGGGAGAAGAGAGAGAGAGAGTGATTTAAATACTGTGGGGCCCAAAACCACCAGCTCGGGTTAGACCGGTCAGACCGATCCGGGCTGAACTGGCCCAGGCCGACATGAGGAGTTCTAGTTTCTGCTTGTCGGGTGAATTCGAAACTAATGGCCATAATTAACTTAATTATCGAGGATTAATACCTGGGTGTTACAACTGGTGCCTGTGATGACCCTTATATATGTTCGTGGTCATTCGTTCATCATGTGTACTGTGATGAACGTGAACTCCAGCGCCGTTTCAAGGTTGCCTCAATCAGTTTTGCGTGCCAATTAATGAACCGCCTTGCTTGATCGACAAAATCTCGTAGTCGTGTTTAGAACGAACGCTCAGAGGATTGGAAGAGTAGCAAGTATGTAGGAGCATGCAGTGGGTCATCAGCTCTCGTTGACGTCTTCATCCAATGCACATGAAGGACAACTGCAGGACAGCAACGTCCACCTAATAAAGTTAGAGGCTAACTACTCAGGTGAAACAGATGGCATCTCTTCTGCATTTGTACAATCGGGCACCACCGTACTCCAGGGCATCCTTTAGAGCAACTCCAATCTACCTCCTATTTTTAGTCCTCCTATTCCATCTATATGAGGGTCTTTCATTCTATTTCTTTCTCCTATTTGATAATGGTCTCCAACAGCTCTCTCAAAGGATGAGAGACTCATTCTATTCCTAAAAGTAGGAGGGGAGGCCAACAGATTTGAGAGACTCTCAAAGTTAGAAATGAAATAGGAGTTTGGTTGGAGATGTTTTTCCCCTTCTCTCTCCTAAATGTAGAGTAGGAGGGAGGTCAAATAGGACGTGGGTTGGAGTTGCTCTTAAGGCTGTACAAAACTACTAGAGCACAAAGGTTTATACTCTTGTACACCATTTTGGCACCTTCTCCTTTATGTGTTTCTCGTAGATGGACAAATTTGTTGTCAGCTCCATCTCTGATGTCAAATTGTCTAAAATTATTTCCTGATTTATAAAACAGTAAAACAAAGCCTTATCAGTCAATAACAAAACCATTTTTTTCTTGGATACAATTGACAGGTTAAGACGAGAGGATAATTGTTTAGGAATTCCTTGGGTGTGACCATTTTCATGAAGAACAGGACAACCAATTTTGACTTGTAGCCACCATCTTGCCTTCGCTCTGCACTGTACACAACGGTGTGTCGACAGGACAACCAATTTTGATTATGCAATAGTAGCAATGCTGACTCATCACGGCTGCTGTTGTGTGGCCATTAACTTCTTTCTTTGATGAAGAACCAATCGGAAATTGCGGCAGTCATTGATCTGTTCCAATGAATTAGCTCATTTGATTTTTCAATGTTTTGGTATTTCCCTTGCATTATATTAATTCCATGAGATTCAAATGTTAGTACCCAGCAGACCATTTGATTTTGTTTCCATTTCAAATAGTAGTCCCCTGTGCAAGATTGGGTGCCGACAACAAAGGGTGGTGGTGAGTCCAAGTTGAGGGCAATAAAAGAGAGATGACAAAACAGCACAGTCAATGGAAATTTTGAGTGCACATGTAATTCTATCTACTAGGCGTATAACCTGCGCATTTGCGCGGTTAGTATTAAAAATTCAAAAAATTTGTATGTCGTTGTATTCTTACTTAAAGATTATACTTTTTTTACCATACATCATCATGTTCATTATCCTAAATTATGTCTTATTGTTGGTTAAAACAATTCAAATATGACCTACTTATAATAATAATTTGATTTGTTGAGCTTTAATAATATTATGCATATACTTATTTTTATTTTTGTTTTATTTTGATTAATTGTTGTTAGATTTAGTTTTTATTAATAGTATATGTTTGTAACCCATACATAGCTAAATGATATTTTATATTTAATTTTTTATAACAGCATTGATGGGTGATTTTTAATTAGGAACAGGGTATTTTATGATAATTTTTATCGTAATGGCAGTGGTGTGTAATTTTATTTTTCTATTTTTATCTTGGGAATTTCTAGGCCTTAAGAGCGAACGTGGAGGCTCCGTTTGTTGGCTAAATAATAAGATAATAGATTCCAACGTGCCTCCATCAAACATGCACTTCCAAATATTTCATACGATAAATATTGATGATTAATTATGGTGAATATATATTTTTGCCCGTAGCAACTCATCATATATAGTATATACAGAAGTAGAGAAGAGAGATAAACTGTTCCCGATGAGTGAGGACACGTACAGGAACCGCTTCTGCAGGATGATGGCCACCATGAGGAAGAGGAGGGACACGTACATGAATCTGCACAAGTTTTGCTGAGAATGGTGAGCTGGCGATCGATGCATATTGTTCCTTTGTTGCTTATCACTTAATTTGCCGAAGAACTAGTGCAGCCCCCTCTGCTCTCGGGCATTCACGCAGCAACAGCATACGTACTTTATCCCATGGAACGCAAGTCAGGAAGAACAAGTGCTTCTCTGTCCTGCAGGAGTTTCGACAATCAATCAGGTGTAATCTTCACATTTCCCTTGCCACAAAGATTTTCTTAACGTTTATGTCAGAGCTCAGAATTAGATATATGGTCGTCGTCTTCTGAACTTGTGGGCCGATATATGGTCGTCGTCTTCTGAACTTGTGGTGGCCCTTGAAAGTCCCTGCCCCCTGAAATTCACGGCGCTGCTGGCGGAGGTGGAAAGCAATTGCGTCTGCCGGAACCTGGTGGTCTGGTCTGGATCAACGACGCTGGCCTGCAGCCAAATTTCATAGACATTGGGCTGTCTTCAGAGTTCAGACAAGCATCATGTGTGACCTGATGTCAATTAGTGGGTTTGATCATCGATCCTGTAGTAACAGTCAATTAGTGGACAGTGGGTTAAGATTTCAGGTTGTTACGGCTATACCTCAAGTACTGTTACTACACGATCTGATGCATATATATATCAGAAATTTTGGTTCAGCGTAGGTATACCTCTAATATCCAAACTTTTGTTATAGTCAAAAGGGCAATAATAATAATTTTTAACATTCAAGCTTATCTAAGTGTTAGCATTGATATAGATAGGTAACCATTGGTAAATCTATATCTATACATATTTCTAAAGCAAGTAAAGTTTCGATCTAAATTTTTGGTTTGGTCCGTCTTGTGCCATTGACGGTGGGCCTTAGTCCATCCAGTATGGGAACCGGACCAGCCCTCCGTCCACAATTTGATCACGTAAATCCCTACAAATTAACAATCAAATAACTATACGTATCCGATACTTATACCTACTCTGTCCGTATCAACATCATTGATGAGATTAAATAAGGACATGAAATCAATGCAAAAAAAAGATATATGAAATTATGTAAATATAGATTCTTGTTAAAATCAACTTTTTCTTTCCTTCTCGAATTGATGAGATTTGCAACCATTCATTTATCTCCTCAAACCTCCAACTGTTTCTCTATCCATGCTCGTTTTCCCACTTTGTTCTCCATCTTGATAGGCACAAAATTTTATTAAGTAGCGTTTGGATGTAGATATTCAAACTCTGAATTTGGAATTGGTTGGTGCTAAAAAAAATAGATATTGCTCCATAATATTTGCAGTTAGCCATACAATTATCCGATTATTTACAAAATACCACCTTTAGTTGTCATATAGCCCCCTGGTTCATATCGATCCTCCTCCTCCCATCCGGCGCGAGCGCGCAACCCGCAGCCACCTCCGCCGTCCTCCGCCGCCCGCCGGAAGTGCATAGCCCTACCAAAACCCTCGCTCCAAAAGATCCTCAACGACAGATGGGACTGGCTCCGTCTCTCAGGGACTAGAATCGCGGCATCCGCCGGCCTTGGAAGCTGATCGATCGGTGAACGGCTGCAGCGGTTCCGCGGAGCTAGGAGCTCGCGCCCTCCGCTGGTACGCCCGGCGCCCAGTCCCGGGCCCATTTCTCTCGCCGGCCGTCTCGTCCTCCGCGCCGCTCGCCGGTTGCCCAACTCCTGTCACCGCTCGCCGCCGCCGCCCAAAACCCCAGGTCCGTCCCTAATCCTTTGGATCCCTCACCGACTCTCCTACCAATGTGCTCTAATCTGCTGGTGGATCTATCGTCTCTTGATCGACGCAATCAGCTCCAGTTGGAGGCCATCTGAAACGCCCTGACCGTTATTCGTCCAGCAGCGGCGACGCCCGCAGCCTGTTCGACGGAATGCCCCCAGGCGAGAGCAAGGGAGAGGCGCCTCTGGCGGCTGGCTGCGACGGCATCGATGTCCTCCCGGACGAAGTTCTGCAGCACATCCTCGGCTTCCTGGAGGCGCAGGAGTCGTGCGTGCTTGCCCGCTGCTGGCGCCACCTCTGGAAGTCGGCCACGGGCCTGCGCATTGCTGCGGACGAGGGCAAGTTCTTGGGGTCCGTGGAAAAGCTCTGCGACTTTGTGGACAGTCTACTGCGACACCGCGGAGGCTCGCCTCTCCATACGTGCGAGCTCCGGTTCACTTCGTTCGGGCAGGCTATGTCAGATTGCTTATACGACCATGACGACCGCTTGATGCGCCTTGTGAACACTTGGTTCTGGCATGCTGTAAGATACCAGGTTCGTGTCCTCAGCCTCAAAGCATATGACACTAGTCGTTTCCTACTGAACCCACCCTTGCTCTAGAGGACAGACCTATCGACTCCCGGCACCTGAATTTCTCCAACTGTCCGTCTTTGGAGCACCTGAATTTCTCCAACTGCCCGGCTTTGGAGCACCTAAATTTTCAGAGCTGTTACTTTGAGTCGGAGAATGATTCACGCCTTCATATTTGTGCGCCAAGTCTGGTTTCGCTACTTCTAGATGACATTTGGGGTCTGATTCCCTCGCTTGAGAGCATGCCATCATTACTGAAGGCTGCTGTAACAACTGATTATTCTTGGGAATCTTGTGACCTTGGCAATTGTAATTGCGAGTTCTGTCACAATTATTATAGTGTACGTGATGACACTGGCAATAACGGTTGTGTGCTACTAAAAGGTTTATCCGAAGCTAAGGATTTGGCGTTGATTTCTGGACCAGAAACGGTATGCCTAAATTTTCATCTCTACCTCAATCATATTATGCCATACCACTATTGGCAGGCAAACTTTTGCCTTTTGCAATACTTGTCACCAAATGTTTGAACTTTAATCATGCCCACTTCATCATTTTCTTTTGCGCTCTGTCCAGTTTATTTTCAAGAGGGATTTGAGATGGTGTCCGATGTTCAGTAATTTAAAGACCTTGTTGCTCAATGACTACTGGTGTGTGCCTGACGACTTCCGTTCTCTGGTTTGTATTCTTGAACACTCACCAGTTCTCGAGAAGCTCACTCTTGAACTTTTTTCCAAGGTACATACTTCGTAAATGGGCAACTGCTGCTTTGTAGAATTATTATATTGTCGACTGATCATACTGAACAGCTTCTATTCTTTGCAGAAGCATGAACAGCAAAGGGAAAGGAAAGGAATTCTCAGACCGATGGAGGGATCAGCTGTAATTTTGGAACACCTTAAGATAATGGAAGTCAGATGTCATGCTGTTGATGAGAGGATTTGTAAACTTACCTTATTCTTGTGTGTGTTTCACATACGTAAGTTGACTTGCTAGTTGCTGCACTCTCCATGCTATTATGTTCCTGAGATTCGCTGCAACCTTTATTTGCACGAAACAAAGCAAGCAGCGTTGAAGTCAGTCTGCTAGACAAAGAAAACACGATTGGGTATGATGCATATATACATGTGATCATGTTTTGTAGTATGCCATAGCTAGAAAACCATGTATCAGATAATGACCATGTTTTGTGCAGTAGCTGGTCAGTTCATCATCTTTGTAGATAAACTTCTTCATCGAAAATGGCTGCTTCTCACTTTTATTTTCTTACAGGTTTGAGCTTTAACTAGACATGCAAGAAAACTGGGGCTGCTGATGGATCTACACTGCTGCCATGCACTTTTGGTCGATCATGTGCGTTTATTCGGTAACCTGGATCAATTAATTGCCCTAAGCATACTTCGATTCAGCGTCCAGCTAGCTGGTAATAATGTAACATGACCTGCTGCTTGTAACGGGATCCTGTTTAGCTACCCCGTCGCTACTATGTGGTTAGCCAATTGCTTGTAAGCACTACAGAGTGATATCTTCGCTACTGACTGTTTTGTCTGGGCTGGGATGCAGATGGACACCAGAATACCAGATTAACTTAGAGAAAATTCCTTGCATGGCCCTAGAGGAAATAGCGCTTCCTTGTGTGGCCCTGGAAAAATAAAACTTCCTTGTATGACCTCCACTTTATTTTCTATCCCTTTTGTGGCCTTTCCGTCACCTCCCGTTAGAAAATCCGTCAATATCACACGAAACCCTGCCGGCTGTCCGCTCCACATCCCCCGACCCCCGTGATGCAGGCCCCGGCGCCGTTCGCCGCCCTGCGCCCCCGTTGACCTGCCGTTGGAGGCGTCGCCACCGCCGCCGATGAAGGCAACGGCGCCCTGTGCCCGCCCGCCCGCCCTGTCGCACGCGCCATGATGCCCTGCTCCTCGCCATGCTCGTCGCCGCGGCCGCGACCGCCTCCCCCACCACGTGCGCATGCCCTGCTCCTCGCCATGCTCGTCGCCGCGACCGTCTCCCCCACCACGTGCGCGTAGACCCACCGTGGACGCGCCGCTCTCCCTTGCCGCGCGCGCCCCTCCTGGACCTCCAAGCTTTGCCGCTACGCACGCTGCGCGCCACCGGCGCCTCCCTCGGCGGCGGTGTCCTCCGGGAACACGAGCGAGGCCATCGTGGTTGCCCACAGGTGCGGCGCTGGCGCGGATGGCGAGCGCGGCCGCGGTGACGAGCATGGTTCCATGCCACCAACAACCGCAGGCCACCCTTGCGCTTGCGGTTGCAGACCACAAGCAGGAGCTCGATCTTGCCGCGCCGAGCAAGCTCTCCCTCCTCCCTATTTCTATCTCGCGATGCCTCCATAAAATCAATGGCCTGCGAGGCAGTGCTGACCCCTAGTTCCTCCACTCTTGCACAGGCTTGGCGCCGCCCAGTCCCGCACCCGAGCTAGATCTGGCACCATGGATCTCGCGCGCAGGCCCCTACCCTGCGCCGGCCGTGAGGAGGAGCGGGATCCGGCGGGCGCTCCAATCCTCCTCCGCTCGCGTTCACCAGGGGAGAAGCAGGGTGCCGCCGCTAAATCTCGCGCGCGGCCCCCTGCTCTGTGCCGGCCTCGGGGAGGACCTCCCTGCCATGGGGAGGTGCGGGATCCGGCGAGTGCTCCATGCCTCCGCTCGCGCTAGGCAGGGGAGAAGGAGGGCGCCACCGCCGGTCTTGGACGAACGGAAGAGTTGGTGCGTCAGCCGCACGGCGTAGCAGGCAGCGTCGGCAGCGGCGCGGCGTACTGGGCGGCGTCGGCGTCGGTGTCGGCGTAGCGGGCGGCATCGGCAGAGACTTAGTCTCTGCCCAGCGTGGCGTCGGAACACCGCGTCTCGGTGAACCTTGGGGATGTGGAGCGTTCTCGATGGCTTGGTGGCACTGGCAGCGAAGCAGAGGGAGCGAATGGCTGGCGGCAGGACTCCGTCTAATGTTGACGGAATTTTCTAACGGCAGGTAACGGGAGGTCATAGAAGGGGTAGAAAATAAAGTGGAGGCCGTACAAGGAAGTTTTATTTTTTCAGGGCCACACAAGGAAGTGATATTTTCTCTAGGGCAATGCAAGGAATTTTCTCATTAACTTACTAGTTTGTTGTGTGAGGCGGTTCACTCATATCCCTCCTACCAATTCTGCTTGTAATATAGCTTTGGCTTGTGGCTGTGGACTTGTGGCTGTGGACAAGCTAATGTGGTATGGTATGTAACATGACATGATAAAATTCTATGGGATTCTCTCTCTTATATGATACTGGCTGTGATGATTATTAATTATTATACTCCCTGTTGATGCTTTGAGTTTGAATGAACATGAGCACCGCAACACTGATCCAATTCAGGACGTTTCCATAAGCATAGATCGACACAAGTCAAAGCTTGGCATGGTATTTTGGTTTGCTCCAATGTTTCATGGCGAGCTCCCTACTTGTATAGATCTAATAGGATCATAAGTTTCTCCGACTAGTTCAACATTTTGAGTACATTATACTGCTAACTGGTGCCTGTGATGACCCCTATATATGTTTGTGTTCATGCCTAGTAGGTTGTAAAATCATGCGTATCCTCCATTGCTACAAGTCACCCAGAAAGGTAGTGGTCACATATCATTCGTTCATCATGTGTACTGCCGTTTCAAGGTTGCCTCAATCAGTTCCGCGTGCCAATTAATGAACCGGCTTGCTTGATCGCGCTAGCTGCAGGGCATTTCCACGGATCGACAAAATCTCGTAGTCGTGTTTAGAACGAACGCTCAGCGGATCGGAAGAGTAGCAAGTACGTAGGAGCATGCAGTGGGTCATCAGCTCTCGTTGACGTCTTCATCCAATGCACGAAGGACAACTGCAGGACAGCAACGTCCACCCAATAAAGTTAGAGGCTAACTACTCAGGTGAAACAGATGGCATCTCTTCTGCATTTGTACAATCGGGCACCACCATACTCCATGCATCCTTTAAGGCTGTACAAAACTACCAGAGCACAAAGGTTTATACTTGTACAGTATCTTTGGCACCTTCTCCTTTATGAGTTTCTCGTAGATGGACAAATTTGTTGTCAGCTCCATCTCTGATGTCAAACTGTTTAAAATTATTTCCTGATTTATAAAACAGTAAAACAAAGCCTTATCAGTCAATAACAAAACCATTATTTTTGTTCCTGGATATAACTGACAGGTTAAGACGAGAGGATAACTAACTGTTTAGGAACTCCTTGGGTGTGACCATTTTCATGAAGAACAGGACAACCAATTTTGACTTGTTGTAGCCACCATCTTGCCTTGGCTCTGCACTGTACACAACGGTGTGTCGACAGGACAACCAATTTTGATTATGCAATAGTAGAAATGCTGACTCATCACGGCTGCTGTTGTAGTGTTGTGTGGCCATTAACTTCCTTCTTTGATGAAGAACCTGTAGGGAATCGGGTAGGCTACGCTAGCATCACTACCGCATATACCCAAGATACTTGCGAGTAGAAGATCATAAATCGTTACCACTAGACGCGCAGCGCAGCGGAAGAAGTCGCGCGTCGATGTAGAGGAAGTAGTCGATCACGTCCCACGAACCGAGCTCCTCTTACTTGATCCCAGCAGCCGATCAGCGCAACAGTCGCAGCAGCGCCTCCACGGAGTCCACACGTACGGGGATGAAACGCCGGGCGTCGGTGTGCTAGCACCGCACGCACGGCATGGGCGGCGGCCGAGAGAGAGGGGGAGGGGCGGCGGCTAGGAGGTGGCGCAGCTCTCTGGTCGTCGCCCCCTAGCCCCTCCCTCGTATATATAGGGCGTACTAATGGGCTTCTATCTCATAGGCCCATTAGTAACCCTAATCCCTCTTGGATCAATATCCTCTTGGGCCTTTAAACCGTATTGTGATGATGGGCACTTGGGCATATCACCAACAATCTCCCACTTGCACTAGAGACAATCATACAGGCAAGCTTTCCAACATTCCAAACCCCTTAAGTGTGTGACCCGTTAGGTTCATGTGTAGGTGGTCGTGATCGGAAATCATTTCTGAATCACAAGTCAATAGCGGCACCTAGCAGGGCATAGTGACTCACAAATACACATAAAGATCATATCGGCCGAACCATAGATATACTCATACACCGATCCCTTTGCCACACGATACCAGTCAAGCTCAAAGCCAGATGCGTGCCACCTTTGTGATAGCTCGACCATTCTCTCGATCTAATAGTGGATTCTATTCATAACTAACCTTTAGTCATCATGATTAACTCTTTAATCACTTTGGCATGGCCATGCACTTTCAAATCCAACTATCTCGAGGGGCCCAGAGATATCTCCCCCGTTATCTAGGAGGGGCAAATTCCATCTTGATCCGCTCACATCCCATTCCATGTTTCATGACACACCTGTAAGCTGCTTTTGTAACTACCCAGTCACGAAGTAGCGTTTAGCAGCCCCAAGATGCACCACTACACCCAGTGAGAAACAATGGCGATCTCAGGTCTAAGGATCCAGTAGGTATAACACTCAAGAACAACTGATGGCACATACAAAATAACAATCCCAACATTGTCTTGGAGTAGGTCAATCCAACACCATGTTCACCAACATATGTCCACATCATTAATCTGATATCTCCATATCCATGATCCGTGAAACATGATCATCAATTAATGCATGTGCTAGTCTCAACGTCGTTGTTGTCCCACACAACGACATAAACTAGGGATAATTTAGAATAATATCATTGTCAACAAAGAGTTTCACGAACAAGTCACATACTTGATAACCAATGTAAAAATAATCATCCATGGAACAAATAACAATTATTTATCATTACATAAACATACTCATGACACAAAAATCTCTCACGCACACTAGAATCACTGATGTAAGTATCTAATACCCATAGATCTCATGTGCGCCTCATGCTTTGGTTGTGAGAGAGGCTTCGTCAACGGATCAGCAACGTTTGAATCCGTGTGCACCTTGCAAACCTTCACATCACCTCTCTCAACAAAGTTACGGATGAGGTGATACTTCCGCAGTATATGTCTGGACTTCTTAGTTGTTCTAGGCTCCTTTGCTAGTGCAACGGCACCACTATTATCACAATAGAGGTCCACTGGACTGGACGCACTAGGAACAACACTCAAGTCAGAAACAAACTTTCTGATCCAAACAGCTTCTTTTGCAGCTTCGGAAGCTGCAATATACTCGGCCTATGTCGTCGAATCAGCCACCGTATCTTGCTTGGAACTCTTCTAGCTCACTGCCCCACCATTGAGGCAGAAAACAAAACCGGATTGCGATTTGGAGTCATCTTTGTCTGTTTGAAAACTAGCATCGGTGTAACCCTTTACAAGGAGCTCATCTTCGCCTCCAAATATTAGGAACATATCCTTAGTTCTTCTCAAGTACTTAAGGATACTCTTTACAATTGTCCAGTGAGATTCACCGAAATCTGACTGATACCTGCTCGTAACACTTAGAGCAAAGGAAACATCTGGGCGCGTGCAAAGCATAGCATACATGATCGACCCTATGACTGAAGCATAAGGAATCGTACTCATCCTCTTTTGCTCATCAGGTGTCGTAGCACACTGACTCTTGCATAGAGTAATGCCATGTGACATTGGCAAGAAACCTTTCTTGGAATCTTGCATATTGAACCGATTCAATATCTTGTCAATGTACGTGTCTTGGCTTAATCCAATTAGCCTTTTTGATCTATCTCTATAGATCCTAATACCCAGAATATAAGCCACCTCTCCTAAATACTTCATCAAAAAACTCCTTTTCAATGAGGTTTTAACGGCTTCAAGCATTGGAATATCATTTCCGATCAATAATATGTCATCCACATATAGGACCAGAAACACAAGTGCGCTCCCACTAGCCTTTTTGTAAACACAAGGCTCATCTTCATTCTTGATGAAACCAAACCCTTTGACTACTTCATCAAAACGAATATTCCAACTCCGAGATGCTTGCTTCAATCCATAGATGGACCTCTGAAGCTTACATATTTTCCCAGCATTTTTAGGATCGACAAAACCTTCAGGCTGTGTCATATACACATCCTCACTTAGATGTCCATTAAGAAAAGCGGTTTTGACATCCATTTGCCATATCTCATAGTCATAATATGCGGCAATTGTTAGGAGAATCCGAACAGACTTTAGCATTGCGACGGGCGAAAAGGTTTCCTCATAGTCAACACCTTGAATTTGTCGGAAACCTTTCGCCACCAATCGTGCCTTATAGATGTGAACATTTCCATCCATGTCTAATTTTTTCTTAAAAATCCACTTACAGTCGACAGGTCTTACACTGTCAATCTGATCGACCAAGTTCGAAACTTGATTATCATGCATGGATTTTAACTCGGATTCCATGGCTTCAAGCCATTTGTCGGAGTCGGGTCCCATCATTGCTTCTTTGTAGGTCAAGGGCTCATCATTTTCCATCAATAATATGTGGTGCTCCTTCGTAATAAGGAGGTTGAGCTTGTCAGTAGCGCGACGTGCCCTTATAGACCTTCGTGGGGCTGGTGCCTCAACTACGGGTTGTGCAACATCTTGCACATCCCGTGGATCTTCAGTGGGTGCTGAAACAGTTTCGGGTGTTTCCTGAATTTCTTCAAGTTGCACCTTGCTCCCACTAAATCCTTTTGAGAGAAACTCCTTTTCTAAGAAAACACCATTGCGAGCGACAAACACTTTGCCTTCCGCCTTATTGTAAAAATAATATCCTTTGGTTTCCCTAGGATACCCCACAAAAAAGCATTTGTCTGACTTTGGAGTGAGCTTATCTGACATCAAACGTTTGACATAAGCCTCACACCCCCAAACTTTGAGAAAAGATAATCCGGGACGCTTCCCAGTCCATATCTCATATGGTGTTTTCTCACCAGACTTACTTGGAACCCTATTCAGTGTGAACGCAGCAGTTTCAAGAGCATAACCCCAAAATGACAATGGAAGATCAGCTTGGCTCATCATGGACCTAACCATGTCCAACAAGGTTCGGTTCCTCCGTTCGGATACCCCATTCCATTGAGGCGTTCCGGGCGGAGTTAGCTGCGGAATAATTCCACATTGCTTCAAATGATCACCAAATTCAAGGCTCAAATATTCTCCTCCACGATCAGATCGCGGAAATTTAATTGTCATGCCTAATTGATTTTGTACTTCATTCTGAAATTCTTTGAACTTTTCAAACGATTCAGACTTGTGCCTCATTAAGTAGATATAGCCATATCTACTAAAATCATCAGTGAAAGTAATGAAGTACTGAAAACCACCTCTGGCTATTGAGCTCATTGGTCCACATACATCGGTATGTACAAGTCCCAATAAGTCACTCGCCCTCTCACTATGACTAGTGAAAGGCGCTTTGGTCATCTTTCCAAGCAAACAAGACTCACATGTGTCAAATGATTTAAAATCAAATGAGCTTAACAATCCATCTTTATGGAGTTGTTCAATGCGTTTCTCATTTATATGACCTAAGCGACAATGTCAAATAAAAGTGGGATTCAAATCATTTGGTCTAAGCCTCTTAGTATTAATGTTACAGACAGATTTATCCTCAAGATCAAGAACATATAATCCATTCACCAATGGACAATGAGCATAAAAAATACCATTGCAAAAGATAGAACAACGTTTGTTCTCTATTACAATCTTAAAATCACCAACTTCTTCCAAACATGAAGAAGAAATAATGTTCTTGCTCAAAGCAGGAATGCAATAACAAATATTTAATTCCAAAACTAATCCGGAGGGTAGAGACAAGTGGTAGGTGCCGACCGCCAACACCGCAACCTTTGCGCCATTGCCGACACGAACGTCCAACTCGCCTCTTGCAAATCTTCTAGTCTCACTTAGACCCTGCAACGATTTGCAAGTGTGAATCATTGATCCAGTATCAAATACCCATGATTCACTAGAAGATAATGCAATATTTATTTCTATAACATTTATACCTGAAGTGGAAGTCTCACTTCCCTTCTTCTTCTTCTTTTCTTCCAAGTACTTCTTGCAGTTCCTAGATCAATGTCCATTTTCATGACAGTGGAAGCATTCATCTTCAGAAGTAGGGCCAGATTTGGCCTTAGGTGCTGGCTTTAGCTTAGAGCCCGAGGACTCACCACCGGAACTCTTTTCCTTGCCTTTACCTTTGGGATTAGGAGGCGTCCAACGCTTCCTCTTTTTGTTCCCCTTCTGAATCATCATCACATGATTGGGATTCTTCTTAATGCTCTCCTCTGCTGTCTTTAGCATCCCATGCAACTCACTCAATGTTTTATCCAAGCCATTCATCTGAAAGTTCATGATAAAAGGCTCATAGCTCGCCGGGAGCGACTGGAGAATAACATCAGTAACCAAGTCTTGGTGAAGTTCAGAACCAAGTCTGTCCAAAGTCTCAATGTAACTAATTATTTTGATCACATGAGGACTGACTGGGCGCTGCCAGCTTGCACGCAAACAAGGACTTTGAGATATTGAACCTCTCAGTCCTGGCTTGGTTCTGAAACATCCCACGCAGCCCCTCGATCATGGTATGAGCATCCGCATGCTCATACTGCTTCTGCAGATCAGGGGACATGGTGGCGCGCATCAGACAACTGACATCAGTGAGTCATTGCAGTGCTTCTCATAAGCTCTGCGATCAGCAGCAGTTGCATTGTCAGGGAGATCATCAGGATATGGCTGCTCAAGAACATACTCCTTTTTCTCTTGCCTGAGAACAATTCTCAGGTTGCGGTACCAATCAATAAAGTTTGTTCCATTCAACTTTTCTTTCTCAAGAACAGAACGCAAATTGAAAGCGGAATTGTTACTGGCAGACATGATCTACAACATTAAAGTAAAGCAAGATTTCAGCACTAAGTTTATGTAAAAACTTTCATTAACTGATTTAACAAAAGACAACCTACTATATCAAAGTCATCTTCCCTCTAATGACATATAGTGGTTCAAGATCCATAATCACTAAAATTCTAGTGAGCTTTAGCATCACGACTAGAAAAGTAGTGATACAGGTAAGTAACAAATTACTAATCACATCTCTATGCGACTCTTGTTTGTTGGGTGGCATCCAATGCCCCGGCCCCAACCCTATGCCTTAAATCCCAAAACTGTTTTGATAGTTTTGTTGAGTAAACCAATACTATGCTTGTGAATGTCCGACATCCACCATATACAAAAGTGATAGCTGAGGGTACTCTACTTTGGTAAACTTACCACACAACGATCAAAATTTATAGATGCAGCTATTGGTAAAAGGCATAAAAAACTCAACCTTTTCTGAGGGAAGCTATTCTATCATGATTAAAATATCCACCATATGTAAAAGCATGAAAGAATAGTATGACAGTAAAATAAATATCACAGGCATATAATCATATTATATTGTGAATAGTATGGCCTCTTGCATCACAATGGGCTCCATCGCCATGGCTCCAAGGTGACCTCCATTGCCATCTGTCCTGTCTTGTGGTGATCATCATCGCCATCATGATTGAAGCCTCCATGAAAAATACTAAGCTACTACATCTAATAGCTAGTGAAATAATTACATGAGGGTTCAAACATCACAAGTCAACACGCAGGTCGTTATACAATAATGGTGCAACCTCAACCCGGTTGTGTTAACTTGCGACACGCAGGCCGCACAAATCATCACATACATCATCACATGACATTGAGGCCATACCATTCACATCACAGCCTGCAAAAACAAGTTAGGCGTACGATGTATTCTACCAAAGTAGCGCTTAGGAAGCCTCTATAGCGAGAAAACAACGGCAGGGGGGAGCCGCCCCCCGCGGGTCTCAGGGCAGCGCCCTGAAAACCTCACGGAATTACACAGATCGCATCTATGGAATCCCTATGAAATCTCATCAGAGTGATCGCATCACCTCAAATCCGAGCCATTCATAATGCCTCAATTTTCACTAGGTCAATCACATTGACCGTGCAAACTTTGCACTTGAGAAGACTGCATCTACAAATGACCTCGATCTGTTGGTCCAATCTGCTGACTTATGCACACAGTTAGTCCCGATGGTGATTCCAGCCGGTAGGGACATGTCGTATGCATAATAGAGAAAGAACACAAACTAATCTTTTGTCACATGCTGCGCAATCAACTCGCTCCAGTTTTAACCCCTTATGACCAATTGATCTAATCAAACCGTGCAAAAGTAATAGATCCAATCTACTACAACAACATATCACCTATATGCAAATGATCCAGACCAAAAACTACGCAAGATGGCTCTGGTACCACTGTAGGGAATCGGGTAGGCTACGCTAGCATCACTACCGCATATACCCAAGATACTTGCGAGTAGAAGATCATAGATCGTTACCACTAGACGCGCAGCGCAGCGGAAGAAGTCGCGCGTCGATGTAGAGGAAATAGTCGATCACGTCCCACGAACCGAGCTCCTCTTACTTGATCCCAGCAGCCAATCAACGCAACAGTCGCAGCAGCGCCTCCACGGAGTCCACACGTACGGGGATGAAACGCCGGGCGTCGGTGTGCTAGCACCGCACGCACGGCATGGGCGGCGGCCGAGAGAGAGAGGGAGGGGCGGCGGCGAGGAGGTGGCGCAGCTCTCTGGTCGTCGCCCCCTAGCCCCTCCCTCGTATATATAGGGCGTACTAATGGGCTTCTATCTCATAGGCCCATTAGTAACCCTAATCCTTCTTGGATCAATATCCTCTTGGGCCTTTAAACCGTATTGTGATGATTGGCTGTTGGACATATCACCAACAGAACCAATCGGTGAGGTTTAATGTACTAGCGAGCTCAAGATAAATTCTGTCTGGCATCACTGTGCAGCGAAGAGAAGACTGAAGATGAACCTGCCAAATTCTTAGACATTGGGGCTGTCTTCAGAGTTCAGACAAACATCATTTGTGACCTGATGTCAATTGGTGGGTTTGATCATCGATCGTGTAGTAACAGTCAATTAGTGGGCAGTGGGTTAAGATTTCAGGTTGTTACGTCCATACCTCAAGTACTGTACTACACGATCTGATGTATATCAGAATTTTTTTGTTAAGCGTAGTGTATATCTCCAAAGTTTCCGATCTGATTACATATTGGAAACTTTGGGTATACCTCCAATATACAAGCTTATCTAAGTGCCAAGCATTAATATAGATAGGTAACCATTGGTAAATGAACATAAATCTGACAGCACCCACTTGTCCCGAACAATGATATGAAATCAATGCTAAAAAAACAATTATATGAAATTATGTAAAATATAGATTCTTGTTAAAATCTCATTTTTCTTTCCTTCTCGAATTGATGAAATTGGCAACCATTCAGTCATCTCCCCAACAACAACAACATAGCCTTTTGTCCAAACGAGTTGGAGTATGCTAGAGATGAAATCCAAAAGACACAAAGATAAAGGTTCAGACACGTTGATAGTTAGTCTCCAAGTGTTCCTATCCAAAGCTAACTCCTCAGAGATATCTCAATCTTTAACGTTTCTCTTAACCGACTCGTCCCAAGTCAGTTTAGGTCTTCCTCTACCCATCTTTACCTTATCAACACGCTTTAGCACCCCACTACGCACCGGCGTCTCCAGAGGCCTCCGTTGGACATGTCCAAACCATCTCAACCGATGTTGGGTAAATTTCTTCTCAATTAGTGCCACCCCTACCCTTTCCTGAATAGCTTTGTACCAATATAGTAGGATAGAGAAACATTCCATCATCTCCCAAAACCACCAAAAAATGTTTCTCTATCCATGCTCGTTTTCCCACTTTGTTCTCCATCTTGATAGGCACAAAATTTTAGGTAGCGTTTGGACGTAGATATTCAAGTTCTGAATTTGGAATTGGTTGGTGCTAAAAAACTGATATTGCTCCCTAATATTTGCAGTTAACCATACAATTATCCGGTTATTTACGAAATACCACCTTCAGTTGTCATATTGCCCCCTGGTTCATATCGATCCTCCTCCCTCCCGTCCGGCGCCAGCGCGCAGCCCGCAGCCGCCTCCGCCTCCGCCGTCCTCCGCCCCCTCCGGAAGTGCGTAGCCCCACCAAAACCCTCGCTCCAAAAGGTCCTCAACCACAGATGGGACTGGCTCCGTCTCTCCGGGACTCCAAGAATCGCGGCATCCGCCGCCCTTAGAAGCTGCTCGATCCGTGAACGGCTGCAGCGGTGCCACAGAGTTACGAGCTCGCGCCCTCCGCTGGTACGCCCGGCGCCCAGTCCCGGGCCCACTTCCACGCCGACCGTCTCTTCCTCCGCGCCGCTCGCCGGTTCCCGAAGTCCCGTCACCGCTCGCCGCCGCCGTCGCCGCCCAAAACCCCCGGTCCGTCCCTACTAATCCTTCCAATCCCTCACCGACTCTCCTAGCAGCTTCGTCAATGTGCTCTACTCCGCTGGAGGCCATCTGAAACGCTCTGACAGTGATTTGTTTAGCACCGTCGACGCTCGCAGCCTGTTCGACGAAATGCCTCCAGGCGAGAGCAAGGGAGGGGCGCCTCTGGCCGCTGGCTGCGACGGCATCGATGTCCTCCCGGACGAACTTCTGCAACACATCCTCGGCTTCCTGGAGGCGCAGGAGTCCGTGCGGACGTGCGTGCTCGCCCGCCGCTGGCGCCACCTCTGGAAGTCGGCCACGGGCTTGCGCATTGCTGCGGACGAGGGCAAGTTTTTGGGGTCCGTGGAAAAGCTCTACGACTTTGTGGACAGTCTACTGCGACACCGCGGAGGCTCGCCTCTCCATACGTGCAAGCTCTGGTTCACTTCGTTCGGGCAGCCTATGTCAGCTTGCTTATACGAACATGACAACCGCTTGATGCACCTTGTGAACAAATGGTTCTGGCATGAATGGTTCTGGCATGCTGTAAGGTGCCAGGTTCGTGTCCTCAGCCTCAAAGCATATGTCACTGGTGGTTTCTCAGAAGAACCCATCCTTGCCCTAAAGGACAGACCTATCGACTCCCAGCACCTGACGAAGCTAGATCTTCACAGCGTGGTGGTTGGCAGGAGGTTCGTTAATTTCTCCAACTGTCCGGCTTTGGAGCACCTAAAGTTTAGAGCTGTTATGTTGAGTCGGAGGATAATTCACGCCTTCATATTTGTGCGCCAACTCTGGTTTCACTACTTCTAGATGACATTTGGGGTCTGATTCCCTCGCTTGAGAGCATGCCATCATTACTGAAGGCTGCTGTAACAACTGATTATTCTTGGGAATCTTTTTGTGACCTTGGCAATTGTAACTGTGAGTTCTGTCACAATTCCTATAGTATAGGTGATGACACTGGCAGTAACGATTGTGTGCTACTAAAAGGTTTATCCGAAGCTAAGGATTTAGCTTTGATTTCTGAACCTGAAACGGTATGCCTACAATTTCATCTCTACCTCAATCATATTATGTCATACCACTAATGACAGGCAAGCTTTTGCCTTTTGCAATACTTGTCACCAAATGTTTGAACTCTAATCATGCTCACTTCATCGTTTTCTCTTGCGCTCTTCCAGTTTATTTTCAAGAGGGATTTGAGATGGTGTCCGATGTTCAGTAATTTAAAGACCTTGTTGCTCAATGACTACTGGTGTGTGCCTGACGACTTCCGTTCTCTGGTTTGTATTCTTGAACACTCACCAGTTCTCGAGAAGCTCACTCTTGAACTTTTTTCCAAGGTACATACTTCGTAAATGGGCAACTGCTGCTTTGTAGAATTATTATATTGTCGACTGATCATACTGAACAGCTTCTATTCTTTGCAGAAGCATGAACAGCAAAGGGAAAGGAAAGGAATTCTCAGACCGATGGAGGGATCAGCTGTAATTTTGGAACACCTTAAGATAATTGAAGTCAGATGTCATGCTGTTGATGAGAGGATTTGTAAACTTACCTTATTCTTGTGTGCGTTTCACATACGTAAGTTGACTTGCTAGTTGCTGCACTCTCCATGCTATTATGTTCCTGAGATTCGCTGCAACCTTTATTTGCATGAAACAAAGCAAGCAGCGTTGAAGTCAGTCTGCTAGACAAAGAAAACACGATTGGGTATGATGCATATATACATGCGATCATGTTTTGTAGTATGCAATAGCTAGAAAACCATGTATCAGACAATTGGCCATGTTTTGTGCAGTAGCTGGTCATTTCATCATCTTCGTAGATAAACTTCTTGATCTAAAATGGCTGCTCCGCACTTTTATTTTCTTACAGGTTTGAGCTTTAACTAGACGTGCAAGAAAACTGGGGTTGCCGATGGATCTACACTGCTGCCATGCACTTTTGGTCGATCATGTGCGTTTATTCGGTAACCTGGATGCGAAAGGGTGCCTAGCCGGATTGGTTAGGTGGCCTCAGTAGCACTCCTCACGTCCTGGGTTCGACTCCCGGTGGGAGCGAATTTCGGGTTGAGGTTAAAAAAATCCCCTCGCTTGCCTACACGCCAAAGCACATGGAAATAGGTCCCGGCTCACCCCGGCCCGCTCTCACACGGGTTACGGCGCCCCTGTGTAAGGGTGGGGCAGGGGTTCGGGGGTTTTCTCGGCCTGCATGAGAGGTCTTCTTCTTACATTAATGCCCGGGGGGCGGCTTGCCCCTCGCAGGTCGAGTTTTTATTCGGTAACCTGGATCAATTAATTGCCCTAAGCATACTTCGATTCAGCGTTGAGCTGGTAATAATGTAGCATGACCTGCTGTTTGTAACAGGATCCTGTTTAGCTACCCCGTCGCTACTATGTGGTTAGCCAATTGCTTGTAAGCACTACAGAGTGATATCTTCGCTACTGACCGTTTTGTCTGGGCTGGGATGCAGATGGACACCAGAATACCAGATTAACTTACTAGTTTGTTGTGTGAGGCGGTTCACTCATACCCCTCCTACCAAAGGTGCTGTGAACAAAGTGGTAACAGGCACCTTAATTCTGCTTGTAATATAGCTTTGGCTTGTGGCTGTGGACACGCTAATGTGGTATGGTATGTAACATGACATGATAAAATTCTATGGGATTCTCTCTCTTATATGATACTGGCTGTGGTGATTATTAATTATTATACTCCCTGTTCATGCTTTGAGTTTGCCACGATGGTTAATCGTGTCAGGTTGTTATGCCCTTTTGTCGCATTTTGTGGCTTTTTCGTTTTCCTGGTGCTCCATCAACGGTCCCAAAATGTGATGGTGCCCTGCCCAGTCGTCGTTGTTGCAAGGACGACGTGGACTCGAATCAGAGCTCCATCATCGATTATGTGACCTGAAGTCAAAGGTACACACAGGCTAGGGAGCCCTTCCGTAAAGGTCATGTCACGTTAGTGATCAATAATTAGATAGGGTACTTAACTTGCAAGTGCATCTACCAACGCCACCCCAAGTTGTCCTGAAAAAGTCACAAATTACCATTGCCTGCACTGCAAACCAGGCAAGAACATTTGTAGATTTGACTGCTAAAACTCGTTCTAGTTGTAGTGTTTTTTATTTTATTTTATTATGTTGTAGTTGAAGTTGAAGTGCGTCAGGTTTCTGACCTCAGCTCACAGCGTGTGCCTGCAGATCACAGTGGTTGAGCCGTTGAGAGAGCATGCGTGAAGAATCTTTCCAGCTTGTTCTTTCGAAAAAAAAACTTTCCAGCTTACACCTTGTTCTTCTGCTCCAGTAGCCTCCAACCAGCCAGCAGTGTTTTCTTCTCACATTACTCCAGTAGCAACCTCTAGCCACCAGCCAGCCAACAGTGTTTTTCTCTCACACCACTCCAGCAGCAGTCTGATCAGCCTTTTCAGGTTCTGCTATTATATTGGCACCATCATTGTACTGGCCCGGTGATTTTAGTTGATACGTTCACACACAATTCACCTCCCCTGAAAGATAAGTTCCTGAGATGAGCAGGATTAGAAACCGATTTCGGACGAAGCCAGGTACTAAGCGCACTAGTATATGACTGGATCTGAAATTCTGAATGGTTCTTGGATCTGCCAGCTCAAAGGGAGTCCAATCGACGAGTTCGGACACTGTTGATTCTCGTTCGGACAAGCCAAGCTCTGGAAGTCTGGATGGCCACCGCCCACCGGCCACGGTCACCGCAGCTTGTCCTGCCGCCGCGCAGCCTCTTCTTTCTTGTCTGCATCCACGGCTGCAGCAGCAAGCATATTCTTTCAGATCACTCCGACCTGTGACGAAGACGACGGTTGGCGATGCCCGGATGATCTGACATCGAATTGGCCGGTTTCTGACTGACAGGACGGCGAGGGTTAACCTTGGGAGCACGACGAGGCGTGTCGTCCGTGCAATGGCCAGGAACTAGTGGCTGATTGCGGAATACTAGCAGGCGATTAGCGGGTAGTGTAGTGGTGGTGAATCTTTCAGGTTCAGTCGTCCATTGCATGTCAGTCTGGATTGCCTTGTTTAATTGCAAAATTCAAAATTCCAAAACTATCACATGGAAGAAGAATCTTACATACATAGAGTATTAAATCTAAATAAAATAAAAAACTAATTGCATAGTTTGCTTGTAAATTACGAGACGAAACTAATGAGCCTAACTATGACATGATTAGACACAAAATTGCTATAATCATGCGCTAATAATAGATTAATTAGGTTCATTAGATTCGTCTTGTAGTTTACAGACGAGTTCTGTAATTAATTTTGTAATTAGTCTATATTCAATATTTCAAATGTGAAAAGATTCCATTTCAAAAATTTTACACGCGCAACTAAACCAGGACTGAATGGCTCACTCCCCTCCCTCTCCGTAGTACGTAGGAGAGAGACCGTCATGTTCCTAGGTCACGAGCTCAGTCATGGCCTCCCTAGGTCGATGACGCGTTCGCAACCAAGTTGCAGGAGGTGTACTCTATCTATGACTTGATCTGACTAAAGAAGAAAACGTTGAGCTTGGTGATGGCTGGATGAGGGTCAGGCTAATCTGAAGATACGGTCAGGTCAAGCTTACTCGTAAACCTAACCACCTAGCAGTGGATGGATGCCCCGGCCTGGGCTCGCCATGGTCGTCTCCTAGGCTCCTACAAGTAGTAGCTCCTACCGCAGCCATTCTTATCTGAACCTTCGCCGGCGGTGGCAGCAGAGACTTGACCTGTGACTTGTCTGTCTGTCGAGTGCCATGGAGGGAGTGTCAGTGCCACCCTGAACTCGAGACCGGGATTGATGCTACAGTTGTTCGTGCTACACCGTGCTGATTGCCGGCCATGGGAGCAGCCTGCTGGTCAAGATGATGAAGCTGGAGCTGGTCATGCTGGCAGCATCTCTATCCACCGATTTCTCGTGATCGAAACCGATCTTACCGTTTCCAGGACACGACCATCTATCTACAGACTACAGGCTGCAGCTGTCAAGTCGAGGATCTTCTGACGTCTCGTCTACTACTACTGCAAGATGAGCTCGGAAAGGTTTCAGGAACGTGGACTGAGCTTTCAGGCACTTGCTTGCAGAGTTGCAGTCCCGGCTCAACTCTCTGAACCGCTCAAAATCGAAGTCCCCAGCACGAGAGAATAGATCAGGTGAGTAAAACCAAGGCCCCGTTCACTTCTTAAAAAGTTTGCTACAGTAACGGTTACATCGAATTTTCGGATAAAAAATAACTAATTACACAGTCTAACTGATTAGCACGAGATGAATCTTTTAAGCTTAATTAGTTCATAATTAGACATTATTTGTCAAGAAACAACGAATTGTGCTACAGTAATTTTTCATCCCAAAATCGCGGACTGAACGGGGCCCAAGCAGCTCCTCCTCCATGGCGTTGTCGCCTAGCGCTCGGTTCAGGCGGCGCCTCCATGGTCCATTGGTCCCGCGTCCCTGAACGGCGCCAACGAAAGCTAGCAGCCATTTTTATTTCTACCTCAACTGACCGTGACTGGCCTATTATCAAATTGGGAGCACGTGGTCAGTTGAAGAAGAAGCACCAGCTTGAACACGATAAACAAGAGAGCGAGATCAATGATTAGCAGAAAACAGCAAATCAGAATGAGATCAGGGGGTTTAGGGGGGGGGGGGGGTGGAGGAGATCGGTCATCAGGGAGGCCGTCAGGCTCGAGCTGAATCGTTCAGCGCCTGACCTGCAAGCAGGGAACCTCGTCCTCGTGAGCTGCCACTTGTCCTTCCTTCTCCATCCCTTCTTCTTCCCCACCAACAAACATTTTCCTGCCAAATTCCACACGCTCACCCTCCCACCAGCACAAATCGAAACTCCTTTCTCTCTCTAGTTTCTACCGGCCAACAGGCCAAGAACACACACACACACACACAGACAAGCTGTTGCTGCAGACTGTTTCTTCTTCCCAATTCATTGCATCCATCATCCATGCCATCATAGCTTATCACCACCAGAGATCAGAGGCCACTTATTAGCTACCTCACTGCCCGCCCCACATGGCGTTCCTGCACAGGCTCCTCAAGTGCCGGCGCAATGCCGCCGCCGCCGCCGCCAGCGCCTCCTTCCTGGTGCTCGTGCTCGTCTTCTCCGTCCTCCTGGCCGCCACGCGGCACGGCGATCCTCCCGCGATCGCGGCGCCTTCCTTGCTGGGCGAAGAGGAGCCAGCAGGGGCCAGCTGCGAGGCGGCGCTGCGGTCGCTGCCGGACCACGCCGCGCGGTGCCGGTACCTGTCGTCGCCGCGGCGCCCGCCGTGCGCGCCGGCCGGGTACATCGACTACCTGCGCCTCTTCTACTGCGGCTTCGGGCGCGCGCCGTGGCTGGGTGGCGCGGCGCTGGCGCTGTGGCTGCTCGTGCTCTTCTACCTCCTCGGCGACACGGCGTCGCACTACTTCTGCGCGTCGCTCGAGGGGCTCTCGGAGGCGCTGCGCCTGCCGCCGGCCATCGCCGGCGTCACGCTCCTGTCGCTCGGGAACGGCGCGCCCGACGTGCTCTCCAGCGTCGTCGCGTTCGCGGCCAGCAGCGCCGAGGGCGACGCCGGGGACGTCGGGCTCAGCAGCGTGCTCGGCGGCGCGCTGTTCGTGTCCACGGTGGTGGCCGGCGTGGTCGCCATCGTCGCGGCGGGGAGGCGAGGGGACGCCGCCGCCGTCACGATCGAGCGCCGCGGGTTCGTGCGCGACGTGTGCTTCCTCCTGGTGGCGCTGTGCTACCTCGTGGCCGTGCTGCTCACCGGCACGATCACCGTCTGGGCCGCCGCGTCGTTCCTCTCCCTGTACGCCGCCTACGTCCTCCTCGTCTGGACCTCCCACTGCTGCGCGGGCGCCGCGGAGGACGATGAGCTCGGAGACGGCAGCAAGAAGCCCGCTGCTCGTAATTCCGACCTCGCCGCCCCTCTCCTCCTCGACGGCGACGCGCCACCTCCGCTCCCCGTCTCCTGCAACTGCAAGGCTACTACGCCGCCGCCGAAAACCTTCTCCCAGCGCGCCCTGGACGCGCTCCACGCGCCGCTGTACCTCCCGCGCCGGCTGACGATCCCGGACATCGCGGCGCACCGGTGGTCCAAGCGCTACGCCGTGGCGTCGGCGCTCCTCGCGCCGCTCCTGCTGGCCGCCATCTCCTGCCCCTCCAGCCCCGCCGTCCTGGTCTCCGCGGCGGTGGCGGGGACCGTCCTCGCGGGCTCGGCGGCCCGCGCCACGGCCTCCACCGCCCCGCCGGAGACCCGGTGCGGGCGCTTCCCGTGGCTCGCCGGCGGGTTCCTGATGTCCGTGCTCTGGTCCTACATGCTGGCGCGCGAGCTAGTGGCGCTGCTGGTGGCGATCGGTCTCGTCGCCGGCGTGAAGGCGAGCCTGCTGGGCGCGACGGTGCTGGCGTGGGGCAACTCGCTGGGGGACCTGGTGGCGGACGTGGCCCTGGCCGTGCACGGCGGCGCCTCGGGCGCCCAGACGGCGGTGTCGGGCTGCTACGCGGGCCCGGCGTTCAACACGGTGGTGGGGCTGGGCCTGTCGCTGACGCTGGCGGCCGCGGCCCGGCACCCGCGGCCGTACGCGATCCCGGCGGACGCGTCGGCGTACGAGGCGGCGGGGTTCCTCGCGGCGGCGCTGGTGTGGGCGCTGGTGGTGCTGCCCGCGCGCGGGATGCGGCTGGACAGGGTGCTCGGGGTGGGCCTGCTCGTCGTCTACCTCGGGTTCCTCGGCGTCAGGCTGGGCTCGATCGGAGCATCGGGCTCATGAATCATCATCTTTTTTTCCTTCTTTCTTTCCTACTAGTGGGGATGATTATATCGTTACCATTTGCATTTGGGGGGGCGATGGTCGATTATACATATTGATTGGAATGCCAATTATTAGTTCTTGGATAAGTAAGTAGATGCATGCACAGAGAGAGTTTACTGCTTATATAATATAACAATTCTTATACCATTGTCAAGAACCTCTCTCGAATCGTATGTACTCCCTCTCCCTATTTAAATGTCGTCGTCGGTGTGCGTGCTACAAATTTGACTCAATTTATAGAAAAATATGCAACATTTGTATTTTCAAATAAATTTATTAAAAAACTATATTAAAAGATATATCTAATGATATTAATTATGTATCATAAATGTTAATATTTTTTATATAAAATTAATTAAAGCTATTTCTCGGGAAGTAAAAACGACAATTATTTAGGGACGGAGAGAGTACGTACTATATAAAAAGAATGCAAGCAAGAATCAGCTAGAATGATTGGTGTAGTAGGTGAGGTCGATCATCTCCCTATCCCAGTCTCACAGAAAGTATATGCAAGCAAGAATCCCTATCCCAGTCTCAGTTATTTAGCTGCTGGCTTGTTTCGTTTTGTGAAGGACAGCTACTGGTGTGTTTAGTTGGTAAAAGAGTTTGTGTTTTGGTACTGTAGCACATTTTGTTGTTACTTGACAAATAATGTCCAATTATGGACTAATTAAACTTAAAAAATTTAGTCCGTGCTAATTAGTTAGATTGTGTAATTAGTTATTTTTAACTGCATTTAATATTTCATGCATGTGTCCGAAGATTCAATGTGATAAGTACAGTGCAAAAAATTTTGGGAACTAAAACCGGCCTCTGAAGTCGAACATACCTGCAGTAGTGCATTATTGTACTGCATGCTCTGGTCCACATCGATGCATCTTGTACCCTGGAAACGAGCACAAACTCGGGAAAACGACAGGAGACTGTCCTCTGCCTCCGATCCACTAGTTACTTATCATTGCTATTAAATTATGGCCTCGTTATATTAGTGCATGGGTTTGATTAAAAGGTGCATAAGTCAACTTATATAAGCCATCAGCAGCTGATAAACGAAAGACGTGCTCAAACATGTATGTTGTGATGTTCCAGAAAACAAAATGTCATAGAAATGTGTGTATTCTTTTCGAGAATATGCCTGAGCAAGTGTTTCATTAAAAAAAAAGGATTACACGAGGCCACCGCACAAACACAAATACAACACACTACTTCACAAAATAAGAGACCAACCCACTATGCAACACGAGAAACTAGAGACTTGAGAAAGTCACCTGGTGTGTAGTCTGATCCTGCCTGCAGCAACGAGCCACCACCTATGCTTGGAGACAAGGGCGGAGCCAGGATGTCGTTTTTTTCATCATTAGGGGGGCCAACCATACAAATTTCTATAAAAATTTAATCAAAGTTTAAATTTGTAATGTAAATTTGGGGGGATCGGGGGGCCAGGCCCCTGTCCGCCCCCCCCCCCCCCCCCCCTCTCCGCCCCTACTTGGAGACAAGAGTGCACATGATAAAGAGAGAGCGACCACCTCAACTCCATAAGCAATGAAGTAAAACGCTTCGCTGCTGCTGCCAACAAGCCAACCCAGCGACCACCAAGCAACACACGCCCTGTGAAAAGAGAATTAGATTATATTGTTGAAACCAATGATAGCACCCATACAGATGCAACACGGAGAGATCCTCAAGACAACGCCTTAAGGAAGGAAACCACACCCAAGTGCCGTCATCGCCCGACTGACAGAGACTAAGCTTTCACATAGATACAAGATCAAGGTCACCATAATGCCTCTAGCAAGGTGAAGGACGTCCGAAGATGTTGCCATTGTTTGCGCGCCAGCCGAAGCTAGGCAAATGCTTTCGCCCGTCAAGTACCGTGGCAACAGGGTACAAGATTGAAATCAATGACTATGATGAATGTGGTAGTGTAGGGTGGAAGAAGAAGGTACACGCTGCCTCACCAAAGATGTATCAGCCATGGCACCGATCCCATCTCACCAACCAAGGGGGATGGGCGGGATAGCTACACAACCAAAGGCGCGGAGGCGGAGGCGGTGGTGGCTAGGCCTACCCACCGATCCATCCCACAGAAGATGACCGAAAGAGGCGACCTAGGTGGTGGCAATAGGAGGCGGCTCTCAAAGCAGCAGCCACCAGTGGAGGTTGAATCCGGCGTCAAATGTCCGAAGGGCCCTAACCGGCGGCGAGCACTACGACCTTGAAGAGGAGGGGAGTGCGCATGCAAGACCAGCTTCTGCCCCACCGACGGCTGTCGCCGCCGCCGATGTTCGCTGACTAGAGAAGCTAGGGTTTACCTGGGTGGCAGCAGGTGCGGGCGGTCGCCGACCAGCGTACGTGTATTTGAATCGATTGAGTATTGCTTTCAATTTCAGGTATATATGTATTAATGAAATGTCTCAGGCCAAACTTGCTTTTCAAATAGGAGCATTAAGGATTGCTCGAGATCGATCGAGAGACTAGATAGCTAGCTAGTATGTAGTTCGTCTCTATCATCATGGTGATAATGACTTGTCCGAGTAGCCAGTAGCCAATAGTATAGATGGAACAAGCTCTATATATGGTGTCTGCATCAGAATTATTGAGCAGGCGCGAGGACGGCACGAATGCATCGGCTTATCATCTCTTGTTCCACAGCCGTTTTCCTTTTTATTTTTTTATTTACCCCTCTCAGTTGCATATCTTGTTCATGTTCATTACATGTACAGACAGCCTTGTATATTACCCCGTCCGTTCCAAATTATTATGTTCCAAATATTTAGTCATTTTTTATTTTCTAGATAGATGGATTTTACTACGCATCTAAACATATATTATATCTAAATGTATAAAAAAATCTATTCACCTAAAAAAGGCAAAATGACTAATAATTTAGAACGGAGGGAGTAGTCCTAAAGAACATCTCCTTTGGGTACTGGCAGCAGGGTAAAATAAATAAACCTAAATACTACACGGAGAGGCCCCTCTTTGTAACTTTGTTGAACAAAGGGAAAAACAAAGAGATGTAACTTCACAAATAGAAAAAAGTAACAAAAAGAAGAAAGTAGCAAAATCATCTCCGACAAAAAGCAGGGTGTGGGCGGCGGCAACCTTAGGGTTAGGTTTAGGGTTAGGGTTTGAGGGTTCGGGGTTGGAGAGTTTATCCATGGCCGGTGGCCTTAGAGGGATGGCCGTGGGAGGTGGCCGGCCCGGCGGAGGAGGTGGGGTGTGGGCAGCAAGGCTGGTGGCGATGGTGCTGCCGACCGGGTGGGGAAGGACCCTCGGTGGGCGGGATCGCGGCAAGGGCGAGCAATGGAGGTAGATATGGTGGGGGAGGGGAGGGGGAGGGCGGTCCGCAACGGCATCGCCTCGCGAGGGGGAGGTCGATGACATGGGTGGAGATAGACGAATGGAGGCCGGAGGGGAGGGGTAGGGTGGTGGGGCGGTGGGCTGAAGAGAGGCGGAGACGGAGGGAGGGAGGCGAAGCGGAGGGGGAAAAGGAGGAGGCAAAAGGGAGAAAGAAGGTGCGGAGGTATGTATATGATAAGTGGGCTCTCGCATAAGAGCAGATTTAACAATTTTGCCGGCAGCCGGCTGCAACCCTCGGTGAGGTGGCACGCATTTGCGGTGGGTCCAATCTGACAGACAAATAATTTTGTCTATATTGTTTAAGGTGTGAACAACCTCTTGCTGATTTGGTTAAATGATTGCAGTACCACTTATTAGGTCACTGACTCGAAGAATTAAGTCGACGATCAGCATCAATTCTTGCGTTGGGTCTCCCACAGACTGACAACGGACAGACGACGATCTATAATTGGTCTTGCCTATTGTATGTACGTATGTATATATAGATACATGTTCGTTAGTTCCACCTCGATCCATGCATGATGCATTTGGCCTCCATACCTGTCAAGAATTTCAGTGCGCACATCGATGCAGGGGGCATGGGCATGCCATGCTTGGCCATGCATGCACCACCCTGCACAGTCCTCATCTTAGCATTGTTTGGTTCGCGCGCTAGGATCCTAGCACGCCTCTTATAGTCTCCGCATGAAAAATTAAATGAAGTTTATTTGTAAAATCTTTTCAGAGATGAGTGTAATTTTTCGCGACGAATCTAACGATGGTAATTAATCGATAATTTGCTACAGTGATGCTACAGTAACCATTCTCTAATCGCGTGGTCAAAGACCTCATTAGATTCTTCAGGGTCACTAGCGCGGGGTTTCTGAAGTTGGTTTTGTAAACTGATTTGTTTGAAACCGAAATTACCGGTCAAACTATTACTATTCACTAGCACAGTACAAACCAAACGCTCGACCAACTGCTGCAGTGCTGCGTATGTAGCACAGCTGCACAGCCACGCACGTATAAGCACTGTGCTCTGCTCTCAATTAATATATAGTATCGGTAATACTCCATCCATCTCAAATTATTAATCATTTTAATTTTTCTAGATTAATACACTTTGCTATGCATCTAAATAATAGATAGGTAGATGCATAGAAAAATCTATGAATTTAAAAAGTCAAAACAATTAATAATTTTGGACTGAGGGAGTAAGAGGCAACGAACTCCACGCAGGCTGATGGTCGACTTAATACTCTCCATCCCTACTAGTTGATGCATACTTACTATATAATTAATCAGCAAACTTCCCTTCAAAAAAATTAATCAGCAAACTGTTAGTAGTATATGTATTATCATAATATCACGGTATAATTAACAAGGACATATAGTACGTAGATTCCATCTCTGTCGAGGTTATTGTTATCTACGGAGGCATATCAGCTGAGGCATTAGCTTTGGCAGGGCTGGAAGCTGCTGAATTGAAAGGCCTGATCGAAGCAATGCATGCCTGCCGGCGCTGCAGCACATGCATGCACAGCGTGTACTCCTGAATGAATAATGCTCATCGCGATCTCTCCGGGCGATCTGATAAAAAAAGGCTATATATTTATTTATTAATCGTGCGCGCGCGCGGTGGCCACACGTACGTGTGATCCGAATATCTCATCATGGATGGCGATCCCCACCGAGAGATTTTCCACGATCTTAATTTTTTTAGTCTAGATAATTTAAAATCAGATCTAAAAAATTTGAGCTATAATCTTATATAATTTTGAGATAAAAAATTAATGATAAAAAAATTATAAAAAAAACATTAAAATCATGACTCATTACCACACACACACACATATATATATATATATCCCTAACACAAGTAGCCCTTTTTTTTTTCCTCTAAGAGTCCTGCACCAACAGAAACGTGTCTCATATCAATGGATCGATGAAGCTGCTGGCAATGGAACAAACCTTTTTACTCCGATCCTAGGATTTTTTTTTTGATAGGGATCCTAGGATTATTTGATCTTGGGCTTTTTCGGTCCACTTGTTTTGGGCTGATTTCTTTAGAGCAACACTCACTCGTGGGCTGCCTGCCCTGCAGGAGTTTTGTGTTGACCGGCCGCGGGCTCCTCCCACCCCTTCTTCCCTTGTCTCTGCCTCTCTCCACCTCTCTTGGCCGCCCCCCTCTCCTCGCGGCGCGCCGGCCGGCGACCACTGGGCGAGCGGCGGCGCGCCATCCGCCGGCGACGAGCGCCCACTAGGTACCCCCTTCCCTTCCTTCTGTGCGGAACGGAGCACCCCGCACCCTGAATGTAAGCAACCTGCCATTTGTATCCGGATCTGGGCCCGTCCGCCCCTGCGTGCTGCCCAAGTGATCTTGTGAGGCGGGGTTCTTCCGCGGGATGAGCGGCCAGGGGTTCGGTCCGGGGAGCCCCAAGTCCTTCCGCTACCCCACCCGAGGCGGCGGCGGCGACTTCGACCTCGAGTCCGGGATCTCCCGCAAGGCCCGCAGGCCCAAGACCCCGCACCTCGAGGCCTCCGTCGCGATGCGGGCCCGCCACTTCTACGAGGCGCACCCCGTGGCCGTCGCCGCCGCCCTGCTCTCCGCCGGCCTCGCCGTCCTGGTCCTCCTCTCCATCCACGAGGCCCGGTCCCGGGCCGGCGGCGCGTGGGCGGGCGCGGTCGGGGAGTACCCGCTCCCGAGCCTCCGGAACCTCGTCATGGTGGCCGGCCACTCGGTCTACACCAGCGCCAGCTGCGGGGGCACCGACCGCGAGGACTCCTGGTTCCTGGAGCCGTACCAGAGGCACCCCGGCCAGGCGGCCACGTTCGTCGCGCACATCAAGGAGGGCGTCGACATTGCGGCCAGGGACGACGGCGCGCTGCTCTTGTTCAGCGGCGGCGAGACGAGGAAGGAGGCCGGGCCGAGGAGCGAGGCGCAGAGCTATTGGGCGATCGCCGAGTCCAAAGGCTGGTTCGGTGAGTTTGTTCCCCCCCCCTACTTGGACATTTCTCCTTCGTTCATGTTCTTCGGTAAGATCAGTGGCATGGCACTTTGTATGTTTGGAAATGTTTAGTCCACGAGTCTCTGTTTGGTTTAATCATACCACCCTTATGATGTGTCTGTTTGGTTTAATCATACCACCCTTATGATGTGAAATTACTTCTCATCACTGAACACACTGTTGCTCCAATCAAATGCCAAAACAAGCACCATCCTTGTGTCCGGGTGAGTGGTGACATGTTTCTTGAAGCATGAGATTGATTTTGGAGTGGAGTGTGGATAATCAAAATGATGTTGAGCCTTGCCTACGGGATACCATACCTGTTGACAGCTAAAATTGGCATCAACCGGTCTGGTGCTGTAGCTGATCCGGCAGGAGCCCGACCGGTCTGACTGGTGGGTCCGACCGGTCTAGGAGGAATCCGACTGTAATTAGAGTTATTAATAGATTTAGATCTGTAAACAAGATTTCTTGCGGGGTAAGTCTTCCCCACCCTGTAAATATAAAGGGTCACGGCCGATTGAGGATCCAACCCAATCGAATCTATCAAAAACACATCTTTTATCCTTTTACCTTATTCTCTTTACCCTACTTTTCCAACCTCGACATGCTGTTCTTCCCTCGTCTCCATGGCGTTTGAAGACGACCTAGTTGGCCTGCCGAGCCTAGGGCAATCCTACGCGCGCTTGCCCCGACGGGGTCCCTCCCGGGCGAGCGTTCGTCGGATCGTCGTCGTTCTGCATGGCGACCGGTATGACCGGTCTCCCTGACCGGTCTGACCGCTCCACGCAGGAGGTGCTGCAAGGTGCCCCTCCTCGCGCCGCGCGACCTAGCGCAATAGTGTGTTGGACCGTAAAAGGCGTCAACACAAATTGGCAACTCCGCTGGGGAAGAGAATCAGGCTATGATGGCCGATCCATCAAACCCTAGCAATATATCGTCACATGAGGAACTACTTCAGGAGTATCGACGAGAGTGCGATCAGGCGGATGAAAGATTGCTTCTATTCTGTTATCGTAAAACAAAGCAAGGCGTCATCAAGATAAAGGAGTGCAAGCCACCATCCACGATTGATCTATTAAAAGAGGTACAATCTTTAGATACGTTATCCGATGCTCTATCTGATTTTGTTCAGTATTTGATTGATCAAGAAGATAGTTCAATTCCAGTTCCTATTATTCAAAAGTTGGTTATTGAAAAGCTGATTAATAATCCTTGCAAAGATTTGCCAACTTGTGATGTTGCTTGTCAAGACACAATTCGGCCGTCCCAAGCCGAATTTGTTGACCCAAAATTCCCTAGCAAGAGCACAGAAACTACATCTAGTACTTCAACGCTCGGGGGGCAACAAAACAAATGCAAAACTACTGGTTGCACTGCAACCGATCTGACCGGTCTTAAGACCGATCTAACTGGCTCATCTAAGGTTTTGCAAAATAAATCAAAACCTAAGATGGTTAAGCCAAAGAAACCTGAGATCGGTGTTTGGAAAACCGTTCAAGCTAAAGGTCATAGCAAGCATCAAAAGGCAAAGCCGTAGCCCATTGGAGAGTTTCCGGCTAAACCTCAAAAACAAAGAGATGCAAGAGATGCTAGTTGGCTTAATAAATCCAAACAACCAAGATCATCTCCAAAATGCCAGTTCAGTGATAAAAATCGGCAATAGAATAATTTTTCTACATCGATGTCGTTTCCGTCATATGGATCTCCTATGAATATGCCATGTGGTGTTGATTTCAGTTTGCCTTATTCTTGTGCACCATGGTTTCATATTTCATATATGCCGTCTCTTCCTACATATTTGTGCACAAGTTATATTACTTATAGGGAGCATGCAATTAGTAAGCCATCACCTACAAATAATGGCCGTTTTGATCCTAAAAATCGGCCTGTGCAGAAAAAGAAACACATGGTGATCAAGCAAGTCTATCGTGTCAAAAAGATGGACGATTCAATAAAAATTCAGATTTGACACTAGATAAAGAAAAGCCGGTTGTTGAAGAGCAATCGGATAGCTCAATTAGTAAAATTGTCCCCAATGATGATTCTGACTCAAACAATGTAGTCGAACAATGTTCAAGTTCGGCCGGGGGGCAAGATAAGAGCAACCATATCGGTTCTGACAGGACCGGTCTGACCGGTTCGTCAGACGTCAGACTGATCTGACCGGTCTGACCGGTCTTAACCTAAGAAGTCTGGTGGTGCAAAAAAAATAGGACCAAGCCGACCTTTGAGGAGCTTTTGGATAAATACAAGAAGATATCAGAATAAAAACAAAGCAATCAATTGGAAGGTAAACGAAGAAGGAATTCTTCACCACCAAGATCAAGAAACCATCAACGGCAAAGTTCAGCTAGACGCTAGGCGGATTCTAGGCGGTGACCCTTAGCCTAGCGCCTAGTCGGGATTAATCGCGCCTAGGCGTTCCTAGGCGGTTTTCTAGGCGATGATCAATACATGCTTTAATTTATTAATACATACTTAAGTACTTGAAAGAAAAGAAAAAATAGAAGATCAATGGTCATAGAATAGGGAGAAAAGAGAAGAAAGGCCCATAAAAACGGCCCAGCCCACCTTATCCACCATAACAATGGCCCAGCCCATCTTATCCACCTTATCCCTTCCTCCTCCTACCCCTTGCTCGCGCACGCACCAGCGCCCGCCCCTGCGCCCGCCGCCGCCCGCGCATGCGCATGCGCCCGCGCCCTCCGCCGCCCGCACCCTCCACTGCCCGCGCCCGCGCCAACAGCCGCCCGCACAAGCCTGCGCGAGCGCCCGCCGCTGCCGGCAGCTCCTCCCCCACCGGCGACCTCTGCCAGGCTCTTCTCCACCCCCACCGGTGCTGCCGACGAGCTGCCGCCGCCTAGGGGTCCGCCTACCCCCATAGGCGAGGCGGACACCCTCCGACTACCTAGTAATCGCGCCTAGGCGTGCCTAGGCGAGCGCCTAGCCGAACTATGATCAACGGTCATCGTATTGGT
Organism: Panicum virgatum; assembly: GCF_016808335.1. Lineage (NCBI taxonomy): Eukaryota > Viridiplantae > Streptophyta > Magnoliopsida > Poales > Poaceae > Panicum > Panicum virgatum. The sequence goes on from NC_053147.1 coordinate 68,504,549, forward strand.
CTTCATCATTCATCCCGTCGATGCACGTACCATGGACTGTATATTCAGGTGTGTCTAATCCATGGTTTGGTCATAATTCTTGGCTGTCATATTATGACTGTCAGTTTTATGCTTTACCAAGGAGCTATGATTTGTATAATCAGCCGCATTGGCCGTTTCAAGACTTTTGTTATTGATCATGCTAAGGAATATAAAGCCGAAATAGTTTGCTGATCTTAAGTTTGAAATTGTTACATTTGCTAGTTCTTTTATTTCGGCTATTTTAGCATGTTTAAAGATAATATATGGCCGATGCATTGCTAATCATCGCCCTTAGATATTTTTGGTTCAGACGAATGTTTTTTGGCAAGCAAACTTTACTAAAAAAAAGGGGGGGCATATGTTGACAGCGAAAATTGGCATCAACCGGTCTGACCAAACGGTCTAACCGGTTTGGTGCTGTAGCTGATCCGGTAGGAGCCCGACCGGTCTGACCGGTGGGTCCGACCGGTCTAGGAGGAATCCGACTGTAATTAGAGTTCTTAATAGATTTTTATCTGTAAATAGAATTTTTTGTGGGGTAAGTCTTCCCCACCCTATAAATATAAAGGGTCACGACCGATTGAGGATCCAACCCAATCGAATATATCAAAAACACATATTTTATCCTTTTACCTTATTCTCTTTACCCTACTTTTCCAACCTTGACATGCTGTTCTCCCCTTGTCTCCATGGCGTTTGAAGACGCCCTAACTGGCCTGCCGAGCCTAGGGCAACCCTACGCGCGCTTGCCCCGACGGGGTCCCTCCCGGGCGAGCGTTCGTCGGATCGTCGTCGTTCTGCACGGCAACCGGTCTGACCGGTCTCCCTGACCGGTCTGACCGCTCCATGCGGGAGGTGCTGCAAGGTGCCTCTCCTCGCGCCGCGCGACCTAGTGCGATCGTGTGTTGGCCCGTAAAAGGCGTCAACAATACCATCACTAAGTAATGAATGAAAATTCTAGTTTTGGAGAAGTATAACACATGAATACGCATCTGAGCATGGATAGTCAGAATAAACAAGCTAATGCTCCCTGAAATTGATATAGTTTACTTTCTGATCTGTCACCTTAGTGTAGTATTAAAACCCAGGCTCATGCACTCCCAACTCCGAAGTTTTACTTCCGGCTGCCCTGTGTAAGATACTCATGGTTTTTTAACACTAAACAGGGAATGATGACAGTGTAAGGAGCAGGGCACTCACCGAGGAGCATGCCCGGGACAGTTTTGAAAACCTCCTGTTCAGTGTTTGCCGTTTCAGAGAACTCACTGGAAGATACCCACAAAACATAACAGTAAGCTTCTCTTCTTGTTAAATCACTCTTGCAAAACATTATCACCTTGGTGCTTATCAATAACTGGAAATGATTTTTTTTTTACTTCTGAACTTCAATCCACTTTGTGTGAGCTGAGTTCTGAGTTCTGTCATTCTATTCACTAATCAGAGCACTTCTAAACTAACTTTTGTTGCTTAGGTTGTAAGCTATGATTTCAAGGAGGAGCGGTTTGCGCAATTGCACAGAACAGCACTTGGATTCCCAGAAGGCAGATTTTTCTTCTCAGGTACCCCAGCAACCCCTGCCGCAAGGGAGGCTGCTCTGAAAGGTGAAGCTGCCGTCAGGGCTCAGTTCCTGGAAGATCCATATGGATGCTTAGGCTCTCTCCACATGAAGAGGCTCAAGAGGGACCCATTTCACCGTGCCATTCCATACCCTGATGGTTGCCCGGAGTTGAAGAGACTGTTCTCCTATTGTGGCGCAGTGCCGTTCCCTGGGCACCTCCCTTGGACTGAATAGTTATATGAAGGATCAGACTCCTGCCTCTGCACAATTCCAACATAGAGCACTTGCACGGTGCCAATGATCTTGTTCCCAACTAATGGGAAAGAGAATATTGACACTAGTCACAATTGTTTTTGCAAAATAGAAGCAATAGTACATGATCAGATCATATATAGATTTTCCTCTTCTTTTTTTCCTTCCCTGTTGTACACGTGTTATGTAGAAAGAACTTTCCTTGTAGCTGAACCTGCACCTGTTGTATTAATCTGGGTATACCATGAACATTGCTGCTATTTTTCCACTACTGATCCTTCAGTGTACATGAATCGCGAATGCATCCATGTCAGTGCCGTCTGCTACTACTGATTCTGGATATCCTGCTGTTCTTCCACTTCTGCTACTGACCCCCCTAGGTCATGTAGGGTTGCACGTGTGTTCGGTGCTACTGTGCAGAAAAATCTATGGCAAAAATATGGATAAAAGACCATATAGTCCTTCCTCTACGTGCATGCAAATTTTGAACATTTGTAAAAAAAATTATGCAAGGACAAAAAAAAAAGATGATAGTTTTTTTTGAGGGGGTAAAAAAAAAGATGATAGTTGCCTGCCTAGGTACAATTTTGGGCCGGGCTCAGACTCATTCGTAGGCCTCAGTGAACATTCGTAGGCCCAGCCCAGAAAACCACCATCTAACCCTACCCAACTAAATCCCCCATCCATTCCCCCTTCTCTCTAACCGCCGCTACGGCTTGTCCAGTCGTCGCCGGCGGCCGGCGGGGAGCACGCTTCGTGCGACGCTCGGAACTGAGCCTAGAGAGAGAAGGCATCGGTGTCGGGCCGCCCAGGCGGAGGGATCTGGCGGCGGCGCCCGGCGATCCCCGTCGTCCCCGGCGGCCGGTAAGCTTCCCCATTCCGGCGACCGCCGCACTCCTATCTGCCGCCGCTCACCCCCTCACTTCCAGCACCTCCTTTTCGCTCGCAGCGGCATGGACAGCCCCAGGAGGAGCGCGGCCGCGGTGGCCTTGCTGCCCGACGACGCCATCGTGGAGATCCTCTCCCGCGTCCCCGCCAGATCCCTCTGCCGGTTCCAGTGCGTGTCCAAGGCCTGGCGCGACCTCATCGCCGATCGCCTCCGCTGCAAGAAACTCCCCCAAACCCTCGAGGGCTTCTTCTACGCCTACGACGGCGACGACAACAAGATACAAGGCTGCAACAGTAGCGATGATGGCGGTGGTAAGGGAAACGGCGGCGGCGAGAGCTCTGATCGCGTCACCCATGGGCACTTCATCAACACATTGGGTAGATCTGTGCCCCTCGCTTCCTACTCCTTCCTGCTGGAGCAGCCTGGAATTGAGGCCATCGGTCTCATGCGTTCCTGCAACGGCCTCCTCCTCTTCGGGCACAGAATGGCTGGAGACACCTATGAGTCACTGGGCTATATTGTGTGCAACCCCGCCACTGAGCAATGGGTGGCTGTGCCCAGCTCCGGCTGGGAACCTTTATTGCCATCCGATGAGAGCGAGGACTACTCTGAAACTGGATATAACTGCCCTCCTTTCACCTATTTGATTTTCGACCCTGCTGTGTCCTCGCACTTTCAGTTGGTCCAGTTCTGGACGTACGATGATGTATTCGTGGAAGAGGTGCACACTTACTCGTCTGAAACTGGGGTATGGTCTGAGGGGACAAGTGAGTGGAGTTCAGATGGGGGCTTCTTCTCATTCTACGCAGAAAGCGCCTTCGTTCATGGCATGCTGCATTTCAGTGTCACCCGCTTTGGTGGGGAAGGGAGCAAGTGTCGCCAGGAGCAAATAGTTGCAGTTGATGGGGAAGGGAAGAAGTGTAGGATCATCAGCATGCCGGAGAAGTCTAGTGATGTGGTTTTTGTTGGTCAATCCCAAGGACAGCTGCATTACATGAGTCAACACAGAGACAACACTCGCCAGATGACTGAACTGTCCATTTGGGCTCTTCAGGACTACGGTACAGAAGAATGGGTTCTGAAGCACAGTGCGTCCTTTTTGCAGCTGTTTGGAAGAACGAGTTGCCAAGTTGAACATGACTACAGTGTGGTTGCCATTCACCCGGACCACAATATGATCTTCTTTGTTCAGCACTGGGACTTGAAACTGAAATCATATGACATGGATACCAAGGAAGTGTGCACTCTCCGCACTCTAAAGGTTGGCTGTCAGAATATTTTACCATATGTTCCCTATTTTACGGAGTCATCAGCATTTGCTAGTAAGCACTGAAATTGTGCCTTGTGAGGTACTAGTCAAATTTGATGTTCCAAGTAATGTGTTCTAGCACAGCAGCATCTAGCAACATAAATATATCTGTAGAATTAGGTAATGTGTTCTGATGGTGCTTCGATGTATTACTGCTCATGCATTTTGTGTGCTGGATACTGCAAACAAATACTCGAGGCATGCGTCTAAGTTACCATTGCATATGTATGCTATTGCCTAAGTTGCAGAATGTATGATGTTTGAACTTCAAGTTCCTAAGCTCTGTTTTTCCTGCTTCTAGAATCATAATGGCTGTAGAACTTTCTTCACTTTTATTTTCATGCAACTGAGTGTTTACGAATTGTGCATATTTGTTTCCTCCGTTTTTTTTTTGTGCTGAAAGGATAAATCTTCCTTGGTGCTGCCAGCAACGCGTGGTATTGCAAAGTTCAAAATTGAAAACTCCACGGCATTAACATCAAGAGCTGCCCTAGCTGGTGTTTATTACATTTATATTTAGCTTCCAGACCATTTCTTTTCTTATTTACACTGCTGAAGGATAGAGTCTTTTAAGTTTTAACAGGATAGTTTGGACTGGGCAGGTTATGCCTGTAGATACTGTTCACTTGTGTCTGATAAGCGCTGTGAAAAATGGCTACAAATATTTAGAGATGCCACTTTCCCATTAGTTGCCAAATGCACTGTTGGTTTACGACATCACAAATCAACTTTATCTGCAGCATTATACTTGTGAACTTTCAGATTTTTTTTAAAAAAAATCCAGAACTTTCTAAGTAAATCTCAAATGCCAAACGAATTCATAGCTTAATTCTATAGTTCACAATTTTTTTGTATGTACTCCTCGAGTCCTCGGAATGAAGTTTTGGATCAGTGGCAAGGTGATGATTTAGAAATGTGCAAAGCTCCGGAAAAATTTAGAGAAACGGAACCCTGGAATTTCCGTGCATCATTGCAATGACAGTTTTTTTTTTTTTTGAAAAACATTGTTGCGCACTTGAGTCCATCACAAGTTAAATGCTGCACTTGATGATTTTCGTTCTGTAAACTGGCGAACTCTGTAGCAGTTAAACCTATGTTGATCCTTACAACAAATTTTGAAATGACACCATTATATGGTTGTAATGCAAGACTTCTGTATGTTGTTAACATTAGGAAAATACTGTATATGTTTGGAAATGTTTAGCCCATGAGTCTCTGATTGGTTTAATGATATCACCCTTATGATGTGAAATTGCTTCTCACCACTCAACCCTCTGTTGCTCTAATCAAATGCCAAAACAAGCAACATGCTTGTATTAGGGTGACATGTTTGTAGAAGTGTGAGATTGATTTTGGAGTTGAGTAGAGAGTTAACTAGTGATGTTAATCCTTGTGTATGGGATGCCATCGCTATGTAATGCATTAAATGTTAAGCTGTATGGTTAATTATCTAAAGAATTACAACACATGAATACCTATCTGAGCAAGGATAGTTAGAATCAATGTTTATAAAGCGGTAAGGCGAGGCGAGGCGATAGGCCACCGCTCGGACGCCTAGACGAATAAAGTGTGAGGCGAGGCGATGCCTTATTCACTCAAATACGCATACATTTATCTTCACATACATATACATTTACCTGTAAAAGAAAAGAAAAAATAGAGGACCACTGGGTACTAATTGATATCCTGCTATTTTTGCACTACTGATCCTTCAGTCAGTGTACATGAATGCACCCATGTCAGTTCTGTCTGTCGTATACTACTGATTCTCGATATTCTTCTGTTCTTCAACTACTGACCCTAGGTCACGTACAAAAATATGTGCAGAAAACTTTGTGGCAAAAATATGGAAAAAAGACCATATAATCCTTCCTCAACGTGCATGCAAATTTTGAACATTTCAAAAGAATTATTCAAGGAGGAAAAAAAAGGCCCAGCCCGACAAACTCCTTGCGTGCACAAACTTGGGCTCAGATATGGCCTGTTTCTGTAACGCGGCCCAGCCCACAAAACCACCATCTAACCCTCCTAATCCCCCATCCCCCCCTGACGATCGTCGACCGCCGTTTCGCGGCTTGCTCGATCGTCGCCGGCGGCCGGCGGCGGCGGGGAGCACCCTTCGTCGTGACGCTCGTAGCTGAGCTTAGAGAGAGAACACAGCGGTCTGGGGCCGTCCAGGAGGAGGGATCAGGCGGCGGCGCTCCCCATCGTCCCCGGCGGCCGGTAAGCTTCCCCATCTCGGCGAGCGCCGCACTCCGATCTGCCGCTCATCCCCTCACCTCAAGCTCCTCCTTTTCGTTCGCAGCGGCATGGACAGCCCCAAGAGGAGCGCGGCCGCGGTGGCCTCGCTGCCCGACGACGCCATCGTGGAGATCCTCTCCCGCGTCCCGGCCAGATCCCTCTGCCGGTTCAAGTGCGTGTCCAAGGCGTGGCGCGACCTCATCGCCGACCGCCACAACTGCAAGAAGCTCCCCCAAACCCTCGAGGGCTTCTTCTGCGCCTACGATGGCGAGATACACGGCGGCAACCGCGGCGATGGCGGCGGCGAGGGGGTCGCGTCGTCCAGGGGCGCTTCATCGACACGCTGGGTAGATCCGTGCCCCTCGCGTCTTTCTCCTTCCTGAGCGAGCAGCCGGGAATTGAGGAACTCAATCTCGTGCATTCCTGCAACGGCCTCATCCTCTTCAGTCACATACGGGATTCGGAAACCTACGATTCACTGGGCTTTATCGTGTGCAACCCCGCCACCGAGCAATGGGTGCCCGTGCCCGACTCCGGCTGGAACCCTAATCTGTTTCACCAAGCGGATGAGAACGAGGATTCGGATTCGGACTGGTACTGTGATCCTAGCTTCAGGTTCACCTATTTGATTTTCGATCCTGCTGTGTCCTCGCACTTTAAGTTGGTCGAGTTCTGGACGTACGATGAGATTAAGTATTTAGTGGGAGAGGTGAACACCTACTCGTCTGAGGATTTCGTGAGAGAGGTGCACACCTACTCGTCTGAAACTGGGGTATGGTCTGAGGGGACAAGTGAGTGGAGTTCAGGTGAGGACTTATGTTTCTTCGCACAATGCGCCTTTGTTAATGGCATGCTGCATTTCAATGTCACCCACCTTGATATAGACCAGGAGGCAGGAGCAAATAGTTGCAGTTGATGGGGAAGGGAAGAAGTGTAGGATCATCAGCAGGCCGGAGAAGTCTAGTGATGTGGTTTTTGTTGGTCAATCCCAAGGACAGCTGCATTACATGAGTCAACACAGAGACAAAACTCGCCAGATGACTGAACTGTCCATTTGGGTTCTTCAGGACTACAATAAAGAAGAATGGGTTCTGAAGCACAGTGTCCTTTTTGCAGCTGTTTGGAAGAACGAGTTTCCAAGTTGAACATGATTACAATGTGGTTGCCATTCACCCGGACCGCAATATGATCTTCTTTGTTAAGCACTGGGACCTGAAACTGAAATCATATGACATGGATAGCAAGGAAGTGCGCACTCTCTGTACTCTAGGGGTTCGCCGTCAGGATATTTTACCATATGTTCCCTATTTCATGGAGTCATCGGCACTTGCTAGTAAGCACTGAAATTGTGCCTTGTGAGCTACTAAGTCAAATTTGATGTTCCAAGTAATGTGTTCCAGCACAGGAGCATCTAGCAACATAAATATATCTGTAGAATTAGGTAATGTGTTCTGATGGTGCTTCGATGTACTACTGCTCATGCATTTTGTGTGCTATATACTGCAAACAAATACTCGAGGCACATGTGTAAGTTACCATTACATATGTATGCTATTGCCTAAGTTGCAGAATGTATGATGTTTGAACTTCTAAGTTCCTAAGCTCTATTTTTCCTGTTTCCAGAATCATAATGGATGTAGCACTTTCTTCACTTTTATTTTTCATGCAACTGAGTGTTTACAAACTGTGAATAATTGTTTCCTCCTGTTTTTGTTTGTGCTGAAAGGATAAACCTTCCTTGTTGCCAGCAACGCATGGTATTGCAAAGTTCAAAATTGAAATCTCCACGGCATGAACATCAAGGGCTGACCTAGCTGATGTTTATTACATTTTATATTTAGCTTGCAGACCATTTTTTTTTTCATATTTACACTGCTGAGGGATAAAAACCTTTTAATAGGATAGTTTGGACTGAGCTGGTTATGCCTGTAGATACTATTCACTTGTGTCTGATAACACCGCTGTGAAAAATGGCTACAAGATTTAGATATGCCACTTCCCCATTAGTTGCTAAATGCACCGATGGTTTACAACATCACAAACCAACTTTATCTGCAGCATTATACTTGTGAAATTTCAGAACCTTTTTTTTTTGTTGAAAATTTCAGAGCTTTTCAAGTAAATCTCAAATGCCAAACAAATTCATAACTTAATTCTATAGTTCACAATTTTTTATACTCCTCGTGATGAAGTTTTAGAGCAGAGGCAAGGTGATGATGATTTAGAAATGCGCAAAGGCTGGTGTTGAAGCATGAGTGTTTAACCCCAAAGCAAAAACTGAATAATTCAACGCACAAAGCAAAAACAGTACTGCTGATGCTTTGCTATGCTGCTGAATAATCTCTCATGGAACCTGAGAGCCATTTGGACTGAATCGTCATAGTATCAGAGATACTAACACATGCCCTACTATTCCCCGTCTCCAACAGGGGAAGCTGAGGAGTGAGGACCGAGTAGTCCTGACTCCTGACAACAATTGTGTGGGGATTAGGAATTTTCCATTGAAACGATGCAACCAAGCCTGAATGTAGCAAGCATCATTCCTTGAATCTACAACTACCCTTGTGTACACCGAATCTGGTTGACCTGAAGTGATGCACACAGCTGCATAGCTTTGTGTGTACTGCATATACTCTAGGCGGTGCCATCGAGGATCAAGGTCAGACCTCGAGCAGCAACACCAGGACAAAACGCATGCAGATTAATTGAGTAGCTACCAGTTACCAATGACTGAAAAATGCCATCATACATGCAAACAAATATTAGAGGTTAAACAAGAAATTGCGTGTGCATTCATAGTATAAACAAATAAACACCTTATGTTCCCTTTACAAAGATTCAGCAAGTATGCTGATGGTAATTTTCCCTCTGTCAAATGATGAAATTAACACGATTGAAGATTCAGCAATCAGCATGCATAATTGCTAGCTTTCACAAATCACAATGAAGGTCCAGCAATCATACCTCCTCAAACCACATTCGGAAGCACAGATAAGCACACCAACAGAACTTCAACCAATTTCCACAGCTTTGAAAAAGTTGATTCATTTTCACCTAAGGACGAATCTACAACATTCTCATGTATACCGGCAGAGCTGTATATGGTACAACATCATACAACTACTGAAAGCCAGTGGTTGATGCACCAGGTACAATGCCACCGAAACGAAAAAAAAACTTCTTACAAAGAGACATGGTTACACATAGTGACATAGATGCTATGTAGGTACAAAATAGAGCTCATTACTGGGATGCTGCTTCCACCAAACTAACAATAAAGCAACGATCAACACAGAGCAGACAAAAGGAATCAATCGACTGCTAAGACAGTTTGTTTCTCTTTTCTTCGTTCGACACATCTTTTGATTCTCTGCAGCAGCGGCAGCAGCAGCAGCATGGCGTTCTTCACATGAGGCTCTTGCACTATCAGAACGCCTGCTGTTGGTTGGGAACTTCAGGTCTTCGGTCAGCAAGCCTATCTTTTCCTCAAGTTCGCCATCCTTTTGAAACAAAAAATGGTCTTGGCACTGTATCTGCCTAAAAGCTTGACTTTTAGGTAAGCGGTGGCTCTCTCTTTCTGAGTCACTGCAAGAGGTGAAAGAGTAGACCTGCCTCCTTGGAGTTGACAAAGCTTGACGCCTGTACACCTGGGTTCAGGGTAAAAGTAACTATGAATTCATTTTAATCTACAAACTCTGTAATACTCTCAAACTTCATTGTGCAAACCAAATTACTGAAAAATGAACATCACCAACACAAATATTTATACATCTATAGAATTACCATGGCCCACCCAATCGATGTAGATGATATTTATTGCACCATATTAAAAAAAATATCAATACAAAAGGAAGATGAAAACATCAGTTGCTTCTGCACCAAAATTCAAAGTGATCATTTTCAGTATCATTCAAGGAACAACATAAATATAGACAATATTCCAAAGGTCAATAATAGTAATTCATATACCATGCCTTAACGTGCTAAGTATATCAAAGATCTAAAATTGCTAGATTCCTCCCCTTTCCCCCCTTTTCCCTCTTGTATATGCTCCTGTAAGTGGCCAACTGCTCTGTCTCTTCTCTTTTCTTTTTAATTTAATATAATTTGTGCTGTGGGTTACTCCCCCACAGTTTTGCCCTAAAAAAAATCTGAAATTGCTCAATTTAAATGATGATCTGCCATATACCTGATTAGTAGCTCGAGGTGTTAAACAAGTAGGACATGGGTCACCAACTCCTGTCAACACATCTGAGCACCTCCTACTTGCCTTAACAAGACCAGCAGAACTGGATTGTCCTATTATACCCATAGTATCACGACAATCAGGTACTGAAATGTGGAAAAACTCATCATTGGACATTCCATGTGAAAAGTGAGATCCACTACTCCAAAGGCGCCGCCTTGCACGTGTACTTCCAAGAATATCAGCACACTGTCCAACTGGCGGCTGAGAATCAAAGTCATTAAACGAACGAACAGATTGCACCTCACAAGGAGATTCACTAGAGCCACTGTCTCTAATATCCAAATCATCAAGTGGAGAATTTGACCCCTTCCTGCTATGCCTCCCACTACAGTTTACCAACGGACTAAACTTTTTGTGGTCTCCACATTCCTCCTGCCTCTCAAGTAGCTTAGCAGTCTCAGCTGCTTGAGAAGCTGCAGTGCAGATATCTGCAATATAGCCAGCTTGGCATTGCTCCAAAGCTTGGATAATGCTGCTGATCTCAGAAGATATTATCCTCACATCCAACCTTTTCATGATGGAATGTATCATTTGAATGGATGACATAATCATCTGAGAATTGCTTGCCTTAGTGCTATGATCCAATATCTGTAATCCTGATCTTATCAATGATCTTCCATAAGGCTCCAGTGTCAAAGGATTATATTTTGACAGAGCAACTACCAAGCTTAAGTGCACAACTGTGTGACAGTGAACCTCCTCTAGAGCCCCCGAGACCTTCAAGCAAACACCATTGACCAACTCATTGGATGCGAATTGCCAATTGTTGGACTGGACAAGAGCAGTGATACAAAGAGCAGAACCAGAAGAGATGCTCTTGTTGGTGTTCATCAAGCAATCTGATAAGGGATGGCAAAGGGAGCTCATGATCTCAGATTTCTCTTCTTCTCTACCCAGAGGATCAATGCCATAGCGGGATAATGTGCAAACCACCTTGGAGCAACCAGCACTATGCAAAGACCCTGATGACATAATCCTGATGATTGCTGAAATAATCTGTCCGATGTGTGGTACAATGTTGCGGCCATGAACTTCTGCGGCAGTCTCAAAAATGCATAGGATCTCCTCCATAGAGTACGAGCTTGGCTTGTCAGGGGAGCACACACGGGCAAGAAATGGAGGAAGTGTGTTCGAATCAAGATCTTTCACATACAGTTTCAAGCCTCTGAAGGCAGGCTGGTGGCTGATGGGTTCCATAGTAGAAACGTCCAGTTCTTGATATTCACCCACTCCAATACTTCTAGACATTGCATACACTGGATTCATTCAAGAAACAAAAAGAAGAGTTGTCAGCAAAAGTAAACGATGTATGCATGTCCGGGGAGCAAATAAGCAAACCTACATGTGACCGTCTGTTGAGTTAAAACATACCAAAACACGACAAAAACTTTATTCAGAGGTTTCAGTTGATTCGCCGCCCAATAACAATATATGCAGAGCACGCTCATATAACAAGCAGTAGAGCGCACAGTACAGAATGCAAGTAATAAGAAAAAGGAAGGGGAGAGAATAACCAGATAATGACTATTCCGAGGTAGCGAGTTTAGGTGTTAATTTGTTTAGAGCAAAATCAATTATGTACAGAGCAATATGATGCTACAATTTTTTTTTTCCAGAAACAAATATTTCGATCAGGCATTCAGAGAAATGGTGCCGGAATCATCCTGTACAGTATGGACACAAAATCTTCGGTTAATTACTTGCCACTCACTGGCACCACCGGTAGAGCATGGCTAAGCCCAAAAACCTCATTTGAACCCGCCCAAGAAATTCGAAATAAACGGCACCCGCGCCTTGCAAGTCCATGGATACGCCTCCTACACCGATACCAATCGATCTTGCGCGCGCTGAGGAAGAAGAAAGAGAGACCAATCGAACTGAACAAGTCAAGAACCGTCGAGGGTGGATTCGACTGGCACACCAACATGAGGCAAGAAACTGCGCGAGGCCCCAGATCTCCCGTAGAACAAGCGACCGAAAACGATAAAGATTTTGACTCGACTTCGCATATCAGTTCGAACATCCCGCAGAGAAATCCACGGTTCGGGGGGGAGACAACCGAGGCGAGGGAGCAAGGGTTTCCTTACCGACGAATCGGGACGGATCCCCGCCCCGCGCCAATCCAAGGCCGGTGAAACGGGGGAGGGGGCTACGGCGAAGATGGACGAGGAGTTCTTGCGGCGGCGGTGGGTCGCCGCCGGAGTGGACGCCGCTCCGGTGGGTTGGTGGGGGGTGGGGGCGGGTTCGACGGCGCCGGCTCGGACGGAGAGGGAGAAGGCGGCGGTCTGAGCGGCAGTTCGAGTTTTTTGAGGTCAAACCGTCAATGTGCTATGGGCTTTGGCTTTTTGGGCCCTCCTTGTTGCGGCCCAATCTGGTGGGGCCCAAGGCCCAAAATGATGAATATCTCTCCTCTTTTTTTCTTCAAAAAGATGAAATTGTTTTTTTTTCTTTTGTAGACGTGGCCACATAATTGTTGTCATATTTTTTTAGATTACACAGTATAACTCAGGTACTCACAACGTATGCACACTCACACCCCTATAAACACATGTACGCAAACTCTACCTCTATGAGCATCTTCAACCACCCCTATGAACACATATATGCAAACCTTGAGCCGGCAAATCCTCGAGATTGACGAAGTCAGTATTGGCGCCTCCCTGCTAACGGGAACGTCGACTACCACTGAATACACAACGTCGTCAGATCCCAGAATATTCGCTCCCAAGAGAAGTCGAACCCAGGATATCTGGTGCTATCGAGGCTCTTATAACCATTAGACTACAAGCCCTTTGGCATCATATTCATGTACTTGTTTAAACTGCCATGTCATTCTGGTAGAAAACCCGGATGAAGTGGGCACTGTTGTTAGAGCCAGTCTCATCTGACGTATGGTCAAATTTTGGCGCAGCCATAAAGGAAGGACGAACGCCATGGCTTTGTGCTCTCAAAAAGTCATGATGACAACATGAAGGAGAATACAGAGGAGCATCAGTTTCTCCTCTTTTTCACTTTCATGCGTTTTTTCTAAGCAGCACCGATGCTGTGCAGTAACTTTTTTTTTTCAAGCTTCCATTTCTTTGCACTTAGAATATCAGGTAGTGCTTGTTTGCCTGTAATTTACATTCTGAATTTGAAACTTGAGGGAAACTGTAAGATGAAGGTTGCAGTTACAATTTGGTGTGCTACATGATGTCAGGTGTCTCTTGGAAAGGATGCAAAGGATATAAAGGCAGGGGAGGGTAGCTCACACATGTTGGGCTTTGGGCTTCGGGCATGCAAAGGTCCAGACGAAACTGAAACGCCACGAGTCCACGACCACACACCAGCAGAAAAGAAAAGGAGGGAAAGCAGTACGAAAATTGGAAGAACCGGAACAGTGTATTCATTTCAAATCCATACGCCCGGCACAAAAATAAATGAGTCAAAGTTGGAGGGAGAATTTGGGGTAGATGCATATATTTCGCCACCAGCAATTCGAAACCCATACATGCATGTCTTTGGAAAAGAAAACATATTGAAGTTTGATACTCACATGTTTATGATATTGCGTATCTTTTTCTCATTAATTCGAATTCGGTGTATGCATATCAGCAATATCTTTTCTTTTTTGTTTCTATCTATATCTATTGATTTAGTCATCTTACCGTGATATTTAGAATCTCCCACGATTTTGATTTGAATTTCCCTGATAGGATGCTTCACCCTGAAGGAAATACTTTTTAGAATACATATATTTTCGAGAAAAAAGGATAATAATCACTAAAAATTCCAAAAAAAAATATTGCTTCCCTCATGAAACTTCCTGTTTGCCCTAAAAATCACCTCCAAGATAGTACAATAGTAGAAACTCTATAAACTTGAAGAAAGAGCAAAGACTCGAACTTTGATGTAACCGGCCTAAAAAAGCATGAAACACGAAACCTAGAGACGAAGCAAATAAAAAAGTGTAAAAAGGCACCCAAGAGAGAAAATGAATTTCCATTTGTAGCCCTTTCACAGCTGTTGCCTACAGTACAAAAAAAAACCAAAAAACGCGGAGCCTTCCCATAAAAACCTCTGAATTTCTCCCAAACAAAAAGCACCCGAAATCCCCTCACCTACTCGTCCCCCTCCCTCCCTCTCCCTCTGGCCGCGCCGCCTCGCCGGCGGTTGCCCGCCTGCCAGTGCCAGCCCCTCCGCCTCCGGCTTCTCCTGCTCCCTCACGACAACGCGCGACCGGGCATGGACGTGCACCCGGCGAATGCGGCCGCCGACTCCCTCGGGGACCTGTTCCCGCACCAGGCCGCCGCCTTGGTCAGTTTACTGGCCGCCTCCCCTCCCCGCTAGAGCTTCTTGTGCCTTGTTGCCTGCGGATTTTTCCCAAGAATTTTTCTTCTAGGGTTTTGTTTCACCTGGAACTGGAGTTTTGGGTGGTCTTTCTTTGAAGAAAGGAATTGGAACAGGGGGTGTTCTTCTTTCTTGGTACTTGCGCTCAAGAACCCTGGGTTTAGGCGTAACCTGTTCAAGAATTTTGGGGTCTATTGCGTGGTTTCTTGAGATTATTGTTCGCTGAAACCTAGGCACTGGTATTCTTCCCATGGTTGCAGTTTTGGCTTGCATGTTTGGGGATGAAACGGTTGCTTCGTCTCTAGGCTGTTAACTGCTTTAATCTTCATTATGGAACTATTTCCCGGCCATTTTGTTTAATTTTCGCATATGTTAGACGGTTTCTTTTCTTCTGATAGAAGAAATTTACCGTGCAATTCTACTGTTCTTGTCCTGGCGAACTGGCACGGCCTCTGAAAAAAAAAATAAGAAGAAAGCTTTCTGGGGAAGAAATATTACACAAGGGCAATAAAGCAATTGCGGCCTTATTAGATTTCGACAGGGTTTAAGCAGTGCCCGTCGAATTCTGGCGATTGAGCAATGGGAAGTTCTGCTCTTTTTGGCCGTTTCTTCGCTGTGAGGTCATGTAAAAGAAGAAGGGGGAGAAATGTGTGATGTTGCTGCTGTGACCTTTATTATTGATGTGCATATGTTCCTTCCCTCCTGTCATTGTCGCTGCTCAAGTGCATCCATTGTTTAATACTCTTTAGTCCCTGTGATATGATGCGAGATTGCGATGGTGATATTTTTGGTTATGTGTCAATTCGAATTGAAATTTTACCACTGGAGACAATGACAGCAGTTTCTTTGAGAATTATTCACTTTTCGGGTGGAATTCTGAAGTTGTACCTGTAAGAATTCAAGGAGATATCCTTTTCCACCCTTTCCTGCTACCTGTTTCGGACTTCATCATATTTTTTCTGTTTACAAAACACGGTTTGTTTAGTCCATTCTGTTTCATATTCAAGGAGATATCATTTACAGCTATTCATTGTATTGTGTGCCAACTGTAGTACTTAATTAGATTGTAATAACTGGGAAACTGCCATAGTGGTTTCTACTCGTGGCACAGCCACAATTGTAAATGCAGGACTTTTCTGTTCAATAGCTTGTTTTGGCAAATTTATTTTCCATTAATCCCTAGATGCTTCTAATGCTAAATACTTCATTCATGATATCAGCTACAAGAATTTAATCTATGCTAGGTTTTTCATCAGAAATGTGTTGGGGAAGAGAAATTGATTAATGATTACTTAATATTTCATTTCTTCTTTGTATGGAAGCCATATATGGGAATAGTCCCTAGCTGAGCAATTTACACTTGTTTGTATGCCCTATACTAGAAATTCTCATGTGTTTATCGATCCTAAAGTTACTCTAAAGCTATGCAGTATCAAATTCTGGAATGCCTATTCTGTTCTTACTAACTCTTTCCATTCCATGCTACTCTTTACTTTGCAGGAGAGTGATGAGAGCAACCTAGAGTGGCTCTCTGGCTATGTAGAGGACTGTTTTTCCAACTCTACATCCTACACAAATCCTGCCTTCGCAATACCTGCTCCTACAATGGTAAATCAAGGTGCTGGAAAACCGAAGTTACCGCCACCTTCATCTTCCAATGGCAGGAGAAAGAAAAGGAGCCTGGCCTCTGTTATGGGCAACGATGATGATCAACAGTATATCATCCCATTATATGTTGAGCCGCCACTACTCCTAATTGATCAGAAACATTGGATGGCTGAGAGTGAGTTGATACTACCCAAGAAAGACAAAGACCAAGAAGTTTGCCAGCAACAAGAGCAAGAACAGGAGGAAGAGAAGTGCGAAAAGGGTGTGTTTGTGCAGTTCCGACAAGAACGGCTGGTGAAGAGGTGTAGCAATTGTTTTTCCTGCGAAACACCGCAGTGGAGGAATGGTCCATCAGGGATTCAGATGCTGTGCAATGCGTGTGGCCTGAGGCTTAAACTAGAGAATAGGTTCGCCACTATTTCTGAGGAGCATTATGGCCAAGAAACCAAGAAAGAACAAGAACCAGGAAAACGGCAAGATAAGAAGAAAAAGATGATCAAGAAGACATATGTGAGTGAGGAGCTGTCATCGGAGAAGCCAGAGAAGAGGTGCACCCATTGCATGTCCTCGAAGACCCCACAGTGGAGGAGCGGTCCTTTGGGCCCGAAGACCCTATGCAATGCCTGCGGCGTGAGGTACAAGTCCGGTAGGCTGCTGCCGGAGTATAGACCTGCCAACAGTCCGACTTTTGTGAGTTGCTTGCACTCCAACTCTCACAAGAAGGTCATGCAGATGCGGCAGGCAATTGCGTACAAGGAGTGAATGATGGCCAAGAGTTTCTCCTGAATCTTTCGCATTGGAAGCGTAGGGTCTCTCTTAGATTGTAGTTTAGTCGGTTCTCAGAAGATGAGAGCAGAGTCTGGTTAGTAAGCCTCTTTATTAGCCCTAGCAGTGTCCTGCTTGAGAGACCGATTTGTTAGGTGTTTTAGATGTTGGATTCAATTTCAATACCATCTGCTGGTTGCTGCAATATTATCCTGAATTGTGCTATATGTTGGTGGCCCTTTCTGGATTGTTTGCAAGGTTTAAATTGAGCAGCCTCTGAAATTTATTTTCTTGCATCACATATTCACATCCATGCTTGGGAGTGGTTGCCCCAAGCATCTCATATCTTGTGCAGAAGTCTTGCTAGAGAATAGAAGCAAGAACTGCAAGGCACATCACAGACCTGGTTAACTTAAGGCCGTCTGTTGTGTATGCTCAATTGCTCATCACGTTTTGTGGTAGCTGTAGTTAGATGTAAATAACAGTGTTTTAACAAGCCATAATTTCCTGGTAGATTCGGGAATGTACATTGAATCTCGCCCCCAAATGAATGGCCTTTAACCAAGGGCTTGCAAGTCACAGGCTCCCAGCAATTACGCTGCTTTTGGGGTTCAGAGACAAGTTCATTCTGTTCACTCATTATGATAGGTGCCTTTTAACTTTTGTGTTGCGCATGGAAGGCATGTCTTTTAGGTCAAATGCAACATGCAACAGTGCCACAATGGCTTACGAGACACAAAGTACAACGGCAACAAAGCATCGTCATCACCCCGGTGATGAAATGAAGCAGGGTTGTCCGCACCCTAGCTTGCATTTTGGAGGGTCTCCCGGGCAGCAACGGCGTGACGCATTCTGACTGACTTTGGTCAAGTCTCTGTGGCTGCAAGAACATGGCTGCAGTAGCTGGTGTTGATGGCGGTTCGTACTCTCTACTGGCACTGCCTACAGTGCTGACGGTACAGTAGTGACTCTGCAACACATGAACATAGCCCTGCTGCATTACATACACCCTTTTGACTTCGTTGGGCTCTCTTGGCAGTTTTTACCTGTTACTGCTGCTGCAGCAAGGACTAAGCACATCAATGTTCCTCAGTACTGTGTTCAGTGTCACTGACCATTCTTCAATGCAATTCTGGCATGAAAATTTTCAACTAGTTCAAGTGTTCAACAATTTGGCACGTCATATACACTAGTTCATTTTTGCAGGATTTCCAAGAGAAATCTTCAATAAGGATCCAGGCATGAAACACACTGTGACGCTTTATTTCACACTGGCTGATACGATATACAGAAAAGAGAGAATGTCGAACTGTAAAGAGAAGTCCCAAACGATGTTATTCTTCAATGAACACGGATAAGACCGAACTGGACATCGACTGAGAGATGTATGCTTTGATTAGCAAATGCGAAAGGGCACCAAAGCTTTATTTCTGTAGAAATGGAGACCCCCTCCCAAAATAGCTGTTGGAATTGTGTACTCTAGGCTATAGCCCTCTAGGGCTCGACCACCATGCTCTCTGCTTCCTTCTTGATGGACTGGAAAAGCACTGATGACAGGTAGCGCTCACCAAAGCTTGGGAAGACGACCTGAATAGAAAATGATGTCAAGATCTCAAATTTTCAGGACTAGGAAGCTCACATTAGGATGCAAATGTGAACCATGGCAATGAGACAATATCTAAACTGCTGCATGTAAAATCTTCCCTTTCACTTATTGGAACATTTTAGTTTCATATTCCATTGTTTGACACACAAGAAATGAGAAGCACAAATGTTGCATGGGTATAATTTGTTTGTGCCCCTATAGAGCACTGATGTCCAAATATAGAGTAGATGTGTTTATTTGTGATCGAATAATCATCAGATAAATTTCAATAAGTCATCCATGCAATTGAAAGATCTACAAACCTATAAGTGCTAGAAATTCACAGGGAGGTAACACTTACAACAAATAGCTTTCCAGCATTTTCAGGCCTCTTAGCAAGTCTAACGGCTGCAGCCGCAGCAGCACCAGAAGAGATTCCAACCTACAAAAAAAATGATATCATCATCGGCCAAGGCATGCCATATGGGTGATACATAAGTTGAGAGGCCCAAAGGAACAATAGGACTATTAGTTAATTATAAAATAAAGTATTAGTAAATTTTATACAAATGGCTTACCAACAATCCTTCTTTCAAAGCAAGAGCCTTTGCAGTCTCAATAGCTTCATCGTTTGAAACCTGGGAAACAATTGAAGGCACCAAACTGTTATGCCACTGTAGGAGAAGGTGAATGCAAAGACACTGTAGGAGAATTGTGGTACTGTAACCAAGGCGAGTAAAAAAATAGTGTTCTTGCTTATATACTCCTTTGGCACCAAAAATAAGTCCGTTAGGACATTAACATGGTCTTCAGTGTAACACTAGAACTAATAATACATATGAAAATACTATATCATTTCAAATAGAAGTGGTTAAATGTGATGAAAATGTTTTTAGGAGCACCAATCTTATGATGGCAATCTATATGGTTCTTCCTTTAGCTATTTATGGTCAAAGTTAAAAAGGTTAGATCAACAATCCCAAATGGACTTATGCTTGGGATCAAAGGTAATGTGTCCTTTCTACAATCCAACTTAATAGAGAACATACTTGTAGAGTTTCATCAATGAGGTCAACATCCAAGACCCCAGGAATAAAACCAACATAATAGAGAACATACTTGTAGAGTTTCATCAATGAGGTCAACATCCAAGACCCCAGGAATAAAACCAGCTCCGATTCCTTGAATCTTGTGTGGCCCTGCATTATGGGCACTTAATCTCATGAGTCCAAAACAAGAAGCATCAATAAGAATTTGTTGGTGCAAAATGGTTCACAACATTAAGATATCTTTATATATATAGTTCAAAAGAAAAGCCTGCTTATAAAGTCACATTAACTATTAATGGTCATCTGACAATTCCTATTTCAAAACACTGCTATCCGGATGGCATCTGTTAAATATTTGTCATTTAAAAATATTTCACAAGACCAAGACCTAAGTAATTCAAATAAAAAGAGAAACTCACATAGTTTGGTAATAGTGGGAAACTTAAAGCACAGTAAGAAATTTATACTAGAGTACACTAAAAGGGCGTATCCAGTGCCGTAGGCTTCCCGCACTGTGCGGGGTCTGGGGAAGGGTTGTCTTTATACTAGAGTACACTCATAACTAAAAATGATAATAAACTATGTATTTCGGAACACAATGGAATATTCAAGATGCAAACATTACCAGGTTTTCCACCATTTAAAACAGCACTCTCTACTGGCTCCACACCATAGAGCTAACATAGAGATAAACAAATAAAATCAGATACTTTATTCCATAGAGGAAAAAAGAACAATTATCAAAGTGATAGCTAAAACAGGGACGCATGCGTACCTTGACATTAGGATTTTGTTCTCTGAGGTATCGACCAGTTCCAGTTATGGTACCTCCTGTCCCAATACCAGATACAAGGGCATCAATCTTTCCTGATGTAGCTTTCCAGATTTCAGGCCCTGTAGTCTCATAATGAATCTGTATAACATATTTCAGCATGGGATCTCATAAAGTAGTTATCAACAGTAGCAACAGCATGTTCTCCAAGTATAAATGCTATATTGTGCTGCACCTTTGGGTTAGCAGGATTTTCAAATTGTTGAAGGATGTACGAGTTGGGTGTCTTTGCTTGAATCTCCTCCGCCTTTTTGACAGCTCCTTTCATTCCCAGGAGAGGGTCAGTAAGGACCAGTTCAGCACCAAAAGCCTTCAGTATGATTCTCCTCTCCATGCTCATGGAAGCAGGCATCGTGAGTATAAGTTTGTAACCCTTGGCAGCAGCCATAAAGGCCAGTCCAATTCCTGTGTTGCCGCTAGTTGGTTCAATCAACACACTCTGGCAGCAATTGACATGGGAAGCAAAATATTAATAAATCCAATATTGACATTCTGAAATTCAAACAAATCTAGATTTAAAGGCACAAGCAATAATCATTATGTCATTTCAGCTGCAGAATAATGTTAATGGGATTCTCCATCGAGGACTAGGACAGCTATGCTGTTGTAGGATGGAGGGAGAGCTATCCAATAATTCTTAAGTGACAAACTTATAATCATGCAGTCAGATGGAGAAGAGACAAAAATTGCTTCCCACTCCTCTAAAAGATCTGTAAAGCTTGTTTCCTGTACTTAAATAGATACTGATCAAAGCACCATGTTAATGATGTACACACTACACTACGTAACGTCTGAAGACTAGTCACGCCAATTTATTTATTGTGACATCACCATATGGACAGATCAGAAGCAGATACTTTTAACTGAAGCATCTGCTCCACTAAGGTAGTACTAGACTACTAGGCACAAAAGAATGCAGAATAAATTAATTCTGTAGTCAACTTCACAAAAATAACAACCACCAGATATGGGACATGCAGGGCAGCACATTAGATAACTTTCATATGCAGACTAAATCCGTTAAAAACGAAAAATGGCAGCAAGCACATGCTTCTGGATTTGATGGTATAAGACTCAGTATTCCTATTCAACATATATGTCTGAACTAAGGAAGTGGACACTGCAAGACACAAGTCATTTTCCTTCGAACAACAAAGGGAATGCTCGGAAAGGTTCATTCACCCACCATGCCTGGAGTGATCAGGCCCTTCTCCTCTGCGTCAGTGATCATGCTGTAGCCAATCCTGCACAAAACAACGACACACAGCATGAGTTTTCAGCTCAAGGTCCTGAAGGCAAAGGACCACCATGACACCTAAGTGACCGCAGATACACTTAAATGACAAGGAAAAAACTTGAAATTCTACTCAAGTAATCCATCCATCTGAAGTAGGAACAAAAAAACTTCAGTCAGAGTATGCAGGAAGAACCGATCTGTCTCACATAATCCATCCCTCGATGTACAGTAAAAGGGCGAGAAGGGAGAAAGCTTTACAGAAGAAGAGAAGAGCCCACCTATCCTTGACGCTGGAGCAGGGCTCCATGGACTCGAGCTTGGCGGCGACGCGGCCGACGCACCCATCTGTCACCTTGTTGAGGTACACCAGCGGCGTGTTCCCGATCAACTGCGCATCACGAAAGATTTAATTTTTCCGGGCCGCACACACAAACACTAACCAAATCCCCGCAGAAGAAGTCGGCGGAAATCGTGAGGAAATGAGCGGGCGCTCACCTCGGTAACATCCCTGGCGATCGACGGCGAGGCCTCTCCCATTGGGTCACGAAGCTGAAAAATCCAAGGAAAAAAAAGGATAAATCTTTTATCATTTTTTCCACTAAACAGACAGCACAATCGGCTCCTCCGCCGATTGGCGAGAACATCGAAGAGGAGAACCTACGGATTCGGCGCAGAAATCCTTGCTGCGGGGCCGGGGTTTGTCGAACTGGCGGCTCTTGGTGGAGTGGGAAGCCGCTGGAAGGGAGGCTCGGCTTTATGCAGGGAGAGGCTGGGGAGAGGAGATTAGGAGAAGAGGAGGTCCGGGAGACAGAAGAAGCGCTCCGTCCACGGCGAGCCGTGTCACTGCAGGTGGGCCCAGATCGGGAGGTGTCTTCGCTGCCTGGTGCACGGAGTCCGTCGAACGGCGTTCGTTGAACAAAATATAGCCGCCTATTTAGAGAATTAACAAAGGAAAAATAATCTAACCAATCTTAAATTTATGCTTTCATCCGTGATTCGCTAACTCCAAGACGACGACCTCAAATATTATGTAACAAATTATTATGGCTGAAGAGTGTGATCCGGTGAAAATAATTTTTTTAGTGGCTTATAGTAAACGCCACACTTTAACAATATCCAATAGCAAGTTTTTTTTCCAAGTAGTAGGATGCTGGATCTAAATAAGTTTTAGAGCTTTGAGTTCTTGTGTTCTAGACGATGCCATAGAAAATTAGGAGATGTCCGCTCTTGATCTTTTTCAATTTAAAATGTGTCTAGCACTCAAGATCGCGCATCACATCGATATCTCTCCCTACCTGTCTAATTAACTATGTTTTGCTCCGACCCGAATCAATCATGCCTTATTATATAGTATAAAAGAAACTCAACCATGCCTTCTTTTGATTTGGTTGTTAGACGATATAGTGATCATCCATGTGCGAACAGACAACGCTTGCACACGTCATTTCCGTAGACATGATCACTTGCTTGAAACACTCTCTTTTTATCCTGTTTCTCCTAAGCAAAAAAAGAATTATTTATACACCACATGATCAACAATAATGTTGCTTTGTTGGCTGTAAAGATATATTATTGTTGGTGCCGGGGACCTGCATGCAGCTTGCTTAAGCTTAGCATCTGGCTGCTGGCTCCTAGTCCTAGCTAGCTGCCAGTCGTTGGAATTATCGGAGCGAGGAGCGGTCATCGATGACGTCGCCGTCCGGCCGGTGCACGCCGGCGAGGAAACGGTCGCGCCAGATGTCCCCACTTGATTCCCCGTTTCGCCCACAGCATGGATGATCTGATCGTCCTACGCTAAGCAAAAGTATTTACTAATTTGCTAACAAAAGTCGTTCATGTGATCTGATCGATTACTTCATTTTTATTCCAATAATTATTTATTCTAACGGCAGTTTTTGTGTGTCAAAGAAGATTAATTACCGGTCTTCTTTTCCATCAGACTTGCATGTCCAGATATTATTTCGGTTTCATGTTGGGACTAAGAGCGTGTTTTGGTCCAAGTACGAATATCCAAAAATACTAAAATTTAGAACTAGTTCACCCAAATAGAAATGTTAATAGGATGGACTAAACTTTAGATACGATTTAAAACCTTCAGCAAATGCATAAGTGATGATACATGCTACTCCATTTGTCCTAAACTATTAGTCATTTTGGATTTTCTAGGTGCCTAATTTTTTCTACGTATCTAGATATCTATCATGTCTAGATGTATAACAAAATCAATGTATTTAGAAAAATCAAAACGACTAATAATAATTGGCAAAAGTCCGGTTTACACCCTCCAACTGTCGCAAAAGTCCGATTTTCAACCTTCAACTACGAAACCGGACAACATAGGTCATCCAACTGTCAAAATCGGGCAAATTTGACCCCTAGGGTGGTTTTGAAGGTGGTTTTCCATTTTGTGAGAATTAAGAATATTCAATTTTACACTAAAAAATTTATAAGTAATTCATTTTAAGTCAAAAAAATTATGAAATGGGTATCAAAAGTTTTCTAAAAATGTGACCTATCTATTGTCACATGATTTGTGAGCTATTCAGATCTAATTTTTTTATTTTCATAATATTTGGCTACTTGCAGTTATGCCTATTATTTTTAATAACTAAGATTCAAATGGAGCAATAATAGATAGGTTACATTTTTAGAAAAATTTTGGTACTAGTTTCATATTTTTCTGATTTAAAGTGAATTAGTTTTGATTTTTTTAAATCTAATTAGATTTATTTAATTTTTTTAGAAAATACAAAACCACCCCAAGGGCCAAATTTGCCCGGTTTTGACAGTTGGATGGTCCCTGTTGTCCGGTTTCGTAGTTGAGGGTTGAAAATCAGACTTTTGCGATAGTTCGAGAATGAAAATTGAACTTTTCCCATAATAATTTAGGATGAATGGAGCAGAATTCAGCACCATCCAAACAGGGTCTAATTCGTGCTTGTAACGACAAGGTAGCTGACTTGACCTGCAGGGTTACTTAGCTTATAGTCAAAGTGCTACATCACTGCACAGTCATGTTGTTCCAATCCGAACTTCAGTAGGGGACGGTGAGAGACGGTGAAACCGTTAAGCAACACCGATGGAGCGTTCTCCCTCTAATGCAGTCGTTTTTCATTTATTTTTTTCTGTACACAAATGCGTGTGCCGTCACAACCACACCCAAGCATTATCGCAACACGTCAATTGGAGCACTCTTTTTCCATACAAAGAGGACAAGAAGACTTGTACCGGAGCTAGGTGTAGACGACGACGCAGGACGTTGTTTGGTTCTGGTACGGCAGATCACGGACAGTGAAATATAATCCCGGATATTTAGATTCATCGTATATTTTTGTTGTATGAATCTGTGGTTGCCAGTTGCTTATCAGTTCCAGCGTGTTCATCTCTGACAGCCCTTGCTAATGCATGAGCCGAACAAAGAAAAAAGGTAAAAAGTACGCACGGACTGATTAATCAGGAGAGCTGTCGTTTCAATCAAAATAAACAGATACCCGTGAGGACTAGTAGATTGAAAGATAAAATAGAGAACAATTTGAGACAAAATAAAAAAATTGTAATGAAACGAGCGATCGGTTGCTGCTATGGGCCTCAGCGAACGAACGGCAGAATTCGGAAGTTGGGCCTCCATCCGCTCGGCCCAGACGGCGCCCCTCCCTCAGATCGAATCGCGGCCGCACGGTCCGCACCCAACGGCCCAGATGACCCGACGTCCCGGACGGTAAATGAGATCCCGTCCACCCGGGACCGCTTGCGCCGGACGCAGGTCAGCCGCCGCGCTCTCGCGTTCCGCCGCCACGGCGCCCGGCGTCGTCTCTGGCGACGAGACCGTGACGTTGAAGGCCTGCACTTTCAGCGTATCTCCCCGCTGCCGATGGACCCCTACCCCCGCGCCGCTTCGTCGCCTTTCTTTTTCGCGACCGTAGTGAGCACGTTTTTTATTAAAAAAAACAAATTACAAACTGAAACTTGTTGAGACCAAGCGGAGCTTGATCACACCAGAGCACAAAATGACTAAAAAATAGAGAAACACTAGAAACACGAACAGCAGCAAAGCAATACGGAGAAGACAAAGGGTACGACCCACACCACTAACCAGAACCCTACAACTGAATCTGCAAGTAGAAACAGCAACGTTCAAGATGCAAAAGGTCTACGACCAAACAACGATGGCCAAACATCCACCCGAGCAATCAATTACAGCGGCAAAACATTCGCCCGAAGCAAACTTCAACCAACACGGCGGCGGCGGCAAAGCATCCGCCGAGAATCCAAAAATAGGAGCCCATATCCGACGAAGGGGATGTCGAATCCGGCCTCTGGCAACTGGCGGCGCAAGAAGGGTAGAGGTTCGTGAGGTCGGGGAGGGAAAAGGAAGAGAGAAAGGGAGAAAGGGAGAAAGGAGGCAAACCGAACCAGCTTCGACACGGTCGCCGGCCGGCTGGGGCGAAGCTATATTGTTATTACAAGGTGCTAATGCACCCTATAAAATGAAAAATAGTGATTATGCTTAAATTTTCACCAGACTTGCATCCCAATAATTCAAACTTATGCATCCATGAAGTAAGCGCACCTCTCTTCAATTTGCTATAGCTTCACCGGCCAGCCGCCGGCGACGGCGACGGCGGCTGCCACCGGCGGTGGCCTAGGGGCGGGCTGGAGGGCGCTGGTGTCGCCCCCGAGTCGCCACAAGGAGGACTTCGCGGGGGTCAGGGCGCCGAGTTGAACGAGAGTAACCGGCCTCGTCTTCCTCGCCGCGCGCGTCCATCTTCGTGTCCGCCTCCACGCCCGGCCGCCGTGCCGCGCTTCCAGGAGAGCCGTTGACACTGTGGTGGCCGGCTCGGCGCCGGCCGGTCCGTCACTTTTTTTTTTTGAGGGGGCCGGTCCGTCACCTGAAAAGCGCGCCAAACAATTCAGCGGAAAGCCTGTCAAAATCTTCTTCCACGCAACACAAAGCTGCGATAGGTAGAGAAATGGGCTGTGGGCCACGCAGGAACGAAATTGGCCATCCATCAGCAAAACTACTACTCCGAAACGGGCTGATTTCGCGGAACAAATGGCATACTGTACTGGCGAAAAAGAAATGCGAATGCTTTCGTTTAATTATTAGGTAGAGTAGTCCCGTACAGGGCAGCCGAGCTGGCGCGAACGCGCTCAAATGTGGGGCCCGGCGACGGTGTGACGTGCCCCTCATTCATGGCGGCACACCCAGAGCACGAGGAGGAAGAAGCTGCTCCTACTTGTGTGCTGGCGGTCTTGTGTGCGGCATGCACACGCAGCAACCAACAACACATTGTTAATGAAATTAGTGGTGGAATCCGGCCGCCAGGATCTCTGCCTTGCAGGCGCATGACACATGCGCTCGGCAATTTCTTCTCTTTTTCTTATTTCTTTTACCCTTCACTTTCAGATAAAAAAGATTCAGTCACACGCAGCGCAGCATTTTTTTTTGTTTCAGAAGTTTGAACCATCGCTAGCTGATGTAATGCTGGCAAAGCACTGGGATGACAGGGACTGAATTAGTTGAAGCCTGAAGCATGAAGATCTGTCAATTTTGGTGTCTGCCAGAATTGGCAACCATCCATCAGACAGTAAGGTTCATCAACCTGTCAAGCACCTCCTGAAGATATCAACCGATGGGAATGGGATGGGCTGAATTAACTGAGCAGCGATCAATTTGTGGCTCTTTAAGACTTGGACATCATCAGAGATTAGAATTGGACATCCTTTTTTAGTCCTGATTTTGCCTTTCACTTTCAGTCACATATACCAGCAGTGCTGCATTTTGGATTTCAGAGGTTCCAATCCAACCGTCACTGATGCGTTGCAGGAAGGCACTGATGGGATGGACTGAATTATCATCTGCAATTATATTTGAGGCCCATCAGAGTTGGACACCATCAGACATCAACCTGTCAGGCAACATGCTGTGCTGTCAAAAGTCATTTGCAGCTGGAAGGCAGGCGAAGAAATCATTTACGGGGGTGATTGGTAGGCTGGATAACCTCTATCCAGGCTTATGCAATGCAACTTAGTTTTGTTTGGATACCTGAACAGCCCACTAGCCAGACTCCAGCAATGCAAAAGTAGCTAGCTTGGGTGGCTTCCTGGAAACGAAAATGAGATCCGTTTCCGCGCTATGCAGCCTGCATAAGACATTGGTGGCTCGAAGGACCGATTCGGCTCACCTCCCACCGCGTCCACCGGCGTCGGTGCTGCAGGGAAAGGACGACACAGCAGGCAAGCTCTTCTTCTTGCTGGAGACCAAGTTCCACTTCAACTGTTGGACACCTGCCGTGCGCCTTGATGTGTTCTGTTTATCGGTGATGAAGTGGATGCCTCCACCTCGATCGAGGGCCGACTATGTGCTACTGCGAAGCTGCGCTTGCGGGTGAAGATGCTACTTCTAGATCAAATGGACAGATTCAACGGAGCTTTTGATTTTGTGGATGCGGAGCTCAAGCAAAGCAAGGAAATTTTGCCTTTCCCCACGACAAGCTGCTGCATCCCGTCCACGGAAAGATTGGGCCGTTGCGTCCCACCAGAGCTCAGTTTGGTCATGCTTGAGTTGGATTCAACCTCTCCGAAGCTCGATTTGGCCGCGCTCGAGCTTGAATCGGCTGTGCTCGAGCTCGACTCGGTCATGGAAGTACTCGATTTCAGAAGCTCCTGATTTCTACTACATCTTGAGGAGCATGGCGGTGGTGCACCCCCCTGGCGTGCTTTTTGGTGAACTCTCAGCTACTGCCGGCGGCGGCAAGGGCGGCGCGGTGGACCCATAGCTGCCGCGGCTCAGTACTGGAGCGCTGGTGCAAGGTCACGGAGGCATCGGGCAGGCCAACCGCCATGGTCGCGAAAGCAGGAGTTGCAGAGCAGGTCAGGTGCGGAGGAGAGAGATCAATGGCAACTGGTAACTTCACCTCCAACTAATACAAGGTCACCACATCACGCTATGCACCCAACCAAATAGAAGTTCTGCACTGCAGGCTACCTTAAACCACTCAAACCAAACATGAACAACTTGCATTGGGTTAGCCTGGTTATATCTGGCCAGGGCTATTCCTAGCCTGGCTAGTATTTAATCCAACCAACCAATCACCCCCTACATGACCGTTGTTGGACTGCAACGAGGAGGAAAAGGCACAACTTGCAGGATAGTGACACTTGCGGCACCTGCTTGCAGCTTGCTCAAACAATTTTACACATCCTGACCGGCTGCGTCTATGCCCGGGTGGTCTGGTAACAAAAAAAAATGGTAAGCAAATTAGAGCATATACATAAGCATTGTATCCAGATTGGCCCTATTGTTCTATCTAGTTGCATTATTCTACCTAACTAATTAGTACTTACCTAGTTGTCGTTGCTTGAATACATATATTGAGGTGCATTTTTTTACATAATGAAATTTTTCGGCCTCTACGGTTTAGCGTACACAACATTCAATTATTGCATTTTTCCAGCTTCAATGGGGCTGTTCGGCTGATCTAGAAAATAGTGTTCGGCTGGCAGAATGAATAGTATTATGTGAGAGGAGACAAGCCAAGATAAGCCGAGACAAGCTGAAATTGGACAAGCCGAACAACCCCAATATATATTGAGTTGCATATCTGAAAAATCAAAAAATTGTCTAGATAAGTACACTAAGTTTGCTATGTTCTAAACACATTATTGCCTGAATAATGCACTGAGTTGCCTACTGCAAAAAAAATTGAAATACCTCGCCCTGATTCGAGATACGCGGTGCGGCTGCACGCACAGCCACACGCTCGCCCGCGCTTCGCCTGCGCCTGCTCCGCCCCACTCCGCCCATGCCGCTCTGACCGTGCTGCTCCGACCGCTCGTGCCATGCCGCGTCGTCGCTTTAAATTCACCCGCGCTACTCTGCTGGCGCCACGCCACCGCTCTGCCCTTGCTGCTCCGTTGCGCCTGCTCCACGCTGAGCCGCACGAGCCGCGCAGGGAAGGCGGCCGCGGGCATGGGGAAGAGGGGCGTCCGCGAGGTGAGGGAAGAGGGAGGCCGCAGCGTAGGATACGATAGGAGGGAACTGACGGTGGGAAGGGGGAGGGAACTGGCAGCAGGAGAGGAGGGAAGCAGAGGGGAGGAGAGAAGCGAGAGAAATAAGAAGGGGCCGCACAGACTAGCTGTCCGATCGCACAAAAGTACAGCCAGGTGGAATCAATTTATTACAGATAATCCACTGAACTTTATAGGAAACCATTTTACAAGGTGTACGAGCTTGATGAAAAGTCTGTCCAAGTATCTGTCGATTGGTCTGCATATTCATCAAGAACCTGAAGGTACCGTGGAAGTTGTTGGAACCGGGCCGCCGACGAACAGTGTGCCCGCCACACACCCCAGGCCGTCGGGCCGCGACATACGCGCCCGAACGCACAGCAGCGGGTTTTAGATCTGTTGGGCCACCACTCCCCCCAAAAAGCTAGCCCATTAGGGGGTTGCACCCTCAACCTACCCACAACTCACAATGTGGGACTATTCCCAACAATCTCCCCCTCACACATGGTGAGCTCCCCTCACGCATTGGAGCCGAGATTCCGCTGGGAATGCACTGGGCCGACCTGAGCTCTGATACCAAATGTTGGAACCGGGCCGCCGACGCACAGCGTGCCCGCCACACACCCTAGGCCGTCGGGCCGCGACATACGCGCCCGAACGCACAGCAGCGGGTTTTAGATCTGTTGGGCCACCACTCCCCCCAAAAAGCTAGCCCATTAGGGGGTTGCACCCTCAACTTTATAAACCATGCTTGCCCACCCACAACTCACAATGTGGGACTATTCCCAACAGAAGTGGCGGCATATTAACCGGTAGGAGGCCCTCCAACATCTGTACAACTGCTGCCATGGTCGGCCTCAATGACTCGTCTTCCTGCACGCACCAGCAGGCAACCATGCAAGCCCTCTTGAGCTCCTCCAAGTTGACGTCTCCTCTCATGTCAGCATCCAAGTCCAACAGCGCCTTCACGTCTCCTTCCTGAATTTTCTCTGCAACCAGCACCGGGAAGAACTTGCTGTCCATGTGTTGCTTCCCGAACTCCACGTTTTTTCTCCTCGAGATGATCTCAAAGAGCATCATCCCGTAGCTGAACACATCAGCTTTCGCGGTGATGGCCGTGCCGCTTATCCATTCGGGTGCCAGGTACCCGATGGTTCCCCGCATAGTCGTCATGACCCTGCTGAAATCCCGGCCTAGCAGCTTCGCCAGCCCGAAATCCGACACTTTAGGGGCAAAAGATGCGTCCAGCAAGATATTTTGTGGCTTGATGTCACAGTGGATGATGCAATCCCTGCACTTGTCATGCAGGTAAGTTAACCCTTTGGCGATTCCGATGGCTATTTGGTATCTCATATTCCAAGACAGAACATCATCATCAGAGCTACTCTTGAACAGGCGCCCATCCAGTGAACCATGTGGCATGTACTCGTAGACGAGCAGCCTGTGCTCTCCCTCGGAGCAGAACCCGAGAAGCTGGATCAGGTTTACATGGTGAATATTTCCAATTGTACTCATCTCTGTACGAAACTCCTTCTCGCCTTGACGAACACCTTCGAGCTTCTTGATTGCCACAACAGTGCCATCTTCAAGGACTCCTTTGAACACGGAGCCGAATGAACCTCCGCCTAGCTTATCAGAAAAGTTCTTGGTTATCATCTGTAGGTCTCTATACCTGAAAACTATAAGATTCACGCCAATATTATGTAAACCTTTGATCCTTCTTCTCCTACGAAGAAGAATTAAAACAGCCATAAGGCATGCACCCAATGCGAGTGCAGAGACTGCTATGACCACCCCAATTGTTCGCCCTCTAGTAGATTTGGTGCGTGGGATCTCAGAAGCAGGAAGCCGGATGAAAATACTGTCCCCTTTGTTGTCTGGATCTTGTTGCAGGTTCATCAAATCAGTATACCAAAAAGAGCAGGTGCCGTTGTAAGAGTAGGCCAAGCAAGAGCAGTTGTTGAGGCAGGCTACCTCACAGTCACTTTTGCTTGCAGCTTGCATGGTTTGTGACCCATCACCAACAGGTAACTTCACATTGTTGATCATGAAGAATCTATCCTCCTCATCTCTACTACTAGCACTCAAGCTGCACGGTAATGCAACATTCCTGGTGCACCCTCCAGTGTAGTTTCCCGAGCTCCACTCTGTTGGGCTCTGAGGGCTGAACCCCCTAAGGCAGTTGCACATAGAGACATTGTCCACAGAGCACCAGCTGAAGGCTCCGCAAAAGGAGTAGACGGAGCACGGACTGGGCTGCGTAAAATATAGCATCCAGTCTTGCTTCTGCTCCAGCCATACCAACCCCTTTTGCTGGCCTGATGGGTCAATCACGGTGCGGAGGAAGATGGTATCATCCTTGATGGTTAGCAAGAAGTACTCCTCCTTGTCATTGTTGACATACTCATAGGAGTATATCGAGTTTGGCTGAGAAATAACTGTCATTGCTGGTATGCCGCTAAATAATGCGCCTGTCTGGGGGTTGAACTTCCCCGGTGTGAAATACGGCCGAGAGTTGTTCCACATGAACAAGTACTGGGCCTCTACGTTTGGGTCCATCATGATTGAGTAGATGCCCGGAGATGGGTCCATATTGTTTCTCCATGAGAAGAGGCGGTTGCTCACACCTGTGACCTTGTTCCGTCCAAACTTCATGCCAGGGATCTGGGTGTCGGTGGGGTGATCAAAGCTTTGCCATATCATATTGGAGGTGTTGGATGCATAGGCAAGAACTAGGTTGCCGGTGTTAAGGAGCACAGCAACGACGGTGGTGTTGGAGGCTCCGGCAGTGATTGTGGTGTTGCTAGACCAAACTATAGATCTAGACTTGTTGAGAAGAACCAAGTTGCCATCAGTCCAGACAGTTAACACTGATGAGGCAGGGTTGGAGATGGGCGTCTCCCTATTGGCTATCCACACCGGAGTGACTTTCTGCACCTTGTTATACCATATTGCAATATACCATTTGTCTTGGGAGCCACCACCTATAATAAAAATAAAATTTCATCAGTCATCACCGAATATTACACATAATTTACTTTAAGAACACTACTAGAACAAAGAGCCTGTTTGGAGCTCGTAAATAAGCCTACAAACTAATAAGCATCCTACCATTACATGCTTAAATAAGTCTCGGACCTATTTGGAGCTGTATGCTAAAAATAAGCACTCATACTTTTGCTGCGAGTTTTACCCCTAATTAATGATGCTTATGGGTAAGGATGGGAAACGAATAGCAGATATCCGAATTATCCGATATCCGTATCCGTTTAAACATCAATATGGATATCCGTATTCGAATTTAATGTGATAGTAAAATAGATACATCCGAATCCGATTTTCATTGATTTTCTCTATCCGATTCCAGATTCATATTCGACAATATCCGACATTCCGTATCCATTTTCATCATTCAAAAACTATTTAAGAAATTATATTTATTTCTTACCACCCATATTATTAATTTTTATAATAAAGATATAATACAAAAGATTAAATTTACATTTAAATATTTTTATTTTATCTCAAAATTACTTCTATATTTTTTATTTATATATAATAAAGTTATTTATATGTTTATTGCAATATGTTTTTAGTTCTAATTTTATTTTTATATATTTATTTATTAACAATAAATAAATTACTTTTAACTAGATATCTTTATTATATTATTATACTTTAGTTTGTACACGTATAATGATTTTATAATCTAAAACTACTAATAAAGAAAATAGCTAAACGTTAGCTCATATATCAAGTCAATATCCGAATTAGAATCCGAATCCAAGACATCCATTTTGCATTCGTATCCGACAATATCTGAATCTGTATTCGTATTCGATTTAAAATGTGGTAAAAAGTACTATCCGGATCTGATTCTATGTGAATCCGATCCGTTTTCACCCTTACTTATGGGCTCGCCAGCAAAGGGATGGGTGGAAAAGGGGACACAGGTGGAAAAGGGGTCTGGTGGACCCCACCAGCAAATAAGCACAGAAAGCACACCCTCATGGTGTTTATGGGCTTACGGGGTGCAAAAATAAGCCCATCATTTCCGGCCAAAACTCAACAGTGATGACGACTTTTATTGCATTGATTGCCTCGGAGGACTAATAGTTCAATCTCACTATCAGCTCTAGGAAGCAACTGAGGGAGCTTACTTCACTATTGTTGGTCTGATTGGAGGCCAAAAGACTTATTTGGAGAGGTTTATTATAAGCATTATCTTATCTTATTATTACTAATTGGAGACTCCTTTCAAGCCTCCATGTGAAGCCACCTAGGATCTTAGGTGGACACTCTGGAAAATAGAGAAATTCTATAATTCTCACAAAAGTTAGAAACATTCGGCTATTTTCAACAACTCTAACTATAATATTCATTGGATCTGTTATCTTTTATAATAAATTATCCACCTCTGTCATTATAAAAATCGACTAAAGCAACCCCCTAAATATATCTCCAAATTATCCAACTCTGCCATTATAAAAAACTAAAGTAATTTCCCTAATCTTTGTGTAAATTACCCACCTATGCCATTATAAAAATAATACACATAACCCTCTAAATTTACATATAAATTTTCAAATTATGTCATTATTAAAAGTTAAAGTGATCCCAAAATTTAAGTCTAAATTATATAATTATAAAAAAATATTAAAGTACAATAATATAAAATTCTAAAAAAATCTAAATTACTATTTTTACTATTATTAGTATATTAGTTATGTTATTATTTATATAAAAATACTACCCATTATATGTGTCACCATGTATTCGTGTACCATGGAGATACTAATTCACAAATAAATCATTCAATTAAATAAATACATATAGAGGTGTGATGCAAAATGAATCTGCTGCAACTAGATAATGATAAATAAATATATGTATTTTAAAGTATGTGTTAGAATACTAATAGATGAAATTGGACGTGACACAGATAATTATAATTATTAGATATAAACTTTATTTTTATATTAGTTCCAATTAGCCCATGCAGGACAGCAGGAACACCAGTTGATAGGCTAGTTGAACCAAATAGGCTCTTAGGCTAATTATGTCGGCTTGCCTAAAAGCCCATCATCAATGAAATCGGATGGGGATTCTCTCCCCCGTTGACCCTAAAAATAAAAGACTCATTGCCATCACCTAATCAACTTTAGGCTGCTACCATCAGCTCCAGCCAAAACTCAACGGTTATGGAGACTTTTTATTGCATTGATCGCCTCGGAGGACTAATCGTTCTAATCTCTCTGTCAGCTCTAGGAAACAACCGAGGAGGGAGTTTACTTCGCCGTCATTGGTCTCATTGCTAGCTATAATAGATGTATGAGTCTGACTCATGTCATCAATCAGGTGGGTGTTGGTGCCTGCTTCTATGCTCATCAGCTCCTAGGTCGTCTGATATTTTATTCTTAAGATCGTTCAATTGACTTGCAAGTTAATATAGAATCACAAATTACTAAGTGACCATCTAACCATCAAAATTATCTTGATCTTTGCTTTAAATAATATACTGTTTAGTATATCGGTCCTATAATATACAGGACAACGACTAGACTACGATTATGATCGACTAGGCTCGACTAATCGGACCGATCGATAATTGATCATGATGACTAATCATCTTATCGGCATCCTTACGATGATTTGAAAACATTGGTCAACGATCAAGCGACAAAACAGATCAAATCCAGAACATTATGACACAAACAGAAGAAAAGAAAAAAAGACAATCAATCGGCATAGTGCTCAGATGGGACACGGATAATGAAGAGTTAATTAGTTACCTGCTTGGTAAAACCCCAGAGCGAACTTGCCACCCTGGGAGACCAACTTCTGTTGCCCCGAGAGCGGCTGCGTTGCAGTGATCATATCGGCAGCTCCAGCAGGGGATCCATGTAAAGAAAGAAGAACCAATATGACTGCTACCATGTAGAGCGCGCCCGAATGGAGAGTGGCCGCCATGGATGCCGAAGCTAGTCACCTTCGGAGAGCGAGGAGACCCTCTTTTATGGGCCGTGCTGCATGTGTGCTGCACCCCAGTGCCGAGAACACATGTTGGAGACATCGACAGTACTTTGATTTGTTTTTTTTAGGTCAGGAAGGAAGCATCCCCACCTGATTCATTCCATTATTATGTTATAGTACGATGGATGTTGACGGAAGTTATAGTTTAGGGCGGCTGCAAACAGAATTATTGAGACGTTGATGGGAGTAGCTAGAAAGGTCATGTAACAGAGAGTTGACTACAAACGCTGCCCAGGAATGGCGGCGCCGACTGCCCAGTAGCTGCTAGCCGCCGGCTAGCTCTTGACCGGGGAGCTGGCCACGCGTTGCCAATGATCGAGAAGGGTTGCCACCGAATAACAAGTAGATACAAGGATTTACGTAGAAATCCCTTATGGGGAAAAACCACGGGCGGTGACGCGCAAGCAATCCACTATAAAGATGAAGAATACAAGAGGTGGGAGCCAATAAGGATTAGGGGAGGCTCCAAATCCCCTCCAATTTTACTCTCTAATGGATAGATTTGGTAGATCAAAGCTTCACCCCTCATATTTCCTCTCTCTCTCTCTCCCCCTCTCAACCCCCAAAGGGGAAGAACAAGCCACCTGGGAAGGGGAGCTCGGGCTCCTATTTGGGCTGGTTTTCCCACCTTGCAAAAGGACCCTCAAAGTTGAAAAATATTACAAATGAGCCCCTAGATACCTAACCAAACATATAAGCTATATTTTACATAACATAGTTGGTCAAATGAGTCTCTAAATGGTGTCAATAGGAGCTGCAGCATCACAGGTTTGGACTACATCCATGGGACCTAGAAATCCTACAAGTATAGGTTCACAGACATCGTTAATCCTATTTATTATGTTGTTACACAATCACAAAAATCACGAACTATAGTCTAATAGGACCATGTTTCTTACACCATGTTGACAGAAGTTAGGCCGGCTGCAAACAAACCCCAGCAGCAGCAGCCACGACTTTGATGGGAGTAGCTAGACCGGTAATAGTAAGATCTTACATCGTCAATTTTGCTGACATGGCGAGGATAGAGAATGAAGGAGTTTTATGAGATGACAGAAGAGTTTTATTGCCATTAAACTCAGCCGGCACCGTTAGCTAGTTTTCAATGTTAATAACTGTGATATGAAACTGTGCATCGAGACTGGGCTAACTAATCTTGTGGCCGAGGAGCCGTTTATGGGCCGTGCTGCATGTGCACTGCACTAGTGCCGTGGTAGCACGAGCCAGAAGTTAGGCCGGCTGCAAACGAACCTCACCAGCAGCAGCCACGACGTTATGGGAGTAGACCGGTCATGTACCCGAGTTGACAACTCTGCCCGGGATCCAATGGCGGCGCCGGCTGCCCAGCAGCCGCCGGCTCTTGACCGGTGGGCACGCGCTTAATTTGCAAATGACAAGTGTTGACATCAGCTAAAAATTGTGGTGTCATGTCACATCACAGGGTTCAAAATGTGCTCAGTCCAGTCCATCTCTGACGAACGACGACTTGCATTGGATTCAAGAAGTTCAGATTCAAACAGGTGAAATTGTTCTTGGAGAAATGTCGATCAAAGATGACTATAAAAGTTGCCGCTTAGTAGCCTGTTATTTGACAACGTGCTTACAGCAATACAGCCTATCTCTCTCACACACAAACACGATCGCTATGGAAATGTTAACTGTTTTATTACCAGCTTTAATCTCGATCGCTGTAGTTGTAGCACTACTCCTGTTTGTACGAGCAGCAGCAGCAGCAGTAGTCATGACGATCAAGAATGCTGCCGCTGGCTCCTCCACGCCGTCTCTCCCACCGGGCCCGTCGAAGCTCCCGCTGATCGGCAGCATCCACCATCTGATGGCCACCGGCGGCGAGCTCCCCCACCACGCCCTCGCCCGTCTCGCCCGCGAGCACGGCCCGGTGATGCACCTGCAGACGGGGCAGGTCGGCCTCATTGTCGTCTCGTCCCGCGAGGCGGCTATGGAGGTCATGAAGGTGCAGGACGCCAACTTTGCCCACCGCCCGGAGCTGACGGGGCCCAAAGCCCTCCTCTACGGCTGCGCCGACGTCGCCTTCGCCTCCGGCCCCCAATGGCGCCGGCTGCGCAAGATGTGCGTCGTCGAGCTCCTCTCCGCGAGCCGGGTCAGGTCCTTCGCGCCCGTCCGGAGTGAGGAGACGCGCGCCCTCCTGGACAGGATCGCCGGGCAGCCGGCGGGCACGGCCGTCGACCTCCGGCCCATGCTCGAGGCTCTGAGCAGCGCCATCGTCAGCAGGACGGTGTTGGGAGAGACGTTCGAGCACAGGGGCGCTATCTTGAAGGAGGGCCTCAAGCTCACGTCGGCGTTCTGCCTGTCGGACCACTTCTCGTCCCTGAGTTTCCTCGACGTCCCGATGAGGCTCCGGCTGCGGCGCGTGCAACGTCAGGTCGACGAGCTCTTCGAGGACATCATTGAACAGCGCAAGAAGAAGCTCAGGCAGGAGAAGTCCATGTACACCGCCGAGAACATGCTTGATGTGCTTCTCAATGCCATGGAACAACCAGACATGGAGGTGCCAATTACCCAAGACAACATCAAAGCTGTGATCATGGTATATAGCATCTCTCTCTCTCCCAAAAAAACCTGTCTATAACCTATCAACAACTGATGGAATGAAAATGGATACGCTGCAGGACATGTTTGTTGGTGGGACCGAGACATCAATGACAACGATAGAGTGGGCCCTGGCAGAGCTGATCAAGAACCCCAAAGAGATGGCAAGAGTCCAAGAGGAGGTGAAGACGAAAATGAAGGTGGGAGAGACGCATCTGGGAGAAAATAGTGTCGGGCAGCTCAGTTACCTCAAGCTCGTCGTCAAGGAGACGCTCAGGCTGCACATGCCAGCGCCTCTACTAGTCCCCAGGGTTTGCAAGGAGCAGTGTCGTCTCGGCGGCTACATGATCCCAGCTGGCAGCAGGGTGGTCATCAACGCGTGGGCTATAGGCAGGGACCCCAGGTACTGGGAGGATGCAGAGGTGTTCCGTCCAGGGAGATTCCTTGACAGAGAGGTCGACTACAAGTGGACGAACAACTTCGAGTTCCTGCCATTCGGTGCCGGGCGGAGGATTTGCCCTGGAGTAGAATTTGGGCTCGCCGGCATCGAGCTTTGCTTGGCCCAGCTCCTCTTCTATTTCGACTGGAAGCTTCCCGGTGCCATGGCGCTTGAGGACCTTGACATGCGTGAGACATCAGTTGGTGTAACAGTAGTCCGGAAGGAGCCACTGCGGTTGATCCCCGTTATACACGCTCCTCTTGAGCTCAAGTGTTAGACGGTACAGTTGATTGTGTCACTGGTAACAGGATATAGGGGCTCTGCATGGGACCAAATAATAGTTGTGTCCTTATTCGTCTCGTAGTCGTAGCATAACCAACTATACTTCTGTTACAGAATCTTCTTGTTGTTATCCGCTTGTGTTCAAAAAATGATTTTTTTTTACTGATTTTGTATAGGCCCCGATTGTGTTTCAGCTTCTGAGCACTTTTGGATCATTGGCTTTCGGGATCTCCAAAGGTCAAATGCACCTAAAACTCAGAAGCTGAAAAGCTCATGATAAGGTGCTTCTGGCTTTCAAGAGCATTTGACCTTTGTTAAGGCATTGACAAAGTCACACAGAAATACGAGTTGCTTGCAATATGTAAATATGCAACTGTTTATAAAAAGATCATCTAATAATCGTTCATGCAAATGCAAATATGCAGTCATTCATCATCTTCGATGAGTTGCGCGCTTGAACCATGCACGAGTCCATTTTCACGACGCATCAGTGTGTGTTTGCCTGTTGCCAAAGCCGTGTGAGCTGAAGGAAATGAAGGGGTTGGATCGATGACACGATATACATTGAATAGCATCGTTAGTTTTTGCCGTGCTGACATGAAAAGATTTGTCATCATTTGAACAGCACAATGCATTTGGCCTGGGGTCTGGTGATATCGAAAATGTTGACCCAACATTTTTTTTTCTACAAATTTGTTTACTCATCATTTTTGTGATTCAATTATTTTATGTATGAGCTAATGTTCAATCAACATTTTTTTCAGATTTTGATTCAACATTTTTAGTGACCTAATGTTAATAATTAAAACAAGTATTTTGTTAGAGCAAATTGAAAGCAAAGAGTATAGTTTGACCACTACCTAGCTGTAGGGTGTCGATGCCACAGATGGGAACGTTGGAGCTAGGGGTCTAGTGGTGTCTAGGCTCCAGCAAATGAGCTCGGCCAGGTGCTCATTTAGGACTGTAATTTTATAAGCTTGAAAAATCGATCGTGTTGAAGCCTGATCCGAAACATTAAAAATTTATTATTTTGCACCGAAAAGTTGTGGATTGCCCTGTCCAACGCTGAGGCTAGCCTGACTTAATTAAACTTGGATTAAATGTTGTATTGAGTTATTGGGCAAGCTTGGGTACTGATTTTGGGACCCGAGCTCGTGACCTGCAAAATTCTCGACTCTAGTGCTGTCCAATTGTCGTGGTAGAAGGTCATTGCACCGCTGCTGAGGTAGAAGGAGGTCGTTGCCACTGCTGAGGATGTATGTTGCTAGCTAGTGATGTAGCGGTATATGTTGAGAAGGCCTGAACGGCAAACACGACAGGCAGTACGGTGCGGTGCTGGTGCGGGGGCTGCCATGGCCTTACCAAAGCTTGTCCACCACCTCAACGACGCTTGTTCTAAGTCTTGATGATGTCGAGGCCACCCTTCTCCTTGAGCCCGCAGACAGTGGCTGGGGCACATGTCAATCCCTTGCTGGATAAGATGTCAGCACCGGGCGCCCTTCCATATCATGCCACGGCAAACCTTCTCCGCTTGCTCAATCATGAATTGGGGGATTGCAATTCTGCAATGGTGTAGATGAGCTGCGACAAACGGATAACACTGTTGAGGGTGAACTGTCTGCATGTAGTTGAGGAGGCGGGCGCGTCAGTCTGGCATATATCTCAACTGGAATGGCCAAGGAGTCAAGCATCGCTGCTAAGAGCTTATTGCAGGAGAGGGCAACCATATGGTATTTTGGTTCCCTCCAATACTTTAGAAAGTCTATGGCCTATATGAATCATGAATCTCGACATCCATGTTGATAGTTATCGTTTTCCTCTCTCAAACGAACTTAGCGACGGCAGCCGACTATTGTCTTGATGGTTACTCTGTCATCCATTCTAAATTATAAATCATTTTAAATTTTCTAGATATATATAGTTTGGCTAGGAATTACAAGCTCTAACCGAGAGGGAGTACCATGTAAGAATACGTTAATTTAGTCGTGAACTAGCCTATCAACCCGTGCTCCCGCATGAGCTAATTAAAATTAATATAAAATGATGTCGATAATTATAATTACGTATCTCACGCTCTTTTTCATCAATTAAATATTCTAACACATACTCTAAAATATATATATATTATTATTTAGTCAAAATAGATTTCATTTTGCATCCCACCTCCATATGTATTCGATATATATTTAGCTGAACTATTTGTTTGTGAATTGATAGTCTTATCTCTTCCATCATACATAAATACATGGTGACACATCATGGGTACTATTTTTATATAAACAATATTATTAGTAATGATAGAAATTGTAATTTAGATTTTTATATTGATACTTTAATATTTTATTATAATTATATAATTTAAATTCAGATTTAGAAGTAATTTAACTTCTAATAATGATCTAATTGGATTACTTATATGCAATTTTAGGGGGCTATTTGTATTATAATGGCATAGGTGGGTAATTTACACGAAGATTAGGGGGTTACTTTAGATTTTTTATAATGGCATAGGTGGGTAATTTAGATATATGTTTAGGGGGTTACTTTAGTCTATTTTTATAATAGCAGAGGTGAGTAATTTATAAGAAAAAATAACAGATCCAATGACTGTTATAATTAGAGTTGTTAGATTGATGGCTAGATGTTTCTGATTTTTTATGAGAATTTATAGGATTTCTCTATTTTTTTTAGAGTGTCCACCTAGGATCCTAGGTGGCTTCATGTAGAGACGTGGAGATTTAAAGAAGCCTCCAATTAGTAATAGTAAGATTAGCGGCATTGAAAGGAAAATAGTATTTTTCAGTAATTGGTCTTCTTACGAAGAGGGCAAAGTGTTTCTTCTGGCTCTTTTTCTATTCCTCTGACACGGCACAGTACCATATTGTAGCATTTCTCCTAGAGTAGCGTTCTGCCACGCCGGTTGTTTGAACGAGCCGGCCGCGTACCGTGTAAAAGTGTCGACAACACCTTCTCTGGGCATGATTGATGTACCGTCACCAACATAACAAGTGGCCGCCCTATCACCTGCCGTCTTGGTGACCGATGATCACAAAGCATCCCAAAGGCATGAGAAATTTCATGACAATCAAGAATCACAGAGCATGAGAACTTTCATGACAACTTGTCTCAAACCAATGTTGGTAGATAGAGATCATGTATTATGGTTAATTGTCTGGTAACCGGAGCAAAGACAGTCGTCAGTAGGTATAGGTGGACTAGAGCCAACCACAAGAAGCTATGGGCACAGTATAGCTCAAAAGCAAACATAACCATTTCGCAAAAAAAGAGAGAAAACCAAACACACCTCGATAATGACAAAATCATAAAAATATAAAATGTTCAAAGAAATCATATATGAAACTTGTACTGTAAAAGATTCAGTGATGTAAAACCTTAAAAAATTACTGCCTAATTTTAATTGAATCTACTTAAACCCAACTAGTATCGGCTAATGACGACGCTCCAACTATATAATGTAGAGAACTTTTTTAATTCTAATCTAGCACTAGTAAGCTAGTCCGACGTAGTCGAGCTCCACCGACCCAGCCACAGCTTGCCGTCCTTCTCCGCGACGTTGCTCAGCGTGACGCCCTTGGCCGCCGTCAGCTCCTCCACCTCCACGCCGTCGGCGCCGATCCGGACGCCCACCAGGTGCTTCACCGGAGGCGCTGTCACGTCGAGCCGTGCCTTCACTCCTGGTTGAGCGACACCCAGTAGCCTCCCCTGGCATCGCGCCTCACATTGTCCAGGTACCCCGGCAGGTCCGCCAGAAGCTTGTACTGCCTGGCCTTCGACCACCTCAGCCAGTACCTGAACGCCTGCGCCGGCACCGTGTGCGCCACCACCACATGCGTCCTGTCGGTGCTCACGACCACGCTGTTCGGGTATGGCAGGCCGGCCCTAAGCACGGCGACCTCGTTGGTCCGCGCGTCGTACCGGAGTAGCCGCCCCGTCGCGTCGGCGTTCATCATGATCTCCATGTTGAACCTTCACGAGTACGTGGTGCTGTTGTCAGTGAAGTAGACGTCGCCGGTGGCCTGGCCGACGTACAGCCTCACCAAGTTACCGAGAGGGAACTCAGCTACACAAGTGAAGCACAACAATGTATTTTGGTTCCCTCCTTCAGAGTTCCATGGCCCGTATACACAAATCCTTGTCCTTGAGACCTTGACAGTGAAATTTAAGTTGTTCTACTTACTTGTAACTTTGAGTAGTGGATCCCAAGGAATGGGATCATATATATGATGTGATAGTGTACTAGTCTTTGGTATTGGCCACCATCCGTTGCTACAAGTCATCTAGTAATCGTTCATGTATC
Source organism: Panicum virgatum (assembly GCF_016808335.1). Classification (NCBI taxonomy): domain Eukaryota; kingdom Viridiplantae; phylum Streptophyta; class Magnoliopsida; order Poales; family Poaceae; genus Panicum; species Panicum virgatum. The sequence continues at coordinate 68,548,123 of NC_053147.1, forward strand.
ATTCATCTTCTAGGAGTATGAGCCATGAGTTCGTTTTCATGGCGCATGTATGATTGTGGTTGTTTGCATGGTGCCAATGTCGTGTGCCCTGAAATGAACAAGCGGCCGATCGAAGAATAAACAATGCACGTCTCCATTGCTTTTTTTTAGCACATGTCTCCATTGCTTTTAGTCCCATACCGGGGATCCAATCAGGCAGGATGGCATTCAAATGGGTGGGCCGGCGCAGGGAAGGCGTGCCGCATGACCCCAACATGCCTGCTGTGGCTGGAGCTTGGTGTGCCAATGTCGTGATGAAGGGGGTGAACGAGCACTAACGGTCCCAGAGAAGAAAATCTCCTCCAGCGAGCGAGACACCAGGGTGGCTGGATCACACAAGCTCCAATGTCGATCCCATAGGGATTGGTGGGGTATCAAATGTTGCCGTGCAAATAAACCGTTCCAGTCTTACTTCAAAAAAAAACGTGAATGTCGATCCCATAGGGATTGGTGGGGTATCAAATGTTGCCGTGCAAATAAACCGTTCCAGTCTTACTTCAAAAAAAAAACGTGAGCCATCCTCCCCTTCACCAAACTCCGACATCCGGCGCCCGATGAAGTTGAATGGAGGATCCCCCGTGCTCCAATATTTTATAAAACTAGTCTATCAACCCGTGCTCCCGCACGGGCTAATTAGAATTAATATAAAAATAAAATTAATAATTATAATTATCTATATCACGCCCTTTTCATCTATTAAATATTCTAACACATACTCTAAAATAAATAATTTTCATTATCTAGTTATAATAAATTTTATTTTACATCACACCTCCATATGTATTCGATAGATATTTAGTTAAATTATTTGTTTGTGAATTGATATTCTTATATCTTCCATCATACATGAATATATGGTGACATATATAGTGGATAGTATTTTTATATAAATAATATATTAATAATGATAGAAATAGTAATTTAGAATTTTATATTGGTGCACTTTAATACTTATTATAATTGTATAATTTAGATTTAGATTTAGGAGTAATTTAACTTGTAATAATAATGATATAATTGAATAATTTATATACCAATTCAGGGGTATTTGTACTATTTTTATATTTTATTATAATTATATTATTTATATTCATATTTAGAACCAATTTAACTTGTAATAATAATGACATAATTGGATAATTTATATGCAAATGTAGAGGGGTATTTGTATTATTTTTATAATGGCATATTAGGGTAATTTACACAAATAGTAGGGGTTTACTTTATATTTTTGTATAATGGCAGAGATGGGTAATTTAGATACATGTGTAGGGGGTTATTTTAGGCTATTTTTATAATGGCAAATGTGTGTAATTTATTAGGAAAGATAATAGATCTGATGATTATTATAATTACAGTTGTTACGTTGGTGACTGGATGTTTCTAATTTTTGTGAGAATTTATAGAATTTCTCTATTTTTTTTAGGATCCACCTAGGATCCTAGGTGGCTTCATATGAGGCTCCTTTAGAGCCTCCAACTAGTAATAGTAAGATATCCCCTTATTTTGGATCGTGATTAATAACGCAATCTGGTATTTTGCAAAAATCTTCCCTGCTTCGAGTCGGTATTTTACAAAATATCGATCTGGACTTACTATTTTGAATGGCATTCATACCTTTTGTCAACGAAAGTGGCCTTGCGGTGCCAGCAGATGATGGTTACCAAGTTCGAACGCTGAACTGAGTGTCCAGACATTAATTTGGTCAGGAATTGGCGGCATCAAATGCAAAATAGTAGTAATATTTATGGCATTTGCTACGGTACACCGAAATGACTATGGACCGTTGATCTTATAGACTATTACCTCTAATTAGGGATTAGATCTAATTTGCATGCATGATTAATATTCTATGTATTTTAAATCCAAAAATTAGGGATTAGATCTAATTTGCATGCATGATTAGTTGAGATCCGTCATCCATGCACTCGTCACATAGTAAATGTGTCACGATTAGTTGAGATCTGTACCATCTAATGTGCAATGACATGACATTTGGCAGATGCATTTTTTTGCCCCCTCCATGCCAAGCACGTCACATACAGGTAGAAAATTGGGTGTAACGATTTTTTTTGCCATGACATGACATTTGCCAACCAATTTTTTTTTACCAAACTTTGTGCCGGCCATTAAATTGAGTCAAGAAATATTTTTTGTCCCCTCTAAGCGTTAGATGTGACATCAAATTATCTCTTAGAAGCATTTGAAACAGCATATAATTTTTTAATTCATTATCATAGACATGATTCATACATCAAAAAATTATCTTGTGAGTCCAAGAAAATAGCACAGAGATGGTACAGAATAAGGTAAATCCAAATTTTGTGACATGTTATGAATTCTCTAAAACAAATTAAAACATGTGTTGCAATAGGAGGTAGGACTACAATTTGATGACATGTTAATGTTTATCAAATCTATCTATAAAAAGTTGAAGTAATTGAAACCCTTTTTCACCAAGATTAGGCCCATCTTACCCCTCACGGAGGGTTCACTTGTCAGGACAAAAGGTTTCACGAAAGAAAATGAGAGATTGGTTTCACTACCGGAAACGGCTAATCCATGACCAGCTGTTGAATCCATCTCCGAGATTATAGGAACCAGGCTAACAGAATCATGAATCTCGGGACGAACAAGATGCAGGGGTGGCGTAGGAGGCGTCGGCGGCCTCTATATGCAGTCGGATAGAGATTGATTTTATTTGCCTATCGCTGCTGGCAGTCAGGTGGATGCGGCTGGGAGTCAGGCGGATTCGGCTGGGAGTCATAAATTATTTCAATGTTTTAGATTATGTTAATTAACTAATTAACTAAGAAATGGATGGCTGGGAATCATTTGAGTTCTTACCTCATGGAAGGTAACCGGTGTACCGTAGCGTCGCCCTAAACGTCCTGACCATGTGAAAATTGTGGCCGACTTCATTCTCCAGACATTGTTGATGTACACTCACCAACATAACAGGTTGCCATCATATCAACCGCCACCTCGACCGATGCTGGAACCGTGTCCTTATTATCTGTAGAGGTGTTGATGATAGAACATCCCACCTGCGGTTGCCAGGGCAATTAGAGTCGGCCCTTGAAATTTTAGAGCCGGCCCTACCTCCGCGTGATCGCTGTGCACATCAAGTTGAGTGATGACGAGGCATGAGAAAATGAAGCCTTATTCCTCTCCGAGCTACTGAGTGTGAACTTAGCTACACAAGTAAAACACCTACACAAGTAAAACACAGCAGAGTGTTTTGGTTCCCTCCAATGCTTCAGAGTTTCATGGCCCGTATACACAACTTGTTGCAACACGTTGAATGGACATCCCAAGGAATGGGATTATATATATGATGTGATAGTGTAGTAGTCTTTGGTATTGGCATAGCATATATCCGTTGCTACAAGTCATCTAGTAATCGTTCATGCATCATTCATCTACCATGAGTACGTTTTCATGGCGCATGATTGTGGTTGTTTGCATGGTGCCAATGTCTTGTGCACTGAAATGAACAAGAATCCGATCGAACGAATAAAGAATGCACGTCTCCATTTTTTTTGAGGGGAAACACCGGGGGGGACGATCAGTCCCCACCTGAATCAACTTCCATAGATGCCGGAGAACCGGTGATGGAGAGTGCCGCACATGGCGCGTTTACATTGCCTTGGTAGGCTATTCGTGGAGTAAAGTACAACAGAACTTGGGGTAAGTTACATGGAAAAAACGTTTCTCCAGTAGTCGAGCTCGCAGCGCAGAGCAGCCGGTAAATGCCAGCGCCACAGTTCAGTCACTTCACGGCAAGTGATGAGCAGCCGGTGGAGGTTCGGAGGCATGACTCGGAAGACCACGTCATGGCGATGATTCCAGAGATGCCAGCAACAAAGGAGAATCATAGTATGCAGCGACCGAGTGGGAGCATCGGCTTGCGCTTCAATTCGCCAAAGGTCGTCAACGGGTGGGATGTGGGCTGGGTTCCAGCCAATGTGACGCCAGAAGCATTGGGCAAAAGGGCAGCCTATTATCAGGTGGTTGGCGGTTTCAGTGGAGCGGGTACAGAGCTCTAAAGTGTCAGTATCCAGGACGTGTTTCTTCTTCAAGTTGTGGCTGCATTGGATGCGGTTTTGGAGGAGAAGCGAGGCAAAGAACTTGACCTTTGGTGGAGCGTGGTTTTGCCAAACAAAGTTGTAGGAATCACAGACGTTCGGCGAGGAGGTTGCGAGTTTGTAAATCTTGCTGGTGACCAAACGGTTGTCTGAAGATTACAAGCTACTCCGGCGAACATCATCACCATCCTCTGGCTCCCAATCATTCATGGCTTGTTGGACAGCAGCGAGCTCGGAACGCGCCTGGCAGTTGAGCCGTGGCACAAGGTACTGGAGGATCTCGTGGTTAACAGTGTCGCGGACAGAAGCACCGTGTTTGGTCACATGACTGTATAGCACAGGGAACCTGGAACATAGGGGCTCCGCACCAAGCCGTCGATCTTCCTAGAACGCAGTTGTTGCGCCACATTTGACTGAGACTGAAGTTAGTTGGAGGTAAGCGGGGAGCAGAGTGCGGAGGCCATCCCAGTGAGCGCCTTCAACCTCTCCCTGTAGGGTGTGAAGGTCAACGCGTTGACGCACCCATGCGGCCCACGAAGAGTCACCTGGATGATGGAGGCGGTGTAGGAGCTTCAAGAGTAGGCAAGCATTTTGTACCGAGATCTGCTTCACACCGAGTCCACCGTCTTGTTTGGGGAGACAAACTTTGTCCCAAGCCACAAGGCATTGCGCACCAGTTGCAGTAGCCTGTCCAGACCAGAGGAAAGCTCTCCTGCGTTTATCAAGAGCTTCAATTGTGCCGGCAGGGAGAAGCAGGGCAGACTTGAGGTGTGCTGGCACGCCGTCGAGAACCGAGTTGATTAGGACCAGGCGGCCAGCATGGTTGAGCAGCAGGGCCTTCCAGCCGGAAAGCTGTCGATCAACTTTGGCGATTAGTGGGGCAAAAGCTTGCAGGTTCAGTTTCACATTGGAGAGAGGGAGGCCCAAATACACTTGTGGGAAGGTGTCTTGTTTGCACTGCAAAACTTTCATCAGCCGGCGCAGCTTTGATTCTGGAACATGCATGGGGACTATTGTGCTCTTGTGGTAGTTGATTTTCAGGCCGGTAGCATCTGAGAAGGAATCAAGTAAACTCATCAGGTTGATGACATCTTCAGATGTGGCACGAATCAGGATGAGCGTATCGTCAGCATACTGGAGGACTGGGCATGGGGCGTCTATCAGCGGGTGCCGGACAGAGCCACAATCCTTGATCAAGCATTGCAGCAGGTCAGCGACGAGTATGAAGAGGTAGGGCGATAGTGCATCGCCCTACCTAAGCCCACGCTTGCAGTTGATCCATGGCCCTGGGGAACCGTTGACGAGGATGGCTGAGCACGATGTTTGGAGAATCTCCAGCATCCAGTGTAGCCAGAGTGGGGGGGAATCCTCTTGCTTGCATGATCTTCATCAGACTGCACCAATTGACCGAGTCGAAAGCTTTGGCAAAATCTAGCTTGAGCACAATAGTTGGTCAGCGACGGCGGTGGCAACACTGAATAAGCTCAGTGGCGTAGATGAAGTTTTCTGAAATGGACCATCCACGGATGAAACCCATTTGGTCCGTATCAACCAGAGCCTGAATTTGATGTTGAAGTCAAGTAGTTAGGATCTTGGTGAGTATTTTGACAGGGCAGTTCTATAGAGATATTGGGCGGAAGTCTCCAGGGGTAGTGGCGCCCTCTTTCTTTGGCAGGAGCACAATGTGAGCCCGCTTGATGCTCCCCAGCTGAGTGGTGCCATCATGGAAAGCCTCCAGGAACCTCATGATGTCGGATTTCACCGTGAGCCAAGCAGCTTTGTAGAAACCTGGGCCCAAGCCATCAGGACCCGGGGCGCTGTTTGGATTCATAGCAGCAACAGCAGTCTTGGCTTCCTCTTCAGTGAAAGGAGCAATCAGGGGCGGACCAAGAGCAGCAGGTCAGCTGGCATATATTTGTCCAATATCAAAACTCCAGGAAGGATCATTCATTTTGCCCAACAAACGGGTGTAGTGAGCCGTCAGGGTGGCCATTTTGGCTGCTTGTGTGACATGCCTCGCGCCGTACATGTCAATGACTTGGATGTTGTTCCTGCACATCCGCTGGGAGGCGCGTGCATGAAAGAAGCTGGTGTTGGCATCTCCCTCTTTGATTGCCCTAAATTTACCCCGCTGCTTCTAGTGAGCGGCACGCTGCCGAACAAACAAAGAGAGGCGATCTTGACATAGAGAGCGAAGCAGCCGCTCGCCTGCACACAGTGAACGGTTTTCTTCCAGTAGATCGATTAGCAGAAAGAGAAAACGGTAGTTATTGTAACACCCCTGTGTTAATCGTGCTCGCTAATCCCGAGTTAATTCGCTAATCGTGGACTCAAGTTCGTCGTTAGCGCTAATTGCGTTCGCTTAGTAAACATCTACTTAGCGATGTTCGATCTCGTTTTTGACCTTAATCTGAGCTCCAAATCAACTTTCACCCGAAACGAAAGTTGTAGATCTTTTAATCCTCTACAACTTTTATTTTGGCCAAATTTCAAGTTGTTACATGAAATTTTGTGTTTCAGTTAACCAAAATCGAGTCAAAATTCCTTAATTTCGATCAATGTGCTCTCCAGTGCCTTTACTGTGACGCTCGCCGGCCATACCGGCGACTGTGCTCGTCGGCACCTCCTCCACGCGTCGGCCGTCGACGATCCTCGCACGCCGCGCTGCGCGTCCTTATCCGGTCGCGGTGCCATCTCCGTTTTCCCCCTTCCATCGTCTTCTCCTTCCTCGAGCTCACGCGGAGCCGAGACGAGCTCGAGTCGCTGTTGTTCGTCGCGCCGACCACCCCTCACCACTCCGCCTCAATTCGCCGCGCCCAGAGCCCAGCAGCCTTGCCGTCCATCTCCTCCGCTCCATCTCGTAGCCGTTCAAGCTCCACCACGGCCGAATCAGGCACCCCCGCCGCGGCCGCCATTGACGTTCTTCGCCGAGCTTCGACCTTTCCGTTGAGCTCCCTTGCCCGGCCATCCTCCACCCCAAATCGACCCGCGGTGAGCTCCCCTACTACCTCCTCTCGCTCTCTGACCCTTTCCCCGCTCAGTTCCGCGGCTACCGCCGCCGAATCGCTGTCGCGCCGCCGTGGCTGCGCTGCCGCCGCCGTGTGCATGCCGCGGGGTTGCCCTGCGCCCGCTCGCGGGCCACCGTCGCACGCCCCACAGCCGCAAGCCGACGCAGAACGCAACCCCCGCCGAATAGCGCCGCCTCCGCCGCCGGCCGGGCTGGAACGGCCGCGCGCCGCCGTTGCCCTGCCTCCGCGCCTCTGCGAGCCGCGCTATGCGCGCCGCCGCCTAGCGCCGGCCCCGCCGGACTGCCTGGGCCGCGGCCGCGCCAGGCCGCGCCGCTGGCGTGCCGCGGGCGGGCAAGGCCGCCGCCGCCGCCGCGGTGTCTGGCCACCTCGCCGGCCACGGCCTGGCGCGCGGGGAGCAGAGGGGGGGCGGGCCGGGCTCGCTGACGGGTGGGCCCCGGCTGTCAGCCCTCCCCCCTCTTTATGTTTTTCAATTTTGTTATTTTATTTCTATTCCGGCTGGAAAATTCATAATTGCCTAGAAATTCACAGAAAAATGCGAAAAATGCCAAACAAATTTTGTTAAGTTTATAAAATCATGATCTTCAGAGGAAAAATACTTAAGCATGCTTTTTATCAATTTTGCTCTGCTGAAAATTCGGTTTGCGTTAAACCTAGTTTATTTAATGTCGGTAGTTCCATGGCTCTAAAAATTATGAAAAATTCGCAGTGGCTTTCTCCTTTCATGTGTAGCCCACTGTAAAAGTTTCATGACCTGTTGCTATGCACTTTTGTGTAGATCTAATTATGTTCCTTTTACCTTGCTAGGGTTAGTTAAATGCTTTGTTAGCAGCAATTAATGTTGGAAAAAATTCAGTGGCACGCTTTATCGTTATCAAGTTAAGCCGGTAAATTCTTGTTGCTAGATCATGTATGAAAGTTAGGTTTTGCTTTTATTTTGCCCTAGCTATGCTTTTTCCTTTTAATGTGTTAGTTAATTGTTTCTTGCGTGTGAAACTTTAGCAAAGCGAGTTTCTGTCTCACTCCTTGCTGCTCTAAGCAAGTTTAGTAGTGTTGTTTTGAAGGAAGCACTTCAGGCTATTTTGAGTTGATCTTTTCATCGCATCATAAGTGCTCATGCATTGCACTGTGTTCTAATTGTTGCATGGCATATTTTATTCATGTAGACGCCGCAAATGAAGCTGTCCACGAGCTAGTTGCTGAGCCGGTCCAGGAGACACGAGCAGGAGAGCTGCAGGAGGACGCCATTGAGCCCGCTCCAAAGGTTTTCGTTAACCCCGCTGACCTGCAAGGCAAGCCCCGGAGCATAACCATAATTTAAATTATTCAATGTTTATTTAAGTTTTGTGCATTTATGTTCTAGGAGTTGAATGGAGCCATAGTATGCATGTTTTCCCTAGGTACCGTGGGCCTATACTAGTATGCAGGTGTCGATAGAAATGCTTTGCTAAATAGGATTTCGGTAGAAGTCGAGTGATTACTGTCACTCGCGAGTTTAGGATCTTGATCCCTTAGCTTTGTCTTTGATTTGAGTTGATGAGTAAAGGGAATTGGAGACCGAGCGGAAATGAGTAGGAGTATTGGTATGGAATAGATGAGAAAATGAACTTCCGCCTGTGTCGATTGAGGACCGTATCATTGTTGGCCCTGATGACCGAGTTTGAACAGTACTAACCACATGCCGAAAGTAGGAGGTAGTCGAAACCGGTAAGCTAATTACCTGATTTGCAACGATACTTTGAATCGCGACCTGCTACTCTGGGAGTGGAATGATGGCGGGTGTTGGATAGTATGTCGCCTCCGGGTTCTCCGGGAGTTCGCCGTGAGGGACCCTTCACCCGGGTTTTGGCAGGCGTGATTCAGACGTCGGGGTGACGATGGGAACAGTTGACGTGTGTGGCCCGACAGGGTTTACGCGTGTCGTGTGAGTTAGGTCCACCTTGCAAGGTTAAATCGGATCGATTCGCCGTCTCTCTCGGTTAAGAGAACCTTGGTCACTGCGTCACATCGTAGTAAGAAGTGGAATAAGTATTGAAAGGTAACGATGGAATGTTGTATCTGTTGTTCTGAAGATTAATCTGATCTACCATGTGTGCTCTAGATGATTAGGCGAACTTAGTTAATACTTGATATACTAACTGGAGTTAAAATATTGAAAGTAAGGATTCACTCCTAGCAGCATTTCAGCAAAAGAACTCCAGAGCCAAAAAGCCTTGCATGTCTAGGTAATGGGCTAAGTATACCCAAGGTCGGGTAAGCCTTGCTGAGTATTAGTATACTCAGGGTTGTTGTTGTAACCTTTTTTAAGCAGGTTGCGTTCCCGCTGACTTCGAGGAGGTCTGTGCGTCCTGGATTGGACAGCCGCTTCATCCTGGGTGGACCGTCGAGTGGGCCCCGTCTTCCCCGTGAAGATCGGGCAGGTTGGCATCGCATCGGTGGGCAGGATGTGGAGCTCACCTTGTATCGTCGTCGTAGTTATCGTATTGTATTTCGAACTCAGTTTTAAACTTCCGCTGTGCGTTTGAACTCTGTTGTTTGTATTTAAACCTTTTATGTAAAACCTGTGTTGTAAATTAATTTGAAGATTTCTGTATGCTGGTATCACCTGTGCTCGTCTTCGTACGGGTCTAAGTGCAATTGTGGTCCTGGAGTACAGTAGTTTAATCGGGATTTTACCCGACAGCCTGTCAGGTTACACCGTTTTAAGTGCACATTAACTTGATTAAGTATTAAGATGATGGTTAGTGCATTTAAGCCGGTTTAATTTGGACGGTGCTGCTACAGCTGGCATAAGAGCTCTAAATTGCACTGGGGTGATTATTGGTGTACTTAATTATGTTAAGTAACTCTTATCTTGCAATGATTTCGGGTTTTTCGAAAAGTTGACGCTAGATGCGCTAAGGAATAGGATAGATAGTTCGTATGCCCTAATTATGTTATGTAAGTTAGGTGGCAACTAAGTATCTATTTTATTCCAGCACTTCCAGCTTTTACTTTTGTTAAACCTTACTTCGGTAACGACGCACCTACGCTAAGGTAAGCAAGGTAAGCATTCTTGTTAGTCCTTTAGAATAGCCCACGTGTTTCATACGTGCGCGGGTCCCGTATGATGAGCATACGAGGAGGTGATAAGGCTCAATTCAAACGAGCCTGTCGCTATCTGCCGCCTGATATGGAGTGCGGATTTCATACCGTGTGATTGTGATCACGGTCATTTCATAAGGCAATGTTACGAGATGTAAACCTGTCATGCGGTTGGCCATGACCGTGACCCTTGGGACACGTCTACCCTTGGATGTCCCATAAGGCGAGTGTACGGGAAGTGAATACGTTGTTATGACATATGCAGCGCTGCCCATTCAGCGTCGAACGTCTGGGTGCCATCTCTATAGTGCATGGTAATGTATGTGTGAATATGTGGGAAACTGCCTATGCGTTACCCGTGTGGCGTAGGACACATGGGGGCCGTTCGTGTGTGCTGGCACGAAGGGTCCAGAAATGGATAATTATATCACTCTTGTTGTCTTGGTTTGTCTGCAGGAAACTAACCACGTAAGCGCGTTATAAAATCCTTGATCGTAGGAATGACTAGTCTATATATAGGGAGAGTACGTAATTGTGCCACTGATTGTCTTCGTATACCATATTTTGGTACTTGTTTGGGTGAGAAACGCTAGAACGTGGCATGCATCTTGCATCTTACATTCCAGGTTGTTGATTGTTTTGTTACTTTCGGTTGCGCTTCACAAAAAATTATTTGGATCACCATGTTTTTACTATGTGTTCTTAAAAATTTATTTGTGTTGTGTTGTCAAGTTAAATCTGTTCTTTTGAAAATCTGTCACTTACGTTAGCGCTATGTGTTCTTACAGATAGCTAGCTTCACGCACGTGATCGTGGACGCTGAGGATTGGGCGCACTCCAATGCCCTCCACACCGGCCACTTTCCTCGTCTGCTTGCTGGGCACCGAGCCCCCACAGTACTCCGGACACGAGTCTAGCTTGCTGGGCACCGAGCGCTGTCAGATGATCGTGAAGATCCCTGCGTGCCCCGCTCGCTTGGAATGGGACTCGTGGCAGCTCACTGTCTATGGTAGGAAGCTGGCAGACTCCTGGGAGATTGCAGCTAGGAAGGCCATTGAGGAGTTCTCAGAGAAGCATAATGCAGAGGTGATAGATACTCCTTACAGTGTGTTTCCTCTGAAGGATGAGACTACTCAAGCCTACGCAGATCGGGTGAACCGCAACATGAACTACATGATGCCCGACTACAACGTCAGGACAGCCCTCTCGTTCAGCTACTCTTCAGCTTTGGTCAACATGTATGAGCAGATGCGCGAGGAAAATGCGATATGCAGGAGCAAGGCTCGAGAGGCTCACCTCCATGAGCAGCACATGATCAGTACTCAAGACAAGATCAAGACCCTGAAGGCCAAGTCCAGAGCGAGGAAGATAAGGATTCAGGAGTTGCAGGAGGAGCTGGAGCATAGGACTCAGATGGTGCAGCTCCTTGAGGGGCAGCTTCAGCAGGCCCAGGAGTGGATTGAGGATGCCCAGGCTCAGGTGCAAGCAGCAGCAGACATGCAGGCCGAGGCAGCTGAAGAGGAGCCAGAAGAAGAGGAAGAAGAAGAGGACCTTGAGGAGATCGAGGGAGTGTCTGGAGTCGAGTCGGGACCTGGGACTCCGTGAGGACGCAGTGGGATAGTGTTGATTCTCCCCTTGCAGCGTAGCCTAACTGTAGGATAGTTGGGTAGGATGACCAACATAGTGCTCTAGGCTAACCTTGGGTTGAGAATTCTTTTGTGGCTCGGTAGTTCGAGTCATGTAGGATAACCCCTCGCTAGTATGGTGTGTAGCCGGGTCGTGCAAGACCCTTCTTTTAGTAGTGGTGTGTTCTCGGGTCGTTTGTGAACCCTTCTCTAATGTTAGTTTGTTGCCGTAGCACAGCTTGGTATTGTACTGAACCTTGTTTCAAATCAAGCAGCGTGGCTGCATAGTGTAAATTGCTTATGTTAATGATCTTTCTGGTTACTGCCTTAGTTCGTTAATTCCGGTGGTATGAGATTTCACCGATGAGCTGTGTTTTGGTTGTCTTCGAAGTTGAAATCTTGTTGAGGTGGTTTCAACTGAAGCAAGTTAGTTTATCTTCCCTTGGTGAACCATATCGCGAGGGGAAGGATTCATGCCGTGTGTTCATATTATATATGCACATTCTTTATTTGCATGAATTAGTCCTGATAGCGAAATGGCTAACCAGGGGAATGATTATTTTGCAGATGGGTGATAATCATGACAATGAGAATCACGAAGCACTGCCCCAACAACCTCCCTCTTTGGCTCAAGCTGTTGCGGCTCTTATCGCGGATCGCAACAAGCAAATGGAATTGATAAGGCAACTGGTGCAATCCCAAGTCAATGCCGGCAGAGGTCGACATGCTCCCCCACTAGCACCAGCAGAAATTGACTATGTCGGTTTTCTGGCCACCCAGCCTCCTCTGTTCCATAAGGCCGATGATCCCCTTGAGGCTGATGCCTGGATTCGCACCATTGAGGATAAGTTCAGCATCCTCAATTGCACAGAGATGGACAAAGCCGCCTTTGCAGCGCAACAGCTGCAAGGACCTGCGAAAATATGGTGGGTCAATCACAAGGCTCTACTTCCTGCTGGTACACGTCTCACCTGGGATGAGTTTGTGGCAGCTTTTAAAGCCCACCACATCCCTACAAGCTTAATGAGGAGAAAGATGGCAGAGTTCCTAGCCCTGAAGCAAGGGACCAACACTGTGCTTCAGTATGCTCAGACTTTCAATCAGTTATCCCAGTATGGCGGTTTTCATGTGGATACTGATGAGAAGAAATAGGATTGCTTCAGAAGGTGAGTCAGCACAAAGCTTCAGGACAAACTGGCTCTCACTACATGCAACAAATTTACCGATCTGGTTAATAAGGCCATCACGCAGGAAGATGCCATGTTGGCGCACAAAGCTGATAAGAAGAGAAAGGCACCTGCCGGATCCTCCAGCAATGCACCCCAGAGGTACAAGCTGGTTCAGACAGGGAATCAGCAGGCTTCAAACCGTCCTCCACAGCAGGGCCGTTGGGTCGCTAGACCACCATAGCAACAGCAGCAGTGGGCACCCCGTTTCCCGATACAGCAACAGAGGCCTTTAATGTTACAAGGACCTCGCCCCCAACAACTACCCATGTTATAATTGTGGTAACCTGGGGCACTTTGCACGTGACTGTCGTCTGCCACCTTGGCAGAATAACTACAAGACTCCAGCGCTGAGTCAAGGTTCCAGCCAGAAGGATTAGAAAAAGAAGGTTGTACCTGCCAAGACTGGTCGTGTGAACTACACCACTCTGGAGGAAGTCCCGGAGGGCACCTAAGTGATGGCGGGTACGTTCTCCGTTAATCACTGCCCTGTTACTGTGCTATTTGATTCGGGAGCATCCCATACCTTTATCAGTCAAGCATGCGTAGAACGACTCAACTTGCAAGAAATTCAAACGAAAAGACCTTATGCTATTTGTACACCGGGTGCACGGTTGCACACCCATCGAATAATTCCGAGTGTGTCCCTTGAATTGGGTGGAAAAATCTTCCAAACCAAGCCCATTGTCCTTCCAAGCCAAGGGATAGATATCATACTTGGAATGAATTGGATGAAGGAACACTGTGTTATCCTCGATACTTCTTCTCGTGTCATCCGGATTAATTCCCCCATATATGGTTCTATGGATATTCAACTTTCCAAGCTTGAAATCCCAGCCACTATCATATACCATCTTGAGGGAATAATTCTAGAAGTAATTCCGGTGGTTTGTGAATACCCCGATGTGTTTCCGGAGGACTTGCCAGGCATGCCTCCCGATCGGGATATCGAGTTTGTCATTGAGTTACAGCCTGGCACAGCGCCCATATCTCGAAGGCCATATAGAATGACTCCAAGTCAGTTAGCTGAATTAAAAGTCCAGTTACAAGAGTTGCTGGATAAAGGCTTTATTCAACCGAGCACCTCACCTTGGGGTTGCCCGGCTCTGTTCGTAAAGAAGAAAGATCACGGGCTGAGGCTATGTGTGGATTATCGACCTCTAAATGCAGTCACGATCAAAAATAAATATCCACTTCCTCGTATTGATATTCTTTTTGATCAACTAGCCAGAGCTAAGGTATTCTCAAAAATAGATCTTCGATCTGGCTATCATCAAATCAAAATCAGACCGGTGGATATACCAAAAACAGCCTTCTCTACTCGTTATGGTTTATACGAGTATTTGGTGATGTCCTTTGGATTAACCAATGCTCCCGCTTATTTCATGTACCTCATGAATTCGGTATTCATGCCGGAGTTAGACAAGTTCGTCGTGGTCTTCATTGATGATATCTTGATCTACTCCAAGAATGAGGAAGAACATACTCATCATCTTCACATAGTACTTCAGCGTCTGAGAGAGCACCAGCTTTATGCCAAATTCAGCAAGTGTGACTTCTGGCTGAAGGAAGTACCATTCCTTGGTCATGTCATATCTGCTGAGGGCATCTCTGTGGATCCCAGTAAAGTGCAGGATGTACTCGATTGGGAAGCCCCAACTTCAGTCCCTGAAATTCGCAGTTTCTTGGGCTTAGCTGGGTATTATCGTCGGTTCATCCCTGAATTCTCCAGAATTGCGAAGCCGATGACTGAACTTCTTAAGAAGGGTGCCAAATTCTATTGGAGTGCCCAATGTGAGGAAGCTTTCCAGAAATCGAAAACACTTCTCACTTCAGCTCCAATCTTGGCCCAGCCAGACACTACAAAATCATTCGATGTCTACTGTGATGCCTCAGGCACAGGACTCGGTTGTGTCTTGATGCAGGAGAACCGGGTGATTGCTTATGCATCTCGATCGCTCAAGCGTCATGAAGAAAACTATCCCACTCATGATCTTGAATTAGCAGCTGTCTTCCATGCTCTGAAGATCTGGCGACACTATCTTTTATGTTCATTGTGCAACATCTATACCGATCACAAGAGTCTCAAATATCTTTTCACTCAAACTGATTTGAACATGCGTCAAAGAAGATGGCTTGAGTTGATTAAAGATTATGAGCTCGAAGTGCATTATCATCCTGGCAAGACGAATGTAGTTGCCGATGCGCTAAGTCGCAAAGCTCACTGTCATTGCATTTCAGCTATACCATTAAGCGAGTCTCTTTGCTATGAAATGGAAAAGCTGAATTTAAGCATTGTACCACATGGCACATTGGCTCATCTAGAGCTTACTCCTACTCTTCGTGATCTCATCATAGCGGCACAAAAGCAAGATAAAGGGGTGAAGGAAATTCAGAGAAGACTATCAGAAGGAGATCCTAAAGTGAATTGCTTCCACCAAGATACTGAGAATGTGTTATGGTTCAAGAACCGACTAGTGGTGCCTAAGAATTTTGAGCTCAGAAAACAAATTCTTGACGAAGCCCATACTTCACGACTATCAATTCATCCGGGTAGCAACAAGATGTACCAAGACCTGAAGCAACGATTTTGGTGGACTCGGATGAAAAGAGAAATTGCCAAGTATGTGTTAGAGTGTGATATCTGTAGAAGAGTTAAGGCTAGTCATCTCAGACCAGCTGGAACTCTCCAGCCCTTGAACATTCCTGAATGGAAATGGGAGGATATCAGTATGGATTTCATCGTCGGATTACCTCGAACTCAGAAGGGTTACTATTCTATTTGGGTTGTGGTCGATAGACTAACCAAGTCAGCACATTTTATTCCAGTGAGTACTCGTTATTCCACAAAAATATATGCTGAGTTATATGTTGAGCGTATCTTATGCCTGCATGGTATACCCAAGACTATCATCTCTGATCGTGGTAGCCAATTCACTGCTAGCTTTTGGGAACAATTGCATACTTGCTTAGGAACTCGGGTGATTCGTAGCTCTGCTTACCACCCTCAAACAGATGGCCAAACAGAGAGAATTAATCAGATTCTGGAAGATATGCTCCATGCTTGTGTCTTAGCCTATCCGCAGAAATGGGATCAATGTTTGCCGTTAGCTGAATTCTCTTATAACAATAGTTATCAAGAGAGCATCAAAATGGCACCATTTGAAGCATTATACAGTCGACGATGCCGTACACCTCTCAATTGGTCTGAAACCGGAGAAAGAACTATCCTTGGGCCCGACATGGTTCAAGAGGCCGAAGAACAAGTCTGTCTTATCCAAGCCAACTTAAAGATTGCACAGTCCCGACAGAAGAGCTATGCGGATAAAAGAAGGGATCCACTCGTCTTTAAGGTCGGTGACCACGTCTATCTGAAAGTCTCACCTTGGAAAGGCATGCAAAGGTTTGGAATAAAAGAAATGCTAGCTCCCCGCTACATAGGTCCCTATCCAATTGTGGAACAATGCGGTCCTGTGGCTTATCGGTTGAATCTTCCAGCAAATCTTTCTGCAGTTCATGACATCTTCCATGTATCACAACTCAGAATGTGCCTTAGAGTTCCGACTGAAGTTGTTGAAAGTGACTCGATTCAATTAGAGTCTGATCTCACTTATCTTGAGCATCCTATCAAGATTATTGATCGCAAGGATCGAGTTACTCGTCGCACCACCAACCGATTCTACAAAGTTCAATGGAGCAATCACTCCTAAGAAGAAGCTACTTGGGAGAAAGAGGAATTTCTAAGGTCCAAGTATCCAGACTTTTTAAACGCTCATCCAGGTAATTCGCCTTCGAACCTACTCACCTGTCTTTATTCCTTTATGCCTGAATCTCGGGACGAGATTCTTTTAAGGGGGGGGAAGGCTGTAACACCCCTCCGAAGAAGAAGCTACTTGGGAGAAAGAGGAATTTCTAAGGTCCAAGTATCCGGACTTTTTAAACGCTCATCCAGGTAATTCGCCTTCGAACCTACTCACCTATCTTTATTCCTTTATGCCTGAATCTCGGGACGAGATTCTTTTAAGGGGGGAAGGCTGTAACACCCCTATGTTAATCGTGCTCGCTAATCCCGAGTTAATTCGCTAATCGTGGACTCAAGTTCGTCGTTAGCGCTAATTGTGTTCGCTTAGTAAACATCTACTTAGCGATGTTCGATCTCGTTTTTGTCCGTAATCTGAGCTCCAAATCAACTTTCGCTCGAAACAAAAGTTGTAGATCTTTTAATCCTCTACAACTTTTATTTTGGCCAAATTTCAAGTTGTTACATGAAATTTTGAGTTTCAGTTAACCAAAATCGAGTCAAAATTCCTTAATTTCGATCACTGTGCTCTCCAGTGCCTTTACTGTGACGCTCGCCGGCCATACCGACGACTGTGCTCGTCGGCGCCTCCTCCACGCATCGGCCGTCGACGATCCTCGCACGCCGCGCTGTGCGTCCTTATCCGGTCGCGGTGCCATCTCCATTTTTCCCCTTTCCATCGTCTTCTCCTTCCTCGAGCTCACGTGGAGCCGAGACGAGCTCGAGTCGCCGTCGTTCGTCGCGCCGACCAACCCTCACCACTCCGCCTCGATTCGCCGCAACCAGAGCCCAGCAGCCTTGCCGTCCATCTCCTCCGCTCCATCCCGTAGCCGTTCAAGCTCCACCACGGCCGAATCAGGCACCCCCGCCGCGGCCGCCATTGACGTTCTTCGCCGAGCTTCGACCTTTCCGTTGAGCTCCCTTCCCCGGCCATCCTCCGCCCCAAATCGACCCGCGGTGAGCTCCCCTACTACCTCCTCTCGCTCTCCGACCCTTTCCCCGCTCAGTTCCGCGGCTACCGCCGCCGAATCGCTGTCGCGCTGCCGTGGCTGCGCCGCCGCCGCCGCGTGCACGCCGCGGGGTTGCCCTGCGCCCGCTCGTGGGCCACCGTCGCGCGCCCCACAGCCGCAAGCCGCCGCAGACCGCAACCCCCGCCGCCTCCACCGCCGGCCGGGCCGGAACGGCCGCGCGCCGCCGTTGCCCTGCCTCCGTGCCGCTGCGAGCCGCGCTGCGCGCGCGCCCTGCCACGCCGTCGCCTAGCGCCGGCCCCGCCGGGCTGCCTGGGCCGCGGCCGGGCCAGGCCGCTGCCGCCGCCGCGGTGTCTGGCCGCCTCGCCGGCCACGGCGTGGCGCGCGCGGAGCAGAGGAGGGGGGCGGGCCGGGCTCGCTGACGGGTGGGCCCCGGCTATGAGCCCCCCCTCTTTATGTTTTTCAATTTTGTTATTTTGTTTCTATTCCGGGTGGAAAATTCATAATTGCCTAGAAATTCACAGGAAAATGCCAAAAATGCCAAACAAATTTTGTTAGGTTTATAAAATCATGATCTTCAGAGGAAAAATACTTAAGCATGTTTTTTATCACTTTTGCTCTGCTGAAAATTCGGTTTGCGTTAAACCTAGTTTATTTAATGTCGGTAGTTCCATGGCTCTAAAAATTATGAAAAATTCACAGTCGCTTTCTCCTTTCATGTGTATCCCACTGTAAAAGTTTCATGACCTGTTGCTATGCACTTTTGTGTAGATCTAATTATGTTCCTTTTACCTTGCTAGGGTTAGTTAAATGCTTTGTTAGCAGCAATTAATGTTGGAAAAAATTCGGTGGCACGCTTTATCGTTATCAAGTTAAGCTGGTAAATTCTTGTTGCTAGATCATGTATGAAAGTTAGGTTTTGCTTTTATTTTGCCCTAGCTATGCTTTTTCCTTTTAATGTGTTAGTTAATTGTTTCTTGCGTGTGAAACTTTAGCAAAGCGAGTTTCTGTCTCACTCCTTGCTGCTCTAAGCAAGTTTAGTAGTGTTGTTTTGAAGGAAGCACTTCAGGCTATTTTGAGTTGATCTTTTCATCGCATCATAAGTGCTCATGCATTGCACTGTGTTCTAATTGTTGCATGGCATATTTTATTCATGTAGACGCTGCGAACGAAACTGTCCACGAGCTAGTTGCTGAGCTGGTCTAGGAGACACGAGCAGGAGAGCAGCAGGAGGATGCCGTTGAGCCCGCTCCAGAGGTTTTCGTTAACCCCGCTGACCTGCAAGGCAAGCCCCGGAGCATAACCATAATTTAAATTATTCAATGTTTATTTAAGTTTTGTGCATTTATGTTCTAGAAGTTGAATGGAGCCATAGTATGCATGTTTTCCCTTGGTACCGTGGGCCTATACTAGTATGCAGGTGTCGATAGAAATGCTTTGCTAAATAGGATTTCGGTAGAAGTCGAGTGATTACTGTCACTCGCGAGTTTAGAATCTTGATCCCTTAGCTTTGGCTTTGATTTGAGTTGATGAGTAAAGGGAATTGGAGACCGAGCGGAAATGAGTAGGAGTATTGGTATGGAATAGATGAGAAAATGAACTTCCGCGTGTGTCGATTGAGGACCGTATCGTTGTTGGCCCTGATGACCAAGTTTGAACAGTACTAACCACATGCCGGAAGTAGGAGGTAGTCGACACCGGTAAGCTATTTACCTGATTTGCAACGATACTTTGAATCGCGACCTGCTACTCTGGGAGTGGAATGATGGCGGGTGTTGGATAGTATGTCGCCTCCGGGTTCTCCGGGAGTTCGCCGTGAGCGACCCTTCACCCGGGTTTTGGCAGTCGTGATTCAGACGTCGGGGTGATGATGGGAACAGTTGACGTGTGTGGCCCGACGGGGTTTACGCGTGTCGTGTGAGTTAGGTCCACCTTGCAAGGTTAAATCGGATCGATTCGCCGTCTCTCTCGGTTAAGAGAACCTTGGTCACTGTGTCACATCGTAGTAAGAAGTGGAATAAGTATTGAAAGGTAACGATGGAATGTTGTATCTGTTGTTCTGAAGATTAATCAGATCTACCATGTGTGCTCTGGATGATTAGGCGAACTTAGTTAATACTTGATATACTAACTGGAGTTAAAATATTGAAAGGATTCACTCCTAGCAGCATTTCAGCAAAAGAACTCCTGAGCCAAAAAGCCTTGCATGTCTAGGTAATGGGCTAAGTATACCCAAGGTCGGGTAAGCCTTGCTGAGTATTAGTATACTCAGGGTTATTGTTGTAATCTTTTTTAAGCAGGTTGTGTTCCCGCTGACGTCGAGGAGGTCTGTGCGTCCTGGATTGGACAGCCGCTTCCTCCTGGGTGGACTGTCGAGTGGGCCCGTCTTCCCCGTGAAGATCGGGCAGGTTGGCATCGCATCGGTGGGCAGGATGTGGAGCTCACCTTGTATCGTCGTCGTAGTTATCGTATTGTATTTCGAACTCAGTTTTAAACTTCCGCTGTGCGTTTGAACTCTGTTGTTTGTATTTAAACCTTTTATGTAAAACCTGTGTTGTAAATTAATTTAAAGATTTCTGTAAGCTGGTATCACCTCACTACACCAGCTGCAATTTTCTACGAGAGCCAAAGTAATATGCAAGAGTGCTATCACGTACAAAAAAAATAGTAGGCAACAGGCCTCTCACTTATAATACCATCGACAATACTGTTGTAGTTGATGTTAACACGTGTGACTGTCCTGTCGGGTTTGTTTTCCTTGACCGCACCCCCCCCCCCCCCATGAATCATGCTGTGACAATGCTGTTGCGTATTCTGTTCTTACAATTGACAGGCCTGTTGTAGTTGCGGGAGCTACAGAAACCTTTGATTCAATCTTACAAAATATAAATCGGCTGCACGTGCTTCCGGAGGGGATCGAACAAGCAACCTATCGCTGGAGCCCGATACCCTCACCACGACGCTATCATAATGTGGGTGACCTCGACATAGAAATTATTTTATTTTAACAAGCTGAACAGGCATTCCAATTAGTCAGGCCAAAGCAAAGAGGATTTACTCTTAGATTATCTAAGCATTAAACTTTTTATTATTTATTTACATCTGTGTCTTAATTAGTAAAGCTGAAATTCCAAATATGCTATATTAGACCTAATTTGAACCTATTAGAATATTTTCGTAAATTTAATGTTGCTTTTATAAATCTACTTTGTATATTTAGATGTTTTAAGTGAAAAGTTGAACCATGATATTTATATATATTTTAAATCTTTTAAAATTCTCATGTGATGAAGAACTCTTAACTTTCATTTTTTTTGTTAATTTTGAACATTTTAGAATTTGGTTTGGCGGTCTATGGACCCAGTCTGAAACTGCTCGATGTTAGCCTGTCCACACCTGCTATAGGGCCGAGCCTAGTAAGAGGAAACTAGATTCGAAATAATTTCAGGCCAGCCCCAGCCCGATCCGACTATTTATTATTTGAATTATTTTCAACTAAAATAGAGTGAAACCTCTAGGGTGTGGTGTCGTTATTTTTACCGCCAGCTTACCTAGGGATACTTCAAAGTAGGAGATTGTTTGGTGAGGAATTGCCGTATCTGGAATTGAGCGTAAAACGTAATATCCTACGTTATATTTGCAATGTTGTATATTGCGCTCTACGCTTGGGTGTTGAGTTGCCCTACTTTAGGCTTGAGCTGATTCTGCCGATTTAAGTACCCCTGCCATCCTTTATATACTCTAAGGGTGGGATACTAGTCGATTACATGCTAGTAGTTAGGGTAGAGTTTTTGTAGGATTATATATGAATCCTAATTGGAGTCTGACTTTCTATCTTCCTTGCAGATAGTTTCATTGTGATACTCGGAGATCTATCTCTAACATGTGGTCCAGCATGAAAAATAACGCTCATGTCTATGTGTGAGTGAGTGCGTGTGTGAGATGCGTGCGCGTGTGTGAAGGTTTAGTATGTTTGAAAAATGATTGAATTATTGAATTGAAATTATCATTGCAAGATTCACAAACTATTTGTAACGCATGAATTTAACACGAATTTTTGGTTAAATTTACTTGAGCGATACAAATCCTATCGCACTAGACAATATAATATTCCTTTTGCATTAAACTGTTTCACCTATATGTTTATGCAACCATGTATCCTTCTAGAAAATTATTAATAGCTGTATAGACAGGAAAGATAGATCCAACTCCAATGTCCCTGGCAACATATTATTAAACTTGGACTCCAACTCACAGATTCGGGGTGAAAAAACTTTAGCAAAAGCAGAGACACGAGAGAAACCACACCCATATCCTTGTGGATGGCGCCAATTGCTAGCGATACAGGGCAATGGAGCACCAATTTCCTCTATTCCCTGCCAAAATAAATCTCGTTTCCATCCCTAAGAGTTGTGCTCCGAGGGTTTAGGGATACTAACCGCTGTTCCCCGTATATGTGAAGGAAATTTTCTTTTCCCTCCCTGAGCCGCCCCCCAGAAGTCCTCGAGGTAAGGGACATAAGGGTTTCTTAGAATCGCAACTCTCATCGTCGCACCCTTTGACTCTACCCTGACTCGCATTGGTGGCGCCTGCGAGGAGATCATCTTCAGTTTTTTTGTCCCGATTGGGTTGATTGCAGGGAGGCGCTGCTTTTTTCCCTCGCTTGGGTTGATTGCAAGGAGGCACTTTCCTTCCATTGTCCGTCACAGCCACATACTGATTGGAGTTTAGGTGCGTTCCTGAAGTAATTGTTTGATCGAATCCTTTTCTTCTTGGGCATTTGGTGAATTCTTGTAGCGAGGTATTATTAGATCCTTGTGAATATACAAAATCTCCATTAATTAGATTTCTTTTTCTTGACAGTGATGAATTAAATCTGTGCATCAACATATCTAAGTTTTGATAGTTTGTTTGTGTGTAACTTTTACTCTTAAATACAGGCAGATATCAACTGCACATACTTGTTGACCCCATCTCTGAATTTGATCACTCGAAGGTCGCTGGGCATCATGTGAGTAAATCTGCCACACAATTGTGTTTTTTTACTAGTACAAATTTGGCATATGCATAACTTCAGATTCTAGTGGCATTTTGACTAGCTGGGATAGAGTTTAGGTTTTCTTCCCCACCATAATGCAGTTGTATTGGACTTAACCTTACTGCTACCTTTGAATTATTTTTATTAATTAATTTTGGAAATTTTACTATTTATGCACATAGAGCAACATTGGACATTTGTTATTATTAATTTCATCCAAATGTTAGATTTGCAAATAACAGAAGCACCTATGAGCAGGGATCATAGGTGGATGTATGATGATTGGAGTGTTAGTGGTCCTAATTCAAATTGGTGCAAAAAAGCACAAGAATTTGTCAATCTAGCATTTTCTCGTCCAAGTGCTAATAGTGAAGGAGTGCATTGTCCATGCAACAAGTGTGGTAACTTTAAGAAGCAGAATGAATACAACCTTTCACATCACTTAGTAAAGAATGGTTTTGTGCAAAATTATTTTGTCTGGACATATCATGGGGAGACTGCCCCAGCAGATGAAGAGTTTGATGATAGGGACCACCTAAATGATATGCTACATGATTTTGCTGATGCTAACCATGCTCAAGAAGCTATGGATGAAGCTGAAGAATTTTACAACTTGTTGGAAGCCTCTGAAAAACCAGTCCATGATCACACTAAAGAAACAACCCTCTCTGCAGTAACCCGTTTGATAAATTTCAAGTCTCAATTTAATATTTCTGCAGCTGGTTACAATACACTGATGAAGTTGATATGTGATCTCCTTCCAGAAAATTCAGTGATTCCAAAAAACTTTAATGAATCAAAGAAAATGCTAAGTACACTACTAGAATCTAAATAATACCCGAGCGTTTTAATACAGTCTGCCATTAACATGTACAGTCGGGAAAGCAAATAGCCAAGAGTATACCGTCGGCCATTTCCCCTCGGCCATCCTTGGTCGGGCATTCGACCAATAGCTGACGGGATGTCGGCCACTGAGTTCCCAACGGGAAAAACCCAACGGTACATTGTTGGCCATTTTATGACCAGGCTAATAGGTATACGAACAATCATTTCATTTCCTGATGGTTTCAATACTCTCGGCATTTGGTCCAAATTTTTAAAATAAAAATATTCTGAACCTTTTAATTTCATATATTACTTATTTTATTTGTTTTGATGTTTGAGACATTCTGTTGTGGCATTCAATTGTCATGCTCCTGCGTATATTCTGGACATAGGGGAATAGAATACTAAAATGATATAACACTGCTGGAATAAACTTCTCTGCTACATTTGATAAGGTGTAACTTTCATACAATCAAACGTATCTCTTGTTAAGTGAAAGAAATAATACACAAGTAGGTAAGTACATTTGCCAGATAGTAGTATACAAAATCTACAGAGATAAACACAAATCTATAATTTAAGCTGCTCCTTCTATGAATTGTAGAATCCTTTGTGCTTTTATCCCGTCTCCATTTGGGACAGATTAATCTGGATTCGGAGGGAAGTAACAATATCAGATTAGACCTCAAACTGATCTGCGGAGAATGAAGTAATTGGAATAAGAGATTCGGGAGAAGAGGTAGAAAAAATATTGTATTAGATTATAATAATATGCATACGAAAGCTGCTCTCACCATTCAAGATACGCGTACCCATGTCCCATCTATATAACATGACGCAAGCACCTAGATCTCAATTCTCAAATGCCCTTGTCTCCCATATGTATCTATGCATGACGCTCCTCTCGAACGAGACATCCGGCCAACCGACTGCATCTGCAGACTAGTAATTAATGAGGAAAGTGATACAGATCAGACTTCCGATTCCTGATGCAGTGAGGCTAGAATTGGATACCTGCAGTTGCAGTGAAAGCAGTGGACGTCGTCCTCCTTGCAATGATGGCGCCGGCTCCCGCTACAACGATACTGCTCGGTCGATTTTCAATATGCACGAGCGGCGGCGGCGGCCAGATCTGTAATCGTAGCTTGGTTGTTTGTCTTGCGCGGTGGCTTTCAGATCTGTAATGTGTTAATAACTAAGAGAGGGTCAGTGGTAACCACCACATTTTATCCTCGACGTGGGCATTGGGCTTATCCTGGAGTCTGCTACCTAGTTACCAACGGGGATACAGGAGGAAGAACCGTCGGCCAATTCTAACCATTGCCGACCGTATTATTATAACCGTTGGTTACCATGGAAACAGTTGGCCATTTTATCAAATTTCCAAGGGTACTTTGTTTCACAGTCGGCCAATACCAAACCATCGGCAAATAATAGGGTTCCCGAGGGGTGCTCGGCAAATTCATAGAACTCTCGCCTAAAGTTAGGATCCTAGTAGTGATAGTTTGGGCATGCCGTATGAAAAGATAGATGCATGCTACAATGGATATATGTTGTTTCATAAGGAACACAAGGATAAAACAATATGTGACAAATGCAAAGAACCTAGATACCATCAGAGAGATTCTAGTGGTTTAAACAAACATTTGAAGCCAGTTGCACGCAAGGTATTAAGATACTTGTCAATTATTCCAAGGTTGAAAAGATTATTCATGTCGGAGGAGATTGCAAAGTACATGGGATCACACAAGGAAACTCATATCGATAAACCAGGAGTTATGATGCATCCATCAGATGGCGAGGCCTGGAAACACTTTGATAAGGAGTTTCCTGAATTTGCAAAAGAGCCTAGAAATGTTCGGTTGGGTCTTTGTACAGATGGTTTTACTCCTTTTAGCTTTAGTGCTGCACCTTACTCGTGCTGGCCGGTGTTTCTTGTACCCTACAACCTTCCTCCATCAATGTGCATGAAAAAAGAGAACATATTTTTGACACTTGTCATACCTGGTCCACAACATCCGGAAAAAACTGGGACGTCTACATGGAACCCTTGTATGATGATTTGAAATTACTATGGGATGATGGTGTGCAAGTTTACGATAGATCTGTTCGGACTACTTTTAATCTTAGAGCATGCTACTTTTACTCTATAAATGATTTGCCTACACTAGGTATGATCTCTGGACATAGTACTCATGGAAAGTTTGCATGTCCTGTGTGCTTAGGCACAGTCAGTGCTTTTTGGCTAGTTAATGGCAACAAATATTGCTGGTTTGATTGCCATAGGCAGTTTCTTCCTATGGACCATTCTTTTAGAAAAAGTTGGAAAGCTTTTCGCAAGCGAACTCAAGTGCGCTCTCCTGCACCAAATCGCTTGTCTGGGGAACAGATCCACCAGCAGGTGAAGGCTCTGGTTCCTAATAAAGGTAAAGGGAGTAATGCATTTGAAGGATTTGGGAAGACACACAATTGGACACACATCTTGGGATTGTGGCAATTACCATATTATGAGAAACTTCTCATTCGCCATAACATTGATGTTATGCATAATGAGAAAAACATGGGTGAAGCAGTAATGGTCACATGCATGGACATGTCTGATAGAACAAAGGATAATGTCAAGGCAAGGTTAGATCTAGCTTCGATTTGTGACAGACCACTGTATCACATGCGTGAGAAGTCAAATGGTGGTTGGGAAAGACCAAGGGCATTGTTTTGCCTTAGTCGACAGCAGAAAGTTCTAGTTTTAGAGTGGCTAAAGGGTTTAAAATTTCTAGACATGTATGCTGCAAACATTAGGAGGGGTGTAAATTTTTCTGATTTAAAGATCACAGGATTGAAAAGTCATGACTACCATATTTTCATGGAACGCCTGCTACCTGTAGCTTTCCGTGGCTTTCTTGATAACAATGTGTGGCTTGCACTAGCAGAACTCAGTTTCTTTTATAGACAACTTTGCTCCAAGGAGTTAGAAATAGAGAAAGTAAAAAAGTTGGAAGAGAATATTGCTATCCTTATATGCAAACTGGAGAAGATCTTCCCACCAGGTTTTTTTAATTCAATGCAACATCTCATGATACATACTCTATACACCCTGGAAGTGGAGGCGTGGGAGCGCTCTTGTTTACCATATGAGGCAAGACTTGGCGGGCCTGTATAGATGGATGTATCCATTTGAAAGGTACGTTAACAACAGCTTAGAAAGTATTTATATCAATCATAAATTATATTTGAACATTATTTGGACTGATCTCACACTACTAGAATCGTAACAATAGCCGAGTGTTCATAAATTGTTGGTCATTTCCTAGTACTCTCGGAAATAACAATATCCGACTGTAAATTGTCGGCAAATTCTTGTCGCTGACTCTTGGTCGGCCAATTGACAAATTACCGAGAGGCTGTTGGCCACTTTGTTAGCGACAGTAAATGCCTGACCGTTTACCATCGGCCACATGTTGACAACACTATTGAAGCTACGGTCATCAATAAAATTACCGACCGGCGATTACTCTTGGTCACCGGCCATTTTCCTGATTAAATCATTTTTGCTTCAATTCTATTTTAATATTATATTAAACAATATTTATTCCGTCAATCCTATTCTCTATTCTTGAGACTACAGACATGCGACAAGCCAATTGCATTGCATTGTATTTTATTCATTCATTTCATAGTGGCACAATGGTTCAAAACAAAAACTAAAAAGAACATTCTTAGCTGCTCATATTAATATGATTATACATTTATATTTCACTGAAAGGCTGTTTTTTTCTTAAGATTACATAGTACAACTCAGACACTCATCATACACGCACAATCACTCCTATGAATACACATATACAACCCCTAACCCTATGAACATTTTGGATCGGAAGACTGAGCTGGCAAATCTTTGAGATTGACGAAATCACCACAGGCTGTTTACATTGAAAAAAATACATAGATTAAACGATCGTACATTATCCCTCGGGAGTCAAGGCTACCTAAGAATTTCACACAATATTTAAAAGAAAAGTGAATCTATCTTTTGTCTTCTTCATTCCAATTTTCACGCTTTGTCAGAAAGCTTGAGAGAACAAATCTAAATCCAGAAAATTTTAGAGGGATTAGAACCTGTGGATAAAAAAATATTTGTACAAATTATGTAACAATAAAAGCTATTTGTTCCAAAATACCTAAGCGTAGTGATCTCTCATGGAAGATTGTGAATCCTGGAAAAGAACAACATAATAAGGATGGATTAGTTCGGAATAATGATTCAGGATATGCATAACGAATGCATTAGTTTAGAATGGTACTGGACAAAGATTAGGTTCTATTCGTGTACGTACCTAGATGTATGGATCACGAGTTCACGACGGGGACGGTTGTCAATTATTATTGGTGATAGATGGTAGTCACGATCTACTAACCTTTTGACGGTCCCTTCTCCCTTGCGACTTCTGCTCGGCATGGGCCTTGCCGCGGCAAGGGCGGAGAGCCGGCGACAGAACAACCGCGACGGCTTGAAGCGGCGGTGCGGCCACAGGTCCCTGCGTTCGTGGATCTAGGTGGGCTCCAGATAAACTGGATGGGTGGGGATGAATGGAGAAAAGCTTTGACATCTAGGGTTAATATACTTAGTTCATCCAATCACGAATGGTTGTGATATAGTTGGTTACCTGATCTTACGGTCACAGGTGCTTTAATCACAACGTGGGAGACTCCAAAAATAAAAAAATCAGATGAATTAGTAAGAAACGACGGTTAGCAAATATACTTTCTATCCAATTCGTATCTGTACATGTTGCCCGGACGGTGATTCTTAGACCCATCGGCCATCTGTGTATATGTTGCCGACTGTGATGAGTGAACGGCTGGGAATTTTAATGGTTCACCGACAGTGACTACAAAACTATCAGGCACTAAAATAACTGTCGGCCATTTGTATAATACCCGAAGGTGATTAGTTACACTGTTGGCAATATAAAAACAGTTGGCCATTGTTAGGTTTACCATCAGGTTGTTGGTAATTTGTGGTAACTCTCGGTCAAAGTTAGGATTCTAGTAGTGTCACAGGCTAATGAAATATCTTAAGAAGATGGTTAAAAATAAAGCACGAGTTGAAGGGTGCATTGTCGAGGCTTATATAGTGGAGGAAATTTCAAATATCGTTAGCTTATATTTCAAACGTGACGCACCATCGAGTCGAAGTAAAAGGTCTAGGTATGATGATGGGTATGAGACTCATAACAGTAATTGTAGTCTCAGCACATTTCAAGTACCAGGTCGTGTTCATGGTAAGCGTGGGACAAAAGTGCTTGCAAGAGATGAGTATCATGCAATTCTGATTTACATTTACACCAACACTCTGGAGATGGATGATTTTGTGATGTGAGTAGCCTTTCTTGCACAATTTAGAATGCTCTACACCTTTTCAAACTCTGAAATAAATTGTATACTGCTTAGGAGATTTGACAAAGCAGAATGTAGGAATTTCCATCGAGCAACTCAGCAATAAATTGATAAAACTCGAAAGTCTGGTGCTGGTAGAGGCCGTCTAAACTTATTTGAATGGTTTAGAGATTTGGTAAGTTCTGATGGAATTGAGGAAACAAATAATATTTATTTTCATGGTAATCTAATTAGTTATACATTTGATGTATGTAGTGCTTAAAGGAAGGAGGTATCCACAAGGATTTGGTTCAAATATCTCATGGTTGCCGTACTCGTGTGTCTTGTTTAACTGGATATGATGTTAATAACTTTAGGTTTCGTTCTGAGAAGTATGAAAAATCACGCCCCAATCTATCAACAATAAATAGTGGTATATTCCTCTCTTGCACTGAAGATAATAGCACTACAGACTATTATGGGGTTATTGAAGATATTATCGAGATTACTTTTGAGGGTTCTGAGCACTTTAAACTAGTTTTATTCGAGTGCCGATGGTTTCATCCAATAAATGGGATTCGGAAATCTCCTAATATTGGATTAATTGAGGTGAACCCAAACACAAAGCTCCCTGGCTATGAGCCTTTTGTTCTTCCTCACCAATGCAAACAAGTATACTACACTCCATATCCATGTCAAGCTGGTGATTTGAGAAATTGGTGGGTTGTACACCATGTTCCAAAGCGTGGTGATCTGGAAGAACCCATAGTTGGTCAGATTAGTGATGATGATCATGAAGCACCTAGTTCTATATTTTATCAAGAGGATATAAGCAATGGGAATCTTGTCATAGATCTTGCCACTAATTTTGATCTAAATGCTGCAGTTACAGATGCTGATTTAGTGCAAGATAAATCTGATATTGACCTTCTGAACAAATAGCACACCACTGATGCAATTGAGTCAAATGAGCCTCCTCCAAATGATATGTATTATGAGATGGACCGCGTACCAGATGATTCTGATCAAGAGGATTTATATGATGATCCTGATGATTTCTGATTTACTGTACTGTGATAGAAATATTTATTTTTGACAATGAATGACCTTTTTCATGGTTACCGTCCTTGTACAGCAATAATGAAATTTGTATGGCTTCATGTTTCTCATAATAACTGACATTTGCCATGTGCCATTTCTAATTCTTTATATGCAGGGCACGTGACAGAGATAGCAGGGAGGCAATCCGAGCTTCTCGCAAGAGGCGAGGTGTTGCAGAGCAGATACCTGGTGATGAAGATGGAAATGACTCCACGCAGATAGGCTCCAATGCCCAGAACACTGCTGGACACAATAGGACACCCCGTGGTTCAAACACGATCCCGCCAGCACCAACGACACATGCTGCCAAGATTGTTCTCATACCTTCTGGTGATAGGTAATCATGTAGAGCAGACGAACTCATTTTTTTGTCATTTAAATTATTTGGGATGAAGCTGTTGATGTTTTAAGCTTTCCATAAGTTGAAATAATATGACATTTTCCCATAATGTAGAAATTGGCGTATGCAAAATTTCAACAAGAAAGATTGTGTTCCAAACACTATAATAGGTGCCTTGCTGAAGCATCACTACCCACAGATTGTGTATGACACCACTGAAAGACCACCTAAGTATGTTGCTGCCACAAAATGGCGGCACTGGTGTATGAAAGGACCACAAGATAACACCTGTGCTGATAGGGTTAGGTCTGATTTCCTGGTAATCTTTCATGAGCTCTGAACTTGTGTTTTTGTTAAGTGTGTACCATATTAACCATCAGATTTAACAAATGTCAAGTTTTACTTTAATATTAGGCACGATACAGATGGCCGAATGACGCTAGTCCTGAACAGAAGGAAAAAATCATGAAGACCCTCGATGCTTGTTGTGCAAAGTTGACTACCCAAGAAATATATGATTTGAGGATTTATGCAGTTGTGGCATACAAAACAGAGATCATGAAAGAAATCACAGAATTTGAAGATGCAAAATTGATCCATTTGGATGCACATGAGTACCGTGAAGTACCTTTTAGTTGGATTAACATTGATGCTTGGAATGAACTGAGTATTTGGTGGGGATCAGAGGAGTTCAAAGCAATGAGTGCTTTGAAGAGGGCTGCACGCCTATCTAGACCTGAAAGTGTTAACTGTGGAGGATCAAGCTCTGTCACACGCACACAACAATGCTTGGTACCCTTCACATTTAGTTGTAGTGCAGATTTTATTTAAACATATGTCAATCTTTTTGTAATATAATATCCATGTATTTTACAGGAGAAGACATATGGAAGGCCATTTAGCTTAATTGAGGGTTTTGCTGTGCACATGGGAGCATCTAAACAAGCAGTGGCACAAGGCGAAGGCAATGAACTTCCTCCACTTGCAAATGATCGTGCCCAAGAACATTTGGTATTGAAAATTTTGACTGTTCAAACTGTTTTCCACTTTATATATATAAATATAGCATTTGTCACTACCATATCTAGCAATTTTCATTGTGTTTAGACCTTTTCTTTTATAAAAATTGAATATTTCCCATGTGTTAGGATAAATATCGCGATGGAATGAAAGAGGCTCACGGTGAAAATATTCCATGGGTGAAGGTTCCTCTGGACCCACAAGTTATGTATAAGTGCACTGGACGGAAGCCACATGGGAAGTTTGCAATAGCAGATGGTGCCATTGACAGCTCACAAGTGCAATTCTCCCCTGATGTACGTCCTTCTACATGCTACAGTTCCAGTAGTCAAAGAGAAAGGGAGCTGGAGCAGGAGGTTCGAGATCTCAAAAGATCTTTTTGCAATGCATTTACCAAGTTCAATGAAGATTTGACCCAGGTTATTGTTCCTTCCATATCACTAATACATGGCTGTATAGATTGTATGAACTACTTATTATGTGCATGTATAATAACTAATTATTACAATATTTATTAGTATACGAGGCAAGGTTGCCGAGATGCTCCTCCACCTCAGATCGATCTGGCCTCATTGTTCCCAAACCCTGTACCTCCAACTTCTGAGCCGGTAATAATCAATTTATTTAGTTGAATATGTTACTACTTTGAACTGTTACATGGTATATGACAATTAGCATCTTACTACTTACATGCCTGTCTAAGTATCTCCTGACTTTTCATGTCTCGGTGTAGTTACTAATTTTTACATTGTTCATTACCATACAAGACCAGGCTGTGAAAGTGCTTCTATGCCTCCGATCAATTTGGCCTCGTTTTCCCCTAGCTCTGTACCAGCACGGCCTCCACCAGTAAAATTCTTAAAACAAATACTATATATGAATTCAATAGTACTTTGTACGGTTGTATGTATATGTATCTCACAACTCACACCCTTGTCTTATATATTTTAAGGGCATCATGGACAACAATTCTGTAAATGCAACGATACGACACATGAGTGGAACTCCATCTGGACATGTTGGCCAACAATCTCCTCCTAACATCTATAGACGGCAGGTAGTAGAACTATAGGGGGAAATCCGATCCAACGGTTCCCCCTATAGCTCCCCCTATATACGGGGGGAGTTGAAACTCCCCCCACATATAGGGTGAGTTCCAACTCCCCCTATATCTCTAATCACAGCGTTTCTTCACGATATTAATCCCGTTTGAGCCCCGTAACATAATGATAATGTGTATTATGACAGTACAAATACTGTATGATTTTTTTAAATTCAAAAATATTAAATAAATAGTTAGTTAATGAGTGATAGTATATAGGGGGAATAGATATGGGGGGAATGGTTGGAGAGAAGGAGTTATGGGGGGAGGAATTTTTTGGAGGGAGGTAGTAAAATATAGTAAATAGTACGTTTGGGGGGAGTTGGATGGGGGGAATGGTTGGAGAAAGCCTCAGAGACCAAGGGACTCCTACAACAAACTATCACAGCAGCCACATGAGGGACAGGGATACCACTGACAATGGAGGAGACGATTTTTTCTAATAGGATGCAGTAACATTTTAGTCATATTGGAACTTATCCGTAGATAATATTAGTCGTTTATCTATCACTTGTTTTAAATGTTAGATTTCCAATTCTTTATTTACTTGTGAAAGACTACAAACATAACTTTGCTTTTATTCTCTAATGATGCAAGGACATGATATCTCTATACTGCTTGATATCTGCAATGTTACATGAACATGTATGATTATTATGATATGTTCTGTGTTAGGTGTCCATTAGTTGATAGTTCAATTTGATACAAATATCTGGATATTTTGGAAATATAAAAAGTTCAATGATACAAAATCATTTTATGGCAGTGCTGTCATAGTTTTTTTGATTAGGGGGCCTTGCTATAATTGTATGGGCAACAATGCTGTCAGAGGACAATAAACAATTCCATGACAGGGGCCCTGTCAGGGAATAGATATCCAACATTGCTCTCGTTGTTTGTTTCAACCAAAATGGTGTGATGGCTATCGGGAAAGAGGGCATTATTATCCGACAGTGCAGTCATGGAACAGTCTCTGCCGACACCCATCCTGGTCAATCTGACAAACTGCTTCTCCGACAGTCCTCACTGTTGGAAAAACTCAGCACCGACAAGGCTGTTAGAGTTTAATTTCTATTCCCGACAGAGCAACCCTGACAGGTAATCTCCGACAGCTAGCTGTCAAGAAATAACAGTCCCGACAGTTTCCCTATATTTTCCAACAGTGCTCGGCTGTTGGGGTAGCTGTGATTCATTGTAGTGCCTGTGCTCGTCTTCGTACGGGTCTAAGTGCAATTGTGATCCTGGAGTACAGTAGTTTAATCGGGATTTTACCCGACAGCCTGTCAGGTTACACCGTTTTAAGTGCACAGTAACTTGATTAAGTATTAAGATGATGGTTAGTGCATTTAAGCCGGTTTAATTTGGACGGTGCTACTACAGTTATGGTAGATGGAGGGGGGTTTTGTGTTGTTTTTTCCAAACCTTCACTACCTGCCGAAAAGCTATGGCGCGGGCAACCTGGCTGCAAGCGGCATCGTTCCTTGGTTGAGATGGCGACCAGGCCGGCAAAGTTGTGTCAAGGAAGAGAGGGTGTTTAAGCCAGGCATTCTCGAAGCGAAATATATTTGGCTTGGGAATGTCAGTGGAGAGTGTAGCAAGAAGCGGCACATGATCAGACGTGGAGCGGATGCGTGAGGTCAGCATGCTGTTGGGGAACATGGAGCTGAACTCAGTGTTGAAGAGAGCTC
Organism: Panicum virgatum; assembly: GCF_016808335.1. NCBI lineage: Eukaryota > Viridiplantae > Streptophyta > Magnoliopsida > Poales > Poaceae > Panicum > Panicum virgatum. Next base: position 68,582,468 of record NC_053147.1, read on the forward strand.
GATCTAGGCGGGCGAGGGTGGGGATTTGGCGTTTGTTGCTCCAAGTGAACAGGCGATCTAGGAGCGGGAGCTCAAGCAGGACCAGGGAGTTGATGCAGGCGTTGAAAGAGTCAGCAAGTGTTTGGTTGAAGAGGGTGTTGTTCTTATCGGAAGTAGCTCGCAGCAGGTTGAAGTCGCCGATGAGGAGCCAGGCTCTGGTTACATTTGAAGATTGATCACGGAGTTCATGAAGGAAAGCATCTGTGAATGCGTGGTCAGCAGGGGCGTAGACATTGGTTAGGGAAAAGGATAGTTCTGAGGAGGTGGAGGCTAGGGAGATGGTGAGGGAGTACTGGCGGGCGATGTAGCTCTGTTGTTTGAAGAGGTTGGTGTTCCACGCAGTGATGAGACCACCGCGTGAGCCGACTGCAGGGATGGCCATGTGAGCGTCGAGGTAGTTGGGGAGGAAAGGTGGATGACGCAGGGGAGGGAGGCCGCGAATTTTAGTCCCTTGTAGACAGACGATGTGAGGAGAGGAGAAGGAGATTGCATCTCGAATGTCATTGCATTTGGGGGAGGAACCAAGGCCACGGACATTCCAGCAGAAAATCAGATAATTAAGGTGTTTAACATTCATTGAAAGAGAGATTACAACATGACAAAGAGAAGAAACAGGGGTGGGTACAGACTGAAGGAAAAAAAAGAGACAACAACAGACACGGACACAGACTGATGCCAGGGACGCCTCAAGCTAGGGGAACGGTAACTGATAACTCGCGGCCGGCCCATCCGGCACGCAGGGGAGGCGAGGATGACGTCGTTCATGGGGGTGGCGCAGCTCCACCGACCGCGGCGATAGCAGACTGGTCAGCGCAGCTCAGCCCAGCCGCCTTGGCGAGACAGCGGAGGTCGAGAGCGCCGAGGGGGTTCTTGCATTTGAGGATCTTGCGGCCGGTCACGTGCTTCTGCAGAGCTGGGGAGCAGGCGGCAAGGCACTCACGAAGAGCCTTGCGTTGCACGGCTTTACTGGTGACATCGATGAACAATCCTTTGTCAAGGTTTGCCAGGCGAGAGCTGTTGCGAGTGGGCAGGGCAGTGGTGGAGGAGCGCGGGCGGCGACCACGGCCGCGGTGTTCCAGGGCAAGCACGTGAGAGGGGGTGGCGGGTGTAGCAGGGGAGGGTGGCGGCGGTGGTGGGGAGTGGTCGGGCGATGATGGGTGCCATGGCAGAGCGAGAGGGGTGGGGAGTGGTGGGCTGTGGATGGCGGCGAGGCGTGCAGGCGGGGGTAGGAGGGTGAGGATGGGCTGCGAGAAGAGGGGAGAGCGAGCCGAAGGAAGGCCGCGCGGAGGATGCCGTCCACCTCGTCGAGCCCGATCTGGTGGCCCAGCCCAGCATGGAAGCCGCCAAAGCCGGCAGGCAGGACACCAAAACGGGGGCCGAGGAGCGACCCAGGAAGGGGAGCGTCAGCCCCGTGGAAGCCCATGTCGCCAGTGGGTGGCGGACGGCGAAAGAAGGGGCGCAGGCGGCCCGCGTCATCAAGCAGTTCCACCCGCGGCCACACCCGCAGGGTTTGCACCTGGAAGGAAGTGCCCAGGCGATCCGGGTTGCCGAGGAAAATGTCGTCCGGCAGGAGCCCCTCGTGGTGGCGCTCGAGCACGACACGGATGGAGGAGCAGTCCGCGGGCTCGCCATCCGGGTCGTTGGGGTCGTCGGGGAGGCAGTCGGGGTCGATCTCGACGACGTTGACAAGCTTGTGGAAGGCAGCACGGATGCCAGCCGGGCTCCAGTGTTGGTCCGAGAACTCCGTGGCCACCACCGCAGCCAGGCATGGCGGGTGGATGGTGAACCGGTTCCCGCCCTCCTCCGAGCGCTCCAGCGTGATATTGCCGCCGTCATGGATGATGGGCGACATGTCGACGACGGCGTCGCGCTCAGCCCTAGAGCGGAAACGTATGCCCATGGAGCCGCGGGAGGAGGGGAAGAGGCGGAAGTGCACCGCATTGGCAATAGAGAGGATGGCGGAGCGGATGTAGGGGGCCGGGTTGACAGTGGGCGCCTCCGAGTTGATGAAGACGTAGGCGGTGCGGTGCATCCTGGCAAGGTTGCCAGGAGGCATCCAGAGGACGTCGTCGTCCATGGCGGCGTAGCCGGTGAGGGACGGGGGGCGGTCGGGGGAGCCAAAGGAGTTGACGGACTCGATGTCGCTGGAGTCGTAGGCAACGTCCGGAGGGGCGTCAACTGGTGGAGGGGGCTGGACTGGCTGGCGAACAAGCAGTGGCAAGGCGGCGGGAGGCGGCGAGCGGCCGCGGTCCTCCCGGGCAGCGGCAACCGAGGCGGGTGCGGAGCGCGGGCGCGTGGGCGAGGAGGTGGTGTGGATCTCCAGGAGGGGGAGAGGGAGGGGGTGGGTGTCGTAGGGTGGAGGGGGCGGGCAGGGGCAGGGGGAGGTGGACGCTGGAGGCGAAGGGCGCTGGAAGTCAGGTGGTGAGCGGCTGGAGGAGGCAATGAGGTGCAGCGGGTCGAAAGCGGAGGGGAAGGACGCATGGGTGACGAGAGGGCTCAGTGGAGGAGCTGCGGTAGGCGGGGAAGGGGTGGTGGCAGCGAGGTGGTCGCTGTCCTGCGGTGAGAAAGGGACGGCGGCAACAGGAGTGCGTCCAGCGGGGATAGGGATGGTAGGGCGTCGGGACCAAGGGGTCGCCCGGCGAGGCGGCCATTGGCGGCATCAAAAGGAAAATAGTATTCTTCAGTAATTGGTCTTCTTACGAAGAGGGCAAAGAGGTTGTTTCTTCTTGCTCTCTTTTTCTATTCCTCTGACACGGCACATAGCATTTCTCCTAGAAACACGCCGGTTGTTTGAACGGGCTGGCCGTGTACCATGTAAAAGTGTCGCCAACACTTCTCTAGGCATGATTGATGTACAGTCACCAACATAACAACTTGCCGCCCTATCACCTGCCGTCTTGGTGATCACAAAGCATCCCGAAGGCAAGGCAGCCGCTGTGTCGATCGCTGCGCAGGTCAAAGTTGGGTGACGATGAAGCATGAGAAATCGGTAGTAAGCTGGACCTCGTGTCCAGCGGAGACTGTGGCTGGACAGGGCGAGCGGCGCCAGGTGCTACGTGCTGTCTGCTTAGATTAGATTTCATTTTAATGATAGCTAGGATCGTCCTGATCAGCTAGGCAGCTACATCGACGCTGCAATATCTTCTTTCATCCGATTCGGCGTTCCTGGGGTGCAAAATTTAAGTCACTAATTTAAGTCACTACTATAGAACAGATTTTTTTTTGTTCCAGAAGATTTGTCCCGACTGTCTTTGGATCCGGGACAATAGATGGCTTTTGTCCCGAGAACAACGACTAGCCGGGCCAGCGGGAGGGGGACAGGGGCCTTTTGTCCCAGTTAGAAGCACCCGGGGGGGACAGGGGTCTTTTGTCCTGGTTGGTAACACCAACCCGGACTAAAGGGTAACCATTTTGTCCCGGTTGGTGTTACCAACTCGGACAAAAATCACATCCACGTGATAGTTCGAAAGAAAATTATTCTATACTGAGTCACATGTTCTATTTAGGTGAGTTGGTAAGGAAATCATGTACTAGACAAGAGGTCTTGGGATCGAATCCCGCGGGATGCAAAAAAAAAATAGCGTGTGGGACATTTAGTCCCGGTTCTGCCACCCGAGACAAAAGCCTCCAGCCTTTTGTCCCGGAAGGCAAATCCCGGTTCCAAAACCGGGACAAATGGTCATTTAGAACCGGGACAAAAAAGCCGGATTTGTTGTAGTGAGTTGCAGGGTTTACGAATCCGACCGGTCCGGTCAAACCGACGGGCTCCGATTCCGGTATACCGGACCGGTTTGACCGGAAACCGGTCCAAACCGGTTGGATTCAAATTTGAATTCAAAAGCCCTAGTGCTACCGGTTTTGACCGGTTTACTGGCCGGTTTGACCGGTTTACCAAGTGGGCATTAATGGGCCGTCCTATTTTTTTCTTTTTCTTTTTTGGTTTAACTTCAAATGCCCAAAAAAATATGTTAAATGAACGAATTTTTGAAAAAAATTGACACCATTATATTCGTCGCACCTTGAAGTATTTTTAGAAAAGTTTTGAAATTTTTTCATCATTTTTAATTTAAATTTGAATTTTGAATTTGGGCCGGTTTGATACCGGCCCAAATCAAAATCGGTCCGGACCGATTTAACCGGTAACCGGTCAAACCGGACCGGTTCCCACCGGTTTCGTTAACCCTGGTGAGTTGCAGGTACGTGGACGTGAGCAGGTCGAGTGCACGTAACTGGTCTACGGCGTCGCGGAGGGGCACCGCGGCCTGAGCTACCCGGACCAGGAGACGACGGTGGCGCTGGGCGGGGGACGCGTGGCGCCGGCGCGCAAGTTCAGGGCCGTGTCCCGCGGCACCGGCGACGAGGAGCGGGAGGACGGGTGGTCGGAGATGGGGTGGTACCAGAAACATGGGCTCATTGTCGAGGGCGTCGAATTTAGGCCCGTCAACTGATTTCCACGGTTGAACCAAGGGAAATTTGAAACTATGCCCTCAATTAATTTGGCAAATAGTAGTAGATATCATGTATTGTTGGCATTTTAAAGTCAAGTGGTGTTTTCAGAAATTTCATGGCAACTTGTCTCAAACCAATGTTCATAGATAGAGATCATGTATTATGGTTAATTGTCTGATAACCGGAGCAAAGACAGTCGTCAGTTGAGTCGGTATAGGTGGACTAGAGCCAACCACAAAAAACCATGGGCACAGTATAGCACAAAAGCAAACATAACCATTTCGCAAAAAAGACAGAAACAAAACACACCTCGATAATGATAAAATCATAAAAATATAAAATGTTCAAAAACAAATCATATATGACTTTGTCGTGGTGCTGCAACCACGGCCGGGTGGCGGAAGGCACCCGCCCTAGCCCAGAGGGTGTGTACTCGGGGGTTAGCTAGTCCCAGTTAGATTTCACTCAAGAACACGATGAACACAGCAAGATTTAGAGTGGTTCGGGCCGCCGGAGCGTAATACCCTACGTCCACTGTGTGTTGTATTGCCTCCCCACGAGAGTGTGAGAGCTGCGAGAGCTTGTGTCTGGCTGGAGATGTCCTGTGCACAGCGAGCGCCTCCCTTTTATATCTCAAGGGAGGCGCGTACATGGCTGCTGGGACCCCGACAAGTGGGCCCAGCTATGCGGTATAAAATATCGTACTGTTCATCATTATGGCGTTGCAGGCAAAGGAGATCTTTCTCTGGATATCTTTGCCTGCTCTTGGAGTCTCCCGTTCAGCATGTCTTGGCGCTGTCTTGTCGGAACGGCGCCCGTCGTAGCCAGCGGCGTCGCCTGCCACGTAGCTGAACGGCCACGTAGCTGAACGGCTGTATAGGGAGCGGCGTAGGCGGCATGATGGAAAAGCGCCGTGCCGTCGTATCCATTTAATGCTTGAGACGGGCTCTGCGCGGGCGCGGCACAGGCGGCCGCACTGTGCGCCTTGGTAATACGCGGTGCACAGCGGGGCCTGACAAAGGCTGTGCCGCGTGCTGCGGTGGCAGAGCACGCGTCAACCACCGCATTAAATGCGGTGGGTGGGCGAGTCCCCCTTGCAGAGGACTCGCGCACGAGCCCGCGCCCGTGCCTCCGGGACACGTGGCAGCTCTGGACCCCCACACGGTAAGGGGGTCCGGATGGCGCAGGAGGTCCCGGACCCCTATGGGGGTCCGAGGCCTCGGCTGTCGGCTCGGAGCTTCCCTTCCTTAGAGTCACGTGGCGTCTCCGGACCCATCCCCAGGCGGGGAATGGGTCCGGGGCCGTTGGCCTGATGAGGAAAGAGCCTGACCGGTGGGGCCTGGCTTCTCCGTCCTTACGCGTAGTTTTCGGATAACTACGCGGGTCCTTCCTTGCTGCAGTAAGAGTGGGTATCCCTGCTATAGGGTACCGACAGTGGCCCCCGGGCCCACCTTGGGGGAGGTACGAACCCACAGGTGGGGCCACTTTTGCAATTTGGCTCCATTCAGTTTCAGCAGGGGCCTTGACTGGTTTGACCACCTATCGGGTTGGCTGCTGCCTCATCACATCGCAACGGCTTACTGACCATGGGCCCCACGCACAGTGGTTCACCTAGTCGTGCGCGCGACGTTCGGCATTGTTGCGGCCGGAGTAAACGTATCATTTACCACCGGCGCAGTTCCCGAAAAGCCCGGCCACGCCAGCCACTCCATACATTATGTCCATCATCAAGGTGAAGACTAGCTTCAGAGGATTATGTGAAAGTAAGCACACTCCTTTCAGGCCATTCAAGAATGACAATGCTTTTCTCTTTAGGCCTTTGACTCCCTTCCCTGGAGATGATATGGATGCCGAAGCACAAGGGCAAGATGATAGTGATGATGATGCTCATATGGGAGCAGCTGGAGCTCAGCATGCCATGCCACCACCGCATCCTCCAGCACAGCAGCAGTGGGCCCCTCCAGCTGGTTACTTTGACCCATACTTTGCATCCATGCACGAGAGCTTGTCCTCTCAGATTGCGGGGTTAGCTACAGATGCAGAATCAGATGAACCTCAACTTCCAGAACATGCAGCAGCAGATGTTCCAGCCCATGATGGCTCAGATGCAGGGGTTTCATGAGAGCTTACACTCAGACATAGCAGCTCTTGACTCACGTTTTGAGGATTTACTCTCTTCTGAGCAGTTTGAGCAGCTTGAGTAGAGACAGGAGCAGCTAGAGCAGCGTTTTGATGCTTTCAGCACAGCCTTCACAGGGTTTACTGATCATTTCTACTCAGTGTTTCCGGCTCCAGTGCCGCCTCCAGAGTTCTACCCGCACCAGCCATTCTACCCACCGCCACCTCCTCCACCAGCCGTTTGACCTTATTGGGAATTGATGCCAAGGGGGGAGAAGGAGCTTTGGAGTGCGAAGGAGCTTTGGAGTGCTTGATCTAGGGGGAGCTCATGGACTTCTAATGGAGATCATTCGTTTTCGGCTTCCGCTTGCCACTCTTGTTTATTTTGTGTCTTCCATGAACTCTATTTAAGACTTGTGTTTGGATTTGAACATTTGGTTTGTATTGTGTGATGAACTATGTTAGTTTATGCTACTCTTATCTATTTATGTTCATCTTGTGGTTGTGAGGTTGTGCTAACCATGTTAAAGTTCATATCATATATATCTTGTATCTTGTATGCCTCGATTTCCACTTGTAGGGAAAACTCCGTCAAAAGTTTCAAATATATATATGTGTACTCGGTATTCATGAAAATTAATATGCACATATCAAGGGGGAGTTCTCTCTACTCATCGAACTTGGTGAATTTATTCATACCATATTCTGAAATTTTCAAGAAAATGAGTAAGTTCTTCCAAAGTTCAATTCCAAGTCCACCTTATGCCTAGTGTATAAAGTTGACTTGAAAACTTTTATCACTCCAAAATTTAGTGTTGTCATCAATTACCAAAAAGGGGGAGATTGAAAGCATCTAGGCCCCTAATTCGAGTTTTGGTAATTAATGACAACGGTTTGTGGATTAACGAATTCATTTGAGATAATGAGTATAGGTTGATCCACAAGTGAAAGAGATTTGGTTGTGAAGGTATGGAGTTTTGGAGATGATAAGCAAAGCTCGGACTCAAGGCAAAGGTATAAAATAGGGTTTTTGCGTTTTACCGGTCACAAGGCGTTTAGTGGATGAAAAGTGACCGGATTTGTTGGATAGATAGCCGTACTATCAAGAGTGGTTGTGTACTCATGCTTGACGGGTCTTTAGTGCCATTTTGCTCAAAATGTCTAGTTGCATGCATGAGGGCTAACGGCATTTTGAAAAGATTTGAAATAGACTAAGTTCGAGAGCTGACTGAGTAACGGCGGACAGTCCGCGCCTGAGGGGCGGACAGTCCGCGCCTGAGTTGCGGACAGTCCGCGCCCGTTCCAGAGAGCTTGCAGAGGCTCTGGTGGGCTGGCGGACAGTCCGGCCCAGGTGGGCGGACGGTCCGCCACTGTATTTCAAATTTGTACCAGAAAGGGTGTCTAACTGGTGTGGGCTACAAAGTCGAACGGCGGACAGTCCGGCCATGGTGCGCGAACGGTCCGCCGGCTAATTTCAAATTTGTACCAGAGAGGTTGTTTCTCTGGTTTGGGCTGAAAAGTTAAACTGCGGACGGTCCGCTTCTGAGGAGCGGACGGTCCGCAGGCTAATCTCAAAGTTGTTCCAGAGACGTTGTTAGTCTCTGGTGGGTTGGAACTCTTAACTGCGGACGGTCCGCCACTAGGGCGCGGACGGTCCGCCAGGGCTTAACGGCTAGTTCTGACACGCATTAAATGCACTCTGACTCACTGGTTTATAACGGCGGACAGTCCGGTTTTTGAACCGCGGACGGTCCGCGACTTCGCAGAAAAGAGTGTAACGGCTAGTTTTTGGAGGGATGTCTATATATACCCAATGCCCGGCCATTGGGTGTGTCTCTTGGCCATTTGGATAGCATTCTTGACACATTAGAGCTAAGGCATCCCTCTCTCACACACACTTGCTTAGAGATTGCATATTTGAGAGTGTGAGAGCTTCCTAGTGCATTGCATCAAGGTTTTGAGCTTTGTGGCATTAGGGAAACTTCAAGCAAGCGTCATCAACTTGTTACTCTTGGGAGTTGCCGCTCCCTAGACGGCTTGGAGAAGTGGATTTCGTGGAGCACCTCCAAGGAGATTGTTGAGGAGCCCCGATTTCGGTTGTGAGAGGTTTTGTGCTCACCTCACCGGAGTGGTGAAGAGCAACTCTAGTGGAATCGAGGTGTGGAGCGGTTCCTTGATTCAAGTCGGCTCAAGATCAAGAGGTTCTTGATAGAGGAGCGGTTGACTCTTGGAATCCACCTCAACGTGGATTAGGGGTGACCGGCAAATCATCGACACCACGGGATAATTTCTTGTGTCAAGCTTGGTTACTTCTCTTGCTCTCTTTAATACTTGTTTTTACTTTGAGCAATTTACTTTACTAGAGCTTGATTTGTGACTTGTCACCCTAGGTTGCAAACCCATCTAGAGATAGTAATAGCATGACATAGGGCTTTCCTTTGTTACTAATTAAATTTCTCTAGTGTTATTGGTTTTAGATTTTAAACCGCCTATTCACCCCCCCCTCTAGTCGGTGTTCTTGATCCTACAACCCCGACAGGTGGGCCTGGGCCCCCATGTCCTGGACTGGGCGGTTAACACCAGGCGCGGGCGTCGCTTGGGTTCCGGCGACGGTTACGGGGTGCGCCGGTTGAGACGGGCTTTATAATGGGATGAACCGCATTCCGCGGTTACTTTCCCGCATTCGCCTTCTTCCTTCCAACCTTTGCGCCCCTTTGCCTTCGAACTTTCCTCGCCCCTTTCTCCCCCGTACAGGCTGCTTCTCACTCCACCGAGAGATGGCATCCCTTGTTCACCCCCGCCGCTACCAGACCGAGGGAGAGTTGAACACAGTGCGCCGTCTGCTGGGATGGAGTGCTCAGCAGACCGGCTGGGGGGTGCGAGCAGGCTCGGTTCCCCTTGGCAACCTCCGCGCCGGGGAGTTTGTGCTATTTATCTCGCACATCTCCACCGGCGTGGGACTGCCGATTTCTTCGTTCCTGCTGCTGCTGCTGGAAGACTTCGGCCTCCAACTTCAGCATCTGACGCCGCACTCCCTCCTCCTGACGTCCATCTTCGTGCATTTATGCGAGATGTTCGTGGGAGTTCGGCCCTGCGTCATCCTCTTCCGCTACTTCTTCATTCTGGTGAGGTCCGGAAGGAGCAAGGACGAGGTGGGGGGATACTACTTCCAGGTGAGGAGTGACCTGGCAACTCCTTACATTCCCGGCCTTGCTGGTGGGAAGTGGGAGGAGTGGCGCAGGGACTGGGTGATCGCCACCACCGAAGCCAACGAGCGCCTCACCCTGCCGACCGAGGGGCCCGCCTCCGACAAGGCATCCTGGAGGGCCAAGCCGTCGCTGCAGCCAGAGTTCGACTCCGTGCTGGACAAGATCAGGTCGCTGGCGGAGAGCGGCCTCACCTCGTGGCACGTGCTCGGGGACTTCGTGAAGCACCGGATCGCTCCCCTGAAGCAGCGGCCGCGTGCTGCGTGGAACTTCACCGGCCTCAACGACTACAGCAGGACCCAACGCGGAGAGGGGAGCGACCTGACCCAGGAGGCCTTGGAGGTTCTGGTGCGGAACGTAACGGGGGACGCCTTCATCCCGGAGAACCTGATCCTCCCACAGAGCATAGTCCCCCTCTGCGAGGACTCCGCGAGGGTGGCGGTGCTGGCAACCCTGCCGACTCTGGACGACGGGGGACTGGCCCCACGCCAGATCGGAGGCGACGCGAACCGCGGGCTCCGGATCCCTGGTGCATCCGGGGATCAGGCTACGCTGAGCGCTGCGGGATCCGGCGCCACCACGAAGGGGAAGCAGGCCGCGGCTAGCAGCGCGGCCGCAGCCGGCTCCAGCCGGGCACAGGGCAGCTCCGGTGCGTCGTCGGGCGACACAGGCCGGCGCAGGCTACTCCGGGGCGACGGGACCCTGGTCTCGGAGCCCGCCGCGAAGCGCCAGAGGTCTTCTGAGGGCGCAGGCCAGGGTAGCTCCCGGGCTGCCGGCCCCCACGGGCCCTCTGGGGCGACTGGACCACCACCATCGCCGCCGAGGAATTCCTCCCGCCGGCAGCAAGAGCAGCAGCAGCAGCAACAACCGCAAGAGCAGCGGCAGCAGGCATGCGGGCGGCAACAGCAGCAACAGGTGCGACCCCGGGTTGCGCCCATGCCGCAGCCACAGGGACAGCAGCAGCGGGAGCAAGCCCGGGTTGCGCCTGCATCGCAGCTGCAAGGGCAGCAGCAGCAACAGCAGCAGCCGCAAGAGAAGAGGCCCGGGCTCCGGGGACGCTGGGTACCCGGTACTTCTGGGTTAGTGTCATTCTGCTCTCTTCCCTTGCGCCGGTGCTCTGTTTTGTTTGTTTTCTTAAGGCTTTTCTGCTTTGTTACCAGGGCTCCTCGCCCCAGCGGTTCTTCTACCCTCGCCGGCACATCGGCAGGTGCCCAGGCGGCGGCGGCCTCGGCGTCGACAGCGACGGCGACAGCAGATGCGGGACCCTCTCTGGACGCCGCGGCCCCCGGCGCTGCGGCGGCGGGGGCGCCAGTGCTGGGCGCAGCCGCACCCGACACGGTGGTGGAGATGCCGGTGCTGGGCGCAGCCGCACCTGACGCATCGGCGGCGGGGGCGCCGGTACTTGGCACAGCCGCACCCGACGCGGCGACGGCGGAGGCACCGGGGCAGGGCACGGCCGCGTCCGCCACGGCGGCAGCGGGGGCGCCGGAGCTGAGCTCGGCCGCGCCCGACACGGCGGCAGCGGGGGCGCCGGAGCTGAGCTCGGCCGCGCCCGACACGGCGGCAGCGGGGGCGCCGGAGCTGAGCTCGGCCGCGCCCGACACGGCGGCAGCGGGGGCGCCGGAGCTGAGCTCGGCCGCGCCCGACACGGCGGAAGCGGGGGCGCCGGAGCTGAGCTCGGCCGCGCTCGACACGGTGGCAGCGGAGGCGCCAGAGACAAGTGCTGATGCGGAAGCCCCCACCTCCAGCTCCGGTCCGGTTGCAGAGGAGGAGTTCGAGGTGGTCTTCGGCAGGCGGCTCCTGCAGCTCCAACCCCCGGAGGAGGATGCGACTCCCCTTCCTCAGGTGCTGTTGCAGGTTCGGCGGTCGATCGAAGAAGCTACCTCCTCCGCCGAGACGGCCTTCCTGCGAGAGTGGTCTACACTGGAGAGCGAGCGCCAGCGCCTCTCCGACTGGCACACCCGCCTGGAAGCGCATACGAAGGCTGAAGCCTCCCGCGCTGCAAAAACTCGGTCAAAGCTCAAGGCGGACCAGGAGGCCTACCGAGCCAACCTTAGGAAGGTGTTTGACCGGGAGTTCGCAGTGTCGAACCGAGAGAAATCCCTGGCGCAGCGGGAGCAGGATTTCACTCTGGAGGTTGTTGGCTTCGCAGCTCAGCGGTCCGACCTCGAAGCCCACCTTGCGGCTCGACAGTCCGAGCTGGAGACTCGCAGCGAGGACCTCGAGATCCGGAGGCAGGAGCTCGACGTCTTCTCTGCGACTCTGCAGGGATGGCGTGAACAACTGCAGGAGAGAGCCCTCCAGCTGACTGCCGACGAGGCGGTTTTGGAGGAGGGCTGGAAATCCCTCGCCAAGCGGGAGGCCCATGCCACCGGCATAGAAAAGGAACTCGGGCGCCAGCGTGAGTCGCTCAAGAAGTTGAAGGACCAGGCGGAGGAGAGGGAGGCCGAGCTCGAGGAGAGGTCCCGCGGGCTCGAGGAAAGGTCCCGCGAGGTGGAGGTGGCCAAAGCGGCTCTGGACACCCGGGTGCGAGATGCGGTCCAGGAGGCGGTCCGGAAGCACCAGGAGGACCAGCGCGCGGGAGCCCAGCGGATCGCTGACTGGGCGGCCGAAGCGAGCCTCGCACTGGTGCCATTTGGAATGAGCCCAATCCAGGTGGCGGAGCCGCCAGCTTCGATAGCTGACACCTTCCCAGTGCTGAGCTCTGCTTCGGATAGGCTCCAGCGCCTGGAGCCGGTCCTTGCTGGACAGCTCGAAACCGAGGGCCGCGAGCTGATCCGGATGGTGGCGGAGCACATCCTGACCTGCCTCCGGAGCCATGACCCGACCATCTCGTTGGCGCCCGTGGTCGATGGCCCTGTAGCGGAGACGGAGGCCGCCGCTCGGGAGAGCGTGTAGGAGGTCGTTGACTTCGTCGCCGCCTACTTCAAGCGAGAGCCTGCAGACCCTTGAGCTGGGCATTATATCTTTTTCCTTTTGCATTATGTAACAAACTTTGTACTAGCTAAAATTTTTGAAGTAGAAGAAACTTCAACTTAGCTGTTTGTCTATTGTTGATTTGTGGTATGCAGCACCCCGGCGCCCTGGCCCCCTGGCGGATAGGTTCAGTTGATTGGACCTGTCTGCCACATGAGCCGTAGGAGATGCTCCGGACCTCCTTGGTATAGGGCTGCATAGTCTGTAAGACGAGCAAGCGCCTTGTTCCCTGTGTAGTATACAGGACTACAGATAGAAGAATCAAGTTCGCTTATACAGTAGCAATGATACTGCGACTTAGCTATTTGACGCATGCAGAATCCGTTCGTGATGTGTGGAACAAAGCGGATGCTCCGGGCCCCCTGGGAGATAGACTCAGTTGTTTTGAGTCTGTCTACCATTGAGACTGGACCTTGATCTGCATGAAGGCTTTGAAGCAGGTGCCAGGACCCCCTGGTAGGTAGGCTCAATGGTTTGAGGCTGGCTACCACCAGTCAGGGCTTAACCTGTGTACCACTTAAAATTTACAGCTTAGTAACAGGCCCGCGGGACTCGTCCGTGACCAGTGCCAGGCTGGTACAAGGTCCGGGGCTCTAGATGCGCAGGTCCAGGTTGCTCAGCGCTTGTTACAGAGTGGTGGAGTGTGCAGGCTTAGGGTACGGGACCAGGCTAAGGCGCTACACAAAGCTCCGGACCATTCCAGGAACAGCACGATCTTCCCGGACCTGGCTTCATCATCCCAGGCCTCTCGCAGCGGTGGCAAGGTCACTTTGTTGTACTCGATCTTTTGAGATATAGGACTGGACATGCCGTGTTGGACTTAGGAAACCAACTCTTGAGCTGGAACGGGGTCCGGGCCCTTAATTACCCGACTCCAGGTACTAGAGTACTTGTTACAGGGTGGTGGAGTGTGTAGGCTTTTGGGTACGGAACCAGCTAAGCGGCTACACAGGACTCCGGACCACCCCAGGAAACAAGCACCCGCTCTCCAGAGTAGGTCCCTAAGGGTCCGGACTCTTCTCCAGCAGCAAGAGGGTCCGGATCTGTACGGCAGTCCAGCAACTCAGCTCAGATCTTAGTTGTAGCAACAAGGGCAGAGGTCCCCGCGGGGGTTAGAGAGGTAAAAACTTGAGAATCGGCATGCGAATTTAAATTTTGACACAAAGACAGAACTGGGAGAAATTATTTCCTTTGCAATCTTGTTGTACATGGCTTGCGCGATGGATGCCAGAGACCGGGTTCACGAGGTCGGACCTCTACCGTTCTGGGCCGCGCGTTAGCCGACGGTGCGATGGATGCCAGAGGTCGGGTTTACGAGGGTGGCCCCCAACCGCTCTGGGCCGCACGGTAACTCTATCTTATTACAAAGGAAAGGATTATTTTCCGGCTCTGCCTAGGTGTAAAACTTACGCAGATGCTCTATGTTCCATGGGTTGGGCTGCGGCACTCCATCTTCTGTGGCGAGGCGAACGCATCCGGGCCGGCATACCTCTGTAACCTTGAAGGGCCCCTCCCAGCTGGGGGAAGTTTGTGGAGCCCTTCTCGGCTCAGGATCCGTCTGAGGACGAGGTCGCCAGCCCGGAGCTCCCTGCTGTGCACGAACCGTTGATGATAGCGCCGGAGCACCTGGTTGTAGCGTGCGTTTCGGATTGCTGCTCGCCACCTTCGCTCATCAACGAAGTCCACGTCGTCGCGCCGCAGTTGTTCCTGCATGGATTCGTCAAAGGCCTGGACCCGTGGTGAGCCCAGGTGAATTTCTGGGGGAAGGCATGCTTCAGCCCCGTAGACCAGGAAGAACGGAGTCTCCCCGGTGGCTCGGCTGGGTGTGGTCCGATTGCCCCATAGTACGCATGGAAGCTCGTCAACCCACTTGGCACCGTGCTTCTTCAAGCAGTTGTAGGTGCGGGTCTTGAGTCCCCTGAGGATCTCTGCATTCGCTCTCTCAACCTGTCCATTGCTACGAGGATGTGCTACGGACGCAAAGCATAGCTGGATGCCGATGTCCTCACAGTACTCTTGGAAGAGTCTGCTTTTGAATTGGGTCCCGTTATCCATGATGATGCGGCTTGGGACGCCAAATCTGCACACAATGGACCTGAGGAAGGCGACTGCTGATTTCTTAGTGATATTCACCACAAGGGTAACTTCCGGCCACTTGGTGAACTTGTCGATGGCGACATATAGGAACCGGTACCCGCCGACAGCCCGGGGGAATGGCCCCAGGATATGCACACCCCACACAGCGAATGGCCATGAGGGCAGAATCATCTGCAGAGCTTGAGCCGGGGTGTGTATTTGCTTTGCATGGAATTGGCATGCTTTGCAGGACCTTACCAGCTCAGCCGCATCCTGGAGTGCTGTTGGCCAGTAGAAACCATGCCGAAAGGCCTTGCCAACAAGCGTGCGAGAGGAGGAATGACTTCCACACTCGCCTCCATGGATCTCCGCGAGCAACTCGCGGCCCTCTCCCTGGGAAATGCACCGCATGAGGACACCGTTGGCGCCACGGCGGTAGAGATCCCCTTCTACCACCGCGTAGCGTTTAGCCAACCGGACTATGCGCTCAGCGGACACATCGTCATCAGGGAGGATGTTATCTTTCAGGTAGTCCCGGATCTCGGAGATCCATGCATCGGGAGCTCCCTGAGTAGGTGGGTGTGGCTCTGCGAGGTCACCAGGATCCTCAACAGGGCACACGGCCCAGGTTGGGCACCACAGGTGGAGTACTGCCGGGACCGCTGGCTTCGAGGTGCCAGCTTGATTCCCCTCACCCAGCTCGGCAGGCTGGGTGGTAGGTCTCAGCAGCCGTCTTTCAAAGACACCCTCGGGCACGGATGCCCAGGTAGATGCTCTCGCAGAGAGATCATCTGCTGTTGAGTTGTGCTCGCGGGGAACATGTTGCAGTTCCAAGGCGTCGAAGTCCTTCTCGAGCTTCCTCACGTGTATGAGGTATGCCGCGAGCTGGGGATTGTTGCAGTTGCAATCCCCTCGGACCTGCTTGATGATTAGCTGGGAGTCCCCCTTCACCAGAAGCTGCCGGACCCCCAATGAGAGGGCTTGCGTCAGGCCAAAGATAAGAGCTTCGTACTCCGCCATGTTGTTGGTGGCCTTGAACTCAAGGTGCACCATGTACTTCAGCTGATCTCCGTTTGGGTCGATGAGGACCACACCAGCCTCGGCCCCCTTCTCGCGGGCGGACTCGTCAAAGAAGAGTGTCCAGTGAGGCTCGGTGAAGACTGGTGTCCTGATTTCCGGCTCCGGGGGTCCAGCGTTGACGACCGGACCCCCAGGATTGCTTGGGGAAGGAGTCCACTCCGCTATGAAATCAGCCAGGATCTGGCTCTTGATTGCATGGCGTGGCTGGAAGTCCAATTGAAACTCTGCCAGCTCTGCCGCCCACTTGGCGATATTGCCTGTGGCGTTGGAGTTGTGCAGGATCGCTCTTAACGGGTAAGAGGTCACTACGACAACTCGGTGTGCCTGAAAGTAGTGGCGCAGTTTCCTGGACGCAATAAGTATCGCATAGATAAGCTTATGCGTCTCAAGATACCTGGCCTTCGCCTCGTGGAGGACTTCGCTGACGTAGTAAACTGGCTTTTGGACGGTCCGGATCCTAGTTTCCGGGTCCGGCTCGCCCTTATCCACCACATCAGGTCCTTGGGCCCCCAGCGGCTCTGGGTTCCCATTGGCACAAGGCTCGTCCGGACCCCCTACCTGGCGCGCCAAATGTCGTGGTGCTGCAACCACGGCCGGGTGGCGGAAGGCACCCGCCCTAGCCCAGAGGGTGTGTACTCGGGGGTTAGCTAGTCCCAGTTAGATTTCAGTCACGAACACGATGAACACAGCAAGATTTAGAGTGGTTCGGGCCGCCGGAGCGTAATACCCTACGTCCACTGTGTGTTGTATTGCCTCCCCACGAGAGTGTGAGAGCTGCGAGAGCTTGTGTCTGGCTGGAGATGTCCTGTGCACAGCGAGCGCCTCCCTTTTATATCTCAAGGGAGGCGCGTACATGGCTGCTGGGACCCCGATAAGTGGGCCCAGCTATGCGGTATAAAATATCGTACTGTTCATCATTATGGCGTTGCAGGCAAAGGAGATCTTTCTCTGGATATCTTTGCCTGCTCTTGGAGTCTCCCGTTCAGCATGTCTTGGTGCTGTCTTGTCGGAACGGCGCCCGTCGTAGCCAGCGGCGTCGCCTGCCACGTAGCTGAACGGCCACGTAGCTGAACGGCTGTATAGGGAGCGGCGTAGGCGGCATGATGGAAAAGCGCCGTGCCGTCGTATCCATTTAATGCTTGAGACGGGCTCTGCGCGGGCGCGGCACAGGCGGCCGCACTGTGCGCCTTGGTAATACGCGGTGCACAGCGGGGCCTGACAAAGGCTGTGCCGCGTGCTGCGGCGGCAGAGCACGCGTCAACCACCGCATTAAATGCGGTGGGTGGGCGAGTCCCCCTTGCAGAGGACTCGCGCACGAGCCCGCGCCCGTGCCTCCGGGACACGTGGCGGCTCTGGACCCCCACACGGTAAGGGGGGGTCCGGATGGCGCAGGAGGTCCCGGACCCCTATGGGGGGTCCGAGGCCTCGGCTGTCGGCTCGGAGCTTCCCTTCCTTAGTCACGTGGCGTCTCCGGACCCATCCCCAGGCGGGGAACGGGTCCGAGGCCGTTGGCCTGATGAGGAAAGAGCCTGACCGGTGGGGCCTGGCTTCTCCGTCCTTACGCGTAGTTTTCGGATAACTACGCGGGTCCTGCCTTGCTGCAGTAAGAGTGGGTATCCCTGCTACAAGGTACTGACAGACTTAACTTGTACCGTAAACGATTCAGAGATGTAAACCTTATAAAACTACTGCCTAATTGAATCTACTTATACCCAACTAGTATCTGCTAATGACGACGCTCCAACTATATAATGTAGAGATCTTTCTTAATTCTAATCTAGCACTAGTAAACTAGTCCGACGTAGTCGAGCTCCACCGATCCAGCCACATCTTGCCGTCCTCCGTGATGTCGCTGAGCGTGATGCCCTTGGCCGCCGTTAGCTCCTCCACCTCCACGCTATCCGTGCCGAGCCGGACGCCCACCAGGTGCTTCGCGGGAGGCACCGTTGCGTCGAGTTGTGCCTTCTCCTGGTTGAGTGTCACCCAGTAGCCTCCCCTGGCATCGCGCCTCACGTTGTCCATGTACCCCGGCAGGTCCGTCAGAAGCTCGTACTGCCCGACCTTGGACCGCCTCAGCCAATACCTGAACGCCTGCGCCGGCACCATTGTGTGCCACCACCACGTGCGTCCTGTCGGCGCTCACGGCCACGCCGTTTGGGTACAGCAGGCCGGCCCCCCTGAGCACGGCGACCTCCTTGGTCCACGCATCGTACCGGAGTAGCCGTCCCGTCGCGTCGGCGTTCATCATGATCTTCGTGTTGAACCTGTGCAGGTACGTGGTGCTGCCGTCGGTGAAGTAGACGTCGCCGGTGGCCTGGTCGAGGTACAGCCTCAGCCAGTCAAGCACAACAATGTATTTTGGTTCCCTCCAATGCTTCAGAGTTCCATGGCCCGTATACACAAATCCTTGTCCTTGAGACCTTGACAGTGAAATTTAAGTTGTTCTACTTACTTGTTGTAACACTTTGAATGGTGCATCCCAAGGAATTGGATTATATATAGGATGTGACAGTGTAGTAGTCTTTGGTACTGGCCTACCATCCGTTGCTACAAGTCATCTAGTAATCGTTCATGTATCATTCATCTACCATGAGTATGAGACATGAGTTCGTTTTCATGGCGCATGTATGATTGTGGTTGTTTGCGTGCCAATGTCGTGTGCCCTGAAATGAACAAGGGGCCGATCGAGGAATAAACAATGCACGTCTCCATTGCTTTTAGTCCCATACCGGGGATCCAATCAGGCAGGATGGCACTCAAATGCGTGGGCCGGCGCAGGAACGGCGTGACGCATGAGCCCAACATGTCAGCACATCCAGTCAACGAGGAAACTTGTGTGCTGGTGGCCTCGTGTGCGGCACGCGCACGCAGCAAACATCTTGAATTAAAAGGAAACAATTCACCCCTGGCCACCACAATCTCTTAACCCAGGCGCATGACACATCCTTCTTTCTTTTCTGCGTTTTGATTACCATGTTGCATTTTTGCTCATTGATCTCTGCTAAGCAACGCAAATTCTTCCTTACAGACACAGCAACTAAAGCAAGCTACAGAAAAATCCCAGTTACACTAGTTGATCTCTAGTTAAAAATGGCACAAGCCGTTTCACTCAGCTCAGTGATTTCCAGTTGGATCTCAAATTCCCAGTGGCAATAAATTTTTTTTTTGAAACGAACTGTTTTTTTTTTTTGAAACGAACCGGCAGGAGAGCTGCCCGCTATATTAAAAAGAAAGGTGCCCCACGGGCAAAACAAACAAAGTTAGCATTGTACAAGGCCAAGCACGGGTCTCGCAAAAAAAGGTTGGAGAACCGGTCGTCCAACAAAGAAAAGAGAAACTACTAAGCCAAGAGCGCTGCCAAGTGCTTGGCGCCCGCCGCCTTCTAACTATTCGCTTGGTCCTTAATCCTTGAGATCACCATCGGGCACGGAGTTTCCTTGTGCTTGAAAATTTTTGCATTGCGGTCTAGCCAAATCTCCCAAACCACCAGCATGATGAGACTGCGTAATCCTTTTGCATCATTGGAGGGCACCCGCGCTAACCTGTGGCAATAATTACAGCTCATTAAGCCGCCGACTTTGTTCCATGCTCAACACGCAAGATAAATTAACTGTAAATCCCCACTCACTCCCTCAGGCATTACACTAACAACATCAATTATTCCCATGAAAGAGCACCGGAGATTCAATCACGGTGCATCAGGATTCAGGAAGTACAAAAAACAAAACTGCCCTACCATCTTTGCTTGAAGTTGCTTTCCTCGTCGCTCGAAGTTGAGCCCTCGTACGCCTCCTGTACGAATGCCTGGAGCTGGATTTCCGACGCCTAAAACACGACCGCCCCTTCCTCCTACCATGGAACTCCTCATTGTAGTCATCAGACTCAAAGCTACCACTGTCCACTGCACGTCTAATCGTCTATGCTGACAGTCATCCCTTGGACTGCTAGCATGATGTGTTCCGGCCTTCTTCCGACTATGGTACTCCGCATAGTAGTCATGGGACTCGATGCTGTAGTTGGCTTAGGTTCCTCCATGAAAGTTTTAGATTTTTCTCAGTAGATTCCAATAATATATTCTTAGATACGAAAAAGAAAAGCAGCATTGCTGCAGTTGGCTTAGGCCTCTTTTGCTTTTTAGGTGGGATGTTGGATTGGGGGAGCACGTAGGAGCGCTTTACTTATAGTAAAACTGATTGGCATAATTTATTGTCTGATCTTGTATTGTCAAAACAGGTGGTAGTGTCTCGGATCGCACCTAAAGTGGACATCCCTTCATTGGAGGCGAGTAAATGTACCGGTGGTGGCTACACGCTTTAATTTGTTATTTATTCTATCTCCACATTAAAAATTCAGAACCACAACTAATACAATATGATCTATCTGGCCTTATTTAATGAGTATGTTATATCTTCCCTATGGATTCGATGGAAAATCTATAATTCTTTATCTATGGCCTGATGATGCCTTTGGTGGTGGAATGGAATGATGCTTATGGAGATATATATAATTTATCATTTCTCTCTATGGCATATGCATTGCATCCAATTCATTGCATTGGCATATGGAGTTATGTCGTGAACCTATGGTTCCAACTGTACCGATACAACATCGTTTATTGGGCATAACGATGCAGCTTCATACCTTGTTGGGTATGAAGGCAGGAGACATGACATTTGCATTGCATATGCATTATGATTTTGGATTATGGCATATTTGTTTGGGAATGATATTGAGAAGCAATATCCTCAAGGCTTGGTGGTGATCGGTATTAATCTTGCATATGAAGTAATCATTTCATTTATTATATCTCATGATTTATCATTGATTACTTTTAATTCGGGAATTGCATTTGCATTATGATTTGGAATATGAAGTGTATGCCATTATGGCTTGGGAGATAATTGTGAGAAGTGATATTTCTCCAAGGTTTGGTGGTGACTAATCTTATCCTATATGTGGTTTTGTTACTTTGATTTGGTATATCTTATTGGTGGTCATTGGTGTAGCTATAATTGAAGCTTAAGTCGATGCTTAATAAAATTGTAGTTTAAATAGCTTGTTAAAGTAGTTTACTTGCTGAGATTTCATATCTCACACCTTTTTTCTCTTTTTATATACTTGTGTTGCTTGGTTGAATGGTGGGAAAGTAGTGTCACACACAACAGTTCATGCAATCAACTAGTTTCATACTTGTGCTATCCTTTAGAATTGCTTGTTTTATAATCATAACTTAATATTGTGGACTTTGTTGGGTTGGTCATGTCAGACTTATGGTGATGCTTATATGTTCTTAGGGATGTTTATTTTGCTAGTGTGGTTATATTTTGTTACTCTTGCTTTAGGGGAGATGCTGCCAATTTTTTTTATTTGTAAGGCTTGGGGAAAGGTTTGGATGGCATCTTGATTGTTTTTGGTTCTGGGGTGTTACACACCATGCCGGTCAACTTCCAGGACGGACGGTTGCTTGTACTCCTGTCCATGGACCATGGGTCGTCGTCTCGTGAGCTCGATAGTGCCCGCCAGATATCGACGGATCCGTACTCCTGAGCTGCTTAGATTTCATTTTAATGATAGGACCGTCCTGATCGGCTAGGCAGCTACATCGACGCTGCAATATCTTTGATCCGATTCGGCGTTCATGGGGTTGTCCTGATTTTGGCAATTATTTTTACAACAAGCATCATTGAAATCGCTAATAATTTAAGTTGCAGGTTCGGGGACGTGGCCGAGCTGGTCGAGTGCATGTCCCTGAATATCTACGCCCGGCTCCCGGCTGCCGAGCTCACGCCGGCGACCACCTACGCCGCGTACCTGGTGTACGGCGTCGTAAAGGGACACCGCGGCCTGAGCTACCCGGACCAGGAGACGACGGTGGCGCTGGGCGGGGGACGCGTGGCGCCGGCGCGCCACGCCGTGTGCCTCCACCCGACGAGGCCGAGGCGCGCAAGTTCAGGGCCGTGTCCCGCAGCACCAGCGACGAGGAGCCGAGGTGGCCGAGGCTGCGGGAGGACGGGTGGTCGGAAATGGAGATGGCGACGGCGACGGCGGCGGGAGGCCCCGGCGACGGTCGCGGGCGAGGAGGTGGCGGTGAGCTTCGAGGTGCTGGGGTAGTGGGGTGGTACCCGAAACACGGGCTCATTGTGGAGGGCGTCGAGTTTAGGCCCGTCAACTGACTTCCACGGTTGAAGCGGTTTTTTTATTTTTATATTTTTTATTTCGTTTTTTACAAAAATATATTTTCGATTTGGAAATTTACAAAAATATATCCCGGCCGCCCCGCTGCCGGGCGGCAAGGGCTTATCTGTAAAAAAAAGAAAAAAAATTGCGGACAGATCCGTGGGAACCGGCCGGGCGGCCGGCCTCCCAGAGCGGCCGGCCCCCACCGCTATATAAGGGTGTTGGCTGCCCTCCCCCCTCATTTGCCTTGCTAAAAATCCAGAAAAAAAAGAGAGGGAGGGAGGGGGCGGAGGGGTGAGGGAGAGGCAAAGCGGCGAAGCCCTGTCGGATTTTCAAGCCGGCGACTTTAGGTAACTAAAATTTTCTACATTTTATAAATAGATTATGTTGTAATTATTTTTTTGAAACAGTAGATTACCAATCAGTTCAATTATTATTAGGAGTGATTAGTGGTACATTTAGTTGTATTTACTTATAGTGATTAGCGTTGATATAGTACATTAAGTGTTAGATTTAGTATTAGAAAATACTAGAAAATTGTTAGAGAAGTATTAGAAAATGCAAGATAATATTAGAAAATTGTAGAAAATGTTAGAAAATTGTAGAAAATGTTAGAAAATTGTAGAGAATGTTAGAAAATTGTAGAGAATGTTAGAAAATTATAACAAAAATTATAGAAACTATTTTGTTTAAACAGTAGATTAGCAATCATTTTAATTATTATTAGGACTGATTAGTGGTACATTTAGGTGTAGTTAATTGTAGTGATTAGTGTTGATATAGTACATTAGCAATCTAATTAATTAATCTTAAAAATTGCAAGATAATATTAGAAAATTTCTAAAATGTTACAAAATATTAGAAATTATTATTAATGGTTAGAAAATCATATAAATTATTTAGGAAATATAAGGAAATATTAGAAATATTTAGATGTATGTGATTGTATTGTATTGTTTTGATCTTACGTGGTAGGTATGGCCGGGGTTACTCCTGCGTTGCTGGACCCAACAATAGACTCGGGTCACCGGTCCTTCCTTGCGAAGGTTCAGCACCAAGAACTAAACGTGCTGCGTTGTTTTATTTCTTTATCTTCGTTGAGATACCTTACATGAAATTTATTTTGCAGTCTTCAGATGCTCCAGAAAACTGTGGTTTTACCATATGGGCCGATCCTGCACCAATTGATTCAGTTCAGGAGTTCATCGAGTACCTCCAGATAAAGATCTTTGATCTGGATGCAAGGTAAACCATTACGAGGAATTGAGCGAGGGTAACAAAGACGACGAAGATGATGATACCAGCAATGCAGCCGCTTCATAGGATGAACCATGCACTATTCCTTACTGCAACTGCCCTTGTCACAAGAAGAAGGGCCCTGCCCATCCGGCACCACCGCCTGCACCACCTGCAATGGGTGGATACTGTGGAGAAGGCTCAACGCAGTTTGCTACGTGGGGGTACGGCTACTAGGACTACCTATTGCTAGTCACATGCTGTATCGTTGTGTTTGTTGTGTTTTTCTAAATTACCTAAGACATGTTAGCTTAGTTCAGAATCTGTTTACCGTAGTTGCAACGGGTTCTGCCATGCCACTGCATGTCTGATGTGTGTTTCATTAACGTTGTATTATGATGTAATTCCTATGGTTTATATTGTGTAATGCAGTTTTTAGTTCTTAATTCTTACCGTTATATTTGATGTGTGGTTCACAGTATTCTAGTCTCTTGAAAATGTCCGAAAATATTAAAGGCAAGTTCGAAGATTCACTAGATTGCTTGTGCGTGCGTGGCACCTCGGCGCCGTGATCTGTGGCGCGAAGACGTGTTATCTCGGCGCCACATATTACAGCGCCCACCCGCAGGGTCTATTTCTGCAAAAAGTTACAAAAAGAGCACATATGTGAAATTATTTCGCGAAAAGGACTAAATTGCAAAAAAAAATGCCGGCCGCCCCGCAGCCGGGCGGCCTGGGAGGCCGGCCGCCCAGTTGCCGGGCGGCCGGTTCCCAGTGACCTGTCTGCAATTTATTTTCGTCTTTTTTTGCAGGTAAGCCCCTGCCGCCCGGCAGCCGAGCGGCCAGGTCCCGGCCGCCCGGCAGCGGGGCGGCCGGTGTATATTTCTGTAAATTTCCAAATCGAAAATATATTTTTGTAAAAAACGAAAATAAAAAATAAAAAAATAAAAAACCGCCACGGTTGAACCAAGGGAAATTTGGAACTATGCTCCCAATTAATTTGGCAAATAGTAGTAGATATCATGTATTGTTGGCATTTTAAAGTCAAGTGGTGTTTTCAGAAATTTCATGACAACTTGTCTCAAACCAATGTTGATAGGTAGAGATCATGTATTATGATTAATTATCTGATAACCGGAACAAAGACAGTCGTCAGTCGGTATAGGTGGACTAGAGCTAACCACGAGAAGCCATGGGCACGGTATAGCACAAAAGCAAACATAACCATTTCGCAAAAAAAAAAGAAACCAAACACACCTCGATAACGATAAAATCATAAAAATTTAAAATGTTCCAAAACAAATCATATATGAAACTTGTACAGTAAACAATTCAGAGATGTAAAACCTTATAAAACTACTGCTTAACTGAATCTACTTATACCCAACTAGTATCTGCTAATGACGACGCTCCAGCTATATAATGTAGAGACCTGAACACCTGCACCGGCACCGTATGCGCCACAACCACATGCGTCGTGTCGGCGCTCACGGCCACGCCGTTCGGGTATGACATGCGTCGTGTCGGCGCTCACGGCCACGCCGTTCGGGTATGGCAGGCCGGCCCTGAGCACGGCGACCTCCTTGGTCCGTGCGTCGTACCAGAGTAGTTGCCCCGTCGCGTCGGCGTTCATCATGATCTCCGTGTTGAACCTGTGCGGTACGTGGTGCTGCTATCGGTGAAGTAGACGTCGTCGGTGGCCTGGTCGACGTACAGCCTCAGCCAGTCAAACACAACAATATATTTTGGTTCCCTCCAATGCTTCAGAGTTCCATGGCCCGTATACACAAATCCTTATCCTTGAGACCTTGACAGTGAAATTTAAGTTTTTCTACTTACTTGTTGTAACACTTTGAATGGTGCATCCCAAGGAATGGGATTATATATAGGATGTGACAGTGTAGTAGTCTTTGGTACTGGCCTACCATCCGTTGCTACAAATCATCTAGTAATCGTTCATGTATCATTCATCTACCATGAGTATGAGCCATGAGTTCGTTTTCATGGCGCATGTATGATTGTGGTTGTTTGCATGGTGCCAATGTCGTGTGCACTGAAATGAACAAGAGGCCGATGGAACGAACAAAGAATGCACGTCTCCGTTGCTTTTAGTCCCATACCGGGGATCCAGTCAGACAGGATGGCACTCAAATGGGTGGGCCGGCGCAGGGACGGCGTGCCGCATGACCCCAACATGTCAGCACACCCAGACCACGAGGAAACTCGTGTGCTGGTGGCCTCGTGCGCGGCACGCGCACGCAGCAAACATCTTGAATTAAAAGGAAAGAATTCACCCCCGGCCACCACGATCTCTTAACCCCAGGCGCATGACACATCCGCCTAGCCCTTTTTAAATTTTTTTTCTTTCTTTTCTGCTTTTTGATTACGAGTAATTGATAGGCCATGTTGCATTCTTGCTCATTGATCTCTGCTAAGCAATGCAAGTTCTTTCTTACAGACACGGCAAACTAAAGCAAGCTACAGAAAAATCCCAGTTACACTAGTCGATCTCTAGTTAAAAAATGGCACAAGCCGTTACACTCTGCTCAGTGATCTCCAGTTGGATCTCAAATTCCCAGTGGCAATTACAGTTCATTAAGCCGCCGACTTTGTTTCATGCTCGACACACAAGATAAATTAACTGTAAATCCTCACTCCCTCAGGCATTACACTAACAACATCAAATATTCCTATGAAAGAGCACTGGAGATTCAATCACCGCGCATCGGAATTCAGGAAGTACAAAAAAACAAAACTGCTTGCATCGTCATCTGCCCTACCATCTTCGCTTGAAGTTGCTTTCCTCGTCGCTCAAAGTTGAGCCCTCGTACGCGTGCCTCCTGTACGAATGCCTGGAGCTGGATTTCCGACTCCTAGAACGCGACCGCCCCTTCCTCCTACCATGGAACTCCTCATTGTAGTCATCAGACTCAAAGCTACCACTGTCCACTGCACGTCTATGCTGGCTGCCATCCCTTGGACTGCTAGCATGATGTGTTCCGGCCTTCTTCCGACTATGGTACTCCGCATAGTATTCATGGGACTCGATGCTGCTGTCTCGCGTCTCTGGAACCGATCTGCCACCGCTCCTGGATCCTCTTTTCTGAGCTGAGGCGCGGGAATGATGAAGCTCTGGTTTCGGAGATTGTGGACCTATGTTTTTGCAGCTGTCGGACAGCCTTGCGTGTGCAGAAGCTTCATGATCTTGGAAAACTCCACGCTGGAATCCACTGCTGCAGAAATCAATAGTCAGAAATGGTCAGTGTAGCAATTCAGAGGTGAGATAAGATGCGGACAATGAATTGAACGGTGAGGAAACAATAATCTACAAAATATGTCTCCAGGTGCAAAAGATCCATACAATCAGCATAATCTAGTGCTTCCGCAGTTCGGTTTGCTAGTGACTGCAAGTGACACACAAATATATCTACTTATTAACTATTTGGTGTGATTTTACCACGTTGAACTCAACACACCTGCAATGGCTTGCTGGGTAGCCTTGCATTCCAGGAGTGTGCAGTGGTAAGTTGCTGATATCATTGACATTATACAAGCCCATAGGGTAGCCGCTGGAAGGCATATTAGGCATAAAGTACATGCTGTAAGGATCAGCTCCCCAAGGCAGTCCTCCAAGTCCAAATGAAGAGTTATAACATGATAGTTCAAATGGAACGTTGCAATCATATCCAGCACAGTTGGCATCACCATTTCCAGTTGTGCCAGACTTCTTTTTCTTCTTTGCTGACTTACTCTTAACCACTTTTCGCTCAAGCTTCCCTGAAGCTATTGCTACTCCATCAGGTGCCAACTGTTTTTGACATCTTGGCTCTGGAGCAGTTTTCATGGCATCTGTCAGCGCTATGGTCTTTTTTACTGATGTTTTTTCAGTCTCTTCAGTTTTACTCTGGAGACCAGAACGTGTCTGTTCCTGATGATGATCTATTGGATTTTTGCATGCAGTTATCAAGAAACTACCTTCAGTAGCAGCCGATGGTGTGCTGTCCATATGTTGATTATTGTCCCCTTTTAACGCAGCGGATGCAGTGAAGCTGATAGATTTGCCATCTAAATTGCTGCTAATGGAGCTTGCAAGATTCCCTGTACCATTTGAAAGGCCACCACTCCTTGATGACAACATGCTTGAGATTGTACTTCTAAGAGTTTGATTGGGAATTAGGTCATCTGCAAGTATTTTAACACCACAAATGCACTTCGCTTGGGCAATAATGTAGTCCCGAATGCCTGATGACAGAAAAACAAATAGGCTGGTTGGGGTTATTTTTCATGCAGTGTGAAACCAAAATACCTTTTGATATAACCCAAATTTGAGCTACTAACACCATTAAATTCTGAACATGGGCATATTGCAACAACTATCAATGTGCAATCCACTTTACAAAGTTTGCATCACTTACATTTATCACAGAAACTATCGTAACAGCACTTGCTTGTCAACATTGCGTCTATCATAACCTTCTTGCATAGTGGGCAGTGGAGTTCTGCTGGCAAGCTATCACTGACACTGCTAGACATAGCCTGGACAAGTTCTGCTGGGATACCATCATCAAAGCTAGATACTATGGGAATCAGTGAACTGGTTCTTCTGGAATCATTTTTCCTGTCACCATAATTTGGGCAAGAATGAATAAAGTGCCCTGGGACTCCACATTTGTGGCAGATATAGCCAGGTGGAGGCGGCTTGCTTCCTGATGGGCAATGCCGAATGAAATGTCCAGGAATATGACAAATGCGGCAGACATAGCCAGGAGGGGGTGCCTGCACTTCCAATGGACGAACTGCAAATAAATTTTCAGGATCAGAGAAGGCGTGCAAGTTTCTTAAATAGAATGCAAAATAAAAACATAGCATGAAAATGTGAACAAACTCCTAAGTCACTTATAATTCCAGTTCTCTTAATTGAATCATCATCATTTGGTATGAACAATGTCTAACACTATAGCATACCAGACTATCAACATTAAACAGCAGTGCATCAGGAGAGTGTTACGGTTAAATCTAATTGGCTTGCAAGTGACTAATCATAAGTAAATGTCAACACGAGTCAAACTAGAAGTGAAAAATCATACACATCAGTACATTACCATTATGGCGGCCCAACTCTTCACCGTCATATCCACCTCCAGATGAAGAACCTCCCCTACATAAGAAGGCAAAATCAATCAATACTACAGCAGATGTATACATAAAGAAACTATTATTCGAGTTTTCCAGGCTACTACCACAAAAGGGCACATGAGTATATACGAATCTTACCACTTAATCTCAGCTGCATCAATCACATTTCTAATTGCTGCTACCTCTTCATCATCAGTTTCTGTAATTGCACTTGATTTCAAAGTTGACTCAGCAACTGTCTTGTTAGATGCCATCACATCATTCTCTAAGACTATGGGCCTGAATACAAATACCAGCTCAGTTACACAAAAAT
The DNA here is from genome assembly GCF_016808335.1 of Panicum virgatum. Taxonomy (NCBI): domain Eukaryota; kingdom Viridiplantae; phylum Streptophyta; class Magnoliopsida; order Poales; family Poaceae; genus Panicum; species Panicum virgatum. Next base: position 68,611,274 of record NC_053147.1, read on the forward strand.
ATAGATAATTTTCCGTATGTTATCGCCTACAGAAGGTTCGCCACAAATTTTTAATTTGATAAAGAAGATGAACAAGACTTTATATCATCTGTTTGGGGGGCAAGATTACGAGTATTCTGAATAGGGGTTTGAATTAGTGCCCCTAAGAGTCACTATTAAATGAACAAGTTTTAAAAAATCTGTCACATTTTGAAAACTTGGCACCCCTATCCCACAAAGGCATGGAAACTCTCTGCCATTTTAACCAGACTTGTATGCTAGTAAAAACAAGAAACATTGCAATGTCCAATTTCTATTATGATTTATGAACGATGATTTATCACTGCAGAACTACAAACATTATCTTTGACTGAACCTGATATGCAGTTTAATGTCAATTTTCTGCATGAAGATAATGATTTACAGGAGCCACCAAGTTTCAAAGGTGAACTCTTTGCAATGATCTACACCCTGCATTACCTTAATCGAGGTTGCTTGACTCAAAATTTTCACTCTCACAAATCCCCCGACGAAAAAAGAGTAGTAACAAACAAAATTTAGATGGTAATAGAGTCTGGGGAGGAGACAGTACGATGTGTCAATTGTGTCAATCGGATGTCCTGCAAGCCGATGGACCAGCACTGTAGAATTCTGCTGTATCATGGTATTTTCATCAAAGTATTCTGTACCCACAAGCAAAAAAAAAACATGGAAAGCAAGTATGAGGCCTTATCATACGAACACTCTAATTATAAAACTACCTAGCATCCCAAGAAGATGAAGCTCTAACGAGAACAGATCAAGATTACGGCTATGGACATACGCAGCGCAGTCCCCTGTTGCTCTGCGTTCGCAACAGGGGAGAACATCTCGGCATCGAACAGAAATGCATGCCCGGCCGCCCCCAGAATTACCGCGACGCGACGCGACCCGATCAAAAACCCTGTCCTCTACCTACAGCACGATCATTCGCACTCCCGGTGGCGGTCGCCTGAACCGGCACGACGCGGGGGTGGGACCGCACGCACCTTCCCCGGTGCGGGGGTCGCAGAGCGCGATGCCGTCCCGCGGGCCGCGGCCCCGCGTCCGGCCGGTCCCGTGCCGCCCCGTGGCCGCGATCAGCCGCTTGAGCTCGGCGACGGAGGCGAAGGCGCCGGGGACCTGCACGGAGAAGGTCTGCACCCCGCTCCGGTACCGGTAGTGCACCACCCCCATGCTGGGCCGCGCTGGAGCACACCCCTCGCCGGCCGGGGAGGAGCGGCGCCCGACCCTAGCGGGTAGCCCGCCCGCGCGGGTGCGGTGGCGGGAATGCCGGGTCGGGAGGTGGGGGGGGCGGGGGGGGGTGGCGAAGTGCGGCGGCGGAGGTGAGGGGCGTGGTGGGCTGGTGGAGTTTGGAGCGAGCGAGTCGGCGGTGGTGGCTTCCCCTGGAAGGCGTGGCACGGAAGCCGAGGTGGCGCGGGGGTGGAGGGGGATCGCGTGAAGCGGCGGAGTTGGGCTGTGGGCTGGGGAAATACCGGCACATGGTATGTGGGCTTTGAGGCCCATGATTCTGGCAGAATGTTGTATGTGGGCTTAGAGGCCCATGATTTTGAAGGAACAGGCTATGTGGGCTTTGAGGCCCAACCAAATCGAAGAAGAAGAAAGAAAAAAGTCATTTTTGCCCCCCTCAACTTTGAGCTGAATCTGTTTTTCCTCTCTGGACCATAAAACCGTCCGTCCAGTCTCCTCAGACTCACAAAACCGTTCACATAACCTCCCTGAGCTGTTTGAGGGTGAGATCACAGCGGTTTTTCTATTTTTCTTTTATTTTTTATTTTGACTAAATCTTTGAAAAATCAAAGTAAATCACAAAAAAATCATAAAATGAAAAATCTAATTTTATTGAACTCCACATAAGTAGATCTATGCATTAAATATATTATATGATATGCTTTAGTACACATTTTTTTATGTAGTTTTAGATATATGCTTTTCTGCAATTAATGTATATCTACAGTTTCTGTTGTCAAATTATAGTGAAATTTTTATGGTGGTCTAATTATTATATGATTGAGCTATAGTAAAAATTTTATAATTATTGGATCATGTTTGACTGAGCTATAGATTTATCTATATAAACCTAGATAAATCTAGACCAATCTATATATAAACTTAGATAAATCAATACCTCAATCATACATGATTCAATAATCATAAAATTTTTACTACATCTCAATCATATAATGATTATACCACCATAAAATTTTCATCATAATTTGACGATGGAGACTATAACTATAAATTAATTGCAAAAAAGCATATATCTAAAACTACAGAAAAAAAAATTTGTACTAAAATATATCATATAATATGTTCAATGCTTAAATCTACTTACATGGAGTTCAATAAAATTGGATATTCCCTTTTATGATTTTTTTGTGATTTCCTGTGATTTTTCAAAGATTTAGTCAAAATAAAAAATAAAAGAAAAATAGAAAAACTGCTGCCACCTCACCCTCAAACCACTCAGGGAGGTTATGTGAACGGTTTTGTGAGTCCAAGGAGGCTGGACGGACAGTTTTGTGGTCCAGAGAGAAAAAACAGATTCGGCTCAAAATTGAGAGAGGTAAAAAGGACTTTTTTCAAGAAGAAATGCCACATATACTGTTCGTATTTGTCATGGGCCTCATGTATATGTGGGCTTATAGGCCCATGATTTTTGACGAGGGATATGCTATGTGGGCTTAGAATATGCTATGACGGCTCATGATTGTACGCTGTAGCATGCAACGGCTCGATATACCGCAGCGAATTTGTCAATGATGTCTCCAATTTGCATAAATTTTTCACGACTACATAATTTGTGTGCACGATCTATCACTTGCCTATACTGTCCGGCCTTGTACAAATGCACAACATGTCCACATGAACAGATCGAATTGGTACAAGAACATCTCTAGCATGCCGGTTAGGTGTTACCATGTTACTAATTTTATTATACTTAAATTTTTACTGAGAATGTTCAGCAGAATTAGGGACTTTTTCTTCTATTGTCCGATATTATAATATGATGAGAACTTTCTCCATTTGTGTTTTATTTCCCTTAATTCTAATTGGGTGGGGTATAAAGGAATTTGTGCTCTTCATATACCCATATGGCTGGGTATTAATTTTCAGTGATATACTTCTTATCTGTTTTGGTGAGAGATAGAAACAATTTTTAACAGGCATCTTTTGGAAAAACTTTCGAGTCCAAATTTTAAGAAAAATATAAATGGATAGAGCATGCAAGCATCTACCATCATGCAAAATTTGAGATGCAACTGAAATTTGTACAATGAGAATTAAAAAAGAGAAATCAGCCTACGAATACTAGTGGGTTATGGGTCTGAGATGAACAGTTGAACCAGCAACTATTTTAAGTGCAAGTTTCTCTTTTTTTGTTTCTTCTTACATAATTTTTTGTTCTACCTCAAACTTTGCATAATGGTATAGGCTTACGTTCTCTATCTTTCATACTTTTGGATAAATTTTTATGCACAAATTTAAATGTAATTAAAGTTGGTAATACGTTAACATCCTAATAGACGGTAACACTAGATATGTTCTCGGTACTACCTTCCCATCATCATCATACGTTAACATACTAAGGAAGTTCAAAAGAGCCGGGCACTCGCTTTTCATGACAAGGATATATATCGATGATGCCCCAATACAAGGCTAGCTAGCGGTGCTTGGACCCTAGTTCATGCCGAATCACAAGAGGCATCTGTCTTGCGACGCCGCCGCGATGGCGATCGTCGATGATTAGACGCATATAACAACAATTAAGAATATAATCGATCACCAGCACCAGGCTGATCGTCCATCAGCAAGTCATGCTTCGTATATAGGTTCCTTCAATATAATCATCATCTGGAAAGCTCGCTCGCTCTTGGCCGTTTCCGGCGAACATCAGCGGCGGATCATGGCGACTGGATCCTCGATACCGCCGCCGGCCGCTTCCCTTTTGGCAGGATCGATCGAATAAATGGATCGGATCGGATTATCGGATAAGCAAGCAAGTCACTAGTAGCTACTGGCTAGTGATTAACATTGATAATTTCAGCTTAGTTGTATATATTGTTGCCAGCTGCAAGGGTTCTAGAAGGTGGCTTGCTTGCAGAACTAGTCATGTCACTAGTGTGTAGCTCTATATGTGTCGACTGAGACGAGCACTGACGAAGCCATCTTGCGGCATGCAAGTGCACCAATTGGCTAGTTGACGAATTCTTTAGGGGTCTCCGTCCATCCCTTGATTTTGATTCACTCTAGGTTTGTCTCTTTGCGTCGCCATGCTCGAGAGTTTAGAGCTCGTAGCATCTTATGTATGTATGTATACTATCTCCCTGCATCTGCCTAACTTGCTTGCTTCCAGGTTGCACAGCTAGCTTTTTGTTTATCATGTACCGTACTTGTATGATCGTCATCAGCACTGCTCCCACTAACTGAGACAGGGTCCAAATATGTCCCAACAAAAATTTGGCAGGCCCAAAGCATGTAGTATTCCCTAAGAGCAACCACAATGTTTGTCATAAGGTAGTCCATAAGTTTAAAATATTTGCTATCAGGTAGCTGGGACATTATGAGATTAGTCCATAAGGTAGTCCATAGCAAAAGGTATCTATAAACTTGTGGACTATCCATAAAAATTAAAAATCATTACCTTTCTTACTCCCTCCCCCAGGCTTGTAAAGAAAAAAAAAGAATTTTTTTAATCTCATATGAGGCCCACCTTACAGACTGCTTGTTGGATGAAACATTGTGAGGACAGCAACAGCTATAGTTTTGCCTCGTCGGTTGTCAGTACTTTGTCCTCTTTTCAGAAAGAAAAACAAGTACTGTTAGTCCATATATATATGGCTTCGATGTAGCTATTAGGGTATACGAGTACATGTGTCACGAAATTATTCCTCGTTATGTAATATAAGATGCTTCTTTCATTTGAACTGGCTAGTTATTCCCAGCCAGGCGGCTGAAATCATTGTCATCTGCAATGTGCAACTAATAACTGTTCTTCAAAATTGGCCGGCAAATAGGCTTGTGCCACTGAACTTTCGGAGAAAATTGTTAGGCCCCAGCCCGAATTGAGGACCGTACTAAAAAAAATCAACGCCTGTCAATCGACAATTAAAAGTACGGCGAAGAAACCACCGACACGTAGCTCTCATGAGAGTTGTTAGAAATTAAATAAGTGAAGCTGCAGAACCACTGATGAAGACCTTGAGTATTGTACACATTTTGGCGGGAAAAAAGAGAAAGAAAAGAAAATAGAGACATTAATTATCAGGATTTTGTCGGCATGCTGCAGCGGCATATGGTGGCCACGAGAAACGTATCTGGCCTGGAGATCCTGCCCAGGGAATGCATGAGGTGGTGAAATGACGACCCACATGCATGCATGGCTTCTTCAAGGTTATTATGTATATATACGTGTCTCCTCGAATACTGATTAATTTATTACTACTACTGCTGCTGCTATATACTATACCTGTTAGAATAGAGTATGAGTAGTGTATGACGCTATATATATATATATATATATATATATATATATATATATATATATATATATATATATATATATATATATATATATATATATATATATATATATATATAGATATATATATATATATATATATATATATATAGACACACACACACACAAATACAAGGTAGTACTATGCCATACTGTGTACTATATTTATTTTTGCTGATTATATTGTCTAGCTAAGCTCAAACCATCGTTATTTACAATGCACAAGCAAGCATCGTCCCTGAAACTGACGAGGAGATAGAACTTGGCGGCTGCTGGTAAATTATATTAACATTTGTGGCGAACAGAATTACTAACATATATACACGCCAGTAAAAAAAAAGACATTCGTGTACGTCCATGGATGAGAATGGCCGCTGAATTTTCGAAGAAACGATCGAGGACCACATCAAAAAAAAAATCTCTGTACGACGAAAGTGCAGCGACGAAAGCATCGACGCGTAGCTCTCGTGCGGATGGATCCTCTCGGTGCGGTGAAAATTAAAAGAGCACGCGCGCACGGTAAATGTAAATCATTAGCTGCGCCACACACATAGCCATCAAATAATTCAAATTAATTCTTGGCCTCCGGAGGCACCTACGACCTCTGAAGCAGCATGTGCGTGCATGTATCAATCGATGGAAAGGCCGGCCATTCGACGATTCTTATGACTACCGACGACGACGACAGCGACGTGGAGGAAGGGAAGCCATGAATGGCCCGTCGCCGTCCTTGTGGACGAAACGACTGTGACGGAACCGCCAAATTAAAACTCTAATTAAGCGTAATGGCCGTCATTTGAACACATCAGGCTCATTAGCTTAATGGCTTAATTTGGCGATCCTTTCGCAACCCACGTCCCGATCGAAACATCACCGATAGTCCCACGCGAAGGTGGGCGCAGATGGTACAAGCACGACACATAATTGAATATACAACAAATATACATAGAACTTGACCTTAAGTTTTACAAACCGAGTTTGAATAAATACATAATTCACAAACTTTTCAATACTGAAATCCTGGTTCGTCTAGAGGAACGGGGCCTACAGCTACCAAAAGTGAGCCCTAGAGAGATCCCTAACTAGACGTCCGGCTCCACGACCACCCATCCCTCTGCATCCCGGCGGATGAACTTGGCGCAGCAGGGACAGAAGTCTACGTCTGCGTGCCCTGAAATAATGTTGGCAACAAACCCTGAGTATTCTAATACTCAGCAAGGCTTACCCGACCAGTGGGTATAACTTAGCCCACATAGCTAGACATGCAAGGCTTTTGGCTGGTGGTTATTTTGCAGAAAAAGCAACTAAAGTAATTCCTTACTTTCATTATTTTAGCTTCAGATTCTATAAAAATTAACTCTCATCTCATATTCGCGAAGACCTACTATAGCAATCATGGTGATGCAAGCAAAATAATTTGGTGAGCTCAATATTTTATATAAACATTCCTAACTCATATTCTACATTTTTGCTACGGTGTGACAAAGAGACCAAGGCCCTCATAACCGCGAGACACGGCGAATCGATCCGATTTAACCTTGCAAGGTGGACCTAACCAACACGGCACGTATTTGCCCCGTCGGACTATACATACCAACCATTCCCCTCCCCGCCTCGAACTACAGGAACCAGCCCAACGACATATGGTCAGCCGAGCTCAACGTGAGACCACCAAAAGTAAACACATGCATCACAATTCTCCGCGACTACTCGACTCGCCCCAGGAGTTGGGTGCGGGTTCCTGTACTTTCGAAGCAAGGCAGTACTCGGCTTACCGGTTTCGACTACCTCCTACTCCCGGCATGTGGTTAGTACAGTTCAATCCCCGATCAGCACTGCCACATCCACCGGTCCTTAATCGACACAGACGGGGCTAAGACAACCAGGAACCCTGTCCTGCTGCCATACCTATCCATCATCCCCGCCCGGTCTCACATTTCCATGTTCATTTCAAAACCAATCTCACATACTGAATCATATAAAGATAATAACGTATCTCGCGAGTAACCGGAAATTACTCGACCCCTAACATTCTACATCTCGCGAGTGCAGGAGACCACTCGTCTTCTACCGGTAACGCTAAGCTTAGCACAACTATCGTCCTATACATGCTAGTATAACTCCGGGAATCCTATGAATCATGCAACTAGGGTTCCAAACAATTCCTGAACTTAATGCACAAGTAGTAGAAACATACATAGGTGTCTTAATTTAAAATACTAGGATGTGCACCGGGGCTTGCCTTGCGCCTGCTGCTCAACACTGGGGCCAGACGGGCCTTGGGCCGGGTGCTCACACCTCTCCTCTTGGGCTTGCGTCGTTTGCTCTTGTGGTGCCGCGATCGCCTCAAAGACGGCTCCCTCAGATGCGGATGCTACACGTATGCATATGTATTAAATGAGTGCAGCCCAAGAATTGTAACTAGTTTACTTTAACTGAATACCCTGCGGACTGTCCGCGCCCGAGTGGCGGACTGTCCGCCGCACTATCCTACCAACCCAGCAGAGGCAACAACGTCTCTGGAACTTTTTCCCATTTTACCTGCGGACTGTCCGGCCACCCCTGGCGGACCGTCCGCAGTTCAAGTACTCAACCCACCAGAGACGAAAACGTCTCTGGACAATTTCCTAGACTCTACTGCGGACTGTCCGCGCCCTAGTAGCGGACCGTCCGTAGTTCACCCCTGCGAACCTCCAGAGACGACATCGTCTCTGGAACAAATTTGAGCCTCAATGGCGGACCGTCCGCTCCCCGATAGCGGACTGTCCGCAGTCAATCTTGCAAAAACAACCAGAGGCAACATCGTCTCTGGACAAAACTAACCTGACCTGCGGACCGTCCGCGCCCCCCCAGGCGGACCGTCCGCGATAACTAATTCCTGACCCTCGCCCTAGGCGGCAGCAAGGGCGGCGGCGACGGCGGAGGCCGTGCTCCGGCGCCGGCGACACGCCATGGAAGGGGAAAAAGGCTGGGAAGCATAAGAAACTCACCACGAATCCATTCCCGCAGTCGGTTCGAGTGGAGGGCGACCGGAGAGGCGGATCGGCGGTGGAGCAAGCTTCAAGCACCCCCAATGGTGTCCGGCGGTGGTGGAAAGATTCCAGCCGGGGATAAGCCGGTTTAGGGGTTTGGGAAGGTGGAGGAGGTGACGAGGAAGGTTCCTGCGCGAGGAATCGAGGTCTGGTGGACGGAGGAGGGAGATCGAAGCAAGGGGCGACGATGGCGCGGGAGCTCGAGCTCCGCTCGGCTCTGGAAGGAAAGAGGAAGAAGAGAGGATTGACGAGTGGGTCCCACGCCCATCCAGATAAATATCTGGGCGACGCCTCGCGGACTGTCCGCCGTCACCTCGCGGACTGTCCGCGTGGTGGTTGTTACAACGACGGAGACAGCGGATCGGAGGAGAGGACGGCACGCCGGGCAGCGGGCGAACCAAAGCAACGTGTCGCCGGCCGGCGACGTGGTTGAACCTGCGGCCCGTCGCCTTCCTTGTGGACGAGAAATGAAGCAGCTACAGGCAACAATGGCGAGCGACGGCGAGAGCGAGTGATCTGTTTAACGTCGTATGTACTATGTACTGGCTAGCTGATCGAACAGGGCACACCAAACAGCGACCAAACTGAAGCATTTAATTTGCATATGATGATGATGATGAGTACGTAGCGATCCATGGCGCAGCATTTAATTCGAGGGAGGGCAGGCAGAGATTAGGTAATAGGTGTAGTGTTCACTCGATCTTCTGGGAAAATGACGAGAAAAGAAAAAGGAAGAAGAAAGAGATAGGTAAACTCACTCCGAGGGTAAAATTATATAAAACTTGAAATCAAAATAAGGGTAAAAAAAGAATCAATAATATCATGTACCCTACAAGAATTAAATAGTATTTAGGTCCGCTTATTTTTGTTACATGGGTAACAAATAAAAAGGAGATCGACACTTTATTTGATTATTACATATAGTTATCGCATCAGGCTCCACATAATTGTTTGAAAAATGATACGTCCACCTCACTTTTGCTACTATGGTACTAATGCTAGTACTAACACCACTGTATGAAAAAAACATACAGTGGCCTACTATACCTACTCCCTCTGCTCCGAAATATAAGTTATTTTAATTTTTCTGTATTTATACATAGATAGGATAGGAAATATTATGAATTCAGAAAATTTAAAATGACCTTTATATTCGAAAAAGAGGAATTAATGAAGTAGATCTTAATAACGCGGGCGGTGACATGCATGCACGTCGCGGTCGTGGGAGGGATCTTGGGCGCGCCCCGATTCTACTTAGCTGTTGCGACATGCCGCATTGGCGCTAAGCACTTGTACTTATTATATATACATATAATCTTTATTTGTTAATTAGCCGCATCTGACGTGAAGTACATCAACTTCACTTGCCTAATCACGACTGAGTAACAAGAGATGGTTGTATATGGATCGCCTATCTTATAGACGAGGGCGCAATTATCGATGCGGGCCGGGGTTATACACATGTGGCTCCGTACGTATCCGCCTGACGATCTAATACTAATATACTATATATGATTCTACTATACTATGTGTTTATTTTCTCTGATGCATGGCTTGCTGTCTGCTTTTCGCACGGCCACGGCACATGCATCTGGGCATCTAACTAGCTATTCCCATGGCCAGCGCGACCAGGGGCGGATCCACGAGGGGGGCTAGGGGGGCTCCAGCCCCCCTAAGCTCCCCTAATTACACGTAAAACACTGTAGCAATATCTTCAAATCATCATTAAATCTTCACACAAATCAACATTTCTATTGTTTCAGCCTCCCTTCTCTCCAATTCTGCATCCGCCACTGAGCGCGACCATATTATCTCGAGAGCTAATCACTACTATTTTTTTCAAACAATATCTCTACTATTTTCTAAAAGCAAACGTGTACGTTAATGTGAAATTTCTTGGTCCAAACAAACAAACAAACCAACCCCTCGGTAGAATACGAAAGCTAGCGAAAAAGGACATTGTGACAATTAGATTCATCTCGTATGAATCAGTTAGACTGTGTAATTAGTTATTTTTTCAACTACATTTAATGCTCCATGCATGTGTTCGAAAACTTGATGTGACATGCACTGTGCAAAAAAAATTGGAAACTAAACGCTGCCTCAGGCAAGGGAAAAGGTGTCTTTTGAAAAAAAACAAGGAAAAAGGTGGGAAAAAAACCTCGGCACTTTCCAGTGGTACCACGTTGAGAGGCCCGTGATGGGTCCACGTCGGCCTCCGAATCAACGGACCAAACGGCTCCCAACCATTTAAAACCAGCCCGAGAGAGCAGAGGCCGACCCACCCACGAGCCCAACACCAACACACTTCCCGGCCCCGCGCCTCCCACCCAACCCATCCGCCACCGCCGCCCGACTCCTCCCTCCTCGCCGGAATGGCGGTCTGGGCCGCGCACCACGCCAGCTGCAGGCCCCACCAACCGTCCTCCTCCTCCTCGTCCCAGCGCCCGCGCCGGGTCGCCCGCCTCCTCCCGCTCCCGCTCCCGACCAGGCGGGGCGGCGCCTCCCTCGCGAGGCCGCGCGCGAGCCTCGCCGCCGCGGCGCCCGTGGCGAGGACGGCGTCGGAGGAGGCCGTCTACGAGGTCGTGCTGCGGCAGGCGGCGCTCGTGGAGGGCGCCGTCGCGAGCAAGGGCGCGGCGGCGGCGGCGGGGCGGCGGCGGCGGCGGCAGCAGCAGCGCCCGCGCTGGGCGGAGGAGAAGGAGGACGAGGGGCTCCGCGGGTGGGGCCTCCTCGGCGACGCCTACGACCGATGCGGCGAGGTCTGCGCCGAGTACGCCAAGACCTTCTACCTCGGTCAGTCACTCAGTGCTCGCCGATCCGCCTCTTCCACTTCTGTAATTAATTAATCAATTCTCGCCTATGCGTAGTACGCTTACTAGTTAACTAATGGTGTTGGTGTTGGTGTGGAGCCATTAGATTCCGTTGCCCTAGCCACCGTCGTAGTTGCGATTCCGGCTAGTGCGATTGAGGGAATGCTTTCTAATTATTCATAGTATCATCAGCTTTTAGCTGGATAGTACCTACTTGTGTCATATATACTCCAAAGTCCTAACTGCGGGTCAAATCTAGTCCAAACAGCGATCAGTGCTCCAAACCTCTGCATAACAGCCCTGAACATTTGAGGCTGCATTTGAACGTTAATGATTGTTAGAAAATTTGTCTTTTTTGTAACTGCAAGTGTAAGATGAATTTGATCGTGGAAATTTATATGTAGATGGGGTAGACCGAGATGTACATCCATGATTTTTTTCAGAATTTTTTGAAGACCTTTTTAGTTTGATTGCACGGTGATTTCACCAGTTCCGTGATTGCACCAGATTTTCCACATTTGAGCTCCCTATAAAATTAGGAAGATGCCCCCCCACTGTCCCTAGCCGGTTCCACAGCCCACATGAGGGACGCTCTCCCGGGTTTCGACAACTGGACAAGTTATTACGATATTCGGAACCCCGCCGCGCCGACCTCGGTAGGTGAGAAGACGGTGCACGTGGGGGCCATCTATCTCAAGGAATGAACAATCGCAACGATTGTGTGTTTTTATATTTTCGGCCATACGTAGACTTACGGTGGACTGAACGGCAGCTGATTGCTTGCTTCAATGAGTTCAATGATCAGGCCTGGGAGTGATTGGTGGGGTTTGGGTAGGGGTGGTAATGGGCCATGTCCCTAATGGCCTCTTCACAGCCCAATAAAGCCCTTAAAATTTTTAGTTCAAAAATACATATGTTTAGAGCCCGGCCCTTTTAGGGCCCGATCCTTAGATTTTTTAGTTCAAAATGTTGGGCCCTTTACCACCCCTAGGTTTGGGTGATCAATCTGGAGGCGCAGGGGCTTGATTTGATCCATTTAGTTTTCTACCTTTTTTCAAAGCATCTTGGATATCTGACCTGACAAGTTAATACGTGGTGATTTTTCTATTGCCTTGACCATATGGGCCTATGAGCACCAGTAGCTTCATCATTAATACTCAGATTTGATATCATCTGTTTCAGGCACACAGCTTATGACTCCTGAAAGGCGCAAAGCTGTCTGGGCAATCTATGGTAAGTCGTGGAGTTACTTATTCCAGTCAGTTTTGGAAACTAACCTTCTCATCCTTGTTTGTGAAAGGCACACAGGTTTCTCATGTGTTTTTGTCCCCTTCAATTTTGCAGTATGGTGCAGAAGAACTGACGAACTAGTGGATGGTCCTAACGCGTCTTACATTACACCAACTGCTCTTGATCGGTGGGAGAAGCGGCTAGAAGATCTTTTCGAAGGTCGTCCGTATGATATGTACGATGCAGCCCTCGCAGACACTGTGCCAAAGTTTCCGGTAGATATCCAGGTAAATCAGCCAACTGATGAATTTGGCGCGACATGTCTTGAAGTTCTAATAGTAAATTTAGCAATTACTGCAATTTACTGATTGTTCTGCAACCTCACAATTTTTTTTTCTATTCACAGCCATTCAAAGATATGATTGAAGGGATGAGGCTTGACTTGTGGAAGTCCAGATACAGGACCTTTGATGAGCTCTACCTCTACTGCTACTACGTCGCCGGCACAGTTGGCCTCATGACAGTTCCTGTGATGGGCATCGCCCCAGACTCAAAGGCCTCTACTGAGAGTGTGTACAATGCTGCACTGGCTCTTGGCATCGCTAACCAGCTGACGAATATTCTCAGAGATGTAGGCGAAGAGTAAGTGCCAACTTTATCCAACACTAAGCATATAATTGTATTTTGGATCAGTGCCAGGCCTTCATCTGTTTCACACGGCACCTGGTAATTTTTATATCAAACACTTATGCGATATTATCTATGGCAGAGTACAGTATTTAAAATGCAAGTAGGTGCACTGTATTTTACTCTGCCTAATTGTCAGCAAGGAACATGTTAACTTGTCGCTGTTCAGTATTATTTTTCTTCTTTTTCTTGATTGTGATGTAGTGTGTTTGTTGTTATGGATGGAATTCCAGTGCAAGGAGAGGGAGAATATACCTTCCACTGGACGAGCTTGCACAGGCAGGTCTGAACGAAGATGACATTTTCAGAGGGAAAGTGACTGATAAGTGGAGGAGGTTCATGAAGGGCCAGATTCAGCGTGCCAGGTTGTTCTTCGATGAGGCTGAGAAGGGTGTGGCCCATCTAGATTCTGCGAGCAGATGGCCGGTATGTGAGCCTCGAAATTCTGCATTTAACTATGCCTACAATTTGAATCTCCAGGAAAACTGCTGTTTCTATTAACTGGCTCCGATTCGCTCACCCTTGGCACAATTCTGCTGTTGCAGGTCCTCGCGTCTCTCTGGTTGTACAGGCAGATCCTTGATGCCATCGAGGCGAACGACTACAACAACTTCACCAAGCGCGCCTACGTAGGCAAGGCGAAGAAGCTGCTGTCGCTACCGGCCGCTTACGCAAGAGCTGCTGTTGGGTCATGATGCGTCTGTAGATCAGATATTCATTTTTTGTTTTTCTTCTTCTCTCAGCTTGGTGTTCCCTTTTTTTTCCTTCATCTTTGGGAGATCTGTTGGGTGTTGTATATAATCAGTTTCAGCTGCCTGCATGGCATAAGCCTGTCTGTCACACACAATTTTTAGCCTAGGGAACTCATTCCAGGTCCCTCAATACTCAGCTCTTGTCACGACACAGAATGGAAAGAAAGTTAGAATTCAAGAAGCATTATTAGTTGTGGATAACTGTTCTCCCTGCGCCATTTCTCTTCAGAGTCCAGGCTCAAATACTTTTCAGGTGCTGTTATTCTGTGTTGGGGGTAAATCAGACAGCCTTAATCTTGCATTGTTGAATGACAGACGACTGTGCTAACCTGCTACTGACATTTTAAACAAGTTTTAGTTCGTGGCGACTGGTGTGAAGCTGGTGCTCTCTGAAATGTGAAGACATGAGAGCCGCAACTGTTTGTGGTCCGGTGCATATGACTGGTGGTGTGCTGCTTGTGCTGGTTTTACCTGTGGTGAGTCTGTAGATTATAGTTGGTTTTACCTGTGGTGAGTCTGTAGATTATAGTGGCCGGTAACTATGGGAATGGGAGTGTGCACGCGCGGCAAGTGGCATATCAGACACTACTGCGCCTGTGGCTGGGAGAGAGGCCTCGTCCTAAGCCACATCGTCCTGTGATACACACCGGTTTGAGTTGGCTGGCCTGGCTTGCAGGATGAAAGATGGTAGGAAAGCTTCAACCCTTTTTTTCTTCGGTACTTCCTCCATTCCAAATTATAACTCATTCCAAGAATTTTGGAGAGTAAAATTTTTTTAAGTTTAAATAAATTTATATAACAAGATAATAACATTTATGATACCAATTAAGAACCATTAGATTCTTTATTAGCTATATTTTCATAGTGTATCTAATTGATGTCAAAAATCTTTATGTTTCTCTCTATAATTGTCGGGTGCCACAATTAGGGACACCCTAATTGGGGTACTAAGACCACTTTCGAAAACGCAAACACATGTTAAGGCAACTGGGCCCACGAAGGCCCCCGGCCTCCTTCCAAATCCGGAAGAAAGGAAAGGACTCAAAGAAGCCCAGCATGTGGCCCATTCGCACCCCTCTCAGGCCCACCGAACAATCTCCGCCTCGCTCGAGGGTAGCGGATCTACCCTCGAGCGGGTCACTCATCTCCGCCTCGCTCGAGGGCTCCCCCCGGGACCCTCGACAGCGTAAACACATCTCCGCCTCGCTCGAGGACAGCGGACCTGCCCTCGAGCAGGTGGCCAATCTCCGCCTCGCTCATGGACTGCGGACCTGCCCTCGAGCGGGTGGCCAATCTCCGCCTCGCTCGAGGCCCTCTCTCGGCACAAGGGACAAACGGCCCCGCCGCCCAACCGACCGCCGTACGAAGGCATTAAAAGCCAGCCACTCCACCACGGCTCAAAGGGCGGGCGGCGTCAGACTGCCACTCCCGCAGTGGATGTGACCGGCGCCCCATTCGCTGACCCCGGTCACCGCTCTGCCACCCCAGTCGCTGTAGCAGTACTGTGGGCATTCAATGCGGCACAAGGCAAGTTGGCGCCGCCCCCGTTACTGTTCTGCCGACATCCACCGTCCGGACCCATCTCCCGCTGGGGAAGGGGTCCGACGATGTCACGTGTCCTTCCGAGAGGGGCACTCAGCACGCACGGGCGAGACCCCGGACCTCCCCCTCGTGGGGTCCGGGACTTCCACGCGCTCCCGGACCTTCTAATGTGCACGCCCGCACTCCGGCCAGGGGGTCCGGGACCGTCCCACGCCATTACTACCGCTGGTACACTGCAGGACGGCCGCCGCCATCTCCACGGGACCAAGGACGAAAATCCAGGATGACAGCAACGTGCGCCGCCTTCCCACAGTACACTTCCTACAGTGTTCAACCACTGTACCCGCGATTCAGGGGAAAACGACGACTTCCGCGCCCCTACACTCATGTACACCGCCCCTCCTTACAACTATAAAAGGAGAGGGTGGGCTTCCTTTTTGTGGAGGCTGACTGATCTCTCCAATCCAAGGTTGGAAGCAGGTTCTCTGATTTTCCCACAGAGAACTCTCAGCACTACTGAGCACACACCTCAACCGACTCCACTTCTAGTAGAGACTTGGGAGCTTTCCTCCCTCTCTCGCCTCGCTTGTATCCCCTACTGCAAGCACCCTGGGTGCAAGATAATACAGTGCCCTCGCACACCCCCTTTGCTGGACGTACGGCCCCGCGGCCGGAACCAGGATAAACCGTGCGTTATTGTGATTGCCTCTTGCATCATCATCTGGGACGAGGAAACACGCAGCATTTACTAGTTGGGATCCAGGCCCCCGGGTCGGGACACCGACAGTTGGCGCGCCAGGTAGGGGGATCTGCGTGACATTTTCTCTCTTTCTCCCATTTGATCTCCAGGAATGGCGAGCAGATCCAACCCATACCCTATGGGCGTTTCGGATCCGTTTCCAGCGGGACGCGCGATCTCGTTCGGGAGTCTTGAGTTCAGAGCAACCGGCAACGGTTACCTCATGCAGCTCCTCTCCTCCGAACGCAACCTCATCGCTCCGACTTCGCCAGCCCGACGCAACAGGCGCTCGGGTCAGCGTTCACGACAAGCACGCACGGAGTGGCGTCATGCGGCCCGCCACAGCTCCCCCACGTGGGTCGAGGCTGGCGTGTCGCAACTCAACATCGCGGCCAGTGGGGCAACCGTTTCATCATCGCGTGCCTCGGCGTCATCTGCGCCGGCACCATCGCCTGCGGCAGCACTAGTGCCTCCCAGGGGGAACTCGACTTCGGTGTCTCCTTTCCCATTCGGGATGCGCAACGCTGCCACCCACGCCTTGTCAACCGTCGCTGACTTCATCGAGCATGAGGATACGCCGGGTCATCATCTTCTGCCGATCCGCAGCCTCAGCGCGTCGTCCCCTGACGAACCCTACCCCGAGACGGCGAGCTCGATCGCCGACGACGTCGACTTCTTCATGAACAACTTCACGGCCGAGGAGGCCGAGGACTACTCCGGGGTCCGCGACCCCGACGCTCTCCGCGCGTTCCAGCTGGCGACGGCCTACTGCCTCACCTGCTCTGAAGACTCCAGCGAGGGGGATTTCGATCCTTCCAGGGAATGCTTCATGGCGGACCTCGCGAACGAGCAAGACGACAATGCTCCAGCCAATGACGAGGACGGCGGGGCGGACGTACGGGCAAAGCAACCGGTGGTCCCGCCCGCAGCCCCTTCCTCGTCAAGTTCGGCAAACCCAGGAGCTACGTGCCGCACTCGAGCAGCAGCGTACCGTGCCTGGTGCACACGCCCGGACGGCGGGACGTGTGGCCCGGGAGCGCATCCTGGCCGACGACAACGTCGACAAATCTCCGGAACTGCAAACGGCCGGCGAGAAACTCGTCGCTGCGGCTTATCTACTTCAAGCTATGCCTGAGCCATCGACACCTTCGGTTCGCAACCTGCGCCGCGAGGCACAGGAACTCATCGAGCAAGCTGCCGTGCAGCAGGCCGAGAGTTCTGCGTCTCGCATGCGCTCGAAGGCCCCGGAGCAGTGCGCTGGGACTGCGCACCAGGACCGTGAGGTTTCTGTGCACACACCCCCAGCAGGGAAGGGCAAGGCAGCCGTAGCACCCGGTGCGAGGGCACCCCCGGTACACGAGCGCATCGGATGAGTTCCCGTAAGGGAGCGAATCCGCGACACTCGCGGGCACGCTGGCGACGGCGACGCCCGCAACGTCATCAACGGCAGGAGGTACACCCCTCGACGGGGTGGACGCTTCGACCCTGAGCACGACAGGGGTGAGTCACCGGAGCCTCCGGGCACCCGGGTGTTCAGTCGGGAGATCCGGACCGCGCCTTTTCCCCCGTGCTTCCGACAACCCAACACCCTCGTCAAATACTCGGGCGAGACTGATCCTGCAGTCTGGCTCAACGACTACCGCCTAGCGTGCCAGCTAGGCGGCGCGACGGAAGACGCAGTCATCATCCGCAACCTTCCTCTTCATCTTGCTGATGCCACACGAACGTGGCTCGAGCACTTGCCTGCGGATCAGATCTACAGCTGGGCCGACTTGGTCCATATCTTCGTGGGCAATTTCCAGGGCACGTACGTGCGCCCTGGGAACTCCTGGGATCTCAAAGGGTGTCGCCAGAAGCCCCGCGAGTCCCTGCGTGACTACGTGCGACGCTTCTCCAAGCAGTGCACCGAGCTCCCCAGCGTCACCCATGTCGAGGTCATCAACGCTTTCCTCAAGGGTACGACGTGCAGGAACTTGGTGCACGAGCTTGCGAGAAGCCGACCCGTTAGCACCAATGAGTTGTTCGACGCTGCCACCAACTACGCCGCCGGCGAGGAGGCAGTTGGTGCCATCTTCGACGACAAATCGAGCAAGCGCAAGGACAATGCGCCCGCGGAGGGCGGCAACGTCAAGCTCAACGCCCCCGCCAAGAAACAGAAGCGGGGGAGGAAGGGAAAGAAGCCGGCCCCACCGAACCAGCGCGGGTCGGGGCAGGCAGAGGACTCCGAGGAGGCCTTCGCAGCCGCCCCAGACCGCAAAGGACCTCGAGGCCCCCCTCGAGGCGGTGGTGGCCAGTTCGACGACATGCTTAAGAAGCCGTGCCCTTACCACAAGGGCCCGGTCAACCATACCCTCGAGCAGTGCGAGATGCTCAAGAAATACTACAACCGCGTCGCGCATCGCGACGAAGACAAGAAGAAGGATGCTGGCAACAAAGGTGGAGATGACGAGTTCCCCCCAGTGGAGAACGCCTTCTTCATCTTTGGAGGAACGACGACGAATATGACTTCTCGGCAGCGCAAGCGTGAGCGCCGCGAAGTCTTTTCCGTCACCAAGGCCACGCCATCCTACCTCAACTGGTCAAAGGACACCATCGCCTTTGGCCGCGAGGACCACCCCGACTACGTCCCGCATCCGGGACGGTATCCGCTCGTTGTCGACCCCATCATCGGCAACACTCGCTTCTCCAAGGTGCTCATGGACGGAGGCAGCAGCCTCAACATCATGTACGCCCCCACCTTGGAGCTCATGGGGATCGGGCTGGACAAGCTACGCCCCAGCAAGTCGCCGTTCCACGGCGTTGCGCCGGGGAAGCGGGTCCAACCCCTCGGCCAGATCGATCTGCCTGTCTGCTTCGGCACGGCAGCCAACTTCCGCAAGGAGATACTCACCTTTGAGGTGGTGGGGTTTCGAGGATCCTACCATGCCATCCTTGGTCGTCCCTGCTACGCCAAGTTCATGGCCGTCCCCAACTACACCTACCTCAAGCTCAAAATGCCGGGACCAAAGGGCGTCATCACCATCGGTTCTTCGTTCGAGCACGCCTACGAGTGCGACGTCGAGTGCGTTGAGCGCGCGGAAGCTCAAGCGGAAGACGAGGCCCTCGCAGCCACCCTCGACAAAATGGCAAGCGAGGCCTTGGATTCCACGCACCGACATGCCGGGAGCTTCGAACCCACCGAGGGTATCAAGAAGGTGCCCCTCGACCCGAGCCACTCCGACGACAAGGCGTTGCAGATCAGCGCCACCCTCGACGACAAATAGGAAGTGGTGCTCGTCGATTTCCTCCGCGCCAACGCTGATATCTTTGCGTGGAGCCCCTCGGACATGCCTGGCATACCGAGGGAGGTCGCCGAGCACTCTCTTGATGTCCGACCCAACTCCAAGCCGGTGAAGCAACGCCTGCGACGCTTCGACGAGCTCAAGCGCCGGGCGATCGACGAGGAGTTGCAGAAACTTCTGGCGGCCGGGTTCATCAAAGAGGTATTCCATCCCGAGTGGCTCGCTAATCCAGTATTAGTAAAGAAAAAGAGTGGAAATTGGAGGATGTGCGTAGATTACACTAGTCTAAATAAGGCATGTCCGAAGGTTCCCTTTCCTTTGCCACGAATCGATCAGATTGTAGATACTACTGCGGGATGTGAGCTCTTATCCTTTCTTGATGCTTACTCCGGTTACCACCAAATCAAGATGAAAGAGTCCGACCAGCTCGCGACTTCTTTTATCACACCTTTCGGCATGTACTGCTACGTTACGATGCCCTTTGGCCTCAGAAACGCCGGAGCCACCTATCAACGGTGTATGATCCACGTTTTCGGAGACCAGCTCGGGCGGAGCGTAGAGGCATATGTCGACGACATCGTTGTCAAAACCAGGAAGGCGGACGACCTGGTTGCTGATCTCAGGATCGCATTCGATTGCCTACGAGCCAAAGGGGTAAAACTTAACCCCGAGAAGTGCGTGTTCGGGGTCCCTCGAGGCATGCTCTTGGGCTTCATTGTCTCCCAGCGGGGCATCGAACCCAACCCTGACAAAGTCTCGGCCATCACTCGGATGGGACCGATCCGAGACCTAAAGGGGGTACAGAGGGTCATGGGATGCCTAGCGTCCCTTAGCCGTTTTATCTCGCATCTCGGCGAGAAAGGCTTAACCCTGTATCGACTCTTGAGGAAAACCGAGCGCTTCACGTGGACCCCCGAAGCTCAAGAGGCCCTCGAAAGGCTGAAGGCATCGCTCACCCGTGCTCCCATTCTTACACCACCTACGGACGGCGAGCCCCTCTATCTATACGTGGCCGCGACGACCCAAGTGGTCAGCGCGGTGATCGTTGTGGAAAGACAAGAGGAGGGTCAAGCTCTGCCCGTCCAGCGGCCGGTGTACTATATCAGCGAGGTATTGTCTGAGACCAAGACGCGCTATCCTCAGATTCAGAAGCTGCTCTACGCAGTAGTGTTGGCTCGACGCAAGCTGCGCCATTACTTCGAGGCCCACCCCGTCACCGTGGTCTCGTCTTTCCCCTTGGGAGAGATAGCCCGCAACCGGGAAGCCGAGGGCAGAATCGCCAAATGGTCTGTGGAGCTAATGGGAGAGACACTCACTTACGCCCCCCGCAAGGCAATTAAGTCCCAAATCTTGGCTGACTTCGTGGCTGAATGGACGGACATTCAGCTACCCCCATCACAAATCTGGGGCGAATGCTGGACTATGTACTTCGACGGGTCGGTGATGAAAACTGGAGCCGGAGCCGGCCTCCTCTTCATCTCACCTCTCGGAGAACACATGCGGTATGTGATCCGCTTGCATTTCCCTGCTTCGAACAATATGGCGGAGTATGAGGCCCTCCTCGGTGGCCTCCGCATCGCCATCGAGCTCAGCGTCAAACGCCTCGATGCGCGCGGTGACTCTCAGCTCGTCGTCGACCAAGTAATGAAGGAGTCCAGCTGTCACGACCCGAAGATGGAGGCGTATTGCAACGCAGTACGCCGCCTCGAGGACAAATTCGACGGCCTCGAGCTCAATCACGTCCCGCGCAAGTACAATGAGGACGCGGACGAACTGGCCAAGATAGCTTCAGGGCGGACCACCGTCCCCCCGAACATCTTCGCTCACGACATCTCCAGGCCCGCCGTCGAGTTCAAGCAACCGACGGAGGCAGGCCCCTCGTCCGCCGGACCCTCCGGCGGGAACCCCCCGGCGGACGGGGTCGGGCCCATGGATACTAACTTCGGGACAACCTCCGCGGACGAGGCCGAAGCAATGGAAGTTGACGAGGCCCCCGCTTCGCGAGACTGGCGCGTTCAGTACCTCGACTGGATGGTTCGAGGGGTCCTACCCTCGGACCGCGCTCAGGCGCGATGCCTTGCCAGGCGGGCCAAGTCCTTCGCTCTAATCGACAACGGGCTACACAAGCGCAGTCCCTCGGGTGTCCTGCAACGTTGCATTCCCATCCCCGAGGGCAAGGAGCTGATCCGCGACATCCATGCTGGCATCTGCGGCCACCACGCCGCGCCACGCACCCTCGTGGGTAACGCGTTTCGGCAAGGCTTTTACTGGCCCACCGCGGTCGCCGACGCCACTGACGTCGTGCAGACTTGCGAGGGATGCCAGTTCTACGCCCGAAAAACACACCTCCCGGCCCATGCTCTGCAGACCATCCCCATCACGTGGCCGTTCGCCGTGTGGGGGCTGGACCTCGTCGGTCCGTTGAAGAGGGCGCCCGGGAGCTTCACCCACTTGCTGGTGGCGGTTGACAAGTTCTCCAAATGGATCGAGGCTCGACCCATCGGCAAGATCAAATCCGAGCAAGCAGTCCAATTCTTCACCGACATCGTCTTCAGGTTCGGGGTCCCGAACTCGATTATCACCGACAACGGCACCCAGTTCACAGGCAAGAAGTTCTTGGCGTTCTGCGACAGCTTCCACATACGTGTGGACTGGTCAGCTGTGGCTCACCCACAGACGAACGGGCAAGTGGAGCGTGCCAATGGCATGATCCTCCAAGGACTAAAGCCGAGGATCTTCAACAAGCTGAACAAGTTCGGCCGAAGGTGGCTCACAGAGCTACCCTCGGTCATCTGGAGTCTGAGGACGACCCCGAGCAGAGCTACGGGTTTCTCTCCGTTCTTCCTCGTCTATGGCGCCGAGGCCATCCTCCCCACCGACTTGGAATACGGATCGCCAAGGCTCATGGCATATCAAGAGCAACGAAACCAGCGAGCTCGCGAAGACTCGCTGGACCAAGTGGACGAGGCTCGAGACATGGCACTCCTGCATTCCGCGCGCTACCAGCAGTCCCTACGAAGGTACCAAGCGCAGAGAGTCCGGCGCCGAGATCTCAACGAAGGGGACTTGGTGCTGAGGCTTCGACAGGACAACAGGGGCCGCCACAAGCTCTCGCCTCCATGGGAAGGACCGTACATAATCGCCGAGGTGCTCAAGCCCGGCACGTACAAGCTGGCAAACGAGAACGGCGAAGTCCTCGCCAACGCTTGGAACATACAACAGCTACGTCATTTCTATCCTTAAGCATTTCAAGCTATTTCTATATTGTTCGTAATCGCATTTTAAATTTCCCGAAATAATAAGGAAGCACCCTTATCACTTTTTGGGAACCTTCCCGACCCTCGAGGGCTCGGGCGCGCACGAACACAGAGGTACGCCCGGCTTTACCCTCGGCAAAGTCGAGCCTCCCTCGGGGGCTACTACGGGGGGAACCCCCGAACGTCCCCAAAAAAGTCGCTAGTGTTTTTCGAAATAATTCCGTTTCGACCCTAAACTTCTCGTATCCTTGGAAAAAACGGACGCGAGGCGTAAGCAACTACGGTACGGGGCTGGCCGAGTCGTGGGGCCGCCTATGCCTCCGGGATACGGCACCCCCCTCACCACCCTACGCCTACGTTGCTTATGAACGCGAACTTCCTCGCAGATGTTTATCTAAGTCGCATACGAAGAACACGGAAATAAAGTAAAGGAACACAGGCTCGATCACACAAGGCCTCGACGGGCCACACATTCAAATTACGACAACAAACCTCTTATATTCATAAGGTGCGATTACAAAGTGCGACTATGATAAACACTAATCTATCTACAATGGGCTTCGAGGCCCAACTGTCCTACAGGCAACCATCCCCCCCTTGCGGGCCCTCAGGGGCGTCGAACTCGGCGATGGGAGGGATGTCCGCTTCGAGCTTCTCGGCAAGAACGGTGGTGAACTCCTCCGCGGCTGCGTCGGCTTCATCCATAATGGCCGACGCGGCGTCCGCGTCAGCGTCATCAGGAACGACGTACCCCGACGACACCTTCTGGAGATCCATGAGGTAATGCGTCGAGGCCACGGCGAGAGCCCGCAGGACACCGAGGCGGAAGGTACTCTTGGCGTGTTCGGCAATCCGGCCGCCTAGCGCGCGCAGGCGGCTGATCACCGAACTGCCCGAGACGGCACCCTCCCCCTCGAGCTCTTGACACACGCTCACGGCAGTCTGCTCCAGCTCAGCAAACTCCATTTGTGCCGCCGTGAGCGCGGTGTGGACCGCCTCCTTCGCCGCGGTCTCGTCCGCCACCTTCTGCCTCAGCTCTGAGCAAAGGAAATCAACGTCAGTTACGAAAAGTAACAAATCAACGAAAAATCGAAGGTACTCACCCGCCATGTTCTTCTGCACTTCCTCCCTCTGGGTACGGGCGGCCTCTTCGAGCGAGGACAAGGAGGCTTCCTTTTCTCTAAGGACGGCCCCCATGTTCTGAAGGGCCACCTCCTTCCCCTCGAGGGCCTCGCCCTTTTCCCGGAGCGCCCCGGTGAGCGCGACCACGGCCACCTCTTTATGGAGGAGCTCGCCCTTCTGCTGCTCGAGCGCCGCGCTGAGGCGTGCAGCTCAGCGCTCTGCCCCTCCGCCTCGCGAGCCCTCTCCTCGAGCGCCGTCCGGAGGCGCTGCAGCTCGGCAGCTTGTGCCTCGGCCTCTTGGGCCTTCTCCTCCGCTGCCGCCCTCTGAACGTCCCGCTCACCGGTCACCCGAGCCAGTTCCTCCTCCAGCGCCCGCTGACGCGCTCCCAGATCGGCCATTTTTGTGTTGGCATCGATGTTTTTGAGCACCAGCTCGGCGTTGTGTTGCCCGAGCTGGCCTATCTGGGAGAACAGCCGGTTCATCTCGGCGCTCTTCTCACGCGAGATTTCCCTCAGCTGCTGCAAAGGGGGACGGCGTGGGTGAAGACGCGCGAAAAGTTAAAACCAATCCGAGCAGTTTCCGGGGGGAAGTACTTACCTAGCTGACCTGGTAATCTGCATTCTGATGGAGCTGATAGGCGCGGTCGAGGGCCTGCAAGATCTCGCGCCCAACGCCCATCTACTTGTTCCAGGCCTCCTCCTCCTCTTGCTCCTTGCGAAGGAACTCTGAGGGAACACCGGACGGGACGATCACCCCGAGGTGGCTCCCCTCGGACGCCCCCGCTTCAAGCACGCCCGCACTGGCCGACGCGAACTCGACTATGTGTGCGGCGGCGCTCGCCGCAGCAGCAGGGTCGATATCCATCGAGTCCCCGTACTCCCCGCTGCTGTCCGGCAGCTCCACCACCGCCGTCGCGCCCTCCTGCGCCGTTGGCACGGGCACTATTGCGACGGTACCCTCGTCCCGGGCCTCGGTGGGCTCCGAGATGGGGGCTCCTTCTACCCCTGGCGCCTCTTGCGCCATGTCCTCTGTGAGGCCCTCGTCCTCGGCCCTCGAGGGCTCGAAGACGAGGGTCTCCTCGGCTGCTTGACCGGCAGGGCGCTCCTGCGCGCCCCCGCCAGTTTCTCCTTCTGTGGCCGGGCGGGCAGCGCTGTCCGCGTCGCCCTGACCGGCCTCAACTCCAATAGCCGTTTGGGCGGCGCCACCGGCACCGCCCGGGCCTGTCTCCTCAGCGTCGGCCGCCGGAGCGGCCGCCCCGGCACCACGCTGGCCGGCGTCGCTCTGACCGGCGTTACCCTCCTCCTCCCGGGCTCGCTGAGCCGCCTGGGCCCCTCGGGCCACGACCTCCCGTAGCCTAGCGGCCGCCGCCTCGAGATCCACGATGGGCGGGGGCTGCGGTGCCGTGTGTGGAGTGCTGCGAGACCCGGTCTTGAGAGCCTTGACCGGGGCAAGCCGCACTGCATCCTTGGGAACGGCCCCGGGGCTGGAAATCAAGAGACGCAAGTTAAGCAGGATCGAGAAGTCTACCAAATGCATAACAAAAAACGGAATCTAAAATGCTTACCCAGATCGAGCACTCATACTCCGCTTCCTCGTGGCGGTCTTCCAGACTCGGGGCATCGAGCTGTCCCTCGAAGGCTGCCCCGAAGCTGCCCCCCTCATGTCAGCCCGGTCCCTCGAGGCTGCCAGCGTGGACGACTCCTCCCCCGCCGCGGCCTCGTGGCCATGGATCAGCACTTGGGGCGCAGGCGACTCCTCGCCGGCCGCCGGCGAGGATGACCCCCGCGCCACACCCTCGAGGGAGAGGTTCGCCAACGACCCCCCTGCGGCCCTCGGCTCCTCTGGCGCCACGATGGTTTCCTCTTCTTCGTCCCACAGGTAGAACGGTGGGGGGCTCGCGCCCTCCCCGTCCCCCCTCGGAACGTGGTCCTCGGCGTCCGAGGCCTCCTCCTCGTCCTCCTCCGAGGACTCGGGTGTGGCGGGCGGTGCCTTCCCCTCCGCGCGGGCGAGCTTGCACGCCTTGTCGTGCCTCGCCTTTCTCTTCCTTTTCCTCTCAACCTTCGCCTCCGCCGCGTCCTTCCGCCTCTTCATCTTCTCTGCGTGGAGGCGATTGATCAGGCGCTGCTCTGGGACCGGGGGCCTCGAGGCGCCGCACCTCAACCCCTGTAAAAAACGCCCGAAGAGGGGGTCAGGAAAAGGGGAACTACACGACGCACGACGAGTTCGAAGCCAAAACTTACCAAGGAAATATACCCCGGCTCGGGGCGCATCTTGATCCTCCAAAGATCCGCGGGATCTTGGGGAAACTCCGCCACCGCGTACTTAGCCCTCCGGGCGGCGTTGGTGTGGGAGAGAAGCTTGCTCGACGTCCTTGAGCCTTCGACCTTGCTCCCGGGGGTGAGCTCGTAAATCGGCAGGGCCCTCTCCACGAGGGGGATCACCCTCTGCCGGTGAAAATTCGCGATGACGGCCGCCGCTGTCAGCCCCTTCCTCGCCAAGCACGCCAGCGCGTCGGTAAGGACCTCGAGCCTGGCTTGTTGCGCTGGAGGCGACACCCCCCAGTCCCACTTCGGCGGTCGCTCCCGGAGAACTTTGTTGGTGAACTCCGGAAGCGCGCCCTTGTGGTTCCGGAGGTAGAACCACCCTCGGCTCCACCCGGAGTTGTTCGTCGTCATCTTGCTTGTGATGTAAAAGTTCTTCCGGGTCGGGCGGATGTGGAACGTCAGGCCGCCGGCGCGCGCGTTCCGCTGGTTCCGCGCGTTCTCGACGAAGAGCTCGCCGCGGAACAGATGAATCCAGAGGTCCCAGTGGACCTCGATGCCGAGGTACCCCTCGCAGACGGCGACGAAGACCGCCGCCTGCGAGATGGCATTCGGGCTGAAATTATGCAGCTCCACCTCGTAGTAGTCGCATAAGGCCCGCATGAACCTGCTGGCGGGAACGCCGAAGCCTCGCTCGTGGAGGCGCACGAAGCTCATGACATAGCCTTGCGGGGGCTTCGGCTCGGTCTCGTCCGGGCGCGGGGAAATCCACGCCGGCGCCCCCAAGTCCGGGTTCCGTGGCAGCAGCCTGTCGGCGACCAGCTGCTCCAACACCGCCACGGTGGCGGAGGACTTCCCCCATGGCAAGGGCTCCTGGATGTCCGACATCTCCGAAAGTCAAGGGGGGATGGGAAAAGGAAGGCTCCGAAGTGGCTAAGTCTCTCTCTCCCTCTTTCTCCTTTCTCCTTCTCGCTCTTGGCTACGGGTTCAGGAAGCAACGGAGGCGGAAAAGGCGAAGGCGAAGCTGGATGGAGGCAAATGGACAGGTGAACCCAAAACGCCCCCTTTCTCTTCATATTTATTTACCACGGGGGGCGCACCCACCGCCACGGCCCAAATCTACCGCATTCAGTGCGGTAGATTTTGCTATCACTGACGGGTGGGCCCCACGGCCGCGGAGTCTCCCACGCGCGCACGCAGCAATAAATGCGGCACGGTAACCGGCGGGCGCGGCGCGACTGTTGCGCTATCCCATCCGTCAGCCGCCGCCCACGCCGCTTCGTCTGCCCGAGGCTGTCGCCTGAAAAGGCGCGCCCACACCGCGCCGCACAAATCGGGCCACGCCGCCCGCTACCGGCGGAAGACCCGCGCACACGCGTGGCTCCGGACTCTGCGACGTTTTCAGATCACGACGGAATATTCCTCCATGGGGTCTCTTTACCCTCGAAGGAATCGCATTTCGAGGCCTTACTGATCAGGGGGTCGAAGCCTGGTCCTTCAGGGGGTTCGACAGGCGCCCCAGATCACCAGAGTCAGGGACTGCTGGGATGTGCCGTACAAGCTACCCTCGAACGCGGAGTTCGAGACATCCTACACAGTGTTCAAGGCCAGTCGAGGGTGCCTAGAAGGGGGATCCCATCGAGGGAGAGCATCGAGCCCTCGAACCCTACCGAATGGGTTCGAGCCCCGCCTAGCGAACCCTCGCGAGCGCTTTATGAGACGTGTCTACGGACCACGAGCCGACCCCTATCGAACGGGGCACGGACGTCCGCTTGAACAACCCGCTAATAGCTCACTGAAGCAGCCATAGCTCGCGGCCCGGGCATGGGTAGCATGGTGCGCTTCACCCCTCCTCCCTGCGAAAGGGCGACGAGGGTCGTAATCGAAGTCGAGGGTTCCCCCGAACGCCTTCACACGGCCCTGGGCTCGGGGGCTCCTCGCACACCATGGTACAAAACCACACCCTCGAATAAATCGACAACCGTCACTTACAAAGATCCACGTGTAAGCCGAACCCACTGCTATTAGCGTACGTTCCCTTGAACGGCTAAGCTGAACGCCGGATCGCTGTACCAGCACTAAGAATGCCGATGCCGGCTGAAAAAATGCCAATGCCGGCTGAAAAAGACGCTGGACGGCCATCCCAGTAAAGCTACCCAGCGGGACAACGTTTATAGCCCTTGGACGATCACAATCTCTCCTCCAAGGCCTCGGGGGCTACACCCGCGGGTGCGCTGACGCGCCCCCGCGAAGATGACTTCACACATATTCGAGGGTCGAGACTCTATGTACACCCCTATACCCTCGGGGATCCTCCCCGCAGAGAAGAAAAGGAACTTTATTGCTCAATGCCGATAAAGGTTACAAAGGGTCACCGGCGCGGAGCCATCGAAAGATACAAACACGTTGTTACCTACGTGGCAATTTTCCCTGTCTTGGGGAAAAGCGCACGATGAAGAAAGGCACCGAGCCCCTAGCTGACGCAACAGCGAGGCTGCTAGGGATGCGAGGACCAGCCCCCAGACCACGCGGGTCCAGCGGGATGCTTTCCTCGCAAGCCTTCTTCTAGCGTCTTCTCCACCGAAGACCACGCGGGGGGTCGAGCTGGCGGACAGCACCCTCCGCACCATCTCCCTGAGAGCAACCTTGTCGCCGGGGGGACGATGCGAAAAACGACTGCCGGACCTGGCACCAGCGCCACGGGCAGGCGCCTCCATCCCCCTTCAGGCTAGGGGACATCGCAGAAGCATGACCCCACGGGCCCAATGCTCTTCTGCTGATCCCACTGAGCCTGGGGGATGGAGCGCACGCCCACTCCGGTCTTCCCCTGCCGCTCGCAAGCATTCTTCTAGCACCAAAGGTCTAAAAAACCCAGGCCACCCCATCTGGGGGTCGGTCACGAAAAGGCAAAGGAAACATTACAAAATTTAGGCAATGCTGGAAGAAAGAGTTAGGAGGCTGGAGAAGAAGGGGAAACCCCACGACCTCTATTTATAGCTGTGCCGGGCACCAAGCTCCAAGCTTGTCGGAAAGCAGAGGCTTGTGTCGCCCGTGACGACACGGCACTCCACGGGCAAAAGATACCCTCGGTCACCACGCCGAAACGCGACCGGACGAAATAAAGCGAAGCTGAGCCCCTGGACGCTGAGCGGCGCAGCATCGGCTCAGGCCGACCGCCCTCAAACGACGCGCCACAAAGCAGCCGGGGAAGCCAGGGCCTATGTCCTGAAGCGCGGGACAGCACGACAAAAGCACCAGCTGCCGAGCAGCAGGCGCCATCGTCGCCCTGGCCCCCCTCAGCGCGCAGACACGTCTTGTCCTTCAAACAAACAAACAAAGAGGCGCGCGCCTCGAAGTACACCCCCCACGGGTGTACTATCCCGACCGACGTGTTGTCACACCTGCCGGGCCCGCGCTCAGGCACGCCCAGTGGGTGCACGACTTTGACTAGACACGTCAAGGGAGAAACCGCCGAATTACCCTTTGGACGAATCCCATGACTCGACCAAAGCCTCGGGGGCTACTGTCGGGTGCCACAATTAGGGACACCCTAATTGTAATTGGGGTACTAAGACCACTTTCGAAAACGCAAACACATGTTAAGGCAATTGGGCCCACGAAGGCCCCCGGCCTCCTTCCAAATCCGGAAGAAAGGAAAGGACTCAAAGAAGCCCAGCATGTGGCCCATTCGCACCCTCTCAGGCCCACCGAACAATCTTCGCCTCGCTCGAGGGCTCCCCCCGGGACCCTCGACCGCGTAAACACATCTCCGCCTCGCTCGAGGACAGCGGACCTGCCCTCGAGCAGGTGGCCAATCTCCGCCTCGCTCATGGACAGCGGACCTGCCCTCGAGCGGGTGGCCAATCTCCGCCTCGCTCGAGGCCCTCTCTCGGCACAAGGGACAAACGGCCCCGCCGCCCAACCGACCGCCGTACGAAGGCATTAAAAGCCAGCCACTCCACCACGGCTCAAAGGGCGGGCGGCGTCAGACTGCCACTCCCGCAGTGAATGTGACCGGCGCCCCATTCGCTGACCCCGGTCACCGCTCTGCCACCCCAGTCGCTGTAGCAGTACTGTGGGCATTCAATGCGGCACAAGGCAAGTTGGCGCCGCCCCCGTTACTGTTCTGCCGACATCCACCGTCCGGACCCATCTCCCGCTGGGGAAGGGGTCCGACGATGTCACGTGTCCTTCCGAGAGGGGCACTCAGCACGCACGGGCGAGACCCCGGACCTCCCCCTCGTGGGGTCCGGGACTTCCACGCGTTCCCGGACCTTCTAATGTGCACGCCCGCACTCCGGCTAGGGGGTCCGGGACCGTCCCACGCCATTACTACCGCTGGTACACTGCAGGACGGCCGCCGCCATCTCCACGGGACCAAGGACGAAAATCCAGGATGACAGCAACGTGCGCCGCCTTCCCA
Source organism: Panicum virgatum (assembly GCF_016808335.1). Taxonomy (NCBI): domain Eukaryota; kingdom Viridiplantae; phylum Streptophyta; class Magnoliopsida; order Poales; family Poaceae; genus Panicum; species Panicum virgatum. Next base: position 68,641,949 of record NC_053147.1, read on the forward strand.
CAGTACACTTCCTACAGTGTTCAACCACTGTACCCGCGATTCAGGGGAAAACGACGACTTCCGCGACCCTACACTCATGTACACCGCCCCTCCTTACAACTATAAAAGGAGAGGGTGGGCTTCCTTTTGTGGAGGCTGACTGATCTCTCCAATCCAAGGTTGGAAGCAGGTCCTCTGATTTTCCCACAGAGAACTCTCAGCACTACTGAGCACACACCTCAACCGACTCCACTTCTAGCAGAGACTTGGGAGCTTTCCTCCCTCTCTCGCCTCGCTTGTATCCCCTACTGCAAGCACCCCGGGTGCAAGATAATACAGTGCCCTCGCACACCCTCTTTGCTGGACGTACGGCCCCACGGCCGGAACCAGGATAAACCGTGCGTTATTGTGATTGCCTCTTGCATCATCATCTGGGACGAGGAAACACGCAGCATTTTCTAGTTGGGATCCAGGCTCCCGGGTCGGGACACCGACAATAATTTTGGTCATACTTTAAGATGAGTTGACTCTGTAAGATTTTTGGAATGACTTAGGCCAGCTCGTTCGGATTGTTCTGATCACACGAGTCGAATAATACTAGTGTTCGATGCTGCCAGTGTCGACATCATTTTCATAGGGCCCACGTATGGTATAAAAAATTATTCAATCAGCTGGAAGCCCCCCCTCGCGCCAGCAACCAGCGGCCATTTGGATTAAAAAATGCAGCTGTAGTAGCTCACAAGCCGAACCGTCTGCACGCGTCGTTTTTTACTCTGACAGCAACACTGCCACTGTGTTGACGATTCTCAATTTCCTCTCGGTTCGCTTTTTGCACACACTGTGGGTGCCCTTATAATTTGGAACGGAGGAAGTACCTGACAAGAGTGAAAAAGAAAGGAACCCTGAAGAGTATGGCTGGGCAAAATACTCGAAACCCGGAGTCCGAACCCGAAAAATCCGAGACCGAACCCGAAAAAACCGAACCCAAAAAACCCGAACCCTAATTCGGGTTCTAATCCACGGTACCCGAAATTATTACGAGTAATTCGGGTATTGGACCACAGTACCTGAACTATCCGAAAAATAGACCAGCCCATATATATTTACTCACTCATTGCAGCCCACCAAACCCTTTAACCCTAGCGCTAGGCAGCCGCCCAGCCCAACTCCAGCCACACAGTCACGCCGCCACTACCTGAGTACCGGTCGCGAGTCGCCCACCAGCGCCCCTCGCCCCTGTGACGGCGGATCTAGGAGCGACGCCAAAACCTGCACCCACCGACCGCGGCGTCGCTGTCCTCGCCTCCACCCATCTCAGCGAGCTGCAGCAGCGCCTCCTCTTCCCCGTCGCCATCAGCATCCGGAGCCCGGCGGCGCTGCAATCAGGTGCGAGCGTGCAGGGGGCAAAGGGCTCCTCTAGATAGCAGCGGATTTTAGCAGCTCCAGATAGGCATGCGGCTTGCCGGCTTCTAGCGCTGCAGCTTGCAGCCTTGCACCTCATGAATTCATGACATGCATCAGCCTCTTTTGCCTTTGCTAATCCGATTACCACACGGCAACGGTGATTGATTTTGGATATTTTTATATGATTGGATCTTTGTGTGGCTAAACGGAAGGAACAGCATGGTGTCTCGGTGATTGATTTTGGATTCCTTTTCATCGTATTTGGTTATTTTTTTCCTCTAAAACCTCATTCTAGAACCTGGACGCCAGTGACATCACGGCAAGCAGCTCGCCGGCTCGTTAATTTCGGGTAATTCGGGGTTACCCGAACCCGAACCCGAAATTAGGAGTATCCGAATTGTCGGGTTTTCTTTTTTCCCGGTAATTTTCGGGTTTCAATTTTCAAAACCCAAATTTTTGAAAACCCGAAAAACCCGACCCGAATATTTCGGGTAACCCGAATGCCCACCCTGAAGAGAAAGAGAAGAGGTAAAAATGTCTATTTAAACTCCTCCCGCTCTTCATTAGACTTGGTTTTTCCCTTGAACTTTAGTACTAGACCAGACAAAAGCACCTTGAACTGTCAGTGCCGTGCAAATTACCCTATAAGCCATGCGAAGTACCTTCCGCTGGCGCTGGTATGAGTATGACGACGGTTTTGTAGACCGTTTTTTGCTGACACGGAAAAATATTCCGCGAAAGGAAAATAAACAAAGATTTCAGCCAATAAATTGATGATGGCCCAAATTTACTGCACGAAGCCCACACATCTCTTTGCCATCCAACTTTAGGCCCATTGGTCTTCATTGGGCTCCGATCCGCGTGACGGAGAAGGGCGGTTTTTTTATTTTTATATTTTATATTTTTATTTTTTACAAAAATATATTTTCGTTTTCGAAATTTATAGAAATTTTCTGCAAAAATTTTCGCTGAGAATTTGCGCTGAGGCCCCTGGAGGACCGCTCGCTCGGCAGCGGAGCGGCCGGCCCCCCCGGCCGCCGGCAGCGGGGGCAGCGGGGCGACCACCTCCCAGAGGCTGCCGGCCCTCGTTTGCTTCACCAAAAATTCAGAAAAAAATTCTCGATTTGTCGTAATACTATTCATATAACATATAATGGTCTAACAGTTCATCGGTATTGCAAAAGTGTGCTTGTATTGCAAGGTAGTATAAACGAAGTTTGAGTACAAAATATGAAAACCAAGACGATAGGTCCATAATAACAATAGAGAAACAAGTGGCAACAATTATCCACCCCTACCGTGCCGACCTCTCTTACGTTGTGTGTGTACGTGATCTGTAGGGTAGCTATGACGGTCCGGTGGCCTCACGTCTCTGGTAGGACGGCGTAACTGAGCCAGAGGTGTATGCAAGCTGGGATCATCGTCCTGGGCAGGCGTAGCAAACAACCGTGTAAAGTCGTCGAAGGAGGCCTCGTTGTTGTCTTGAGACCACTCTACGGATCACAAAAAACCTTTTTTTAAGCAATGTTAAATAGGTGAATGCAATTCCGTACAAATGATTGTACATACCCTGTGTTGGAGGTGGTGGTGGTGGTGGATAGGAATAAACTCCTTGATATCCTCCTGGTGGCGGCATAGAGTGATACGAAGAAGGCCCCGCTTCGGTGAACTGTTGTGATCCTGAGTGTAAATAGTAATGTATGAGTCTTCGACCATAAAACATAAGCAAATAAAATTATGCACCATATATTTACCTAAAATCTCTGCAGCTGGTGTCATAGAGATAAACTGGGTTCCTTGAAACGGAGCCCCTCGCGAGGCACCTGACCCTCCATAGTGCTGAGAACCGGGGTACCCGTACTCTGAATTTTTTGGGAAGCAAACAAGGGCCGGCGGCCTCTGGGAGGCGGTCGCCCCGCTGCCGGGCGGCCTGGGGGCCGACCGCAAATTCTCCAAGAATTTTTTTTACAAAAGCCCTTGCCGCTCCTGCAGCGGGGCGATCAGGTCCCGGCAGCGGGTCGGCCGGGGTATATTCCTGTAAATTTTGAAAACAAAAATAAAAAATAAAAAAACTTCCGGAGAAGGACTCGATGATCACTCGAGTACTCAAGCCCGCCACTGGGAGACCCAAAGGGAGACATATCTGGTGCAATCATGGAACTGGTGAAATCACCGTGCAATCAAACTAAAAAGGTCTTCAAAAAATTCTGAAAAAAATTATGAATATACATCTCGGTCTACCCCACCTACATATAAATATCCACGATCAAATTCATCTTACACTTGCAGTTACAAAAAAAGACAAATTTGGGATGCATTTGAACGTTAATGATTGTCAGAAAATTTGTCTTTTTTGTAACTGCAAGTGTAAGATGAATTTGATCGTGGAAATTTATATGTAGATGGGGTAGACCTAGATGTACATTCATGATTTTTTTCAGAATTTTTTGAAGACCTTTTTAATTTAATTGCACAGTGATTTCACGAGTTCCATAATTGCACCAGATATGTCTCCGACCCAAACCCACTCCTCCACGCTCCGCTCCGCCGTTTCGTCCCCGAGCCAAAAGAAGAGGAAATTTTTTTCAAAACCCTCGTCGCCAGCGGCGGCGGCCGGCGGCCGGCGGCGACCAGTGGCGGACCCAGCGGCGTCCGAGCATCTCCGGCCAAGCCGCCGCCGCCCATATCTTCTCTCGCGGTTTCCTCGCATCTCCTCTTTCCCGGCTTGACAGCACGGCTCGCGCGGTCGTCCCGCGGCGCCACAGCAGCACGGCCGCGGCGGCTCACCGGCGACCGCCACACATCTAGCCCCACTCCCTAGGCCCCAACCTAGCGGCGACGAGGCGCCGGGGCCTCGGGAGCTCGGCCGCCTGAGACGCCAACAAGTCCGACCGTCCGGCTGGCCCTTGTGCTCATTGCTCTACAGGTTAGGGTCTCTCCAAGGATTTTATTTTTTCCTATTTCAGAATTCATATCTGTGTGGAAATTGCGACTAGGATATGCTAGTAGTAGAGCAATTTAGTCAGTAGAGCACTTGGATTTACAAATTGCAATAATTTAGCCATAAAATTATATGTTGATATGTTCTTTTTGCTATTATGTGTTGTCATTTGTCAGAAAAGTGGGAGAGGGTTAAATCAAGAGTTGTCATGTCCAATTTTAGTTGTTATTTGGAGACATTTTTAATGGATTAATGCACTTTTGGTTATTTCCGAATTGTTTGGAGATATTCCGAATTACTGAATTGATGGTATTTGTTTTATTTATACCGTATTGCATTTGAATTTTTTTTGCTAGGACTTCAAATCCTGGGTCCGCCACTGGCGGCGACATGAGCCTATTCGCTGGGGTCGGCGGCGGTGCGGGGTCGGCGGACCCGGTGTCTGCGGGCGGAACCGGCAGGGCGCTTCTAGAGCTGACGCCGTACAAGATCGCGGTGTGCCACCTCGTGCAGGTCTTCGCGCCGCCGGGGGGCGACTCTGTGCCGCCCTTCCCGTTCGAGTCCGTCGCCCACCACAACTGCCTCGGCCTCTTCCTCTTCACGTTCACCCGGGTACATCTACTATACGCGCTCTTGCTTGCTTGCTCCCCCTCGAAATGCTGCTCTGCTCATGGTCCTGTCGCTGCCCTGTGCTCACTACCTAAGTTAAATGGTGCCGTGGAGTTTTTTTTGTGTGTGTGTGGGGGGGGGGGGGGTGGGGTGGGTGGGGATTGGGACCGTTAGGATCTCAAGGACTTGGGTATTGGATCCATGATTTTTTGAAACGCCGTAGTATATGCACTTGTGCTGAACTGGACACCCAGCTTGTTCTTTCTGTGAGCAAATGAACCACCGTTTACTCGAAATTTCGGTGCCATGTTGATCTGTTCTAACAGCTGCATTCTTGTGACTGCACAACTATTTCTTTGTCACTGTTTCTTCGATCCGCCCTTTCCTTCTATTTCTCGCAGATGTGTGGTGGGTATGCTTAACTTATTAATCTTGTAGTCGTGCGATGATTTTCGGGAGCCTTCACTGGAGGAACTTCTGAGGCAGCTGAAGGTGGTGGACGATTTGACTAATGGTTGGCTCTGTGAGCAGCTGACAAGTACCCTGTCAGCGCTGAACTCGCCTGATGATTTGTTCAACTTTTTCGATAAGCTACGAGGTGACGGTCACATGACATGTTGTTTTCAGGTCATTTATGTTTCCTCACTAGAGATCCATTCAATTATACAGCTAACTCTGAAATGATTTTTTGTCAGGTGTGCTCACTGCACCTGAAGGTGCAAGTGCCGAGGACATATTTCTGGATCCAAATAGCCAGCTTGGAGTTTTCCTTCGCTGCTGCATACTTGCCTTTAATTCAATGACCTTTGAGGTGCTACAAGTAGTATAAGACATCAACAACAGCTTGTTCTTTACATATCTGGCCTCCTTCTCCCCCCCTTCCCTTTAAGATACTGATGTGTTCACTGAAAATGTGTGTAGGGTGTATGCCATCTTTTGGCAGATCTTGTGATGTACTGTAACTCCACTGATGCTTCATATGACTTGGCAGAAGTTGAGGACTTCGATACTGAAATGAACAACTTGATGGATGCAGACATAGGTTCTCACGCTGGTATATTTGGCCAAGGTTATGCCTCTGAGAGCCATATGGGGGAGAGCTCTTCAGCTCTAACTCGCGCACCAATGTCACTCCATGATTTCGATGAAAGTATGTCTGAATTCTAAACTCTATTATGATTTCTGCTTTAATTTTAGCAGAAACATACAATCACTGCAAGATGCCAAAAAAAGAAATAATATAAAGCGCATAGTCATTTTCTGACCAAACTCCAGAATGATAAGAAAAGGGATTATTGTAACCTGGAAGGAAAGCTGTCCCATGTTTCTTTGTTGCATTTTTTTTCTGTGATCTGGAACGATGAAAAGGGCTGTCCAGTGTCCACTGCCTGAATTAGTACTTGATTCTATGGAACAGTATCCAATACGGGTATTTTTTTTATTGACTCCAAGGTTAACGAGTTTGCATCATAACATGTTACAATATTGGCATTGGATACTAGAGAACTGGGCTAGCCCAGATAGATTGCTTCCAAAGTCCATTCTCCCAGAGCATATATGTAATTGCATCTAGCTGGATTACTGTTGTAGCTTTTTTTTTCTGTCATATAATTATATATTTATCTTGCCTACAAGTATCCACCATCATGTTCATGTCTCAAATACCATCCTGAAAAAGCGGAGCATTGCAAGTTATATTTTGGTATAATTTGTGTTGTTTCTTTTTTAGTTTTTTTGTACTTGTGCTAGATAATTGGTTTATACTACCAAATAGATTAGGGTGTAAGTTTTTTATTTTATTTTATAGTGCAGCTTCTCAATACTTTATTGTTGTGGAGAGTTATTTTAGTTTTATCAGGGCGTCAAAAGGAAGATCTTCTTTTAAAATTTTTATTGATATTTTCCTTTTTTTTATGCTAGCTAATACTTTTAAAGTGGATGACAACCCAACATGTCTGAGATCAAGGTGGCAATTAGAGGCATATCTTAACCAACAAGCTGATATTCTTGAGAAGTGAGTATCTATTCCTAAATGTAGTAGGCTAAATAGTAAATACTACCACAAACTTGTTCTACTCTTCTAAAAGGACATGAAAGATAAAACTCTTTAGTGACTACTCTTCTGTTATAGGGATCCCAGCTCAGTGCCTTCGAATTCATTTAATGCCACTATAACACAGCTTCAGACATTAGCTCCAGAGCTTCATCGTGTAAGTTATGGCACAGTGAATGCCTTTAATTTTTCTGGAACTGTGAATGTTTCCTAAATGCTAATCATGTTGATTTTTCGTATTCATGTTCTGCTTGTCAGGTCCAATTCTTGCAGTACTTGAATGCACTTTGCCATGATGACTATGTTGCTTCACTGGATAATCTTCACCGCTACTTTGATTACAGGTCAGTCGCATTGTCTCTATTATATGATGGGCTGTGCCTCATATTTTATAATCTTAACCATCTTCTTTGTAATATATAGCAGTTTTGAGCATTTAGTGACAAAGTCAAGACTGGATCGTGCTTGATGTTTTGGCCCGCTGTTCTGTTCATTCAAACAAATGTTAACAAAATATTCACTTTAGTAAATCAATGGCTCCTAACCAAGTATGCCAGTTATAGGTATGGAGTCAAGGAATGCTAATCTGTAGCATGTTTAATGTACTACATGGCCTTTCTATTTGCTTTTAAGAATGCTGCAGTCTATCTATTTACCTAAATTTCTTTTGCTTTTTAATTAGCAAGATGGATGGAATTGTGATAATACAAGGTACAAGTTTGTCCCTGGGCTAGATCATGAAAGCACATATGTGAAGTAAAACCGCCATAGGAATATTCATTTGCCATTGTGCTTTTTTGTTTCCTTGTTCAGTTTTGCTCAATGCTTCATTAACCATTATTTCCTTCTTGCTACCTAAATTGTGGAGGTTTTTTTTTTCACTTCAAGTTAAGAAGAAGCTTATGAAATCATGACATGTTTTGCCTGAACTTTTGTCGGGAAAATATATAACTCTTGTAAGCATGTTCTTATTTGGTCATTCTATCTGGTTGATGTAGTGCAGGGATGCAAGGACTTTTTGGTCGTTCTATGTCTTCAATGCAAGATATTGTTGTTGGAAAGTATGAGAGTGCCCTACTATGCTTAGGCAACTTGCATTGTCACTTTGGACATCCTAAGAAAGCCCTAGAGGTAATGTAACTTATTCACTTTTCTTGTTTTGTACTATCAGCCCATCACTTTTTGGAACTACTTGTTTCATTACAAATTGTTTATGCTCTGCTGGCTTCCTTTCTTCCAGGCATTTGCAGAAGCAGTGCGCGTTTCGCAAATGGTAAGTTGCTGAATTGGTATCTTTCTGAAATATGCTTGTATCCAATTATTTTGAATGAAACTTGAAATTAAATTTGTCTCGAACTACTAAAGGTACATGAGGATGGCTTCAGCTAGTTTTTCTATTGCTAAGATAGTTCTGGCAGGATGGTTTGGGTTTTCCTATATTTCAGCTACATTGTTGGTCCACGAAATTATATTCTGTTTAGTTTTAAATAGTTGTATATTGAACAATAACTGTCAATTGAAATAAAATCTTGTCACCTGATAGGATGATGAATCATCAAATTTCATTAGTCTTCGTAAATGTGACACTCCCGGTCCCCAGCATGTTTTTATAGTAGCACAACTTGAAAAATACACTCGTCATAGAGTTTTCAGTTCTGTCCTATCAGGTTCTTAACTTAAAATAATAAAATATATATTGCATCTATGTGTCTCCTGGAATGCCAAGGTTACCTGACGATTGTTGGTAGATGCATCTCTCCAATTTTTTAGTCGAACAGCCTTTTGTTGAAGCCCCATGGTTATCAGAGTCCAATTTTTCTAATGTTCGGATTGCTAAATTAGGGATATTTGGTATAAGTTCTCGTACATAAACAAAATTTCAGGTTTGCTGTGTTTCCCAATGATATTAACATACTCCCTCCGTATTGGTAAAAGAAGTCGTTTAGGACAGCGACACGGTCTTCAAAACACAACTTTGACCTTTTATTTTTTTAAAAATATTTATAGAAAAGTGATATATGTATACTTTTATGAAAGTATTTTTCAAGACAAATCTATTCATATAATTTTCACATTTGTAAACTCAACAACTTAAAAATTATTGATGATTTATATTCCCAATGTTTGACCAAAACCTTGTCCAAAACGACTTCCTTTACCAATACGGAGGGAGTATATACAAACTGACAGGTGCTCTTCAGTTGTGTTAACAGATCCTACATTTTGTTTTTTTTCCAGAATAATGATGATTCATGCCTAGCCTATGTATTAGGAGCAATTTCCAATCTATTATCAAAGATAGGCATGTCAAACACAGTTGGAATAATCAGTTCGCCATATTCACTCGGGACCAATATTGGACTGGGCACACCATTATCAATTCAGCAACAGTTACTTGTTCTTTTAAAGAGATCACTCAAGAGAGCTGATATATTGAAACTTGCTAGCTTACTATCCTTTGATCACCTTTCTCTGGCAAAATTCGACCTGAAGGTACGATCCCTGCTAGTATAGGTATTATTTTATTGTAGGAAAACATCTTTAATACATTGCCATGTTTATGTTCATTTATTATCCATCTGTGCATATCTCTCCTACTTATATCACAATATGAACTTGGCACAGCTTCAAACTTACAGTTTGGTAGTTCCTGTATTGATATTACTGTTACTAGGCATCAGTCCTTTGATTTTGAAAGGACTAGATGCGACTTCGCATCAGTCCTTTGAAAGAATACTCAGTATACTTCACAGATCATTGTTATCTATTTATCCTTTTCTTCTGACTGTAAACCTTTGTTCTCTTCTTCTGACTGTAAACCTTTGTTTCTCACTTGTCAGCATGTCCAAAGGCCACTAGTCTCCTTTGGTCCCAATGCATCTACAAAGCTCAGAACATGTCCTGCAGATGTCTGTAAGGTATGCTGCACTTACTCTAAACTCAAATCATTATGCACATCCTTGCGAGCAGAGTATATATTTGCCTCTGTGCTAAAGTATTAATAATTTCTCTTGTGTTTTTTCTTTTGCAGAATTTGAGATTAAGTACCCGTGTGTTGACTGACTTTGGAACAGATGCTTTATCTACCTCAAATGATAATGGTAGTTTTAGCACTTCGTGGCTTAGGAATCTGTCTGCTGCTTCTGACTCATGGCATAGCAGTTCTATGAAATCTACAAAGTTACATAATGACTTTGACAATTTCCATTATCATGCACAACCAAGTCCGGTACCTGCACCAGTATTGCAATTAGCTGGCTCGGGATATTTGTTGAGAGCCACCGCATGGGAGCACTATGGGAGGTACTATCTGTTTTCTGTTAATGCAAGGGTTCAATTTTCATAGCGGTTGTCTTACAAAATTTTCCAGCTTGTACAGTGTTGTTGTATTGTGGAAAGGGAGGGTTTGGAACTTTGGATAAGCAATGAACAAGTGTCCCTTGCAACTAATAAAGAGAAGATACCTGGCAAAGAAACTAAAAGAGCTTGGCTCTAGTGGCTACTAGTGATTGATATTTTATTTGGTTCCAGGAATTATCAGCCTTGCTCCTAATTGTATTTGGGATTACAGGGTCTGTACCTCACCCTTTGTTCTGTAGTACTATCACCTTATAAAAATAAGACCTTTTAGACAATTCTGGTATTGTGTAGCTTTAATGCAGCCCCTGATCCACTTATCTGTCTTGCTTGTTGTCTATTTGCTAGAGGTTCTTTTCATTACCTTTTTACGGTTGTTTTATGTCATATCGAATCATATCTTAGAGTGTGCTATAATTCTACCTGCACCCTTTCTAGAAAAGTAATATTTTCATTTTTTTGTGGACCCTCTTAACAGTGTTCCGATGGTACGAATGAATGCTCTGGTCTATGCAACTTGCTTTGCTGATGCTGCAAGGTGGGAATGTGGTAAAATTTATTTACTGTTCAATATCTTTACTGCTTTATATACTATGCTGCTACTATTCTTTTAACTGTCTCATGCAATCTTTACCTTTTTAACTAAATCTTCGTGATGCTTTGCAAACCTGGATTTGTGATGGCGTTGTATTTTTTACTACAGTTCATCAGAGTTGTCACTAGCTTATGTCAAGCTAATTCAACAATTGGCAGTGTTCAAAGGATATTCTGGTTAGTTCTCATGCAACCTTATTAATGCAATGACACGCAGCTCTCCTGCGTGTTCGAGAAAAAGTTCTCATGCAACCTAGATGTGCTATAGGCTGTAGAATCTAAGGGCTGTGCAAGTATCCATAGTTTCTCATGGCCTTATATTTTGTGATTTATCTGCAGCTGCATTTTGTGCTCTAAAGCTTACTGAAAAGAAGTTGCCATCCTCAACAAGTTTGCACATCCAGCTTCTTAGAATGCAGATACTACATGAGCGTGCACTTCATCGGTACAGATCTGTTTCTGCACTTCATTTGGTAGTTGCATTTGGTTTCCATATTCTGATGTGTGTAAAATTGATATATGTAGAGGGCATCTAAAAGTTGCACAGCAAATCTGTGATGAGTTTGGGGTGTTGTCATCTTCTGTCTGTGGAGTAGACATCGAGCTAAAGATAGAAGCTAGTGTACGACGTGCACGCACTCTACTTGCTGCAAAGCAGTATAGCCAGGTTCTGGAATTGCTTACTTGTGTTTACACAAGAGGCATGCATTTCATCTTATTTGTCCATTTACCTAGAGGTGCAAATAGGTGCCCCTAAGGGTATCCACTGCCCCCCTTTAGTTCAAAAGTTTGTACTAATTTTCTAAAGTGGAAGCTCATTTTGAGAAACTAGTACAATTTTTTGAATTAAAAAGGAGCAATGGATATCCTAAGGGGCACCCATTTGCACCTCGACATTTACCCATGTAACTTACCAAGCACATTGCATTACAGGGGCTGTTCTGATCCTGAGTATACTCTTAACCATGATAATACATGTGGCAGATTAAGATGTATTTATGACACCTGACTTCTTTGTGCAGGCTGCAGCTGTGGCCAATTCTCTTTTCTCTACGTGCTACAAATACAATATGCAAGTTGAGAATGCAAGTGTTCTTTTATTACTTGCTGAAATACATAGAGTAAGATATCCATTTTTGTCTGTAACTATAACCTGGTAAATACTGCAATCGTGCAGAGAGCAAGCTACTAATTTTTTTTTTGTCTAATTCTCCCAGAAATCTGACAATGCTGTCCTTGGGCTCCCTTATGCATTAGCCACCCAATCATTCTGCAAATCATTCAACCTGGATCTTCTTGAGGCCTCAGCCACACTTACTCTTGCTGAGTTGTGGCTGGCTCTTGGATCAAGCCACGCAAAGAGGGCCTTGAGTCTTGCCCACCAGAGCCTTCCCATGATTCTTGGTCATGGTGGGCTTGAGCTGTGTGCTAGAGCTCACATTGTTTTAGCAAAGTGCCATTTATCTGATCCGGAATTCTCAGGTATTTTCATGTTCCATTAAATTGACAACCTCTTGGTGGATGTGGCATGTTTTCCGTAAACATTTTAAGATATGGATCTGTAAACCTGTGGATATATTGATCTGTTCGATACATACACCTACATACATGCTATAAGCTAGACCTGCTATGATTCTTAAAAATATGGACAGTTCTTTCTTTTCCTAGTTCTTCCCTTTACCCTCGTATTCTTGCAGTTTTTGAAAAACCTGAAGCTGTCCTGGATCCTTTGAACCAAGCCACCCAAGATCTGCAAGTTTTGGAGGTGAGCTGATTGATCCGGCCTGTGTCTTTCCCCCTTTCTGTAACACAAGTTGTCACATAGAATCTAACATCCTGTGCTGCTTGCATAAAGACTTCTGGCATCAGATACGCTAAATCCCTTGTCACATGCAGTACCGTGAGATGGCAGCAGAGGCATACTATCTGAAGGCAATGGCATACAACCATCTCGGCAAGCTCGACGAGAGGGAGGAAGCCGCGGGTTGTTTCAAGGAGCACATCACTGCCCTCGAAAACCCGCACAACGAAGAGGACTCGCTTGCGTACTGAGATTGCATGACCAGCGGCGTCCGCGGCAATACCATGTCGTGGTAGGAAGGCGCACCCGTGGACGGGTGGTATCCTCGCCTTGTGAAAAGTCTGACTGTTGTATATTGTATAATCGATGCGTCTGTTGTAAAATGGACTCCCTGATCGGCCATGTTCTTGAGGCATTGTTGCAGAGCACTTTACACATGATACATGAGACTCTCCAATATGAAGTTGAAACAAAATGGATGAGAGCCAAACTGAACTTTACTAGTATTTTTGTTAACTCGAGTTCTCGTACCGGTCAGTAAACCCTGCGATTGCATATTTGTGACTTGTTCTGGGTTCTCAGGTTGGTCAAACTTTGGTCTTCCTTGCGTCCTAATCTGTCTCTGAGATTTTTGCTGGAATCCTATTGGAAGTGTCTGGATACTTTTCGTAAGATACTAGAGTTATTTGGATTGCCTTTCTTTTTAACTAAAAATCCATTTTCAAAGTAAAGAAGATTGTAAACCTGGTCATCATTCATTCATCAAGCCACCTGAGCGCCACGGTGGCGTGCCACGTGCACACAGAGCTGGGATTTTCCAGCGACGAGCTGCGTCGTCCACCGGCAAGATAGGTTATTCATTCATGGTTGGCTGAGAATCACGTACTAGAAATCTGGTGATGAGCCGTGACATGCCACCAAACAGCCAGCAGCATGGTACACCCTGATAGTATCCAGACCAGTACGGCTGCCTATCTGCCGTGCCGTACGGTGCTGCGCCAATAATTGGCTCACGGGATGGGTACGGTGGAGGGCGTGCGCCCGCAGCCGACACCTTCTTACGTGTGCGTGGAATCATCCGATGCTGAATATGCGGGTCGTCTGCAGCGGGTGACTCCAAAATTCACCCCCTAAAACAATATTTAGAGGCTCCTTTAAAAAATTTCACTCTTCAAATAATATTCTATTGCAATAATGGTCTCTAAATTTTCACCCCAAAAAGAATATTCCAACTCCTTCACTGATGCGGCTGGTTGGTTCCTCATCTCTGCTGCTCGATCGTATGCACGCAGGGATTCCGCAAGGTGAGCCCGGACAGGTGGGAGTTCGCGCACGCTGACTTCCTCGCCGGCCAGCGCCACCTCCTCGCCAACATCCGCCGCTGGCGCCGCGGCGGCGCCGCTGGAGGATCATCCAGGACGGCGAAGGCCAGCGCGGCAGGGGGGCGGCGACCGGGAGGAGGAGGAGGAGCTCAAGAGGCTGCGTGTAACACCCCGGTGTTAGTCTTGGCGTTAATATCGTGTTTAATCGCTAATCAGGGTTAATCAACGTCGTTAGCGTTAATCGAGTTGCGCGGTAAACATTGGTTTAGCCGAGTTCGAGCGTGTTTTTCTCCATGATCCGAGCTTCAATTCACCTTGCGCCCAAAACAAAAGTTGTAGACCTTCTATTTCTCTACAACTTCTCTTTTGGCCAAATTTCATGTTCCAATGTAAAATTTGGAGCTTTGGACGGTCAAAGTCGGCTAAAATCACTCAAATTCGATTACTGTGCCTCCCCGGTTGGTCAGTGCCTCGCCGGCCTCGACGTTGGAGTCGCCACGCATCGCGCCGACGAACCTCGCCCATCGTGCTCACACACCCGTCCTTATCTGCATGGAGTCGTGCTCGTTTTCGCCATCCCCTTCCCTTCCACGCGCTCATGCCGAGCCGAGCTCGAGCTCAGTGCCATCGCCGGCGTTCGTGCCGGCCAAACTCGCCGCCCCTTCTCGATTCCCCGCGCCCCAAGCCGCCCCACCTCACCCTGCGTCTCCTCCGCCGCTTTCCCGAGCTCAATCGACCCTCTGCTGGGCCGAATCGACCCCTGCGCCACCAGCCACCATCGCCGTCTCCGTCGAAGCCTCGCCGTCGACGACCCCCTTCCGGCCTCCCTCCGCTCCAATCGAGCCCTCGGTGAGCTTCTTTGCGATCCACTCATGCTCCCCGAGCCGTTCCCCTTTCGATTCCGGCCTTGCTGCCGTTGGAGCGCCGCCGCGGAGGCCCTGCTCGCCGCCGGCGCACGCCGCGCACCGCTCCCGCACGAGCCTGCTCGCCGCCGCGCGCACGCCCCGAGGCCGCCGAGCATCCCTCGCCGTCGCGCTGCCCCATCCCGCGGTCCTCCTGCCCCGCCACGGCCGGAACAGCGCCGCCACCCCGCGCCGCCGCGAGCTGCCGCCACCGCGCTAACGCCGCCACCTGGCTCCGCCTTGGGCCGCCCCCGCGCGCGCCCCTGCACGGGCCGCGGGTGTGCTGGCCCCTGCGCGTGGGCCCGCTCGCGCTACCTCGTCGGCCGGCCCATGGCCGCCGCGCTCGCGCGGGCACGCCACCGTGCGCGGCCGGGGCAGGCCGTGAAGCAGGGGAGCGCCCCCCCTTCTCTTTCCCTGTCAAGTGGGGCCCACGGGTCAGGAGATTTAAGAGTGGTTTTATTTTCTTTTGATTGATTTCGGTTGAAACTTTGTAATTGCAAAATAAATCAAGGAAAAATCCTAAAAATGCAAACCAAATTTTGATAGGTTTCTAAAATCAAGATCTTCAATAAAAAAATACTCTTGCAGGTCAAATGTCACTTTTGCCCCTGCTAAATTTATGGTTTGTGTTTAAGCTAATTCATTTTGTATCGGTTGTTCTGTTTGTCTTAAAATCCTGAAAATTTTATGGTAGCCTACTCTTTGCATGTGTAGTTCACTGAAAAATTTTCAAGTGCATAGCCTGTGTGTATGTTGTGGATCTATTGTTGTTTGATTTCCTTTTCTAGAGTTAAAGTAAATACTTTTATATATCAGTAATTGTTGGTAATTTATTTATGCACTCCTTATCAGTAGTTTTTCATGATAGAAAAGTTGTGCTACTAGATCGTTGTGGTTTGTTAAGTTTTTGTGTTTAGCTAGTTCCTAGCTTTAGTCTTTCTTTATTTTCACCGTGGCTAAGCAATGTCTTATTGCTTCTTTTTGTTTGTGATGCACCTAGCTTTCTTAACGCAAGTTTAGTAGTATTGTTGAAAGGAAACACTTCAGGCTAAGCTCAGTCGGAAATTAAACCTGCCAAGCAGCACCAAGTCGTTTCCTTTATCGCTAGTTTTTCATGGTTGTTCGTTAAATGATTGCCAGTCATATCTTCTTTTACTCGCATTGCATTGCCTCCTGAGTGCCTTGCACCGTTGTAACTCCTGCATGGCATCCTTTTTCATACGTGTAGATGTCACGAGCGAAGCCGTCTACGAGTTGGCCGTTGAGCCGATCCAGGAGCCGCAAGCAGGGGAACCGCAAGCCGAAGCAGCCGTCGAGCCCGATCCAGAAGTCGCTAACCCCACTGACTGGCAAGGCTAGCCTTGGTGCATAACCCTTAATTTCAGTATTCAATATTTGTTATATAATTATTGTGCATTTAAGTTTCTAGGAGTTGATTGGAACCTTAGATGCATGATCCCTAGGTTTGCTCAGTCACTCTACTAGTATACAGGTCGTTAGTACTGCAATGCTTAATTAGGATTCGGTAGAAGACGAGTGATTCCTGTCACTCGCGAGATATAGGTCGTGTTACTTATGAAAAAGTTACTAGAGATTGAATCTTTGAGAAAAAGAATGGAAAAATGGAGACCGGGCGGAGATGGATTGGTTATGGATATGGAAGTTATGGAAAGTGAGCCTCCGCCTGTGTCGATTGAGGACCGTACCGTTGTTGGCACTACTGATCGAGGATTGAACAGTACTAACCATATGCCGGAAGTAGGAGGTAGTCGAAACCGGTAAGCTCAGTACCATATGTGCACCGGTAGCCGGACTTGATACTGTCTTCACTAGTGGAGCTAGTATACAAACTCATGGCTGACCCTTCGATGGTATTGGTGGGGCTAGCAGTCCCGGGTCGCAGGGCAGTTCGGTTATTCGGTGTGCATATGTGAAGGGTTGCCACGTAGGGTCCGACGGGGCCTATATGTGACGTGTGTGTTAGGTCCACCTTGCAAGGTTAAATCGAATCGATTCGCCGTGACTCGCGGATATGAGAACCTTGATCTCTCTATCACATCGTAGTAAAGAAGTGGAATGAGTTTGAACTGAGAATGTTGGTTGTGGTAATCTGAAAAGATAATGTGATCAACCATGCATGCTCTAGATGTTTAGGCAAATCTAGTTGGTACCTGATAAACTTAAATTGAGCTAAAATATTGCAAGTAAGGATCCAATATTAGTGGCTTTTCAGCAAAACAAACTCCAGAGCCAAAAGCTTTTCATGTCTAGTTATTGGGCTAAGTATACCCATGGACGGGTAAGTCTTGCTGAGTATTAGAATACTCAGACTCCGAAGAGATCTGCGCCTCGTGGATCGGTCAACCACTTCCTCCGAGTTGGTTGGTCGAGTGGGTCCCGTCTTCTCCGTGAAGTTCGGGCAGGTGAGCCTCACATCAGTGGGCAAGATGTGAAGTTCATCTTCTGGCGTCGACGTTATCTATCGTATTGTTTTGAAGCTTATCTTTAATTCTAAATTATTTTCCGCTGCGTTTGAACTCTGAGGTTTGAATTGTAAAACTGGCTTGTAAACTCTTTTTGTAGTTTAAGTTGGTGCTTCTGTTGAACTCGGTTTGTAAATGGTTTTGAACGCTTTTATTGCCGGTAATCATCTGTGCTCGCCTTTTGGCGAGAGTTCCTGTGTAATCGATCCTGGTTACAGCAGGCGGTCTGAGTGTACTGGTTGAGTGCAGTAATTCTAGTTTGAGTTTAAGTTTTAATTATTGCACTTGATTATTATTATTTGGACTGTCCTGTGATAGCTGGTATCAGAGCTAATTGCACTGGGGGGTGATTACTGGTGTACTTAATTACGTTAAGTAAACCTTGTTTTGCAAAAATTTCGGGTTTTCGAAAAGTTGACGTTAGATGCGCTAAGGAATAGACTAGATAGTTCGTATGCCCTAATTATGTTCTATAATTTAGGTGGCATCTAAGTATCTATTTTATTCCAGCACTTCTAGCATTTACTTCTCGTTAAACCTTACTTTTATGCACAACTACTATTCTGTAATGACGCAGCTACGCTGAGGTAAGCAAGGTGAGTATTCTGATAGTCCTTAGAATAGCCCACGTGTTTCATACGTGCGCGGGTCCCATATGTTGAGCATACGAGGAGGTGATAAGGCTCAATTCAAACGAGCCTGTTGCTATCTGCCGCCTGATATGGAGTGCGGATTTCTTACCGTGTGATTGTGATCACGGCCATCTCGTAAGGCAATGTTACGAGGTGAAGACTCGTTATGCAGTTGGTCATAACCGTGTACCTTGGGACACGTGTACCCTTGGGTGTCCCGTAAGGCGATTTGTACGGGAAGTGAATACGTTGCTTCGGTAATGTATGCAGTGCTGCCCATTCAGCGTCGAACATTTGGGTACCATCTCTATAGTGGATGGTAATGTATGTGTAAATATGTGGGAAACTGCATATGCGTTACCCGAGTGGCGTAGGACACATGGGGGCCGTTCGTGTGTGCTGGCACGAAGGGTCCAGAAATGGATATTTATATCTATCTCTTGTTGTCTTGGTTTGTTTGCAGGAACACTAACTACGTAAGCACGTTATGAATCCTTGATCGTAAGAACGACTAATATATATAGGGAGAGTACGTAATTATGCCACTAGTCATTTTCGTATACAATATTTGGTACTTGCTTGGGTGAGAAATGATAGAACGTGCATGCATCTTGGCATAATCTTGAGTTTGATTGATTGTCATGCTTGTTGCGTCGTTTGCTAAAATGTGATGCTTTTACCTAAAGGTTCACCTAGATTTTGTGGTGTTAGTAGTGAGACCTATACAATCTGCTAGTCTGACCTTGGTTGAGAAGATCTTTCTCAGCGGCTTTGGATCATGTGAGAACCTTTCCAGTAGATCTTAGTTTGTCATTCAAGTCAACCTCTTGATTCATGTCTTGGACCAATTCCAACAAAACCACTGTTACTTTTCGTGGCAAAACCTTGAGTTTGCCAACAAAGTCCTTCAATCCATCGTTCAATGATCGGCCTATCATTGATTTCGTAATCTATATTATTGGCTATTTTGATTCTAGCCGCGGCGAGGGCTCGAGAGGACTGCAGGGGTGGTGACCAGTGGCCAGCTGCTGGAGCCCGAGGCGTGCCCAGCGGCGAGCGGTGGCGGGGAGGCCGAGCGGCTCTGAGCTGCGGCGGGGCAGAGACCAGCGCATGGTGGGAGAGAGGCGGTGGCAAGCAGCTGCGAGGGAGAACTGCGGCTTCCGGCTTCCTGCGGGCGGCGTATGGTCCGGATATCGGCCGGCGCGTTCGAGCGGCTGCGGGTTGGCGCACTCGAGCAGCTACGGTGCGTGGTGACCGGCGCGGCGGCAGGGGGCGGCGACCGGCGCAGTGGTAGCGGGCGGCGTCAGGGTGGCGCGACGCGATGGGGAGCTGCGATGGTGGCGGGGTGGCACGATACGGCGGGGTGGCGCGACGCCGGCTGGGAAGCGCCGACAGGAGGCACAGCGGGCAGCGCGGAGGGGGCCGATGGCGGGGAGGCCCTCCTGCGCAAGCAGCATCGACGGCGGCCGCAGCTTCACAAGCAGCCATGGCTCCCCATATTCTCTCCGGCGACGACTTGCACTGGTGCTTGTTCTTTCTATTCCTATACTACTCATCAGCACTCTAGATTTGGTTACATTTCTTCCCAGCTGTTCTGTTCCTTGGATCTTAGATTTGCGGTTCTACCAGGCATATGTTTTTTTTTGAAACTGAGTCCGGCAAATTTCACTTATTTTGGTGCATCAAATCTTAAAACTCAGGGACACACCATTGCGATGGAAAAGATCCACTGCAAGGACTGTTTACATAGTTTAGTCAGCAAGGTCTAATGGTTGGATCTACAACCAGAAACACATTCTCCTCTACTTAAGGTCGTACCTGTACATGTTAGGAAGAATAACCAAACAGCTTAAGCTATTTTAATAGACCGCTTTATTTAAATAGTGTGACTGCTACGTATGTTTCAATGCCCGGCCATCGCATGGCACCAATTTTTTATAGCCATAGGGAAACATAGAAAAAAATTTAAGAAGCTTTTGTTACAATGCTAAATCTCAGTTAACATTTTTATGATGGTCTGAACAAATCTTATGACTGCTTGGGATACACACATATGCAGATTGGTATTTGCACCTTCATGTATCATTCAGACAATTGGTTCAACAGAACAATGCAACAATCATCACAAGAAGGGATTTATTTTCTAGCAAAAGCATTCCACTGTTTTTTCCAAATGCATAATTACAGCAGCAGATAAGGGAAAATGGAGGTTGCTGATAAGTTCCTTTAGTTTCTGAAAAAATCATTATTTATGCCACTCTTTATTACATCATTATAGCAGGCATATTAGTGCCCTTCGTTTTATTTGAGTTATTATAATTTGTAATCAAGGTTCAGAAATCTTGAGCTGCCCTTTTGTGGTTAATAATCAGCTACAAGTTTTTCACCCTTTTAGCATTTTTGTGCCTGTTCCTTATCCAGTCATAATGCTTAAATTGTTCTTTACCTCATATTGGATATCAACCATATCTGATTCAGACTGCTCATGTTCCTATCTGGAGTGACAACTGTCATATCTGTTTGGATGAACAAGCTGTTACCGGAAATCATTGCATGTTGCGACATCTTCAGGGTTTTTTTAGAATAACATCTTCAGGTTTTAAATGCTTCTTCAGATTACATTGTTTTGTTTCTTCGTTTCCATCAATAGTATTGGTTTTTGTTCCAGCAAGGAGGCCCTTGTGAGTTAGAGGTCATAGGCCAAAATGGTTTGGTTGTTGTAAATGGAGCACGCATCATCCCAGGTGCCAAAGTTCCCCTCAAGGGAGCGGATGAGGTTATGTTTGGTTGAGGTGCGAAGCATGCCTATGTATCTTTGTTATCAAATTTGGCACTATACAAGTCTATCTCATTTATCTGTCCTTTCTTCATATATTTGATTGCTGATGGGTACTTGCATTATGTCTTTTAACTGCCCATGTTTTGGTAGGTTGTCTTTACTCTACCTGACAATATGGATTAGGCTGCTATTTTAACTGTACACTGCCCTATTGGTTCACGTTTACCATTTAAATTATGTCTTTGTTGTCTACCTTGACTCATTTTTTCCTTAATGCTTGACTCTTAATTGACATGCTGCAATATAATTTTAGGCGGAGAATGTCGTCACACAGCTTCAGAAGATATATCTGAGTGATGGTTTGCTTCCTATTTGCATAAATCATCATTCTGGAACTGCTTCGTACTCAAGTATCACATTTGGTGCTATGGGAGATAGGTAATGTTGTTCATACTTTTTTCATCCAAACAAATATTTTCTTCCTGAGATTGTGGTGCTCCGTTTTGGCATATAGCTGGTAGACTAATACAGCTGTAAATCTTAAACAAATATTTTCTCTCCTGTTATATCATTGCTAAGTTTTCAATTGCGGACCTTAGCTGCTATTGTCCAGAGGGATTTTTTTAAAAAAAATAAAACTAACTGCCATTTTATGGTTCAGCTTCTATGAATACTTGCTCAAGGTCTGGATCTAGGGACATAAAATTGAGCATATAAAACACAACAGGTTCGAGACAATTTGTCAACCTGGTTTCACAGTTTTTCAAATAACATCTGTAGTCTCTTCATTATGGATACCAATTCCATTCATATTTTTTAATTCAGACAACTGTGTGAGACATCAATTGAAGGTCTAATAAGTTTAACAAAAAAAGTACCCCATCTAATTACCATTATATTTGTGAAAAGAATGATGGCTCATTGTCTGACAAGGTAAAGTATCCCTACCAGTTGACATGGCAGGCCGCTTGCTAAACCTTATCTCGCATTCTCTCAAAGGTTCTGACAAGTTCTGGCTTGCTTTGCTCCTGGTATGCTGGCATTAGGAGCCTCTGGTTATGGTCCGGAAAAATCTGAGCAAATTATGAATCTTGCAAAAGAGGTAAACACTCTAGGCAATCCTCGTTTGATATTGAAGTTTACAAGTCTTTGCATTTTACTTTGAGATCAAATATGCTTTTCTGCTTGCTGATCGAACTTCCCTTTTTTTCCCTTTCCATTCATCTCATAACTTGCTAGGACCTGCTATAATTTCTTTGCAAAGTTTTTTTTACAAAGTTTTCTAGATAATTGTTTTATAGGAAAGTTACTAGGGAAGTTCTATAGGAAAATTTATTTATAAAATTCTTCTATATAAGTTACTTACAATAGTACGATTGTTTTCTTAAAAATTTGTTACATAATTTTTTAATAAACTTTAGGTTGCCTTTTTTAATGTTGCATAAGCTTTTTTGTACCTATGGATTTTCATGAACTAATTTTAGTCCAAGTTTTCTAGATAATTTTTTTTGGAAGGAATTCTAGATAAGTTTTCCACGAACAAATATTTTACAAAACTTCTCTGTGCAAAGTTTTTTTTCTACAAAGTTTCCTAGGTAATTGTTTTATATAAAAGTTACTAGGGAAGTTTTATATGAAAAATTTATTTAGAAAAGTCTTCTGTATAAGTTACTTATAACAGTTTGTACAATTGTTTGTTTGAAAATTTGTTACACAATTTTTTTGAATAAACTTTAGGTTCAAGTTTTTTACCTAACTTCAGAAAGTTTAACTTGATAAGTTTGTTGTGTAAGTTGTGTTGTAGAAGTTTTGATAACTAAGTTTTTTGAGAAAGAAATTTCTCATGCTAAGCAAAGTAAAAAATTTGACCAGGGTGGTCTGGGTTTTAGGTTCGACTCTGTCACTATATATTTTGGAGCCACTATATATTTTGGATTTTTAGTATATATCAAGGTTGACTTGCCATACTCGGCCCAACTGATTAGGATCAATCACGTCCGCCTACCATACTTGGTACAATTGATTAGAGCCCGTCACGTTAACCTGCCATACTCGGCCCAACTGATTAGGGTCAATCACGTCATCCTACCAAACTCAGCCCAACCAGTTAGGGTTGTCTGGGTTTTTAGGGTTTGACTCCGTCACCTTATGCCTGGATTTTAGTATATATCAAGGTTGACTCGCCATATTTTTTTCAACTGATTAGGGTCAATCACATCTACCTTTCATACTCGACCCAATTGATTAGGGTCAATCAAATAAACTTGCCATACCTGTCCCAACTGATTAGGGCCAGTCACGTCAACCTGCCACACTCGACCCAACTGATTAGGGCCAGTCACGTCAACCTGCCACACTCGACCCAACTGATTAGGGCCAGTCACGTCAACCTGTCATGCTCGGCCCAACTGATTAGGGGTAATCACGTCATCCTACCATAGTCGGTCCAACCAGTTAGGGTTGTTTGGGTTTTTAGGGTTCGACTTTGTTACCATATGTCTTGATTTTAGTATATGTGAAGGTTTGACCTTGCAATACTTGGCCCAACTGATTACCAACTGATTAGGGTTAGTAACGTGCACCTACCATACTCGGCCCAATTGATTAGTATCAGTCACGTCATCCTACCATACTCAACCCAACTGATTAGGGGCAACCACGTTATCCTACTATACTCGGCCCGACTAGTTAGGGTTGTCTGGGTTTTAGTGTTCAACTCAGTCACAATATGCTTGGGTTTTAGTATATATCAAGGTTGATTTGACATACTTGTCCTAACTGATTAGGGCCAATCACGTTCTCTTGCTATATACATGGTCCAACTGATTAGGGCCAATCATTATCAACCAGCCGTAGTCGTTCCAACTTATTAGAGCCAGTCACGTTAACCTACCAT
The DNA here is from genome assembly GCF_016808335.1 of Panicum virgatum. Lineage (NCBI taxonomy): Eukaryota > Viridiplantae > Streptophyta > Magnoliopsida > Poales > Poaceae > Panicum > Panicum virgatum. The sequence goes on from NC_053147.1 coordinate 68,665,701, forward strand.
ACCCAGCCCAACTAATTAGGGCCAGTCATGTCAACCTGCCATGCTCGGTCCAACTGATTAGAGCCAATCATGTCATCTTACCATACTCGATCCAACCAGTTAGGGTTGTTTGGGTTTTTAGGGTTTGACTTTGTCACCGTATGTCTTGATTTTCTATAAAAAAAATAAAAGTGGTAAGTTATTTATCAAAGTTCTTCCAGGAAATTCTTTTAGAAAGATTTCTTTCAAAAGTGGCTGGGAAAATTTCTGCGTAAAGAATTTCATGGAGTAATTTTAGTCCAAGTTTTCTAGATAATTTTCCCAGAAACAAATATTATACAAAACTTTTCCTTGCAAAGTTTTTTTTTCTCACAAAGTTTTCTAGATAATTGTTTTATTTATAGTAAAGTTACTAGGGAAGTTCTATACGAAAAATTTATTTAGAAAAGTCTTCTATATAAGTTACCTATAATAGTTTGTACAATTATTTGTTTGAATATTTGTTACACAAATTTTTTGAATAAACTTTAGGTTCAATTTTTTTTACCTAACTTCAAAAAGTTTAACTTAATAAGTTTATTTTATAAGTTTTTGCTTAAAAGTAATAAAGAAAATTTATGTGAAGTAAGATACTCGTCAAAGTTTGGTGATAAGTTATTTGTACAATTTTTTTTAAAAGTTAATTCAAAAGCTTTCTATGTAAATATTTTACTAAAAAAAATTTGTCTAAGTTTCTAGATAAGTCTATTTTTTAATTAACGTTCTTCAAGAAGAATTTCTATGAAAAAAATTGTCTAACAGTTATTAAAAATACTTTGGTCGGTAACTTATTTATCAAAGTTCTTCCAGTAAATTCTTCTCCAAAGATTTCTATAAAAAGTTGTTAGAAAAATTTATGTGTAATCATTTTCTTGAAATAACTTTTGTCGAAGTCTTCTAGATAATTTTTCTACAAACAAATATTTTACCAAACTTTTCTTTGCAAAGTTTTTTTACAAAGTTTTCTAGATAATTGTTTTATAGGAAAGTTACTGGGGAAGTTCTATAGGAAAATTTTGTTTATAAACTTCTTCTATATAAGTTACCTAAAATAGTACAATTTTTTTTCTAAAAATTTGTTACACAATTTTTGAATAAACTTTAGGTTAACTTTTTGAATGTTGCATAAATATTTTGTACCTATGGATTTTCATGGAGTAATTTTAGTCCAAGTTTTCTAGATAAGTTTTGCAGGAACAAATATTATACAAAACTTTTCTGTGCAAATTTTTTTCTACATAGTTTCCTATATAATTGTTTTATAAAAAAGCATATATAAGTTACCTCTTCAAGAACTTGCAAGATTAAAATTCTTGGCATGTTGTCCTGTTCAGGTGCTATTATGCTAGTGAACCTGAAATTGCTCCAGTTGATGTTAAGGTAATGAATAATGAGAGTACATTGGAGAAAGGAGAGAAGGCTATCATCTTAAGACTGATGGGGCTGGGACTGTTACTGATAACGTGGTTGAGGTCCAGCTGATGAAGATAAACTCTGAGGATGCAGCTCCCACTGTGGATGCTGTTGCATGTTCCAGAAATTCAGAGATCGCTGTCGAGAGCTCTTCTTCAGTTCCAGATGAAAAAAAATGAGTTGAGCAGTAGTAACCAGACTGCTGAGACTGGTCGAGTGGTTAATTTGGAGGAGAGAGACTCGGCTGTGGTTGTTATCCAGGACAAGAATATGTCGGAGTTGTCAAATACAGAAGGTACTGTCAAACTGCAAGAATCAAAGAAAGACAATTTTTCAGATTCACCTGAAAGCATAGAAAATCAACAAGGATAGAAATCGGATTCAGTTTCGGCCAAAGAACAAGAGCAACTTGAGGAGGTACGTTGCAGCATCAGAATCACAGTGACCAAAATGTTCTGATTGATATGTGAATATGTTCACTTGTTCCTTTCCCACAATACATTTTGTTCTGTTTATCATTGACAGGCGAAGGATTGTTAAAAAGTGATGTTAAGACTGGGCAATCAAAAGAAGCTAGGTTATCTCGGGTAAGGATCAGCATAATCTCAGTTGCCTCACTATGTAATCTATGCTGCACTACCGGAGACCACGAGTTCGCCGTGTGCCCGAGGCACACGGCGAAGAACTGTAAGCACACGGCGAAGACTTCGCCGACGGTGGCCGACGGCAAAGCGCCGACGGCAGCTACAGGGACGGCGAAGCCCTTGTTTGCCGTGTGTCAAAGTCGCGCACACGGCGAATCTTTTCGCCGTGTGTATATATAGGCGCACGGCGAAAAAAAGCGAGAAGACGCCGTCCGGGCTAGCTGACGGCGTCGGCGTCTGTTCGCCGTGTGTCTGCACCGTGGACACACGGTGAACTTTCAGACTTCGCCGTGTGTCCTTGGTTCTGGCACACGGCAAATCAGTAAGTTTCGCCGTGTGCCTAGCTTATGACGCACGGCGAATTATGGTCAATTCACCGTGTGCACGTTCTAGGCACACGGCGAACTAGGTTTCCAGGGTAGTCACATGGTCACTTTGCCGTGTGCCTAGTCCCTGGCACACGGCAAAGTGACCAAACAGATCCTATTCTTTTTTGTTTTTCACGTATAAATGACCCCATATCACAACATATATATCACATGTATTACATATCACATATATATCACAACTAGCCGGAAATAACTTCAAACACATCCAGAAGTCCAATGCAAAGTCCAGAAGTTCACAAATACATATCTAGAAGTTCACAAGTCCATAAATATTGAAATAAACAAGTTTATGACTGTGGTGGGTCGTCGAACGGTGGGGCGCCGCCGAACTGAGGTGGGAACAACTACTGTGGGAGCGTCGGTGAGATGCCCGGCGACAATTCTGGCGTATTCGATGCCGCCGATAGATTCTGCAAAAAAATAAGACAGTAAATTGCAGGTGAGACAAAAACCAAGTTCTCAAGTTATAATAGAGCACTAAAGGATCAGATGTAGGTCCCCTAAATCGTTAAGTGAGTAATGTAAGTCACAATCTCTAAGTCTAAAGTTCTCTAAGTATCTAATACTTCAAAAAAAACTAAAGGGTTTTCAAAATACTCACCGGAGGAGTAGTAGTAGGAGGAGCCATAGGGAATTGCATGGCTGGGATGGGATTACCCATTTGGACAGAAAGACCTCGAATGTAGTTGTACATCTGGGCCATCTCGGTCGCCTGCTTCTGCTCGTTCTCTTGTCATATCCTCCTCTCTTCTGCCAGTGCCGCCTCGTACGCCGCCTGTTGCGCTTGCATTTGGTGCTACAATAGTTCATGATAATGTTACAATGCAAAGCAAATATATGTACAAAACGAATGAACTATGAATAAATAAGAAATAACCTGAAGTTCCTGCACTTGGAGCTGCGACGCGGACAGCCGTGGCCGTATGGCCGGGCTATTGGCCGTGCTCCTCGCTCGAATCTGGGAGAGGGTGGGAGTGCTGGCCGTGTCTAAAAGGTCGTCACCAATGTAGTAGCGCCCATGTTTCTTGCCTCCTCCCACCCTCATAATGACTTCTCCATCAAGGGGCTAGGTCCTCGGATCCCAGTCTGCCCCATGGACCTATCTTCCCACACTACTGGAAAAAGTGCCTTTGGCACCGGTCATGGATGGCCTTTGGTACCGGTTCTTACAACCGGTACTAGGCATCCGGGACCAATGGCTCTAGCCATTGGTACCGGGTGAATGACCCGGTATCTTTGGGTACCTTTGCACTGCGTCAAAAGAAAATAGGAGCACATTGCAGTGGCTAGGATTCGAACCCATGACCTCTTGTCTCAAGTGTATCTCCTTTACCACCTCATCTACGACGCAGTTGTGACTGAGGCGAAGATATTTTCCTTTTGAAGTAACCTGTGAAGCACTTTTAGTACCGGGTGGCAGCCACCACCCGGTACCAAAGGCTAGACATAGGTACCGGGTGATGTTTTCACCCGGTACTAATGTGAAAGGATCCATTAGTACCGGGTGGTAACACCACCCGGTACCAATGTCTAGCCTTTGGTACCGGGTGGTGTTACCACCCGGTACTAAAGGATCCCTGGATCTTTCCATGCACCTCAAAAGAAGCTTTGGTACCGGGTCATTTTGGTTTTGGTATCTTTGAGGTGGACCGATGGCCTCTTTTCTAGTAGTGCCATCTCTGTGTACGCCTGGATACGACTGTGGACGGATGGGTTGCAGTACGCCGAGGGCGGGTCGTCAGGGTTGTAGGTGACGTTGGATGTCGCCTTGCCCTTGCGGGCCAGAGCCCATCCCAGGAACGGGGGGCACTCCTGGCCTTCATGTGAGGACGACTGCGAAAAAGGAAGAAGTTGATTACAAATTATGCTGAATTGAACGTTAGATTAGAGAAATGAGTCTGTGTAGTGTGTACCCATCTAGCCCTGTACTCGTCGTTGTTGAGGCTGCCTTGATGGTGCGCTGGACCTGGCATCAGCAATCGCCGCTACCGGCCAGCGTCGTGCATTATCATCTTTAAAGCTTAATCAAGAGGTCAACAAGATTATTTAGGTCTTTAAAGCTATCATCTTTTCTCAAGCCATCAATATAGTTATCAAGTTGCATTTCAAGTTGCACTCGCAGGGTATCTGTACTTTCAAGCTACCATGATTAATTGGGCTACCAAATTACCAATCTAGAACATGCACTCGCAGGGTATCTGTACAAGAACACAAGAAGCAAGCTAATTACCTTGCCTTTGCACGCCGCAGCACGACCACGAGGTTCCAGCGGGCGGTGGCAGAGGCAGAATCGCAGTCGCAGACCGCAGCACGCGCTCCCGCCGCAGAGACGTCGCCGGCCGCCGGCTGCCGCCCAGGCGCCCACGGCCCACACCCGCGCTCCCGGTCCTGGGCTCGCCGTGCCCCCGGCCGCCACCCGTCCGCGCGGCCGCCGCCTGTCCGCTGCCTCGCCGGCCTCCTGGGCCCGCCGGCAGGGGCGTGCGCCGCGCGCCTCCTCCTACTGGACCCGTGGGCGGCTGCGCAGGCACACAGTAGCCGGCCGAGCGCGGCGCGGGCTCCGGCGGCGTGCGGACCAGGCGGCGCAGGGGCGTGGGTGCGGGTTGAGCAGGTGGGTCTGGCAGCGGCGTGTGCGGGGGCTCCCGGGGGCGGCGTGGGCGGGGGTCCGGCGGCGGCGGGGTGACGGCGCGGCGCGCGGGGCGAGGTGAAATGCGGGAGTGACTGAGGGAGTGGATGAGGAAGAGGGAGTCCGAAACGGCTAAGTGAGTGGGTGGTTAGCCGTGTGCCAGATCTACGGCGCACGGCGAAGTCAATATTTCGCCGTGTGCCTGATCCAGGGCACACGGCGAAGTAATAAGTTCGCCGTGTGCCAAATTCCAGGCACACGGCGAACACGCCATTTCTATATTTCATGTATGCAAATGAAACTTGTATTATTTTAAATTTTTCAATGTCATTTTCCAAATTTGATTTGAAATTGAAAACAAGACCTTAAAGTTCACTAAAGAACATGAATATAATTTTTTCACTCATGTTAAATCATTATTTCATGTACTAATAGTTCAAATTCAATTTATATCAATTAGAGTTGTATAAATGCAGTTAATACGTTAAAATTATCAAACGGATCCAAAAAATGCAAAACATTAACATGAAGTCATTTATGTTCTCTATTGCCCATATAAAAAGTGTAGAAACCAAATTCAAATTTCAACGTGTTTGCCCTACAACCTTATACCGCGTTTTTCTCCGTTACCCAGATCTTCTTCGGGAAAGTTTGAGTTTATAAGCAGCGTACGTGACAAACACGTGCAAAACTCCCTCAATTTTTTTACCATAGATTCTATGTAAGAGAGCATAAGAAATCGACAAATCTCATAATTTTCAGACTTTGTTTGAATTTTATAAAATTTTACAACTATTCGGTTCTACGTTCACGAGAACTTTTTGTGAACACCATTTTCGAAATGACAATGTCAACTACGACATGACCTCTTACTGTGCACTCAGAAACACGAATATCATTTTTCCAAGAATTCTCTTCTATTATTTTATGTACTTGCAGTTCAAAATTTGACTCATCCGAAAAATTCGTTTAACAGATACACAATATTTATATATAGTGAACATTACGACAAAAATACCAAATTTTAATACAGAGTACCAAGCAATGTCTCAGAAGTGTAGAAAAAGTTTTGAGTTTGAAAATTCAAAATTTTCAAACTGTTTGCCGTGTGCCTAGAGAAAGCACACGGCGAAGTATACTGTTTGCCGTGTGCCAAGGTGTAGCACACGGCAAATTAGCATGTTTGCCGTGTGCCCCTTGCGGCACACGGCAAAGTTGAGCGCCGTCAACCTCCGCCGCCCCTCCGTCCACCTCCGTTCGCCAACTCCGCACGTGAGTGGCACGTGCACGAAGTTTGCCGTGTGCTTTGACGGTGGCACACGGCAAAGATTGTAATATGCCGTGTGTTTTATTTTTGCCGTGGGTTCCATGTATTGGCGCACGGCAAATAGGAAATTTTGCCGTGTGTGGTGTTTTCCGTGTGTTTTATTTTGGGCTCACGGCAAAGTGTCTGTTTGTCGTGTGCCCGTATTTTAGCACACGGCAAACTATTTGGCACACGGCATATTACCTGTTTCCGGTAGTGCTGGCTAGATCTATGTTGAGTTGTTTGTTTGTTTTCAACCTACCAATAGGTTTGTCCTGGACTTTCATCCCGCCTCCAGGAGTATAAGTCTGAAAACGCGCAGCTGGAGGAACTTCTTGTTCAAGAGGTCCAATTGCCTGCACACTTTATTCTATTGTTTTTTCCTTTTATCTCCAACCAATTGCATGCTGATTCTTTTCTTCTAATATACATCAATGTTATACAACATGACAGAGAGAGAAGTCTACCTCATATGAGGTTCACATAAAGCAACTACAACAAGAATTATCAATGTCCGGAGTAGAAGGTTCAAGAGCTAAGTCGAATATGGTTGATGCTTTGACCACAAAAAAATGCATAGATTGAATCTCTTGTTAAATCATTGGACTCTTGGAAGAAAAGAGCAGCAGCTTCAGAAGAAAAGCTAGCTTCTTTAGAGGCTTGGTCTTTACATTACTTTCTTCTCATTATTTCTTCTATAAGCATACTATTGCGAGTGTACTAAGGCCTAAGGAAACTAGATAGTAGCTTATCATCATATGGACTATGGTGAGTGGTACATGCTTCTGTAAATACATTTCAACACTTCATTTACTTGTGGTTTAATAATTTTTATTGGTTGACATGTGCCGGTAAAGAGGGTGCCGTCTCTCAGATTTGATATTCTTGTCCTGATAACATGGTTGCTTTGACATGTTGGAACACGTACAGTACAGATATAAACCCAAGTTGAGTGCCCGTACCCTAATTGAGTAGAGAAGTTATAAACCTGGAATGGTCTTCTACACTACATTTACTTGATTCTGAAATAGTATCAATTATGATTTATATCTGGTGTCAGTGAAAACTTTTTACAAGTTCTCAGAAAATACTGCCACTTTTTCATTATGTGACGCTGCTTGCTATATTCTCACTTCTGATGCAATATAACTGTATGAGTAGATATGAGAATTTTTTATTTTAATCCTCAATTAGTAAAAAATAATTATCATTTAAAAGATAGATATTAATCTTAAAGAAGATAATTTTTTAATATAATCATGTTGTCTGTTGAACCAGGAAGATATGGATGGTCTCAAGAGGAACTGTGAACTTACTGAAACCAGGGTCATCCAGGTTAGTAAGGCAAAAATGGTTTCTGTCACAGACCCCATGGTGCTGATCAGATACATAACCTCCAAACACACTGTTTAAATTAGGCTTTACGGGAGGAACTTGCTACGGCAGAGCTTAGGACTGAAGAAGAGCGCATTGCACATAATGCTTAAAAAATGGTAATTTGTCCATGTTCAGTCTCTCCAGCACTCTATATTTGCCATTTTTACTTGTGTTATATTCAAATCACTTTCTGTTACGATACAGGCAGCTGTCAAGAGAGAAGTAGAATAACATCGAGATGTTGAGGCATCAAATTCTCTTGCTAGAATCTAGGTAATTTTATAAGGTACAACTATCTTTATGATCTTTATTGCAAGGATGCGGAAGTTATGCAGCCAACTATTTAGATACTATCGGATAGTAGCACCTTGGTGCTAAGCAAATGTTTGGTTCTTGTTAAGGTTTCATGCCATATTTATTCAGAATGTAACAATGAAAGGTCATCCTGGTTCTGTTAATCTTCAAGAACTTTTAACATTAAAATTCTTGTACACAATTCAGGGTGTAATTCTGGAGAACAACATTGCAGGGACTAGAAGGTACCCCACCACCCTCGCCTATGCCCATCCATCCGTTCACCAAATTCAAACATCATATATTTTATTTATCTTCTATTTTTCAAACCTTTTCTTTTTGTAGGAGCCATACTTGAAGATTTCAAAAACAGGCATCATCTTGTTCTTAGACCTCAATGTAATGTCAAAATAAGTTTGCAGGAAGAAAATATTTCTATTTTTATGCGCACCCAAATTCTGTTGGTTATTGAATAGTTGTAATCTTTTGTTATATATATGGAGACAGTAAAGGTGTTGACGTACAATCTTTTTTTATTTGATCATTCTTTTTCCAATTGTTCGTTGCTTTTCGCTCATGCAGTAAACTTTTCCTCAAATTTTTTTTCAAAGATGTTCGAGTATTAAAGTTTTGTTTTTCAAATTCAGTTTCTTCCCATTTTTTCTCGTATAAATTTTCCCAAAAAATTGTTCAAATTTTAGTGTAAAAACTTCCTTTCTCGAACGTGTAAAGTTTGTTGAGGTCAAATTTTTAATTTTTAATTTTTTCGCATTTAATTTTTTCCCACAAAAAAATTTCATGTCAAACTTTTTCCTTTTATTCGAACGTGTAAAGTTTGTCGGGTAGATTTTGTAAATTTATATTTTTTGTTACTGTATTGAATTCTTTAATTGTAACTTTGAAACTTACTTTTATTTTGACTCCCCCACCCGATATTTACACCCTATTATCCCATATCCCGAAAATAGGCTTCTTGAAAGAGAAATGATGGAGGATCGAATGGAGTTGGGCGCGATTCAACTTTCTGCATGCGGCCAGACTCGTTTCCCGAAAAGAAGGAAAGAAAATTAGTTTTTTTTTACCTAAAACGGAAATATGCTGTCGGAGAATCGACCGCACGGTCCGCTCCTAACGGGCGACCGTAAACTAGGCATCCATTATCTTGCTAGATAACAGGGTTTAACTGCTCGTTCATTTACCACTAGCTAGTTTAGTTTTACTGATCGAGCGGACCATAATCTGATCACTAAAGCAAGTACTCCAAGGTAAATTAAATTATATATATTTACCGGTACGATCGGATTAGATAGATCATCATCGTGACGATGCAGATGCAGGAGCAAGCAAGGTAGCAGGTCGTCATGCCGCGGGTCATTGTCCCCGGCCGGCATGCACCGTGCCTGTCCACGTCGTCGTCCGCCTGCAGAGAATGAAGCTGACGGGCCACTGGCTCCTGCATGCATTTATCCCTGTTGGCAGCACGACAATTCGACTGAAGTATGTACTCCTCCCGTTCTGCTATAATCGATTAAAGTAGTACTCTCTTCGTTCTAAATTATAGGTTATTTGGATATATCTAAATACTATACATATATTATATGCATATTTAAATATATAGCAAAAGTTACATGTACATAGAAGAAGCCAAAAATAATTTATAATTCGACATAGTAGGGAGAGTAGCAAAAAAACGTACCCTCACCCCCTTCTAGTTCATTTCCTCCTCAATCTCCAAACTAGCTCCTTGCCATAATAACATTGCTGTATAAAAGCCGAAGCCAGTGACACTGAAGCTAGGAAGAGCTGCGCCAGATGGCCACATATAGCATGGTAGCTAAGTTGTCATTGTGAAATGGTGAGTCCGTACGGAAAAGTACGTTTACGATATAACAATTAACGGGGTGTCTGGATCCAGGTGCTAATAATATCTAAAATTGCTAAACTTTAGCACTAATCATGCAAACAGGAGTGCTAATAGACTGAGCTAAACTCTAGCTAAGATTTGAAAACATTAGCATGAGTATGTATGCTATAATAGGTGCTAAAATTTATTAGTACTTAACTTTAACCCATCCAAACAAGCCTAAGTATGTGATATATAATGGAGGCATGGAGTTCAGGTGTTGTAGTTGTGCCTTATGGATTTTCTGACGTCAGTACGGATGGAGCTAATTAGTTTATTTGTATCGGTGTAAAGGGATGATATTGACCACCTAATGCCAAAACTGGCGATGCATGCAGATAGTGGTACCATATATAGTGATCCTGAAAAAAGGGGGTCAAAGTAAGGAGTTTGCAATTCAGCAAAGAGTCAACTTAATCCTTCATATAGTATATATACTTCGTTACACAAAATATGCTGTTGAAGCTAGGCAGCTAGCATGCATGAGAGTAGTTCATGCTCATGCAAGCTACATCCTTGACCCTTTTCAGCTTATCACGATAACATCAAAGAAGGAGCCAAGCTGCCAAGTGCCAACTGCCAAGGTAGTAACATGGGGGGAAAAAAGAGATAAGACCTTAGAAATTAAGCCCAGTAATCCTCAAAATTCAGGGCTAATTTAGTTACACCCCTAGGCCCAGGCCCACGAGCCCAACCAGCATCTAGCATCTTAGAAGCTAGCTAGCGCGGCGGCCGGGACTAGGCGACTGGCTACGAGCGCCATCATCCTCAACCTCCTCGTCGTCGTCGTCGTCGCCGGCCACCGTGGCGAGCGCGCGGCGGAAGACGGCGACGGGGCAGGGGATGCGGATCGGGCCCTGGTGGCGGTACCCGTACTCCTGCGCGGCGCGGCCGAGCAGCTCCGCCAGCGCCGGCGCGCCCAGCAGCTCCGCGCGCACCACGAACCGCTCCACCGCCTCCTCGGCCTCGCCGCCGCCCCCGACGTACACCGGCACGTGCCCCTCCGGCGTCCCCGCGCGCGCCTTCTTCCCGCCACCGCGCCGCGGAGACGACGACGACGACGACGCGCAGTCGCCGACGCGGGAGAGCCGCCGGATCAGCTGCCTCATCTCGGATCTCGCTCTCTTCGCAGCGGGCGAGCGAGGCGTTTCGCTGCGTGTGGTGGTGCAGACGTGCAGTGAAGGGGTGGTGGTGGCGGGGACGAGGGCTCCATTTATAGCCGGCGCCAGCTCGTGGCTGCTGGGAGGGACGCTGGCATGTTGGGTCGCGGGGCCGCCGGACCTACAGGTCAG